>NC_092055.1:61692358-62364808 GCF_003086295.3 Arachis hypogaea | reverse complement strand
TTGTGTAAACTATGGTAAGAAGGTGGTTAAGACTTGGAGTTGCTTTGTCCTTCTGGATTAACTCTGGTATTACTGTCTTCTTCAATTGTGAATGATTTCTTCTATGCCAAGCTGCATGTTGATCAACGCCGTATGGCCATGGTTATTAATTTCCAATGCTTCAGATCAAACCACCGGTCAGCGATCATTCAATCTGAACAAGGGCGAAGCTTCTTACAGTTCATTCTTCCTTAATGATCCTACTCAAAATGCCACAGACAAGGTCTAATCTTCCGGATCAGCAGAATGTTGCATCTTTGGGTTCTAGTCTCTAAGAGATGTATAATCAAGCTGGCAGTTCGATGCTTTCCAGTCACGTATTCACACGAACCCTGAAGACAAGGGTGGTTGTTAGGCATGGCGGTCTTAGTATGAAGAACGGAGCTAATTGTCACTGATTATCCCATTCATCAAGTTGAAGAATGAATATACATCTTAGAATTGAATCAAACACGGATTGAAGAGACAATAGTAATACTTTTATTAATTCATATAACTCAGCAGGGCTCCTCCTCTCAACCTAGGAGGTTTAGAAAAATCATAAAGATAGGAAAAAACAATGATACACCAAAAAAATATGGCATAACAGTGTGTGCATTCCCCTAATGAGAGCTGTAAAAGTTCTTTAAATACTAAACTAATGACTAGGGATTACATAAAAAAGGGTAAAACAGTCTTTTAGTGCTAAAATACACTTTTGGGCCCATTTTGTGAGTGTTTAGGCTGAGCTTTGATGAGATCCACATGCTAGGAGGCCTCTAGGGCATTGAATGCTTGCTAGGCTGGTCCTCTTTGGGTGTTTGGGCGCTGGTTCCTCTCTTTGGTCGCTGGACGCCTGGAATGGGGCAGAAGGCTGCCGTTAGACGCCAGTTTTTGGCTTCTACTTCTGAAGCAAAAATATGACTATTATATGTTGATGGAAAGATCTGGAAGTCAGATTTCCATAGCCATTAATAATGCTACCGCATTTGAACTTCCTGTAGCTCTAGAAAAGCCTCTTCTAAGTGCAAGGAGGTCAAATCCAGACAGCATCTGCAAGTGCCTTTCTCTCTGTCTCTGAATCAGCAACCTTTTGCTCCAGCTCCTCAATTTCAACCTCGAATAAATATCTGAAATTACACCAAAAAACAAACACAAAATCAAAGTAGAATCCAAAGTGTGAATTTTATAGTAAAAACCTATGAAAACTTAATAAAATTAAATAAAATAGACTAAAAACTATATGAAAATATGCCAAAAAGTATATCAAAATATCCGCTCATCAGCGGCAACCCAACCCATACTTCAACCATTCAAACCAAGGCCCTTGTCAACAGAGAATAATTACAACCAAGGGTGATGTAATCAGGTTGGCAAGATACCTCAAATCAAGGTTGGCAAGATCATTCAAACCAAGGCTGGAGAGATAATTACAATCAAGGATGGAGAGATAGTTTCAATCAAAGGTGGAACAACAATTCCCAACAATACGTAACCAACAAACCTTCAATTCCAACAACAAAATCAAGGCCAAAGATACCAACTCCCTCACTAAAGGCAAGCCCAAGCACCTCAACTTCACACAACCTCAAATTCCACAAATCACTTGTAACATCCTACCACACAGAGTCTTATGCTTAAGTTAAAAAACTGAGGTGGTGAGGTATTACGATCTATAAAAGTAAAATCTATATATAATATACTTAAAAAGAAGTATTAATCTAGGAGCCTTGAAGGAAGGTTAAAACAAAAGCGTTAAACAAAAAGGGCGCATCACTCTAGTAAACGTTAACTTAACCGAAGCAAGATAAGAGTAAACTAAGCATGGATAATATATATATATATATATATATATATATATATATATATATATATACAAGAGAGTTCCAAAAATATAGATAACGAGGCTTCTGACCTGGCTCACGAAGTTTAAAGCCAGATAGAGCATATAAACATATGTACATATATGCATGAGAATCCCAAAATGACCTAATATACTGTTTACAGAACCTGTTCTCCAAATCAATCTCTAAGAGGGATAAAACATAAATATATACAATGGAGATATAAAGTATCTACATATATATCACAAAACCATAGTAGAATCCCCAAAAGCTAGAATCCTTCTCTTCAGAAAACTTCCCGAATGCCTCAGTAAGGTGCCTCACGTCCTGCCATCTAAAAACCACAAAAATATGTATGGGGTAAGAACCAGAGATTTTCAACATGGTAAACAGTGCCCACATAATAACATATATGTACCCGAAAAAGCCAAAGGCAATCCTACAACTTCTGACATTTGATTTAAATCATATAAAATACATCTAAACCAAATAACTTAGGTAAGTAACTAAGATATTCATTCTAGTCTAACACTCCCATTTCCAACTCCTCCGAACCTCCCAACCACCATTGGAATAATTTACTCTCAAATACAGATATTACATGCAACGAAATCACAATTAATAATTCAGTTACAGCGGATAAACAAGTAGCAAGTAGTTTATGAGATCAGTTAGGCATTCCAAACCAAAGCACACCAAACAAACATATAGATGCATATAAACGCATGCCTGTCCTATGGCTGATGAGTCTCATCTGTCTGTTATCAAGGCACCCGACATGTCTAGCTGCTACACCTTGGACAGTCCCTCGTGTGTGCATCCCCAAGAGTCTATGCATAGCTTTTTCTCAAATATAAATAAATTCAACTCATCGGGAGAATTTTTGGGAGTTAAAGTGCCTGGCCACATTTGTGACGTAGGGTTAACAGAGTATCGAGTCTAAACCTGGAGCAGCCTAGTGGCATGCCACGGCATCTACCCAGAGAAACTCGTATCTCAGATAAAGAAGTGCATAAGCACATAACAATTCATATTCATTTATAATCATCATAATCATTCAGTTATCATTCATAATAGCCATATTCATCATATGCGTATCATTCTCTGCACTTCTCGTACATAATTCATCACTTCTCAAAATTTCTTCATCTCCAAGTTACCATTCCTCCATACTTTCTTCTCACCATTCAACATACAACTAAGGTTTAGGGGCTAAAAGAGTGAAAATAGAGGTTTAGAGTTCAAAATGCATTTTAAAACAAAAAACTCACTTTGCTGATTTCAGGGGTTCCGTGTACGCATAGAAGAGGCTCGCGTACCGGGAAACCAAACACGAAGGAACGGCCTGCGTCGCATGCGAGTGTTTCACGTACAAAACCCCTCAAAAATCCCATTGCTCGCGTATGCATGCACTTGGCTTGCGTATGCGAGAAACCAAACCCAAAGGAATGGCTGCATCGCATGCACGTGGCCACGTACGTGAATTCTGCTAGTTGGCCAATTGGCTACGTGCTGCAGAATTTCAGTTTTGCACACCGAACATCCGATCCGCATAACTTTTTTGTTTAAAATATTTTACATCCATTCTTTGAACAGTGTAAACTTCATGGACCCAATTTTAATATGAGACAGCTCGGTTAATAATATTAGCCCAGGTGTTAATTACACAACCTTGACTATCAACTACATATTAGTTGAAATTGAAACCATTTAAATTGGAAACCATAGTGCTAATACCTACTAATGCTAAGCAGCTAGGAAGAAATTTAAAGAACGAGAATTGTTGAAACTATTTGAAACAGTTTGGGGTCCGAAGCTGAGTCATGTCTCGTCAAAGTTCGGTCTAAATTCAACTTTTCAAACAATTTCCAAGATTGCTAACCTTAGTTTTCATAACAATCAATTTTAACCATTTTAGAACTTACCATAATGGCTCAAAACCAACCTCAACTTACCACATCATTTCTCAATACACCAATTTACCACATCATTCAAATCTAACAATTCAATTCAATGCAACATTTTCAATATACATCCTCATCATTATCGTATCCAACAATCCAAGTTCAATATACATCATCATCATTATCATTATCATATACATCATCAATTATCTCTATCAAACAAAATACCAAAATCATAACCAATATAGCACCAACAACAACCTCAAACTCACTAATCCTTATGCATATCAATCCATCACAATCATCAACGACATAATAATTCAATTCTTTTCCTACGGTCAACTAACCCAAGTTTTCACGAAAGATATATTTTAGTTACGAGAAACTGAAACCATACCTTGGCCGATTCCCCAAAAAACCGAAACACTTCACTTATATATCACACCTCAAGCTTTGAAATCCCTTACCAAGCAAAACCCACCTCTAAGGTTATCCCTCTACCTTCCAATTTCTCAAACTAACTCCATCTAACAATCAATTTCATTCTATGATCATAATTACAACCAAATCAACATAAAGCTCATTAATTCAATGCATATATACCAAGGGTGAGGATGATTACCTAACCCACAGCTCAAGCAAGCTAGATCCAATAATTTCTGCAAGTTTAATTCGAATCTAAAACACCAAACCAACAAAACCTCAACATACACTCTCATAAATTTTTGAAATTTATGACAGAGCATCTAAGGTGGGATGAGACTTACCTATGAAATTACTCTGATAGATTCGTAGAGCTCCGTGCGGTGTCCCGTGGCCGCAAACGGTACGGCATCGAGCTCCGGATTGAAAGTTATTAAGAATTGAAATTTGAAAGGTGAGGCTTTTGGTGTGTTCTTCTTCTCTTCAGCCCCTTCAATGTGATTCTCATCATTTTGGGGAGAAAGACTGAAGCGTGGCTTATATACTTGGCCTTGGCCCAATTCGGCCCGGTTCGCCTAGCTTGGCCCGTTCGATCTAATCTTGGGCCAAATTCTTTAAAATTAGTGTCAAAATTCTTATTTTAATTAGCTTTATCTCATTAAACTATAAAATTCCATTTTCTAATTTTCTTGATTAATAATTAAATTATTCGCTAATTATTTGGGGTTTACATCCTACCCACCTAATTAAGATTTTTTCCTCAAAATTCGAATTCAATTACCTGAAAAGAGGTGAGGATAGTCCTTCCGTATATCGGATTCGAGTTCCCATGTATGCTCCTCTATACAAGCCCAACCCTGCTGACATAAAATGTATTGACCTTTTGAAACAATCAAGCAGAACACGGTTCTTAGATAACCAATCCAATTCCAAGATAAGATCAAAACCAGTCATTGACAAACAAATCACATCGTGGATAAACTCTCGTTATTGGACTCAAAATCAAACTTGTGGGAAACCTAATCTTGGCACAACAGCTTTAGAGGTAGCATATGCACATTCAAATCATAACTCAACATAACTATATTCAACTATAATTCACTGGCCTTCTCAAATGCTATGAATGAATGAGTAGCTCCAGAATCAAACAAAGCATTCAATGTTTTTCCAACTATTTCACAGTTCCCTTGAATCAGTGTATCAAACCCCTCGGTACTCACGGCAGATGTAGTGAACACTCGTCCTGGATGCTGTGCTCTCCCAGCATCATACCTCTTCTTGTCTGGATAGTTCCAGGACAAATGCCCGGCTCTCCCACAGGCATAACATACTCCTAACCCTTCTCTGCACGGAGTCCCTGAGTGGTAACTCGCGCATCTCACGCAAGTCATCTCAGTTTGCAATTACTCCCAAATGTTCTTCCCTACTTATTTTTGTTGTTATTGTTGCCTCTCCTGTGAGCATTCTGTCCTTGAGGTATTGGTGGAATATAGCCTCCTCGCTTAAAGTTCTGGGCCGTAGGTGCGAAATTTTTGCTTTGGTTTCTCTGGAAGGATCCCCTGTGATCTCCTTTCTCTAGCATAGCCTTTCTCGCACAATCGTCATCCACTCTACTTTTGTTTACTAACTGAGAAAAACTTCTGATTTTCATAGGACCCACAGTACTCAAAATGTTGCTCCGTAGTTGATACGTAAAATCTGTATCGCTACAAATTTTCCTTCGACAAGTATACCGAATTGTTGTCAAGTAATAACTCACAATAGAGTGAGGTTGAATCCCACGAGGATTAACGGATTAAGAAAACAATAGTTAATTGATTATTCTAGTTAGACTATCATAATTGGATGATAAGCAACAAGGAAATATAAATGACATGAAAGTAAAGGAAAGCAATAAAGTGCAAAAAAGTAAATGGCATAAATGTAAAGTACAGGAAAGTAAAGTGCTGAAAATGTAAAGTACAGAAAATGTAAATAACCATAATAAATAAAAGAAAAAATATAAAATAACCATTGGAATCAAGAGATATTGCATTCTTTGGATTAATTGATTTCATCTCATCTTCAATCATGCAACTCATTGACCTTTCTTGGCAATCATGAGTGATTGAGTCCCAATTCCTTGGTAACTCAATCTCCCCAATCTTGATCAATAGCCAATTCCTTGGTCTAGTTGCTCATGAGAGGAGATGAAGCTTGGTCCCTGAAGAGAGAACTTTTGCGTGGTCTAGAATTCAGAATAAATTTCCGTTGCAAGTATAGCTTCTAAACCAACAAAAGTCCTTTCTTACAAACGTTTTGGATGTCACAAGTAACAAACCCCTTTAAAATTGATAACCAATTATTTAAACCTCGGGTCGTCTTCTCAAGGAATTACAGGGAGGTATGTTCCTATTATTGGTTATGAGTTTTGTAAATTGGGGGTTTTTTGAAATAAGGAGCAAGTAATTTAAATGACAAGAAAAATAAATTAATAATAAAATCTCTTGCAAGGTATAAGAATTTGGAATTTCTATCCTAGTTATCCTTATCAGGTGTGATGAGAATTGGATTTTAATCCCACTTAGTTAAGTCAAGTGGACTAATTAGCTTGATCCTCAATTCCTAGTTAATCCCTGTGGGAAGACTAGCTTTAGAGCGACCTAGATCAATTAGTAATCTGCCAATTTCAACCACTGCTGAGTTTGACAACTCAAGTATTACCAATTACTTAACCAAAGCCAAAAGGAAGAAAATATCTAAATTAAATTAAAAGCATTTATAAATAGAATAAAACAATCATAAACTGAAATACCTCAAATAATATTAATTAAGAAAATCATAACATCAATGTAGCATAAGTCAAGTTGAAAAGATAAATAACAATTTAAAGTAAAAAATAAAAGTGGAAAATAAATTAAAGGAATATTAAGCCTGTACTTGAAGAGAAGTAATCCTAAAATTAAGAGAAATCCTAATCCTAAATCCTAAGAGAGAGGAGAGAGCCTCTCTCTCTAAAAACTACATCTAAAAACCTAAAATTGTGAATTATGAGAACATGATTATGAATGGATGCATTCCTCCACTTTATAGCCTCTAATCTGTATTTTTCGGGCCGAAAACTGGGTCAAAAACAGCTCAGAAATTGCCTCCAGCGTATTCTGGTACGTACAGGTCGCGGGAAAGTGACGCAGAAGCGTCGTCCACGCGTTTGCGTGGATTGCATTTCTGCCAGGTAACGTGTCCGCGTGATCCACGCGTTCGCGTCGCCTGGCTTCAAGAAAGCTATGGTAAATTATATATTAAATCGAAGCCCCAGACGTTAGCTTTCCAACGCAACTGGAACCATCCCATTTGGATCTCTGTAGCTCAAGTTATGACCATTTGAGTGCCAAGAGGTCAGGCTGGACAGCTTTAGCAGTTCCTTCAGTTCTTGTATTCCATCCACTTTTGCATGCTTCCTTTCTATCCTCTAAGCCATTCCTTCCCTGTAATCTCTGAAATCACTTAACACAAATATCACGGCATCGAATGATAATAAGAGAGGATTAAAATTAGTAATTTAAAGGCCAAAGAAGCATGTTTTCAATCATAGCACATAATTAGGAAGGCAAATGTAAAACCATGCAAATAGTATGAATAAGTGGGTAAAGAGTTGATAAAAGTCACTCAATTGAGCATAAGATAAACCATAAAATAGTAGTTTATCAACCTCCCCACACTTAAACAATAGCATGTCCTCATGTTAAGCTCAAGAGAAACTATAAAGGGGTGAAGAGGAATGGTAGAATGTATGAAATGCAACCTATCTATATGAATCCAACTACATGAAGAATGCTTTTTCCTACTTGGTTTAAAAGTAAATAAATTCTCCAAGAATAACTATGAACTGGATTTCACTAATTCAAATCATAAAAATGAAGTACAATTAGGCTTGTAGAAGAAAATAGCTCATGAAAGCCGGGGAACAAAGAATCGAGCATCGAACTCTCACTGGAGTGTATGCACTCTAATCACTCAAGTGTTTAGGTTCGATTCTCTCAATTCTCTACTAACATTACTTTCTAAGGCTTGCTCTTTATCTAACAATCAACATAAATTTAATGCACAGATACACATATCAAGAGGTCATTTAAGGGTTGTAATGGGCTAGGGTCAAGGTAGGATTGTATTTGGCCAAGTGGACTAAAATCTGAATCCTTAATTAACTTAAACTTTTCACCTAACTTTAGACAATCCATGTAATTACAATGCAAAATCTAATTGCCCATTAACTATGTTTTCCACATATTCATGCATCTGATTTTGAGTACAGTACATATGCATTGCTTTCATCATTTACTTTGGGGCATTTTGTCTCCTTTTACTTATTTGCTCTTTTTCTTTACTTATTCTCACTTTTTCTCACTTTTTTTTTCTTTTCTTTTATTTTTCTCAATGAATATGATTAAATTATTGGATGAATGAATCATGTCCTAAACATTTCTTTCACATTTTCAGAAAATTCTAACATACTCAATTCTCAAACCAAATGTTTCCAAACCCAATTTTCCCACACTTAAATCATAAGCACTCTCACTAGTCTAAGCTAACCAAGGATTCAAATTAAGGACATTATTGTTTTTCGCTTAGAGTTAATGATGTGCTAAAGTAAAGAACAAAGGGGTAAAATAGGCTCAAAATTGGTTTGCAAAGAATAATGAAAAGGGTAAGGCCATATGGGTATGTAAGCTCAGTGAAATAAAGGCCTCAATCATGTCAGTGTATGCATACATCAAACCATGGAAATATAGAATTAAGCAAGACAAAGATCACAATTTTAGAGAGAAAAACACACACCAAAAATAAAATATTGGTTGGTAAAATGCAACCAATTCAAATAGGCTCAAAATTCTCATAGGTTTTGTGTGTTCGAGCTCAAAACCATGTTCCAGTATAATATTTCTTCAAACAAGTGTAACATTAAATTTTATTCAAATTAGTGAAATTCTCTAAAAAGTTTCTTGAAAAAGAAAATATTACTTCAACCAAGTGGTAAAATATGCACAAAATCAAATAATCATGCAATCAAACATGCAAATGCAACAACTAACAAGGAAAATAAGCCATTGGTGTTGAGATAGAAGAGTGACTAACCCATGGAGATCAGTATCAACCTCCCCACACTTAAAGATTGCACCGTCCTCGGTGCATGCTAAGATGTGCAAGTGGACGGGTTGCTTCAACTGACGCTTTTCTCATCAAGGATTGTGCAGATGGACTTGTTTGTCTCCCCTTTTAGAAGTTTCTCCCTTTTTCCGTCTTCGGTGGCCAGCCTGAAAGAAGAGAAAAAGAAGAACAGTAACCCAGAAATAAAGATAAAATAAAATATGATTGGGTTAATGCCAAATAATGAGGGTCTCAATTACATGGTAACTACAACATGCAAGTGAGAAAATAGTAGAAGTACATGGCAAATCAAGAGTGCAAAAATTTGCAAAAATAGGGAAGAGAGTGTGGGTAAGGAGAGATAATATAAATTCAAGTCAATGTAAAGGTAATACAGGTATAAAAGATTGGCATTGATCTAAATAATATTACCTAACCAGAATAAAACAAGTCACTAAGCACCCAAAATAATTCAAGAGAAGATGCAACAGTTAAATAAGAAAATCAACACCAAAATAATGAATTTAGAAAAGAAAAGAAAAATATAAACTAAATTAAAATGCAATGAATGAAATATGCAAATAAATTAAGTAAAATAGAATGAAGGTGAAAAGGAATGAGAAGTGAAAGAAATAAAGTAAGAAAGAAAAAAGAAAGAAGAAAAGATAGAAGAAATTATGATTGGGGAAGAAAAGATAAGATATTTTGCTGATCTGGATAATCTGTGCGCCGCATGCGACGCGGACGCGTGGGTCACGCTGTCGCGCGGTTGGCGTGATTGCTAAATGACGCGGACGCGTGGGGCATGCGGTCGCGTGAGTTGATTGGTGCGATTGGTGCGAGGGCAGCCTCGTAGTCGCGTAACTCACTGTTCGAAACTCTTTTTTGCCAAATTCCAGGGTGACGCGGTCGCGTGGTCGACGCGATCGCGTGAGTGGCCATTATTGGGATATGACGCGGACGCGTGAGCCATGCATCCGCGTGGTAAGGCTTGTGCATTCAGCACCAGTCCAGCACCACTCTAGCACAACTTTCGGTCGTGCACCCTTTCTTACGTCAATTTCAGAGGGCCATGCATTCGCGTGGGTGACGCGGACGCGTGGAAGGCATTTTTCTCACATGACGCGGACGCGTCATCGACACGGTCGCGTGGATCAATCTGTGCTAAAGGCACGCCTTCAGCCACGCTGTCGCGTGACTCTCTGTAAAATATCTTTTCTTCCTTGAGGCACATATGACGCGGACGCGTCGTCGACGCTGTCGCGTTGTGTGCGAAATTTTTTTTTATGAATGAAAAATGTAGAATGCAGTATGCAGATGCTGATGCAGATGTTATGAATAATTCCAGGTTCAATAGAATAAAATAAAACTCAAAACAAACAAAACGAAATAAAATTAAAATTGAAAAAGGAGCGATCATACCATGGTGGGTTGTCTCGCACCTTGCACTTTTAGTTAAAGTCCTTAAGTTGGACATTTGGTGAGCTCCCTGTTATGGTGGCTTGTGCTTGAATTCATCCAAAAATCTCCACCAACGTTTGGACTTCCAGTAACCTCCGGGGTCCCAAACTAGGCGCAGAAAGCCTTTAAGTAAGTTAAAGCAAGTGACAAGGCCCCAAGAGTGTTGATTGTTGGAATGAATTCCGGGGTCCCAAATCTTGCTTTTGTACCCGTCTTCAAGTTGATTATCGTGATTCCATCCGTGTGGTTCAGCCTTAGAATTCTCACTGAAGCGTCCAAAAAACTTCCCAGACCCATTCAATTAAGCTTTACACCAACCCTTGCATTTAAACTTTGAGCACACAACTATGTTGAACCTTTGATAAACAACTATTTCATGGTTTATCTTGTGCTCAATTGAGTGGTTTTTATCAACTCTTTACCCATTTATTCATACTAAATCGCATGCTTTATGTCTTCCTTTCTGATTTTGTGCTATGATTGAAAACATGCTTCTTTGGCCTTTATATTGCTAATATTAATCCTCTCTTGTCACCATTAGATGCCTTGATATGTGTGTTAAGTGATTTCAGAGATTACAGGGCAGGAATGGTTCAGAGGATAGAAAGGAAGCATGCAAAAGTGGAAGGAATACAAGAAGTTGAAGAAACTGCTAAGTTGTCCAGCCTGACCTCTTCGCACTCAAACGGCTATAACTTTAGCTACAGAGGTCCAAACAATGCAGTTCTAGTTGCGTTGCAAAGCTAACGTCTGGGGCTTCGATTTGATATATAATTTGTCATATCTGCCTCGAAGTTAGAGGAAGTGAACGCGTGAATGACGCGTCCGCGTCGCATCTGCGAACTTCAATCCGCGCAGACGCATGGACGACGCCTCCGCGTCACTTGCCCGCGACCTGAACGTAACAGAAATCGCTTCCAGCGATTTCTAGACTATTTTTGACCTAGTTTTCAGCCCAGAACACACAGATTAGAGGCTATAAAGTGGGGAAATGCATCCATTTATAATCATGCTCTCATAATTCACAATTTTAGTTTTAGATGTAGTTTTTAGAGAGAGAGGTTCTCTCCTCTCTCTTAGGATTTAGGATTAGGATTCCTCTTAAAGGATTTAGGATTATCTCTTCTCAATTTTCAGGTTTAATGTTCTTTTTATTTATTTTCTCAATTTCGTTTATGACTCTTTATGTTTAGATTGATTTTCTATTTAATATATTTTGAGGTATTTCAGACTTATGATCGCTCTCTTTAATTTATGTTACTGTTGCTTCCCATCTGAAGGTATTTTTATTCAAGTAGATTTTTCTCCCTTTTGGCTTTGGTCAAGTGATTGGTAACACTTGAGTTATCAAACTCAGCAAGTGATTGAAATTGGCAGATTCTGATTGAACTAGGATTGCTCTAAAGCTAGTCTCTCCACAGGAGTCGACTAGGACTTGAGAATCAAGCTAATCAGTCCACTTAACCTTCCTTTGTTTAGTAAAGGCTGACCAAGTGGGATTAAAACCCAATTCTCTTCACACCTGATAAGGATAACTAGGTAGGAATTCCAATTCTTATACCTTGCCAAGAGATTTTATTATTGTTAATTTATTTTCCTTGCTAAAAGTTTATTTTACAGTTATTCATTTATTTTACTTGCCATTTAAATTACTTGTTCCTCATCTTCAAAACCCAATTTACAATCTCCATAACCAGTAATAAGAACATACTTCCCTGCAGTTCCTTGAGAAGACGACCCGAGGTTTAAATACTTCGGTTATCAATTTTTAAGGGGTTTGTTACTTGTGACAACCAAAACGTTTGTAAGAAAGGTTGATTGCTTGGTTAAGTAACTATACTTGCAACGAGAGTTTACTATAACTTTTAAACAATCAATCTTCAAGTTCTTTCAAAATGGCACGTTGCCGGGGAATTGCAAACGTGTGCCTTATTATTGGTTATTGTAAATATTTTGCTTTTAAATTGATTTATTTTCAAAAAAAAAATTTCAGATTTTTATTTTAAAAATTTTTTTATCTTATCCTATCTTAGTTTTAAATTTCAAAATTCAAATTTTTTTTTCAAAAATCATATCTTTTTCAAAAATCTTATCTTATCTTATTTCAAATTTCAAAGTTTAATTTTCAATTTCAAAATTTAAATAACCTTTTAATTTAAATTTGTTTTTATTTTTGTTTTCAATTTTTATTTGCTACTATGAACTCTCACCCCTTTGGCTATGAGTCTGGTTACAATTATGTTGCAGGAAGAGGAAATTACAAGGAGAACAGGCGTCAAGGTTGGAAAAATCAAAGCTGGGAGGAGCCACAAGGATTTGATCAACCTTCATGGCAACAACCACCTCCAATGGACTATCAACAACCACCACCATATGCCTATGAACCCTCTCCTCAAAATAACTCTGGACCACCATACTCTCAAGCCCCTTACCACCAAACACCACCATATGACCCTAACCTATATCCACCACACCAACCACCTTATGAGCCATATGAACCATATATAGAACCACCCCAATTCCAACCCAATTACCCCCAAGAACCACCACCTCAATATTTGCCATATCCATATCCATCAATCCAAGAGCACTATGATCCTACTTATGATAGCCGAGCGCAACAAGAATCAAGGGATCGTCTCACGGAAACATGTGCAAAGCTTCAAGCAACCCTTCGCCAACTGGATCAAGCGATAAATCGATTACCTTCCCGACATTCGGACACTCAAGGAACCCCCATGGCCTCATGTGGGCAATGGTGCACGAAATTACAATCACACTTTTGTAACTCCGCACAACTAACCAGCAAGTGCACTGGGTCGTCCAAGTAATACCTTACGTGAGTAAGGGTCGATCCCACGGAGATTGTCAGCTTGAAGCAAGCTATGGTGATCTTGTAACTCTTAGTAATGATATCAATAATTCTCAGATTTAATTGTAAAAAGTAAAAGAACATGAAATAAATACTTGTTATGCAGTAATGAAGAACAGGTTGAGGCTTTGGAGATGCTTTGTCTTCTGAACCTCTGCTTTCCTACTGTCTTCTTCTTCATACACGCTAGACTCCTTTCATGGCAAGCTTTATGTTGGGCATCACCATTGTCAATGGATACATCCCGTCCTCTCAGTGAAAATATTCCAAATGCGCTGTCACCGCACGGTTAATCATCTGTCGGTTCTCGATCATGTCGGAATAGGATCCATTGATCCTTTTGCATCTGTCACTACGCCCAACACTCGCGAGTTTGAAGCTCGTCACAGTCATCCCTTCCCAGATCCTACTCAGAATACCACAGATATGGTTTAGACGTTCCGGATCTCAGGAATGACCGCCAATTATTCTAGCTTATACCACGAAGACTCTGATTTGAATCATGAGGCTAAGAGATATGCATTCAATCTAAGGTAGAACGGAGGTGGTTGTCAGGCACGCGTTCATAGGTGAGAATGATGATGAGTGTCACGGATCATCACATTCATCAAGTTGTGCGAATGAATATCTTAGAATGGAAGCAAGCGTAATAGAATGGAAAATAATAGTAATTGCATTAATTCCTGAAGAACAGCAGAGCTCCTCACCCCCAACAATGGGATTTAGAGACTCATGCCGTAGAGGATACAATATGAAATGTGTATAATGTCATGAGTTACAAGATGAATCACTGAAAGTAGTATTTATAGTAAACTAGTGACATAGGGTTATAGAAAATGAGTAAGCTAGGGTGTTTATTGTAAAAATCCACTTTCGGGGCGCACTTTGTGTGTGCTTGGGCTGAGCATTGAAGCTTTCATGTGTAGAGACATTTCCTGGAGTTAAACGCCAGTTTTTATGCAAGTTTGGGCGTTTAACTCCAACTTTTGTGCCAGTTCTGGAGTTAAACGCCAGAATTCTTGAGCTGACTTAGAACGCCTATTTGGGCCATCAAATCTCGGGCAAAGTATGAACTATTATATATTGCTGGAAAGCCTAGGATGTCTACTTTCCAACGCAATTAAGAGAGCGCCAATTAGGTTTCTGTAGCTCCAGAAAATCCACTTTGAGTGCAGGGAGGTCCGAATCCAACAACATCTGTAGTCCAATTAGATTTTTGCTCAGGTCCCTCAATTTCAGCCAGAAAATACCTGAAATCACAGAAAAACACAAAAACTCATAGTAAAGCCCAGAAAAGTGATTTTTATTTAAAAACTAATAAAAACATAATAAAACTAACTAAAATGTACTAAAAACATACTAAAAATAATGCCAAAAAGCGTATAAATTATCCGCTCATCACAACACCAAATTTAAACTGTTGCTTGTCCCCAAGCAACTAAAAATCAAATAGGATAAAAAGAAGAGAATATACAATGAATTCCAAAAATATCTATGAAGATCAGTATTAATTAGATGAGCAGGGCTTTTAGCTTTTTGCCTCTGAACAGTTTTGGCATCTCACTTTATCCTTTGAAGTTCAGAATGATTGGCTTCTATAGGAACTCAGAATCCAGATAGTGTTATTGATTCTCCTAGTTAAGTATGTTGATTCTTGAACACAGCTACTTTATGAGTCTTGGCCGTGACCCTAAGCACTTTGTTTTCCAGTATTACCACCGGATACATAAATGCCACAGACACATAACTGGGTGAACCTTTTCAGATTGTGACTCAGCTTTGCTAGAGTCCCCAATTAGAGGTGTCCAAAGCTCTTAAGCACACTCTTTTTGCTTTTGGACCATGACTTTAACCGCTCAGTCTCAAGTTTTTACTTGACACCTTCACGCCACAAGCACATGGTTAGGGACAGCTTGGTTTAGCCGCTTAGGCCAGGATTTTATTCCTGTGGGCCCTCCTATCCACTAATGCTCAAAGCCTTGGATCCTTTTTATTACCCTTGCCTTTTGGTTTAAAGGGGTATTGGCTTTTTCTACTTGCTTTTCTTTTTCTTTTTTTTTCTTTTTTTTTCGCATTTTTTTTTGCTGCAAGCTTTCTATTCACTACTTTTTCTTGCTTCAAGAATCAATTTTATGATTTTTTAGATCATCAGATAACATTTCTCCTTTTCCCATCATTCTTTTAAGAGCCAACAATTTTAACATTCATGAATCAACAAATTCAAAAATATGCACTGTTCAAGCATTCATTCAGAAAAACAAAAGTGTTGCCACCACATCAAAATAATTAATCTATTTTAAAATTCAAAATTCATGCACTTCTTTTTCATTTTCAATTGAAAACATTTTTTATTTAAGAGAGGTGATGGATTCATTTTCATAGCTTTAAGGCATAGACACTAAGACACTAGTGATCATGTAATAAAGACACAAACATAGATAAACATAAAGCATAAAAATTCGAAAAAAAAAAAGAAGATAAAGAACAAGGAGATTAAAGAACGGGTCCACCTTAGTGATGGCGGCTAGTTCTTCCTCTTGAAGATCTTATGGAGTGCTTGAGCTCCTCAATGTGTCTTCCTTGCCTTTGTTGCTCCTCTCTCATGACTCTTTGATCTTCTTTAATTTCATGAAGGAGGTCCACCCTTAGTTGTCCCCTATTGGAACTTAATTCTCCTAGGGAGGTGTTAATTTGCTCCCAATAGTTTTGTGGAGGAAAATGCATCCCTTGAGGCATCTCAGGGATTTCATGATGATAATTTTCCTCATGCTCTTGTTGAGGTCCATGAGTGGGCTGTCTTGTTTGCTCCATCCTTTTCTTAGTGATGGGCTTGTCCTCTTCAATGAGGAGTCTTGGCCACAACTTCATAGAAGTGGTCTTGATGGACCTTTGAGATGAATCTCTCCATCTCTCATGTCTTGAAGATGGAAGCAATTGCCTTTCAATTCCTCTTTCTAGAGGTTTCTTCGGCCTTAGGTGCCATAAATGGTTATGGAAAAACAAAAAAAAAACTGAGCTTTTCCACACCAAACTTAAAAGGTTTGCTCGTCCTCGAGCAAAAGAATAAAGAAAGGAGGAGAAGAAGAAGAGATGGATGAGATGGAGGTGTGTGAATTATTCGGCCAAGGGGGTGTTAGGTGGTTATGATGTGGAAAAGGAAGGAGTGATGGTTTGAATTTGAGTGGGTGGGTGTAGGTGGTTTGTATGATGGTTTTGGAGGAGTAATGGAGGTGATTGGTGGAGGTTATTTGGGGAAGAGTATTATGAAAAGGTGTGAAGAAATGAGAGAGTGAGTTGAGGTTGGTGGGGATCCTGTGGGGTCCACAGATCCTGAGGTGTTAAGGATTTCCCATCCCTGCACCAATTAGGCTTGCAAAATGCCCTTTGCTGCCAATCCTGGCGTTAAACGCCAGGTTGCTGCCCATTTCTGGCGTTAAACGCCAGTCTGGTGCCCATTTCTGGCGTTAAACGCCTAGAATGGTGCCAGACTGGGCGTTTAACACCCATTCTGCTGTCTTTACTAGTGTTTAAACGCCAGTAGGCTTCTCCTCCAGGGTGTGCTATTTTTTATTCTATTTTTCAGTTTGTTTATGCTTTTTCAATTGTTTTTGTGACTTCACATGATCATCAACCTACAAAAAACTTAAAATAACAATGGAAAATAGAAATTAACATAGATAAGTAAAATTGGGTTGCCTCCCAACAAGCGCTTCTTTAATGTCAGTAGCTTGACAGTGGGCTCTCATGGAGCCTCACAGATACTCAGAGCATGATAATGGCCTCTTAAGACCAAACCTAGAGTTTGGTTGTGGCCTTCCAACCCCAAACTTAGAGTTTGAATGTGGGGGTTTTATTTGACTCTGTATTGAGAGAAGCCTTTCATGCTTCTTCCTTTTCCTGTCTGCAAACCATGGTGCTTCCTGAATGGCGAAGAGTTGCTCATCCGGAAAGGTTTCAGAGATCTCAGTAGGAGGGTGGGACGCCCCTTCTACTGGTTCTATCTAGGACAGATGATCAGCTACCTGGTTCTCTGTCCCTTTTCTGTCTCTTATTTCTATATCAAACTCTTGCATAAGCAACACCCAACTTATGAGCCTGGGTTTTGAATCCTGCTTTGTGAGTAGGTATTTAAGAGCAGCATGGTCAGTATACACAATCACTTTTGAACCTACTAAATAGGATCTAAACTTGTCAATGGCATAAACCACTGCAAGTAACTCTTTTTCTGTGGTTGTGTAATTCTTCTGTGCATCATTTAAAACACGGCTAGCATAGTAAATGACGTGCAGAAGCTTGTTATGCCTCTGTCCCAACACTGCACCAATGGCATGGTCACTGGCATCACACATTAGTTCGAATGGTAATGTCCAGTCAGGTGCAGAGATGACTGGTGCTGTGACCAGCTTGGCTTTCAGGGTCTCAAACGCCTGCAGACACTCTGTGTCAAACACAAATGGTGTGTCAGCAGCTAGCAGGTTGCTTAGAGGTTTTGCAATTTTTGAAAAATCCTTTATGAACCTCCTATAGAATCCTGCAAGCCCCAGAAAGATTCTGATCGCCTTAACATTGGCAGGTGGTGGTAATTTCTCAATTACCTCTACCTTGGCTTGATCCACCTCTATTCCCTTGCTTGAAATTTTGTGCCCAAGGACAATTCCTTCAGTCACCATAAAGTGACATTTTTCCCAGTTTAAGATCAGGTTAGTCTCTTGGCACCTTTTCAAGACAAGTGCTAGATGATCAAGACAGGAGCTGAATGAGTCTCCAAATACTGAAAAGTCATCCATGAAGACTTCCAGGAACTGCTCTACCATATCAGAGAAGATAGAGAGCATGCACCTCTGAAAGGTTGCAGGTGCATTGCATAGACCAAAAGGCATTCTTCTGTAAGCAAATACTCCAGAAGGACATGTGAATGATGTTTTCTCTTGGTCTTGAGGATCCGCTGCAATTTGGTTGTAACTTGAATAGCCATCCAAAAAGCAGTAATATTCATGACCTGCTAGTCTCTCTAGCATCTGGTCTATGAATGGTAAAGGAAAGTGATCCTTTCGAGTGGCTGTATTGAGCCTTCTGTAGTCAATACACATACACCACCCTGTAACTGTTCTTATAGGAACCAGTTCATTCTTTTCATTATGAACCACTGTCATGCCTCCCTTCTTGGGGACAACGTGGACAGGGCTCACCCAGGGGCTATCAGAAATAGGATAAATAATCCCAGCCTCTAGTAACTTAGTGACCTCTTTCTGCACCACTTCCTTCATGGCTGGATTTAGCCGCCTCTGTGGTTGAACAACTGGTTTAGCATCATCCTCCAATAGGATCTTGTGCATGCATCTTGCTGGGCTAATTCCCTTAAGGTCACTTATGGACCACCCAAGAGCTGTCTTGTGTGTCCTTAGCACTTGAATTAGTGCTTTCTCTTCCTGTGGATTTAAAGCAGAGCTTATGATCACTGAAAAAGTGTCACCCTCTCCCAGAAATGCATATTTCAGGGATGGTGGTAGTGGTTTGAGCTCGGGTTTAGGAGGTTTCTCCTCTTCTTGAGGCATTTTCAGAGGTTCTTTTATTTCCTCTGATTCTTCCAGATCAGGCTGAACATCTTTAAAGATGTCCTCTAGCTCTGATTCAAGACTTTCAGTCATATTGACCTCTTTCACCAGGGAGTCAATAATATCAACGCTCATGCAGTCATTTGACGTGTCTGGATGCTGCATAGCTTTGACAACATTTAACTTGAACTCATCCTCATTGACTCTCAGGGTCACTTCCCCTTTTTGGACATCAATGAGAGTTCGTCCAGTTGCTAGGAAAGGTCTTCCTAGAATTAGAGTTGCACTCTTGTGCTCCTCCATTTCCAGCACTACAAAGTCAATGGGAAAGGGATTTGATTTACTTTTAATCAAGTAGGTAGAATTATTTTGCATTTAGTTACATTCATATAGATAGATGCATATAGTTTATTTGCATTGAATAAATGTTCATAACCTTTTTCTTGTCCTTCTTTATTCTTAGCATGAGGACATGCTTGGTTTAAGTGTGGAGAGATTTGATAAACCCCAATTTTGTGGTTTATCTTGTGCTTAATTTGGGACATTTTATCACCTTTTCTCACATTTATTCAATGAAATAGCAAGGTTTTGCAATTCTCCTTGATTTGTGCTTAAATGTGAAAACATGCTTTTTAGGCCCTAAAATTGGTGATTTTAATTCACTTTAATTCTATTCGATGCCTTGATATGTTTGTTGAGTGATTTCAGGTCTATAAGGCAAGTATTGGATGGAAGAAGTGAGGAGAAAAGCATGCAAAGTGGGAGAACTTATGAAGAAATGAAGGAACCGTAAAGCTGCCAAGTCTGACCTCTTCGCACTCAATCGACCATAACTTGAGCTACAGAGGTCCAAATGAGGCGGTTTTAGTTGCGTTGGAAAGCTAACATCCGGGGCTTCGAAGTAATATAAAATTTGCTATATGTTTCTTCGCATATAGGGGCGCGCACGCGCCTTGTACGCGTGCGCGCCGATGCTGCTCATAGCCCACTAAAGATGAAATCGCTGGGGGCGATTTCTGAAGCACTTTGGGCCCAACCCAACTCATTTCTAATGCTATTTCATGCAAAATTCAAGCTTGGGCAAGGGAGGAGCAATTGTTTGAAGTTTTGGTATCATGTAGTTTAGTTTCTAGAGAGAGAAGCTCCCTCTTCTCTCTAGAATTAGGTTAGGTTAATCTCTTTTAGATCTAGGTTCAATCTCATCTTTTCGTCTTGTTACCTTTATGAATTCTTACTTCTACTCTTTTATTCTTATGATTTGTGGTGTTAATTTTCCTTTTATGCTCTCTTTTATATTCATGGATGTACTTGTTGGATTTGGAATTTCTTTCAATGAAATTTAATGTTTGATGTTCTTTTAGTGTTGATTTGAGTTGTGATCTTACTTTCCTTGCAATTGGTAGTTGTTAGATTTTACTATTTCTTGCAATTTATTATTCTTTCCATTTGTACCCACCAAGTGTTTGACAAAATGCTTGGTTGGGCTTTAGAGTAGATTTAGAGCATTCTTGGCTTGAAAAGAGTAATTGGGCAAGCTTGAGTCATGAAAACCCAACCTATATTAGTGATTTAGAATTGTTAGTTAATATCATTTTCAATGACTCTAATCTTTTGCTATTTCAATTAGTGAGTTGATTAGGAATTTTGATTTGAGATTAACTAGTCTTGTTTGACTTTCTCTCATGGGAGATAACTTACACCTTCTTCCAATGTTGGAGATGACGAAATGAGATAGATTCTTGTTATTATTGTGATATGATTGATTAGTCTTGTTTGACATTCTCCCTATGTGAAGATAACATGATACTTTCTTTCATTTGTTGGAGTTGACTAAATAAGATGAATTAATCATTGTATGACTAGGATAGAAAGCCTATGATCTCAATTCTTGCCATGAATGTCTCTCTTTATTAATTGCCTTCTTTAGTTACTTGCTTGATTTAATTTTCTTGTCATTTGATTTCTTGCCCTCTTTCCAATCAAAACCCCCTTTGTCCCCTCAAAGCCAATAAGCATACACTTTATTGCAATTCCTTGTGAGACGACCCGGAGTTTAAATACTTCGGTTAATTCTTATTTGGGGTTTGTACTTGTGACAAAACCATATTTTAATTTGATGCGAGAGTTGTTTGTTAGTTTGGAGCTATACTTACAATGAAGTAATTCCTTTTTTTAGGAAGAAAATCTAGACCGACGATAATTTTTGCTATCAGGCATCAATGCCATCACCTTGAGGTCCGGCACCACAATACAAGAGAGGAATCAGAAGGAGCCAAGCCCACAAGTGCACACCCCAGATAAAGACATGATCAAAGTGGAGGATGCTGAAGAGGAAGATGAAGTACAAGACATGGTTGAAGAAGAAGTAGCTCCACCAAGGAATGGAGAACCAAAGGAAGCTGGAGCTGTAAGAGACGCCGTTCCTATCCCATTTTCATACCTTGCAAGGAAGTCCAGAAAACAGATGGAACTTGATCCCAAAATGGTAGAACTCTTCAAAAAGGTTGAGGTAATTGTACCCCCTTTTGATGTTATTCAGCAAGTACCTAAATATGTGAAGTTTCTAAAATATTTGTGCATACATAAGGATAAGATTAATGAATTAGAAACTATTCTTTTAGGTAGTTCCATATCTACTTTAATGGGGGGTATACCTGAAAAATGTAGTGACCCAGGACCATGCATGGTTAACTGCACCATTGGGGGTATGATATTTTCTGACTGCATGTGTGATTTAGGAGCCTGCGAGAGTATTATGCCTTTGTCTATATATGATGCTTTGAGGCTCCCTCCCTTAAAAAGGTCGGCAGCTCGTTTTGTGTTAGCAGATAAAAGCATTATTACAGTGGTCGGAATTGCTGAGGACGTGCTGGTGAGCATTAAGGGGCTCACATTTCCCATTGACTTCTATATCTTGGAGATGCCCCGAAATGACTCAGGAAAAGCATCATTCATCCTGTTTGGAAGACCATTCCTGAAGACTTCGAAGTTCAAGCTGGATGCCTTTTCAGGAACCTATTCTTTTGAGATAGATGGCCGAACAGTGAGCTTCAATCTGAATGAAGCTATGAAGCATCCTCTGGAAGATCATTCCATCTTCCAGTGCGACATCATTGCTGAGACTGTAGCTATAGTCCACCAGGAAGAAATAGAAGAGATGCACATGGAGCATGGTCCAAGTGTGGGGAAATCCTCTGAACACAATGAGGACACCTCGCCATTATCACTAGCTACAGAAGATCCAGTGCCCAGTCAGGAGCAGAAATTGGAGTTAAAGCCCCTTCCACCCCTACCTCAAGTATGCTTACCTTGAGGATAATCAGAAGCTCCCAATCATCATTGCAAGGGAACTCACTTTCCAACAAGAGGAGTAGCTGCTTAATGTGTTGAGAAGACACAAGAAGGCCATTGGGTGGAGCCTAGCGGATATAGTGGGCATCAGCCCTCAAGTTTGTGAGCACATAATATTTTTAGAAGAGGGAGCAAGGCCTGTCCGTCAACCCCAAAGAAGACTGAATCCCACCATCTTGGAGGTTGTTAAAATGGAAGTGACCAGATTACTTGAGGCAGATATCATCTACCCCATCTCGGATAGTGAGTGGGTCAGCCCAGTACAAGTGGTGCCCAAGAAGTCTGGAGTCACTACAGTGAAGGATGAGCATGGAGAGCTCATAGCAACTAGAGTGCAGAATTTCTGGAGGGTTTGCATTGATTACAGGTGCCTCAACCAGGCTACTCGTAAGGATCACTACCCCCTACCATTCATTGATCAAATGCTGGATCGCCTGTCAGGTAAATCACATTATTGCTTTTTAGATGGTTACACAGGCTATTTTCATATTTATATAGCTCCTGAAGATCAGGAGAAGACTACTTTTACATGTCTCTTTGGAACATATGATTACAAGAGAATACCTTTTGACTTGTGCAATGCACCAGCCACTTTCCAAAGGTGCATGATGAGTCTTTTCTCTGATCTCATTGAGAGCTGTATGGAGGTTTTCATGGATGATTTTAGCATATACGGTGATTCCTTTAGCCTTTGCTTGGATAGTTTATCTAGAGTATTAGACAGGTGTGTTAGTTTAAACCTTGTTTTGAATTTTGAAAAGTGTCATTTTATGGTCAAACAAGGTATTGTTCTAGGACACGTTGTTTCTAATACTGGTATCTCTGTAGATCCAGCAAAGGTAAATGTCATTTCTAGTCTACCTTACCCTTCCTCCGTGAGGGAAGTTCGTTCGTTCCTTAGCCATGTAGGTTTCTACAGGAGATTCATCAAGGACTTCAGTAAGGTAGCATTACCCTTATCCAGATTTCTGCAAAAGGATATTGAATTCGAGTTGAGTGAGGACTGTATGGAGGCGTTCGATAAGCTGAAGATCGCCTTGACTCAAGCTTCAATTATGAGAGGACCAGATTAGAGCCAGCCCTGTGAGATTATGTGTGATGCCTCCAACCATGCTGTAGGAGCGGCCTGGCCCAGCGCGTAGGTAAGGATCCTTTTGTAATTGCATATGCTTCAAAGACATTGGACGCTGCTCAGTCTAATTACACTACCACCGAGAAAGAGCTTTTGGCTATTGTTTTTGCTCTGGATAAATTCCGAGCCTACTTACTTGGTACTAAGTTGGTAGTGTACTCAGACCACGCAGCTCTAAAGTATTTATTAGCTAAAATGGAGTCCAAACTAAGGCTAATACGTTGGATACTGCTGCTGCAAGAATTTGATTTAGAAATAAAGGATAGGAGTGGTTCTCAGAATTTAGCGGCGGACCACTTGAGTCGCCTTGAGCACATTAAGGATGACTCCACTCCTATCAATGATGCTTTTCCATTTGATAGCTTGCATGCAGTATCTGAAGTAGTTCCTTAGTATGCACCTGTAGCTAATTATCTAGTTAGCAATACCTTCCCTCCCAATTTTACTAAGCATCAGAGGGACAAGCTGAAAAGTGAGTACAAATATTATATATGGGATGATCCCTATTTGTGGAGGTATGGTACTGACCAGATAATTAGGAGGTGTGTTTCTTAATCAGAATTTCAGTCCATTTTAGAGGCCTGCCACTCATCTGAGAGTGGTGGCCATTTTGGTCCTCAAAGGACAGCTGGAAAAATTCTAGACTGTGTGATTCTGGTGGCCTACTCTTTTTAAAGATGCTACTGCCTTCTGTAAATCCTGTTCCCTATGCCAGAGGTTTGGTAATATATCCAAGGGGGATGAGATTCCCCAACAAATTATGTTGTTCTGTGAGATTTTTTATGTTTGGGGCATTGACTTCATGGGTGCGTTTCCAAACTCGAGCGGTTTCTCATATATATTGTTAGCTGTAGATTATGTTTCTAAATGGGTGGAAGTGATTCCTACCCGTGTTGATGATGCTAACACTGTTGTCTCTTTTGTTAGAAACTATATTATCTGTCGCTTTGGATCACCACGAACAATCGTGAGCGATCAAGGCACCAATTTTTGTAACAGGAGACTAACCGCTCTACTGAAGAAGCATGGCGTTATTCACAAGGTAGCCACAGCCTACCACCCGCAGAATAATGGACAAGCGGATGTGTCTAACAGAGAGATAAAGCGTATCCTGGAGAAGATAGTCAAGCCTCATAGGAAGGACTGGAGCACCAGGCTACAAGATGCGCTTTGTGTATATCGGACAGCATACAAGACACCTATATGGATAAGCCCCTTCCGCCTGGTTTATGGAAAGGCATGTCACCTCCCAAAAGAGATAGAACACAAAGCATTCTGGGCGGTAAGAGAGATCAACATGGGATTTGAGAAGGCAGGAGCTGAAAGGAAGATGCAACTACAAGAATTAGAGAACCTTCGCCTAGAAGCATATGATAACTCCAGGCTGTACAAAGAAAAGATGAAGGCTGTGCATGACAAGGACATCAAAAGGAGAGAGTTCAGACCTCGGAAGCTGGTTCTCCTTTACAACTCCAGACTCAGGCTCATGCTAGGCAAGCTGAGATCCAGATGGGAAGGTCCCTACAGAGTAGAGAAGGGAGAGCCATACGGAGTCTTTCACCTGAGTCATTGATAAACCACTATTTTACGGTTTATCTTGTGCTCAATTGAGTGGTTTTTATCAACTCTTTACCCACTTATTCATACTATTTGCATGGTTTTACATTTGCCTTCCTAATTATGTGCTTTGATTGAAAACATGCTTCTTTGGCCTTATATTTGCTAATATTAATCCTCTCTTATCACCATTAGATGCCTTGATATGTGTTTTAAGTGATTTCAGAGATTATAGGGCAGGAATGGCTCAGAGGATGGAAAGAAAGCATGCAAAAATGGAAGGAATACAAGAAGCTGAAGGAACTGCAAAGCTGTCAGCCTGACCCTCTTGCACTAAAACGGCCGTAACACGAGCTACAGAGGTCCAAACGACGCGGTTCTAGTTGCGTTGGAAAGCTAACATCCAGGGCTTTGATTTGATATATAATATGCCATAGTTGCCCTGACGCTAGGTGACGCGAACGCGTGCTCCATGCGGACGCGTCGCAGTGGCGACAATCAGCGTGGCAGATTTCTTCTCCAGCGATTTCTGGGCTGTTTTCGACCCAGTTTGCGGCCCAGAAAACACATATTAGAGGCTATAAAGTGGGGAAATGCATCCATTCATAATTAAGCTTTCACATTCACAATTTTAGGAGTAGATGTAGTTTTTAAAGAGAGGTTCTCTCCTCTCTCTTAGGATTTAGAATTAGGATTCTTTTCACTTTATGATTATTTCATCTTTTGCGATCACAGGTTCAATGTTTCTTTTATTTATTTTTCCAATTTAATTTATGAATATCCATGTTAGATTTGATTTCTTTTGTGAATGCAATTCGAGGTATTTTCAGATTTAATTTTGCTTTGCTTTATTTATATGAATGCTTTTAATTTAATTTAGATATTTTCCCTTTTGGCTTTGGTTAAATAATTGGTGACTCTTGAGTTATCAAACTCATTGTTGATTGAAAATTGGAATTCTTCAAGAATTAATTCGAGTTCTATTAACTCTAACTTTTCCCAAGGAAAGACTGGGACCTGAGGAATAAAAATTAATTCATCCACTTAACTTACCTTCATAGTTAGAGGTTAACAAAGTGGAAGAAAAATCCAATTCTCATTACAATTGGTAAGGATAACCAGGATAGGACTTCCAGTTTTCATACCTTGCCAAGAGCCTATTTTATAGTTATTTATTTTATTCTTATTATCATTCAACATACTGCTTCCTTACTTTCAAAACCCCCAATTTACAAGACTCATAACCAATAATAAGAACATACTTCCCTGCAATTCCTTGAGAAGACGACCTGAGGTTTAAATACTCGGTTATCAATTTTTAAGGGGTTTGTTACTTGTGACAACCAAAAATTTTGTAAGAAAGGTTGATTGCTTGGTTTAGTAACTATACTTGCAACGAGAGTTTACTATAACTTCTAAACCATCAATCTTCAGTTCTTCAAAATGGCGCCGTTGCCGGAGAATTGCAAACATATGCCTTATTATTGGTTATTGTAAATATTTTCTTTTTGCTTATTTATTTGTTTTTACTTTTGTTTTTATTTTTGCTTTTTCATAAATTAAGAGGTTATTGGTTTTTATTTAGTTATTAAAAATTTTTCAAAAAGTTGTTCTTCGTGTTCATCTTGACCTTCAAGTTGTTCTTAGTTGTTTTCTTCCTTTTGATCTAAAAATTTTAAGTTTGGTGTCATTTTATTGTTTTTGTCTTTCCTCATTTAATTCAAAAATATCTTTTCTCTTTATTTTTATTGAATTTTCGAATTTTCCATAAAAAAAATTTTAGATTTTGATTTTAAAATTTTTATCTTATCTTATCTTAGTTTTAAATTTCAAAATTCAAATATTTTTCAAAAATCATATCTTTTTCAAAATTTTATCTTATCTTATTTCAAAAATCAAATTTCAAATTTCAATATTTAATTTCCAAAATTCAAAATTCAAAATTCAAGATTTTAATTTCAAAATTTTAAAATTCAAAAATCAAAATTCAAATTTTAAAAATTCAAATTTCAAATTTAAAAATTTTAAATTTCAAATTTCAAATTTCAAAATTTAAAAACTCAAAATTCAAAATTTAATTTTACAAATTCAAAAATTTTAATTTCAATAACCTTTTAATTTAAATTTGTTTTTATTTTCGTTTTTAATTTTTATTAGCTACCATGAATTCTCACCTCTCTCGCTTTGAGTTTGGTTCTAAATCCGTTGAAAGGAGTGGAAGCTATAACAGGAATATGCATCAAGGTCTAAGCAATCAAAGATGGATTGAGCAAAGAGGATCTGATCAACCCTTTAGGCAACAACACCCTCCAAGATATCATGGGCAAGGACCACTCTACAATGCATACCAACCTGATAAATATGGTGGACCCCCTTGTAATTACCAACAAGCCCCACCCTGTGCTTATGAACCACCTCCACAACATACCTTTGAACCACCAAACTCACAAGCCCTTTTACACCATTTACCTCCATATGACCCTAACCCACATCCACCATACCAACCACCCCATGAACCGAATGAGCCACACATAGATCCACCCCAACCTCCATTGGATAACAATACACTCATCTCTAACATCATTGGTCTCACCTCTACACTCCAAAATCTTATATCCCGCATGAACCAACCCTCTACCTCTAATATTCAACCCTCAAGCTCTAGTGCACTTCCTTTTCAACCACATAATGATCTTTTCATCCCATCACCACCCTCCATGGAAGAGCACCCACATCCATCAATCCAAGAGCAAGATGATCCCAATTATGCTATTGATATGGAACAGGAAAGAAGGAATCATCTTTGCGAATCCATACTTCATAAAGAGCTAGAGGAGACCCTACGGGTAAAGGTAGGAGAGACCCTTGAAGATGAAAGAGTAGTTGAAAGGAGTTGTCATGGAAAGAAAATCATCGAGGATGAGTATGCTTTTATACTTAAACAACTGGACAAAGCAGCAATTATTAAAAAGGAAGAAGTGGTTGCAAACTTAAGAGATGTTGTACCTCCATTGGAAAGTCCAGTCACAGAGCCTCCTTTCACGGTGTTTGATGTTGATGTTGATGTTGAGGAGAGTGTACAACCTCCAATGCATACCATGGTTGAAGACTTGGAAGAGGTTGATCAAGAAATGGAGACTAAAGAAGCAGAAGCATAGCCTCCCATGCCCTTGGTGAGTAATGAAGAAGAGATTAAATTGGAAGAAACCTACTAGGAGGAAGAGGTTGAAATTAAAGAAGTTTGCAAAGAGGTGGAAATTGTCAAAGAGCACAAGGGAGTGGAGCTTGAAATCACCTTGCCAAAGTTATTGGAGACCCCTCCCCCTAAGTTGCCATCATCCTTCACAACATTCAAGTGGGTAAAATTCATATCCCTTAGCTTTCTAATCGCACTTGAATATGGGCTACTGGAGACGGATGGTCAACTTAGAGCTCTTTGTGGCATTAAGAGTAAGAGGAAGATGGCCAGTGGTAAGAATTGTCCTGCAAGGTTCATTATGGTTGGAAGCTTTAAGTTTAAACGCAAAGGTTGGTATAAAGCTCAACTGAATGGGTCTAGGAAGCTGTTTGGATGTCTCAGTGAGAATTCCGACTGTTCACCACCCAAGTGGAAAACTGATGATCAACAAGAAGATGGGTGCAAAGGGAAGGTCTAGGACCCCGTAATTCAATCTAGAAATCAGCACTCTTGGGGCCTTGTCACTTGCTTTAACTTACTTGAAGGCTTTCTACGCCTAGTTTGGGATCCCAGAGGCCATTGGAAGTACAAACATTGGTGGAGATTCCTGGATGAATACAAGCACAAGCCACCATAACAGGGAGCTCACCAAATGTCCAACTTAAGGACTTTAACTAAAAGTGCTAGGTGGGAGACAACCCACCATGGTATGATCGTTTCTTTTTCAATTTTTTTTCATGTTGTTTGTTTTTATTTTATTTTAATTTCATTGAACCTGGAATTATTCATAGCATCTACATTAGCATTGCATACTGCATAATTGCATAATTGCATATATAAAAAAAAAGCACGCACGCGACGCGGCAGCGTCGCTGACGCGTCTGCGTCACTAGTGCGTCGGGAAGAAAAGAATTGAACAGAGAGTCATGCGAGAGCGTGGCTGGAGGCGCGCCTTTAGCATAATTTGACCCACGCGACCGCGTCGCTGACGCATCCGCGTCATGTGGGAAAAATGCCTCCCCACGCGTCCGCGTCACCCACGCGACCACATGGCCCTGTAAATCGACGTAAAAAGGTGTATGGCCAAAAGTTGAGCTGGAATTGGCTGGACTCATGCTGGAACCCCAAGCCCTACCACACGACCGCGTGCCCCACGCGGCCGCGTCATTTTAAGAGAATGGCCATTGACGCGTTCGCGCCAACCACGCGACTGCATCACCCAAAAGTTGGCAAAAGAGTTTCGAACAGATAGTTGCACGAACGCGAGGTTGCACTCGCGCTAATCGCACAAATCAGGCCATGCGATCACATGACCCACGCGTCCGCGTCACCTGACCTTATCGCGCACCACGCGACCGCGTCACTCACGCGTCCGCGTCACCTGCACCGCACAACTTATCCAGATCAGCGCC
This sequence comes from Arachis hypogaea, assembly GCF_003086295.3. Classification (NCBI taxonomy): domain Eukaryota; kingdom Viridiplantae; phylum Streptophyta; class Magnoliopsida; order Fabales; family Fabaceae; genus Arachis; species Arachis hypogaea. The sequence continues at coordinate 62,334,974 of NC_092055.1, read as the reverse complement.
AATTATCTTATCTTTTCTTCCCTAATCCTAATTTCTTCTATCTTTTCTTCTTTCTTTCTCACTTTATTTCTTTCACTTCTCATTCCTTTTTACCTTCATTCTATTTTACTTAATTTATTTGCATATTTCCTTCATTGCATTTTAATTTTGTGCATATTTTTATTTTTCTTTTCTAAATTTATTATTTTACCATTGGTGTTAAATGTTCTTAATCAACTGTTGCATCTTTTCTTGAATTATTTTTTGACTTATTTTACACTGTGGGATGATATTAATTATCTGCCAATGCAAATCTTTTATGATATTTACACTTCATTTGCATTGACATGAACTTATATTGATATTTTCATTACCCACACTCCTCCCCTTTGTTGCAAATTTTGCACCACCGGTATACCATGTGCTTCTATTGTTTTCTCACATACATGTTGAAGCTTCCATGTAAATGAGACCCTTATTAGTTGGCATTAACCCACCCATACTTCATTTATTTTCTTATCTTTATCTCTGGGTTACTGTTCTTCTTTTTCTCTTCTTTCAGGCTGGCCACCAAAGACGAAAAAAGGGAAAAACTTCTAAAAAGGGAGACAAACAAGTCCATCTACACAATCCTTGAAGAAAAGCTTCAGTTGGAACAACCCGTCCACCTGCACATCTCAGCATGCACCAAAGACGGTGCAATCTTTAAGTGTGGGGAGGTCGATTCCGATCTCCAAGGGTTAGTTATTTTCTTCTCAACACCAATATTTTATTTAGTACATTGTTACATTTGCATGTTTCATTGCATGATTTTTTTGATTTTATGCATTTAGCTACTGCTTGGTTGAGAAATAATAAGTTTCTTTTCAAGATCCTATTTTTTTGAAAAATTTCACTAATTTAAAATCAAAATTTTTGTGTTAAATTTGTTTGAAGTTGTATTTGGAACATAGTTTAAAAAGCTAAGAACACACAACCTGTGAGATTTTGAGCTTATTTATATGGTTACATTATTTAATCATAAATTTTTATTCTTGTGTGTTTTCTTCTCTATGATTGCCATCTTTGATTTGTTCCATTCTATATGTCCAATATTTAGTGTATTTACATGCTTGCATATGATTGAGGCCATTACTTGTTTAGCTCACTTATCCCAAATAAGCCTACCCTTTAAATCATCCTTGTCAGCAACTTTGAGCCTTGTAAACCCCCATTTATTCTATATTTTACCACATCACTAGCCTTAAGCAGAAAAACAATTAAATATCCCAATTGAATCTTTGGTTAGCTTAAGATAGGGATTGTGTAACAATTAAGTGTGGGAAAACGGTGGGAACATGGGTTAATAAGGGAATGTGTTGTATTTTTAATTTGATAAAATATTTGGAATTTGGGTACCTACTCATGTGAGACTAGAAAAATAAAAAATTCATGTACATTGATAAGTTATGTTTATTTTTCTATTTTAAAAAAAACAAGAAAAAAAAAAGAGAAAAAGAAAAGAAAAAGAGCAAATTAAATAAGGGGACAAAATTACCCCAATGTTAAGTTAATGAAAAAAATCAATGCATATGTGATAAAATTAAAGAAAAGTTGATACATGAGTATGTGATACAAAAGTGAGAATTTTGGGTAGCTAGGCATGAATTAGAATTATATAGAGTATATGTTAGGTGAAAGCTTAGGTTAGTCAAAGATTCATATTATAGCTCACTTGGACATATATATATATACCCTCACCCCATACCTTAGGCCCATTACAACCCTGAAAAGACCTCATGATGTTTGCATTGGTATACTAAATATTTGTTGATTGAATAGATGAAGAACAAAGTTTAGAAATCATGATTAGAGAAGAGTAGAGTGAATTATCCTATATACTAGAGTGATTATAGTGCATATACACTACCAGTAAGGGTTCAATGCTTAATTCTATGTTCCCTGCTTTCATAAGCTGTCTTCTTACAAGTTTACTTGTCTTTTATTGTATGATTTAGATTAGTGGAATTTCATTTATATTTGTCTTGGAGAACTTATTTACTTTTGACCAAGTAGGTAGAAACATTTTTGTATTTAGTTGCATTCATATAGATAGGTTGCATTTCATATTAATCTACCATTCCTCTTCATCTTTATAGCTTCTCTTGAGCTTAGCATGAGGACATGCTAGTGTTTAAGTGTTGGGAGGTTGATAAACCACTATTTTACAGTTTATCTTGTGCTCAATTGAGTTGTTTTTATCAACTCTTTACCCACCTCTTCATACTATTTGCATGGTTTTACATTTGCCTTCCTAATTATGTGCTTTGATTGAAAACATGCTTCTTTGGCCTTATATTTGCTAATATTAATCCTCTCTTATCACCATCAGATGCCTTGATATGTGTGTTAAGTGATTTCAGAGATTACATGGCAGGAATGGCTCAGCGGATGGAAAGAAAGCATGCAAAAATGGAAGGAATACAAGAAGCTGAAGGAACTGCAAAGCTGTCAGCCTGACCCTCTTGCACTAAAACGGCCATAACTCGAGCTACAGAGATCCAAACGACGCGATTCCAGTTGCGTTCAAAAGCTAACGTCCGGGGCTTTGATTTGATATATAATATGCCATAGTTGCCCTGACGCTAGGTGACGCGAACACGTGCTCTATGCGGATACATCGCAGTGACGAAAATCAGCGTGGCAGATTTCTTCTCCAGCGATTTCTGGGCTGTTTTCGACCCAGTTTGCGGCCCAGAAAACACAGATTAGAGGCTATAAAGTACGGAAATGCATCCATTCATAATTAAGCTTTCACATTCACAATTTTAGGAGTAGATGTAGTTTTTAGAGAGAGAAGTTCTCTCATCTCTCTTAGGATTTAGAATTAGGATTCTTTTCACTTTATGATTATTTCATCTTTTGCGATCACAGGTTCAATGTTTCTTTTATTTATTTTTTCAATTTAATTTATGAATATCAATTTTAGATTTGATTTCTTTTGTGAATACAATTGGAGGTATTTTCAGATTTAATTTTGCTTTGCTTTATTTATATGAATGCTTTTAATTTAATTTAGATATTTTCCCTTTTGGCTTTGCTTAAATAATTGGTGACTCCTGAGTTATCAAACTCATTGTTGATTAAAAATTAGAATTCTTCAAGAATTAATTCGAGTTCCAATAACTCTAACTTTTCCCAAGGAAAGACTTGGACCTGAGGATTAAAAATTAATTCATCCACTTAACTTACCTTCATAGTTAGAGGTTAACAAAGTGGAAGAAAAATCCAATTCTCATTACAATTGATAAGGATAACCAGGATAGGACTTCTAGTTTTCATACCTTGCCAAGAGTCGATTTTATAGTTATTTATTTAATTCTTATTATCATTCAACATACTGCTTCCTTACTTTCAAAACCACCAATTTACAAAACTCATAACCAATAATAAGAACATACTTCCCTGCAATTCCTTGAGAAGACGACCCGAGGTTTAAATTCTCGGTTATCAATTTTTAAGGGGTTTGTTACTTGTGACAACCAAAACTTTTGTAAGAAAGGTTGATTGCTTGGTTTAGTAACTATACTTGCAACGAGAGTTTACTATAACTTCTAAACCATCAATCTTCAGTTCTTCAGTCATCCTTCAAGCTCCAAATTCATCATGGTCAATGGACATCGCTTAAAGTTATCCCATGGTGAGAAGATGAAGAAAAACAAAAAGCTGGAGATCTTCCTCTTGGAGGATCCACCCACAACATAAGATTGAGCTAGTGGACCGTCCAACTTAAGGACGTTAAAGAGAAGTGCTAGGTGGGAGACAACCCACTATGGTACGATCTTTCAATTTTCTTCTTAACCTTATTTTATTTTATTTTGATTTTTTTCTCAGTATCCATTTCTCATCTCTGCATGAATTACCTGCATACTGCATTCTGCATATAAAAAAAAAACGCATACGACGCGCAAGCGTCACTGACGCAGACGCGTCATATGCATGTGCGTGCAAAATCAAGATTGAACAGAAAGTTGCGCGGGAGTGGCGCAGGAAGGGTGCATTGCGCACAAACTGACTCACGCGTACGTGTCCCTGACGCGTGCGCATCGATCGAAATTTTGGCACACCACGCGGACGCGTCAAGCACGCGCACATGAGGATGATGAAATCGGTGTAAATGAGGATTTTGGCAGAGAGTTGTGATGGTGTGGTGCTGGAATTGTGCTAGGCGTACAAATCCTATCACGCGTATGCGTCCCTGACGCATACGCGTCCCTGACGCGTATGCGTCCATGACACGTACGGGTCATTTTGCCATCCAGCCCATCCACGCGTACGCGTCCCTGACGCGCACGCGTCACCCCAAATTTTTGCAAACGCGTGTAATGAACAGAGAGTTGTGCGTGTACGTGGCAGCCTCCGCGCCAATTGCACGATTCAAGTCACGCGTACGCGTCCCTGACGTGCACGCGTCGATTGAAAAAGGGGCGATCCACGCGTACGCGTGAAGCACGCGTACGCGTCGCATGCGGCGCACAACTTAAACACTTCAGTGCCTAATTTCACATCTTCCACCCCTGTAATCCGAATTTTTCTCAATCATAATTATCTTCTTCTTCTTCTTTCTTTCTTCTCCCTTCTTCTTTATTACATTCTATTACTTTCCCCTTCCCTTCTTCATCTTCTTCATCAAGGTTCTTCTCTTCTTCCCCTTTTACTTTTCTTTCATTATTATCCTACTTTATGTTTCCTTCTTCTTTTTCTTTTACATTCGTGATTTCTTTCTTTTTTCTTCCATGCATTTTTCATGTTGGTGTTGGAATTTTATTTGGGTCTTACCTTACTTTAATGAAGCTTGTGAACATTATGAGGAGTGATTCGACAATTGATATTTTGGGCTCTCTTATACATTTGGATTACATTCTTTTCATTATTATGATCCCTTGCACACCACGTGTTTTTGAAAAAGCTTTTATGGCACTTGGAATCCTATTTTCTTTTACTTTTTTACTTATATGCCTCCTTTTCACAACACTTGGATTCCACATGTATTTGAGATTATTATCCACAATTTTCATCATTACATATGCTCTTTTCTTTGGCACACTTATTACTTGATGCTTGATTCATGTTTCTCATGCCTATTACTTGCATGCATTTACCATCTTGCATCTAAGTTTATGAATTGCCTTTTTGATCTTTATTGTTGTCTTACATACATGTTGTAGCTACCATGTTGTTGGGCTAATATCCTTCCTTTGGCATTCATTATCACTTGGAATTTTCTCCCTTCGAGTCTTGGTATCTATATTTAATATTCTTCCTTTTCTTTCTTCTTTAGACATGAGTACCAAGAAAGGAAAATAGAAGGCCCCTGACAAGGCCCCAGCAAGGAGAGAACTAAGAGAACACTGGCAAAGGCACTTCCATCTACCAGTGTCAAGCCACCAATAATGCGGGTGAAGAGAATCATTAAAGTTGATGAATCAGAGAAAGCCTTTCCTGCCCGCGACTCCACACGGTTTGCTAACCGTTATTGCGAATAGATGTTCCCCATCCTAGCTGAGAGGAACTACAATAATGAGCGTCTGATCATTGTCCCAACACACATTGTTGATTTTGTGGAGCCCTGCATAGAAAGGAGACAGTGGGGATTTTTGAAACGACAGCCGCAAGAGACCAACTTATCATGGGTCGTTGAGTTTTACTCAAACTTCCACTCGCCTACTCTGTAAACTGTCTACGTTCGTTATCAGCAAGTCCCTGTCTCCGAGAGTGCCATACAGAGAGCATTGGACCTTCTACCTAGTCGAGAGGAATGGGACGCCTATCAAGAGCGTCCTTGGTGTCATAGCATAACCTGGCAGCAAGTGGATTTACGGACAGCATAAGACTCGCCCTAAGAGCATCTCAGCCCAGTCACTCACCCTGGAGGCTCGCGTGTGGGCCCAAATCATGTTCCACTATGTCTTTCTGAAAACTCACAAGTCGACCTTCACAGCAGACATGGCTGTCCTCATCTGGTGCATCTTGACAGAGTAACCCCTCAACCTGCCCCGACACATCCAGGCTGCCATGGGACACGTACAGATAGCGGGTAACCTGACCTTCCCCGCTTTGGTTTCAGATTTAGTCTCTGCAGTAGGTGTGTCCTCTTAGGCGGGCGACACGAAGGTCATGATCCCATAGCCGATCAGTATGTCCCAAATGGGAAGTACATCAGGCCGCCAGTTCCCTCTGCAAGTCGGCCTGCAGATCCATCTTTGGATCCTCCTCCCTCCTCCACTCTACCCTCCTCCACTCCACCATCTTATACTTGGTACACACCCACCGCCAGAACCAAAGGACACTCCAGACTCCCCTTCATCCAGTTGCACAGGCAGCCAAGGTGAACCAGACACCGGAGGCGATGCTTCCAGCACTCCCTTGCTCCTTACTGATGCCATGGAGGACCGTGCCATGCTTTAAGTGTGGGGAGGATAGTCCCTGACTTCCGGAGGTAACTTCTCTAGCTCTTAACACCAACATTTTTAGTTTTTCTTTTATTAGGTAGGATAGATTGCATGATTATAATCGTCTGCATGTATGTTTTGCTTGGTTAAAGTGATGAGTTTCTTTTCAAGACTCTTTTTATAGCATTTCGTTAATTTAAATTGAAAATTTTTGTTAAACTCGTTTTAAGTTGTTTTTGGAACATGAATTATAGGTAAGAACACACAACCTCTGAGACTTGAGCTTAACTACATGGTTACATTATTTAACCATAATATTTTATTCTTGTGTGTTATCTTCTCTAGGACTACAATCTTTGCTTTGTTCCATTCTATATGTCCATTGTTTAGTATATTTACATGCTTGCATATGACTGAGGCCATCATTTGTTGTAGCTCACTTATCCCAAACAGCCTACCCTTTCAATCACCTTTATTAGCCACCTTGAGCCTTTTAATCCCCATTTGTTCTATATTTTACCACATCACTAGCCTTAAGCAGAAAAACAACTAATTACCCCAAATGAATATTTGGTTAGCTTAAGTTAGAAATTGTGTATCAATTAAGTGTGGGGAACTGTGGGAACTTGGGTTGATCAAAGTATACAGTGTTTCATTGACAAAATATTTGAAATTTGGGTACCTACTCATATAAGACCAGAAAAATTAAAAATCTATGTACATTGATATGTTATGTTTGCTTTTATGATTCAAAAAAAAATAAAAAATAAATAAAAAATAAAAAAATATATATATTCAATTAATTAAGTAAATAAGTGAATAAGGGGACAAAATTACCCCAATGTTAAGTTTTAATAAAAGATCAATGCATATGTGATAAAATTAAAGAAAATTTGGTACATGAGTATGGGAATTATACAAAAGTGGGAATATTGGGTAGCTAAGTATGATTTTAGAATACATAGAGCGTGTGTCTGTGTTAGGTTAGAGCTTAGGTTAGTCAAAGATTCATATTATAACTCACTTGGCCATACATGTATCCTCACCTTTACCTTAGCCCCAGTAGAACCCTGAAAAGACCTCATGATGTTTGCATTGATATACTAAATATTTATTGATTGGTTAGATGAAGAATAAAGTTTAGAAAGCATGACTAGGGAAGAGTAGAGTGATTGACCCTAGACACTTGAGAGTTAGAGTGATATACACTACTAGTGAGGGTTCAATGCTTGATTCTATGTTCCTTGCTTTCATGAGCTATCCTCTTACAAGTTTACTTGTCTTTACTGTATGATTTGAATTAGTGGAATCTGAACTATGTTTGTCTTGGAGAACTTGTTTACTTTTAACCAAGTAGACAGAATCATCTCACCATATAGTTGCATTCATATTTAGGTTGCATTTCATGAGTCTTACTTTCCCTTATTCATTCTCTTTGTCTCCTTGAACTCAGCATGAGGACATGCTAATGTTTAAGTGTGGAGAGTTATTACCTCTAAGTAGTGCCTCTCTGACTTAGTCACTCTAGTCTCCAGCCTCACTAAGACCACCCACAGTTTCATTAATGAAACAAGGTCCTCCATTAGAAACTTAGAGGTACAGGTTGGTCAACTGAGCAAGAGGATCCCTGAGATCCCTCCTGACACTCTTCACAGTAATACTGAGATTAATCCTAGAGAAGAGTACAAGGCCATAACCATGGAGATTGAGGCTGAATTAAAGGAGAATGGGAAGACACTGAACGCCAGTAAAGAAGCCTTCACTGGGCATTCAATGCCCAGAATGCTAGAGGGACTGGTGTTGAATTCCAGTCAAAGCACACCCATTGAGTGCTCAGATCCCACTCAAGAACCCTCTAGCCCAGAACCAAAAGAAACCATAAAGAAAATTGAGGTTCCTTTGAATGCACTTCTACAGTGCATAAGTTCTGATGACTACTCATCCTCAAGTGAGGATGAAGACATTAGGGAAGAGCAAGTTGCTCATTTCCTAGTAGCTCTAATGAAGCTGAATGCCAAGCTATTTGGTACAAAGCCTCTGGAGGAAGAACCTCCACTGCTCACCAAAGAACTACATGCTTTGGTTTAGCAAGAGCTATCTCAGAGGCTTCCAGACCCTGGGCGCTTTCTGATTCCTTGCACCATAGGCGTTATGACCTTTGAAAAGGCTCTGTGTGACCTAGGGTCAACTATTAACCTCATGCCACTCTCTGTAATAGAGAAGTTGGGAATCCTTAAGGTACAAGCTGCACACGTCTCTTTAGAGATGGCAGACAAGACCATGAAGAAGCCATATGGCTTAGTAGAGGAAGTGTTGGTTAAAGTTGAAAACCACTACATCCTTGCAAACTTCATTGTCTTGGACAAAAGAAAGGATGAGGATAACTGTGTCATCCTTGGAAGACCTTTCCTAGCCATAGCCAATGCTATTATTGATGTGGCTAAGGGAGAATTAACCCTAAAGTTAGGGGAGGACCACATCTTATTCAAGATGCCTCACCCCAATTCTCCCTCTAAAAGAGAGATAATTGTGCAACACCTAGTGTGCCAACCCTCTCTTTTTGTGCAGAGCTCTGCAGAGCCCCCAGACATCAATTCTAAGTTTGGTGTTGGGTAGCCCTCAACAAGCTCTAAGCACAAAGGTACTAAAAAGAAAGTACCTATAGGTTGGAAGGACAAGAAAGTCCCAACTGAAGGCCTCCCACCTGACATGAGAGTTGTCTTTACTAAGAAGCCAGCCTTACCACATACAGTGAGCTGTGTCCTATCTCTAGAGCATGTAGAGCTCATTCATGAGAGGACAGGCAGAAAATTCACTGTCAGGGGCGAAAATCTAAGCCCTTACTCACCTCCTTAAGGAGTTGAAGGTCAAGCTAGTGACTTTAAAAGAGCGCTTGTTGGGAGGCAACCCAATTTTACTCAACCATTTATGTTCTTTTTGTTTTTCCTTTCAGTTATCAGAGTCATGATCATGTGCATTAGTCCAGAGATAGATTTCACAGCAATGAAAACAGAACACTTCAAGTGGAGTGTTAAAGTTGAACACCAGTGAGGAAGCCCTCCTGGGCATTCAACATCCCAAGAGGGGAGCATTGCTGGCGTTGAACGCCAGCTAGGGAGCAGCCTCTGGGCATTCAAATGCTAGTGCAGAGAAGGAAGGAATCTGGAATTCCCTACCCTCTCAGGACCAAGAGGTCCCAAAGAAGCTCCACCTACCCCACCTTCTTCCCCATTGTTTCTCGAGGACGAGCAAAACTCTTAAGTTTGGTGTTGCCAAAGCTTTGCTTTGTGACTTCTACCACTCTTAAGTATAGAAGAAGAGGATGGAGTCAACTAGGAAGCATGCACAAGAGCCTGTGCAGCCGCCTCAACAAAGACAAAAGAGTGACATAGAAGAGATCAAGCACTACATGGGATCCTCAAGGAGGAGCATTAGCCACATCATCCAGGTAGATTCGTTCCCTTTATCTCCTTGTCTGTTATTTTTCTATTTTCTATTTATTTTATTTTCTATTTTCTTGCTCTAGTTGCATGGTCATTTGCATTGATGTCTTTAAGTTGTAAAAAGTTCCATATATCTCTCACCTTGGTTAAATAAAAATTTTTATTGAAAAGAACTGAGAGATGCATGAATTTCAAGTTTAAAATTAGATTAGTTTAATTAGTTTGATGTGGTGTCATTTTCTTTTGTTTACTGAATGTATAAAATAAACAGTGCATATTTGAAGTTAAAATTTATGAATGTTGGCTCTTGAAAGAATAAGGAAAAAGGAAAAGTATTATTGGTAACCTGAAAAATCCATAAATTGATCCTTGAAGCAAGAAAAAGCAGTAAAAAGCAAAAGAAAAAGCATGTTGCAAAAAAAAATTATATGCATGCAAGAAAGAAAAAAAATGGCGAAAGAAAAAAAATAATAATAATAAAAAAATCCATTACTACCCAAAAAATGCAGGAAATGGAGGGCAGATTAAAAAAGCCAGTAACCCGTTAAACCAAAAGGCAAGGATAAAAGGATCCAAGGCTTTGAGTATCAGTGGATAGGAGGGCCCAAAGAAATAAAATCCTGGCCTAAACGGCTAAACTAAGCTGTCCCTAACCATGCGCTTGTGGCGTGAAGGTGTCAAGTGAAAAGCTTGAGACTGAGCGGTTAAAGTCGTGGTCCAAAGCGAAAAGAGTGTGCTTAAGAACTCTGGACACCTCTATCTGGGGTCTTTAGCAAAGTTGAGTCACAATCTGAAAAGGTTCACCCAGGTAAAGTGTCTGTGGCATGAATATATTCGGTGGTAATACTGGAAAACATAGTACTTAGGTTCACGGCCAAGATTCTGAAAGCTGTGTTCAAGAATCAAAATAAGCTTAACTAGGAGAGTCAATAATATCATCTGAATTCTAAGTTCCTAAAGATGCCCACATCTCTGAGTTTCAATGGATAGTGAGATGCCAAAAATGTTCAGAAGCAAAAAGCTACTAAGTCCCGCTCATCTGATTTTAACTAAGCTTCATTTGAAACTTAGAAATTTATTGTATCTTAATTTTCTTTTTATCCTACTGTGTTTTTAGTTTCTTGGGGACAAGCAACAGTTTAAGTTTGGTGTTGTGATGAGCAGATATTTTATACGCCTTTTGACATCATTTTCATATAGTTTTTAGTAGTTTCTATTTAGTTTTTATTAAGATTTTATAGGTTTTAGTGTTAAAATCACATTTTTGGATTCTACTATGAGTTTGTATTTTTGGGAAATTTCAGGTATTTTCTTGCTGAAATTGAGGAGCTGGAGCAGAAGTCTAATTCAGAGACAGAGAAAGCACTGCAGATGCTGTCCAAATCTGACATGCCTGCATTCGGAAGAGCTTTTCTGGAGCTACAGAAGTCCAAATGGAGCGCTCTCAATGGCTATAGAAATCTGACTTCCAGACCTTTCCAGCAATATATAATTGTCCATACTTTTCTTCGTATTAGAAGGCCCAAAACTGGCGTCCAACGCCAGCTTCCTACCCCCTTCCAGACGTCCAGCGCCCAAAGAGCAGAGCCCAACGTCCAATGGCCCAAAAAGGGCCCCTGGCTTGCATTCCATGGCTAAGAGACCTCAATGTACGTGTATCTCATCAAATCTCAGCCTAAACACTCACCAAGTGGGCCTTAGAAGTGGATTTTAGTACTAAATAGACTGTTTAACCCTTACTAGTCATCTGATTAGTATTTAAAGGATTGACTTTATGTAACTCAGAGTCTTTAGACCACTTTTCATCACTCTTCGATTCAGGAGAGCTCCATACACGTTTTTATCTTTGTTTTATTTTCAGTATGAGTTTCTAAACCTCCTAGGTTGACGGGAGGAGCTCTGCTGAGTCCTATGAATTAATTAAAGTACTATTTCTTCTTCTTCAATCCGTGTCTGATCTATCTCTAAGATGTATATCCCGATCTTCATCGTGATGAACAAGATGATCTGACAAATTGGCTCTGTTCATCACATTAAGACGAATGTAACTAACAAACACCCGCATCTACTTGAGTTCATGTGAATACTTGGCCGGAAAGCACGAGCCAACAGTTATGGATTTACATCTCTCAGACGGTTAATCCACGATTTTGTTGGGGACTTCTCGAGACACCAGTTTAGCCAATTTTCTGGGGAGATTAAGGTCTCCGTGGTATAGGCTAGATTCACGAAGCAGTGTTCTCTGATCCGAAAGATTCTACCTTTTCTGTAGAGTTTTGAGTAGGATCACCAAGAGAATGGATTGCTATGTGCTTCATCCTCCATTGGATTGAATATCAATGGCCTTAATTTTCATTATGTAGCAGAGGAGATCACGAACTGTTGGCATGGCTTTGATCACTTACAGCCTACCATAGAAGAAGATCATTCACAAGCAAAGAAGACAGTAGTACCAGAGTTACTTCAGAATAACGAAGCAACTTCGACCCTGAATCGCTCAAGTATTACTTGGACGACCCAGTGCACTTGCTGGTACTACTGCTGTTGTATGAAATAGTGTGGGTTTTGTATACAAGCGCAACCAAACACAAAGAAGAAACTCAAAGAATTCAAAGAACACAAGAACATGCAAAAGACACCAAACTTAAAAATTTTGAAAACCAAGGACAAAATTTTCAAAAAAATAAAGAAAATACCAAACTTAAAGATGGACACAAGAATCAAATAAAAGAAACTCTTTTTGAAAATTTTTTAGACAAAGGACTCAAAAAAATCGAAAATTCAACAAGAACAAAAACAAAAGACTCAAACCAAAAACAAAGATTAAACAGAGAAAAGAAAAAAATTTTGAAAAAGTTTTTGATTTTTTTCGAAAATAAAGAAGAAGAAAATAAAAAATAAAAGCTAACCAAATTAAAGACAATACCTGATCTAGGGACAAGATAATCCGTCAGTTGTCCAAACTCGAACAATCCCCGGTAACGGCACCAAAAACATGGTGCATGAATCCCCATGCTTCGTACAGCTGAACCAGCAAGTGCACTGGGTCGTCCAAGTAATACCTGAGCGAGTCAGGGTCGATCCACGAGGATTGTGGTTTGAAGCAAGCTATGGTTATCTTGCAGATCCTAGTAATGCAGATAGAAGAGTTATTGGTTTGAATTTGGTTTGAAGTTGTGTAAACTATGGTAAGAAGGTGGTTAAGACTTGGAGTTGCTTTGTCCTTCTGGATTAACTCTGGTATTACTGTCTTCTTCAACTGTGAATGATTTCTTCTATGCCAGGCTGTATGTGATCAACGCCGTATGGCCACGGTCATTAATCTCCACTGCTTCAGATCAAACACCGGGTCAGCGGTCATTCAATCTGAACAAGGGCGAAGCTCTTACAGTCTATTCTCTTTAATGATCCTACTCAAAATGTCACAGACAAGGTCTAATCTTCCAGATCAGAGAATGTTGCATCTTTGGGTTCTAGTCTCTAAGAGATGTATAATCAAGCTGGCAGTTCGATGCTTTCCAGTCACGTATTCACACGAACCCTAGAAGACAAGGGTGGTTGTTAGGCATGCGGTCTTAGTATGAAGAACGGAGCTAATTGTCACTGATTATCCCATTCATCAAGTTGAAGAACGAATATACATCTTAGAATTGAATCAAACACGGATTGAAGAGAAATAGTAATACTTTTATTAATTCATATAACTCAGCAGGGCTCCTCCTCTCAACCTAGGAGGTTTAGAAAATCATAATGATAGGAAAAAACAATGATACACAAAAAATATGGCATAAAGTGTCTGCATCCCCCTAATGAGAGGTGTAAAAGTTCTTTAAATACTAAACTAATGACTAGGGATTACATAAAAAAGGGTAAAACAGTCTTTTAGTGCTAAAATCTACTTTTGGGCCCAAGATAAGATCAAAACCAGTCATTGACAAACATGATCATCAACCTACAGAAAACATAAAATAACAATGGAAAATAGAAATTAACATAGATAAGTAAAATTGGGTTGCCTCCCAACAAGCGCTTCTTTAATGTCAGTAGCTTGACAGTGGGCTCTCATGGAGCCTCACAGATACTCAGAGCATGATGATGGCCTCTTAACACCAAACTTAGAGTTTGGTTGTGGCCTTCCAACACCAAACTTAGAGTTTGAATGTGGGGGTTTGATGAGCGGATATTTTATACGCTTTTTGGAGTTAATTTCATATAGTTTTTAGTATGTTTTAGTTAGTTGTTAGTTTATTTTCATTAGTTTTTAGGAAAAATTCATAATTCTGGACTTTACTATGAGTTGTGTGTTTTTCTGTAATTTCAGGTATTTTTCTGGCTGAAATTGAAGGAGCTGAGCAAAAATCTGATTCAGGCTGAAAAAGGACTGCTGATGCTGTTGGATTCTGACCTCCCTGCACTCAAAGTGAATTTTCTGGCGCTACAGAACTCTAAATGGCATGCTTCCAATTGCGTTGGAAAGTAGACTTCCAGGGCTTTCCGGAAATATATAATAGTCCATACTTTGCTCAAGGATAGATGACGTAAATTGGCGTTCAACGCCAGTTCTCTGCCCAATTCTGGCGTCCAGCGCCAGAAAAGGATTAAAAGCTGGAGTTCAACGCCAGAAATGGATCCAAACCTGGCGTTGAACGCCCAAAATGGCCTTATGCACGTAAATTACTTAAATCTCAGCCCCAGCACATACCAAGTGGGCTCCAGAAGTGGATCTCTATACCATCTGCTATAGTTTACTCATTTGCTGTAAACCTAGGCTACTAGTTTAGTATTTAAACAACTTTTAGAAAATTATTTTGTATCTCATGACATTTTAGATCTAAATTTTGTACTCTTTGACAGCATGAGTCTCTAAACTCCATTGTTGGGGGTGAGGAGCTCTGCTATGTCTCGATGAATTAATGCAAGTATTTCTGTTTTCCATTCAAACACGCTTGTTCCTATCTAAGATGTTCATTCGCGCCTAACTGTGATGAAGGTGATGATCTGTGACATTCATCACCTTCCTCAAACCATGAATGTGTGCCTGACAACCACCTCCATTCTATATCTGATTGAATGAATATCTCTGAGATCTCTTAAGTAGAATCTTTGTGGTATAAGCTAGAACTGATGGCGGCATTCATGAGAATCCGAAAAGTCTAAACCTTGTCTGTGGTATTCCGAGTAGGATTCAATGATCGAATGACTGTGACGAGCTTCAAACTCGCGAGTGCTGGGCGTTAGTGATAGACGCAAAAGGATGAAGAACCCTATTCCAGTATGATCGAGAACCGACAGATGATTAGCCGTGCTGTGACAGAGCATGTGAGCATATTCTTCACTGAGAGGATGGGATGTAGCCATTGACGACGGTGATCCCCTACATACAGCTTGCCATAGGAGGACGTGCGTGCGTGAATCAGAAGACAGAAGAAAGCAGAGATTCAGAAGACAAAGCATCTCCAAAACTCCAACGTATTCTCCATTATTGCATAACAAGTAACCTTTAATTTATGTTCTCTTGGTTATTCGCAATTCAACTGATAAACATAATTGATTTCCTGACTAAGAATTACAAGAAAACCACAGCTTGCTTCAAACCAACAATCTTCGTGGGATTTGACCTTTACTCACGTAAGGTATTACTTGGACGACCCAGTGCACTTGCTGGTTAGTGGTACGCGTTGTGAAAAGTGTGATTCACAATTCGTGCACCAAGTTTTTGGCGCCGTTGCCAGGGATTGTTCGTGTTTGGACAACTAACGGTTTATTTTGTTGCTTAGATTAGGAAAAAATTTCTCTTTTTGTTTAGAGTCTCATATTATTGTCGTGTTAAAACTTTAGAATCCTTATTTTCTTATTAAAATCTTTTTCAAAAATAATTTTTCTATTAAATCCTGTGCCAAACTTTAAGTTTGGTGTTTTCTTGTTGATTTCTCTGTGTTTTTCGAAAATTGTAGTAGTTTTCTAAAAATTTTAAGTTTGGTGTTCTTCCGTCGAGTTCTTGTGTTCTTGTGAATCTTCAAAGTGTTCTTGAGTTTTCCTTGTGTCTTGATCTTAAAATTTTTAAGTTTGGTGTTCCTTAGTGTTTTTCCCTTAAAAATTTTCGAAAACAAGGAGCATTAGATCTAAAAATTTTAAATCTTGTGCTATCTTATTGTTTTTCTCTCTCTTCTTAAAGTTAAAAAAAAAAATATCTTTTCTCTCTATTTTAAAACATCTTTTCAAAATCTATTTCTAAAATTCAGATTTTTATTTAAAAATTTAAAACCTTTTTCGAAATTCATCATATCCTTTTTAAAATCTCCTAACCACTTTCTCTCTCCTCACTTTTTCAAAAATCTTTCACTCATTTTTATTTATTTTATTTTGATTTATTTTGTTTTCGAAATAAATAAATAAATAAATAAATAAATAAAAATATCTTCTCTATTTTACATCATCTCCCTTTCTCTATCATGGACACAAGCGGAAATGAACAGTCCAGGAGGACTCTGGGGTCATATTCTAACCCCTCTACTGCTTCATATGGGAGTAGCATCTGCATACCCTCCATTGGAGTCAGTAGCTTTGAGTTGAATCCTCAGCTCATTATCATGGTGCAGCAAAGTTGCCAGTATTCCGGTCTTCTACAGGAAGAACCTACAGAGTTTCTGGCACAGTTTCTACAGATTGCTGACACAGTACATGATAAAGAAATAGATCAGGATGTCTACAGACTATTACTGTTTCCATTTGCTGTAAAAGATCAAGCTAAGAGGTGGTTGAATAACCAACCTAAGGCCAGCATAAGGACATGAAAACAGCTGACAGAAAAATTCCTGAATCAATACTTTCCCGCAAAACGGATGACACAGCTAAGGCTGGACATCCAAGGCTTTAAACAAGGAGATAATGAATCTCTTTATGATGCCTGGGAGAGATACAAAGAGATGCTACGAAAACGCCCCTCTAAAATGTTTTCAGAGTGGGTTCAGTTAGACATCTTCTACTATGGGCTTGCAGAAGGAGCTCAGATGTCTCATGATTACTCAGCTGGTGGATCTATCCACATGAGAAAGACAATTGAAGAAGCCCAAAAGCTCATTGATACAGTTGCCAGGAATCAGCATCTGTACCTAAGCAGTGACCCTTCCATGAAAGAAGAGGTCAAAACAGCAACTGCTGAACTCAATCCTGTAAAACAAGCTGTTGAATTTAATCAGTAATTGGACTTTCTAACAAAGCAGTTAGCCGAATTCAAAGATAGACTACAAGAGACAAGGATGACTAATATACATATGGACGAACAGTTTAAGCAAACAAAGCAGCAGCTGTCAAGGCAAATAGCAGAAGAATGCTAAGCAGTTCGACTAAGAAGTGGGAAAACATTAAATACCCCACCTCAAGGCAGCAAAAAGCTAAGAAATGAGCAAACCACCCAAAATTCACCTGAGGACAGTAAGAGCCCAGGGAAAAGTAATTCTGGAACTAAAGCGCCAGAAAATTGGCGGAAGGCTGGCGCTGAACGCCCAGACCATGCTCAGGACTGGCGTTCAACGCCAGAAATGGGCAAGGATCTGGCGTTGAACGCCCAAAATGGGCAAGATCTGGCGCTGAACGCCCAAAATGGGCACAATTCTGGCGTTCAAACACCAGGAGCAGACAAGGAGCTGGTGTCCAGTTTCACTCCAGTTTCTAACTCTGGCACTCAATTGCCAGTGAGGGATCAGACACACACAAATGCTGATAACAACCCCTCTAAAAAGGCTTCTTCAACCACTTCTGTAGGCAATAAACCTACAGCAACTAAGGTTGAAGAATATAAAGCCAAGATACCTTATCCTCAAAAACTCCGGAAAGAGGAGTAGGATAAGCAGTTTGCTCGCTTCGCAGATTACCTTAGGACTCTTGAAATAAAGATTCCATTTGCAGAAGCACTTGAGCAAATACCTTCTTATGCCAAGTTCATGAAAGAGATCTTGAGTCATAAAAAGGATTGGAGAGAAACAGAAAGAGTTCTCCTCACTGAAGAATGCAGTGCAGTTATTCTGAAAAGCTTTCCAGAGAAGCTCAAAGACCCTTGGAGTTTTCTGATACCATGCATATTAGAAGGTCAATGCACCAAGACAGCCTTATGCGATCTTGGGGCAAGCATCAACCTAATACCTGCATCCACTATCAGAAAGCTTGGCTTGACTGAAGAAGTTAAACCAACCAGGATATGTCTCCAACTTGCTGATGGCTCCACTAAATATCCATCAGGCGTGATTGAAGACATGATTGTCAGAGTTGGGCCATTCGCCTTTCCCACTGACTTTGTTGTGTTGGAAATGGAGGAGCACAAGAGTGCTACTCTCATTCTAGGAAGACCCTTCCTAGCAACTGGACGATCCCTCATTGACGTCCAACAGGGGGAAATAACCCTGAGAGTCAATGATGATGAGTTTAACTTGAACGCTGTCAAAGCCATGTAGCATCCAGACACATCAAAAGACTGCATGAAAGTTGATCTTATTGACTCTTTGGTAGAAGAGAACAACATGGATGAGAGTCTTAAATCAGAGTTGGAGAACATCTTTAAAGATGTTCAGCCTGATTTAGAGGATTCAGAGGACATGAAAGAGCCTCTGAAATTTCTTCTGAAAGAGGAAAAACCTCCTAAACCGAGCTCAAGCCATTACCACCATCCTTGAAATATGCGTTTCTGGGAGAAGGTGACACTTTTCCAGTGATCATAAGCTCTACTTTAAATTCACAGGAAGAGGAGGCACTTATTCAAGTGCTAAGGACACACAAGACAGCTCTTGGGTGGTCCATAGGTGACCTTAAGGGCATAAGCCCAGCTAGATGCATGCACAAAATCTTATTGGAGGATAATGCCAAACCAGTGGTTCAACCATAGAGGCGGCTAAATCCAGCCATGAAAGAAGTGGTGCAGAAAGAGATCACCAAACTACTAGAGGCTGGGATTATTTATCCTATTTCTGATAGCCCCTGGGTGAGTCCTGTCCAAGTCGTCCCAAAAAAGGGAGGCATGACAGTGATTCATAATGAAAAAAATGAACTGGTTCCTACAAGAACAGTTACAGGGTGGCGCATGTGTATTGACTACAGAAGGTTCAATACAGCCACCAGAAAGGATCATTTTCCTTTACCATTCATAGACCAGATGCTAGAAAGACTAGCAGGTCATGATTATTACTGCTTTTTGGACGGCTACTCAGGCTATAACCAGATTGCAGTAGATCCTCAGGATCAAGAGAAAACAGCATTCACATGTCCATCTGGAGTGTTTGCTTATAGAAAGATGCCATTTGGGCTATGTAATGCGCCTGCAACCTTCCAGAGATGCATGCTCTCTATTTTCTCTGATATGGTGGAAAAATTTCTGGAAGTCTTCATGGATGACTTCTCAGTATATGGAGACTCATTCAGCTCCTGTCTTGATCACCTGAAACTTGTTCTGAAAAGATGCCAAGAAACCAACCTAGTTTTAAACTGGAAAAAATGTCACTTCATGGTGACTGAAGGGATTGTTCTTGGGCATAAAATTTCAAACAAGGGAATAGAGGTGGATCAAGCAAAAATAGAGGTAATTGAAAAATTACCACCACCTGCCAATGTTAAGGCAATCAGAAGCTTTCTGGGGCACGCAGGATTCTATAGGAGGTTTATAAAGGATTTTTCAAAAATCGCAAAACCTCTAAGCAATCTGCTAGCTGCGAACATGCCATTTGTGTTTGACACAGAGTGCCTGCAGGCGTTCAAAATGCTGAAAGCTAAGCTGGTCACAGCACCAGTCATTTCTGCACCAGACTGGACATTACCATTTGAGCTAATGTGTGATGCCAGTGATCACGCCATTGGTGCAGTATTGGGACAGAGGCATGACAAGCTTCTGCATGTCATTTATTATGCTAGTCGCGTTTTAAATGATGCCCAGAAAAATTACATAACCACAGAAAAAGAATTACTTGCAGTGGTTTACGCCATTGACAAGTTCAGATCATACTTAGTAGGATCAAAAGTGATTGTGTATACTGATCATGCTGCTCTTAAATATCTACTAACAAAGCAGGATTCAAAACCCAGGCTCATCAGATGGGTGTTGCTTCTGCAAGAGTTTGATATAGAAATAAGAGACAGAAAAGGAACAGAGAACCAAGTAGCTGATCATCTGTCCCAGATAGAGCCAGTAGAAGGGACGCCCCTCCCCTCTCTTGAGATCTCTGAGACGTTTCCGGATGAGCATTTATTTGCCATTCAGGAAGCACCATGGTTTGCCGATATTGCAAACTATAAAGCTGCAAGGTTCATACCCAAGGAGTACAACAGGATACAAAAGAAGAAATTAATTACTGATGCAAAGTACTACTTGTGGGATGAACCCTATCTCTTTAAGAGATGTGCAGACGGAATAATCCGTAGGTGTGTGCCTAGAGAAGAGGCACAGAGGATCCTATGGCATTGCCATGGATCTCAATATGGAGGCCATTTCGGAGGTGAGCGAACAGCAACCAAGGTCCTCCAATGTGGCTTCTATTGGCCCACACTCTATAAAGATTCCCGAGAGTTTGTACGTAACTGTGACAGTTGCCAAAGAGCTGGTAATCTGCCTCATGGTTACGCCGTGCCTCAACAAGGAATCTTGGAAATTGAGTTGTTTGACGTATGGGGAATTGACTTCATGGGAGCTTTCCTGCCATCATACTCAAACACTTATATTCTGGTGGCAGTTGACTATGTGTCAAAATAGGTTGAAGCCATTGCCACACCCACCAATGATACTAAGACAGTGCTAAAGTTCCTCCAGAAATATATCTTTAGCAGGTTTGGTGTCCCTAGAGTACTAATCAGTGATGGGGGCACTCACTTCTGTAATAAACAGCTTTACTCTGCCATGGTTCGGTATGGAATTCGCCACAAGGTAGCTACTCCATATCATCCACAAACTAATGGGCAAGCTGAAGTCTCTAACAGAGAATTAAAGAGAATCCTAGAACGGACAATAAATACCCGTAGAAAGGATTGGGCATGGAGCTTGGATGATGCTCTGTGGGCTTACAGAACAGCATTCAAGACCCCTATAGGGACCTCTCCATACCAACTCATGTATGGTAAGGCATGTCACCTGCCCGTGGAACTGGAATATAAGGCCTACTGGGCAACCAGATTCCTAAACTTTGATGCCAAATTAGCAGGAGAAAAATGATTGCTCCAGCTAAATGAGCTAGAGGAATTCAGATTCACAGCTTTCGAAAATGCCAAGCTTTATAAAGAGAAATAAAAAAAGTGGCATGACAGAAAGCTGTCATCTAGAATCTTTGAACCAGGACAGAAGGTTCTGTTGTTTAACTCTAGACTCAGGCTATTCCCCGGGAAACTGAAATCCCGGTGGAAGGGACCATACGTGATTACAAGTGTATCACCATATGGTTTTGTGGAGTTTCAAGATATTGATTCTGACAAGAAGTTCATTGTTAATGGACAGAGAATCAAGCACTATCTTGAAGGTAACATTGAGCAAGAATGCTCAAGGCTGAAGCTAGATTAAAAGCTCAGCAAGGTCCAGCTAAAGACAATAAAGAAGTGCTTGCTGGGAGGCAACCCAGCCATGGGGCAACAATCCTCTAAGCATTTTGCCCTATTTTTATTTTTATTTTTATTTGTTCACTGACACTAAGGTGAGGAATCATTTATAGAAGACCTCGGCACACAAAACAGAGAAAAAGAGCTCACTGGCAAGAAAACGCCAGTAAAAGTGTATTTTGGGCGTTCAACGCCCAAAATGGGCATCCACTGGGCGTTGAATGCCAGTAATGGTAGCAATCTTGGCATTCAACGCCAGAAATGGGCACCCACTGGGCGTTGAACGCCAGTAATGGCAGCAGCTGGGCGTTGAACGCCCAGGAGAGCAGCAATTGGGCGCTGAACGCCCAAAACAGGCAGTGTTTGGGCGTTCAAACGCCATGATGGCAGGGAGGAGACAAAACTCATTTTTATTCAATTTTTTTTCATTCTAAATCTTGATTTTCATACTTCAATACATGATTTCTTGCATAAACATGTTAAGAACCTTGATTTCTAAATTCCATAATTTCTAAAAACCCTACCCTAAAAATATCAAATGTATTTTAATCCATAAGCACCAGGCCTCTTTGCAAATTCAATCCAACTCTTTTCAAAATTTTTTTACAAAACTATCTTTTCAACTCATCAATATCTTTTTCAAAACCTCCACTTTATCTGTTTCAAAATCTAAATCTATCTTTTTCAAAAATCTTTCATATCCTCTCAATTTTAAACTATATCTTCTCTTATCATATCTTCTATCTTATCTTTTCCAAATAAATCTTTTTATCATATCTTTATCTCTTCTTTTTCGAAAACCTACCCTCCCCCCCTATAAATTTGAGTTCGGCCTTCCTCCTCTCCCATCAACAATTGCACCTAGCTCTCCTTCTATCCCTCTCCTTTCTTTTCTTTTGCTTGAGGACAAGCAAACCTCTAAGTTTGGTGTGTTTATCTGCGATCACTAAGATCATGGCCCCCAAAGAAAAATAACCCACTCCAAGAGGCAAGAAAGAGAGCGTTCCAAAACCACTTTGGAATCAAGGGAAGTTCTTATCTAAAGAACATTCAGACCATTATAACAAAATAATGGGTCTGAGATCAGTGATCCCGGAAGTTAGATTCGATCTGAAAGAAGATGAATATCCGGAGATCCAGGAGCAAATTCGAATCAGGAACTGGGAAGTTCTAGCTAATCCTGAAACGAAGGTGGGAAGGAATATGATCCAGGAGTTCTATGCTAATATATGGCAGACTGACAAGCAAAAACTATCTGGAACTGTCTTCTATGAATATCGGACCATGGTCAGAGGAAAGATTGTTCATACCACCCCTGACAAGATCAGAGAGATCTTAAAGTTACCTCAGCTGAAAGATGATCCAGATTCCTTCAACAGGAGAATGATGAGAACAGACAAGGGTTTGGATAAGATTCTAAAGGACATATGTGTCCCTGAAGCCAGGTGGACCACCAACACAAAGGGTGTCCCAAATCAACTCAAGAGAGAAGATCTCAAACCAGTCGCCAGAGGATGGCTGGACTTCATTGGGCATTCTCTGTTGCCTACTAGCAACCGTTCTGAAGTCACAGTTAAAAGAGCAGTGATGATCCATTGCATCATGATGGGAAAGGAAGTGGAAGTTCATCAACTGATCTCAGCTGAACTCTACAAAATTGCTAACAAAAATTCTAAGGAGGCCAGGTTGGCTTATCCAAGCGTGATATCGTTGCTCTACAAGGATGCTGGAGTAAGGATGGGAATAACTGAGTACATCTCAGTTGAGAAACCAATCACCAAGGCATCAATGGAAAAACAACAAGCGCAGGAGGATCCCACCAAGAAGAAAACGCAGGAATTCCTCCCAGAAATCCCTCAATCTGAATATTGGAAGTATCTTGAGACGTCTATCACCAAGATACGGGAAGCTATGGAGCAACTAATAAAAGAACAGAAGGAACACAGTCAAATTCTTACCTATATGTTTAAAGAACAAGAGGAGCAAGGGCGTGACTTAAGGGACTTGAAGCGCCAGAAGTTATCTCTTGCAGGACCGAGCACCCCAAGGATCAGAGGAACCCCTATTCCCCCAGAATAAAGGTTGTTAAATTCCAATTTTTGCTTTAAATCTGTGATAGTGTCATTAGAAAAGTTCACCTTAGGAGTCATATAGTAGTAATTAGTGTCTATTTTGATCTTATCTCCAATTAAGCTATAGTTTATTTTTCTCATCATCAGCAAACATGAATAAAATAGTAGATCTTTTGAATAAGAGGCAATAAAATTTCGAGTTTTAATAAGAGAAATTCTAATTAGTTACATGTGGTGGCAATACTTTCTGTCTTCTGAATGAATGCTTGAACAGTGCATATGTCTTTTGAATTTGTTGCTTAAGACTGTTAAATATGTTGGCTCTTAAAAAAAATGATGAACATGAGACATGTTATTGATAATTTGAAAAATCATAAAAATGATTCTTGAAGCAAGAAAAAGCAGCAAAAAGAAAAAATAGAAAAAGCCAATAGCCCTTAAAACCAAAAGACAAGGGTAATAAAAAGGATCCCAAGGCTTTGAGCATCAATGGATAGGAGGGCCTAAGGGAATAAAATCCTGGCCTAAGCGGCTAAACCAAGCTGTCCCTAACCATGTGCTTGTGGCGTGAAGGTGTCAAGTGAAAACTTGAGACTGAGCGGTTAAAGTCAAGGTCCAAAGCAGAAAGAAGAGTGTGCTTAAGAACTCTGGACACCTCTAATTGGGGACTTTAGCAAAGCTAAGTCACAATCCTAAGGGTTCACCCAATTATGTGTCTGTGGCATTTATGTATCCAGGGGTACTACTGGAAAACAAAGTGCTTAGGGCCACGGCCAAGACTCATGAAATAGCTGTGTTCAAGAATCATCATACTGAAATAGGAGAATCAATAACACTATCTGAATTCTAAGTTCTTATAGATGCCAATCACTCTGAGCTTCAATGGATAAAGTGAGATGCCAAAACTGTTCGGAAGCAAAAAGCTGCTAGTCCCGCTCATCTAATTAGAATCTGAGCTTCACTCAAAAACTCTGGGATATTATTGCTCCTCAACCTATTAGTCTTCTATTTTATTTGTTTAGTTGCTTGAGGACAAGCAACAGTTTATGTTTGGTGTTGTGATGAGCGGATATTTTATACGCTTTTTGGAGTTAATTTCATATAGTTTTTAGTATGTTTTAGTTAGTTGTTAGTTTATTTTCATTAGTTTTTAGGAAAAATTCATATTTCTGGACTTTACTATGAGTTGTGTGTTTTTCTATAATTTCAAATATTTTTCTGGCTGAAATTGAAGGAGCTGAGCAAAAATCTGATTCAGGCTGAAAAAGGACTGCTGATGCTGTTGGATTCTGACCTCCCTGCACTCAAAGTGGATTTTCTGGAGCTACAGAACTCGAAATGGCGTGCTTCCAAATGCGTTGGAAAGTAGACATCCTGGGACTTCCAGCAATATATAATAGTCCATACTTTGCTCAAGGATAGATGACGTAAACTGGCGTTTAACGCCAGTTCTCTGCCCAATTCTGGCGTCCAGCACCAGAAAAGGATTAAAAGCTGGAGTTCAATGCCAGAAATGGATCCAAACCTGGTGTTGAACGCCCAAAATGGCCTTATGCACGTAAATTACTTAAATCTCAGCCCCAGCACATACCAAGTGGGCCCCAGAAGTGGATCTCTATACCATCTGCTATAGTTTACTCATTTGCTGTAAACCTAGGCTACTAGTTTAGTATTTAAACAACTTTTAGAAAATTATTTTGTATCTCATGATATTTTAGATCTAAATTTTGTACTCTTTGACGGTATGAGTCTCTAAACTTCGTTGTTGGGGGTGAGGAGCTCTGCTATGTCTCGATGAATTAATGCAAGTATTTCTGTTTTCCATTCAAACACGCTTGTTCCTATCTAAGATGTTCATTCGCGCCTAACTGTGATGAAGGTGATGATCCGTGACATTCATCACCTTCCTCAAACTATGAACGTGTGCCTGATAACCATCTCCGTTCTATATCTGATTGAATGAGTATCTCTGAGATCTCTTAAGTAGAATCTTTATGGTATAAGCTAGAACTAATGGCGGCATTCATGAGAATCCGGAAAGTTTAAACCTTGTCTGTGGTATTCCGAGTAGGATTCAATGATCGAATGACTGTGACGAGCTTCAAACTCGCGAGTGCTGGGCGTTAGTGACAGACGCAAAAGGATGAAGAACCCTATTCCAGTATGATCGAGAACCGACAGATGATTAGCCGTGCTGTGACAGAGCATGTGAGCATATTCTTCACTGAGAGGATGGGATGTAGCCATTGACGACGGTGATCCCCTACATACAGCTTGCCATAGGAGGACGTGCGTGCGTGAATCGGAAGACAGAGGAAAGCAGAGATTCAGAAGACAAAGCATCTCCAAAACTCCAACATATTCTCCATTACTGCATAACAAGTAACCTTTAATTTATGTTCTCTTGGTTATTCGCAATTCAACTGATAAACATAATTGATTTCCTGACTAAGAATTACAAGATAACCACAGCTTGCTTCAAACCAACAATCTCTGTGGGATTCGACCCTTACTCACGTAAGGTATTACTTGGACGATCCAGTGCACTTGCTGGTTAGTGGTACGCGTTGTGAAAAGTGTGATTCACAATTCGTGCACCAGGGTTTTATTTGACTCTGTATTGAGAGAAGCCTTTCATGCTTCTTCCTTTTCCTGTCTGCAAACCATGGTGCTTCCTGAATGGCGAAGAGTTGCTCATCCGGAAAGGTTTCAGAGATCTCAGTAGGAGGGTGGGACGCCCCTTCTACTGGTTCTATCCGGGACAGGTGATCAGCTACCTGGTTCTCTGTCCCTTTTCTGTCTCTTATTTCTATATCAAACTCTTGTAGAAGTAACACCCATCTTATGAGTCTGGGTTTTGAATCCTGCCTTGTGAGTAGGTATTTAAGAGCAGCATGGTCAGTATACACAATCACTTTTGAACCTACTAAATAGGATATAAACTTGTCAATGGCATAAACCACTGCAAGTAACTCTTTTTCTGTGGTTGTGTAATTCTTCTGTGCATCATTTAAAACATGGCTAGCATAGTAAATGACGTGCAGAAGCTTGTTATGCCTCTGTCCCAACACTGCACCAATGGCATGGTCACTGGCATCACACATTAGTTCGAATGGTAATGTCCAGTCAGGTGCAGAGATGACTGGTGCTATGACCAGCTTGGCTTTCAGGGTCTCAAACGCCTGCAGACACTCTGTGTCAAACCCAAATGGCGTGTCAGCAGCTAGCAGGTTGCTTAGAGGTTTTGCAATTTTTGAAAAATCCTTTATGAACCTCCTATAGAATCCTGCATGCCCCAGAAAGCTTCTGATTGCCTTAACATTGGCAGGTGGTGGTAATTTCTCAATTACCTCTACCTTGGCTTGATCCACCTCTATTCCCTTACTTGAAATTTTGTGCCCAAGGCCAATTCCTTCAGTCACCATAAAGTGACATTTTTCCCAGTTTAAGACCAGGTTAGTCTCTTGGCACCTTTTCAAGACAAGTGCTAGATGATCAAGCCAGGAGCTGAATGAGTTTCCAAATACTGAAA
This sequence comes from Arachis hypogaea, assembly GCF_003086295.3. NCBI lineage: Eukaryota > Viridiplantae > Streptophyta > Magnoliopsida > Fabales > Fabaceae > Arachis > Arachis hypogaea. Next base: position 62,307,952 of record NC_092055.1, on the reverse strand, counting down.
AGTCATCCATGAAGACTTCTAGGAACTTCTCTACCATATCAGAGAAGATAGAGAGCATGCACCTCTGAAAGGTTGTAGGTGCATTGCACAGACCAAAAGGCATTCTTCTGTAAGCAAATACTCCAGAAGGACATGTGAATGCTATTTTCTCTTGGTCCTGAGGATCCACTGCAATTTGGTTGTAACCTGAATAGCCATCCAAAAAGCAGTAATATTCATGACCTGCTAGTCTCTCTAGCATCTGGTCTATGAATGGTAAAGGAAAGTGATCCTTTCGGGTGGCTGTATTGAGCCTTCTGTAGTCAATACACATACGCCACCCTGTAACTGTTCTTGTAGGAACCAGTTCATTCTTTTCATTATGAACCACTGTCATGCCTCCCTTCTTGGGGACAACGTGGACAGGGCTCACCCAGGGGCTATCAGAAATAGGATAAATAATCCCAGCCTCTAGTAACTTAGTGACCTCTTTTTGCACCACTTCCTTCATGGCTGGATTTAGCCGCCTCTGTGGTTGAACCACTGGTTTAGCATCATCCTCCAATAGGATCTTGTGCATGCATCTTGCTGGGCTAATTCCCTTAAGGTCACTTATGGACCACCCAAGAGCTGTCTTGTGTGTCCTTAGCACTTGAATTAGTGCTTTCTCTTCCTATGGATTTAAAGCAGAGCTTATGATCACTGGAAAAGTGTCACCCTCTCCCAGAAATGCATATTTCAGGGATGGTGGTAGTGGTTTGAGCTCGGGTTTAGCAGGTTTCTCCTCTTCTTGAGGGATTTTCAGAGGTTCTTTTATTTCCTCTAATTCTTCCAGATCAGGCTGAACATCTTTAAAGATGTCCTCTAGCTCTGATTCAAGACTTTTAGTCATATTGACCTCTTTCACCAGGGAGTCAATAATATCAACGCTCATGCAGTCATTTGACGTGTCTGGATGCTGCATAGCTTTGACAACATTTAACTTGAACTCATCCTCATTGACTCTCAGGGTCACTTCCCCTTTTTGGACATCAATGAGAGTTCGTCCAGTTGCTAGGAAAGGTCTTCCTAGAATCAGAGTTGCACTCTTGTGCTCCTCTATTTCCAGCACTACAAAGTCAGTGGGAAAGGCAAATAGCCCAACCTTGATAATCATGTCCTCAATTATGCCTGATGGGTATTTAATGGAGCCATCAGCAAGTTGAAGACATATCTGGGTTGGTTTGACCTCTTCAGTCAAGCCAAGCTTTCTGATGGTGGATGCAGGTATTAGATTGATACTTGCTCCAAGGTCACATAGAGCTGTCTTAGTACAAGCACCCTCTATTGTGCATGGTATCATAAAGCTCCTTGGATCTTGAAGCTTCTCTGGTAAGCTTTTTAGAATGACTGCACTGCATTCTTCAGTGAGAAACACTTTTTCAGTTTCTCTCCAATCCTTCTTATGACTTAAGATCTCTTTCATGAACTTAGCATAAGAGGGTATTTGCTCAAGTGCCTCTGTAAATGGGATCTTTATCTTAAGAGTCTTGAGATAGTCTGCAAAGCGGGCAAATTGTGTATCCTGCTCCGCTTGGCAGAGTTTCTGAGGATAAGGCATCTTGGCTTTATATTCTTCAACCTTAGTTGCTGCAGGTTTATTCCCTACAGAGGTGGTTGGAGAAGCCTTCTTAGAGGGGTTACTATCAGCATTTGCAGGTGTTTAATCCCTCATTGGCGTTTGAACGCATTGATTGGGCATCCATTGGGCGTTTAACACCAGTCTTTCACCCTTTTCTGGCATTTGAACGCCATAATTATTCCTCTCTGGGCTCTTGCTGTCCTCAGAGGGATTTTGGGCAGTGGTCTGGTTGTCCTCTGTCAGATGTTCCTTTCTTGGCTTTCTGCTACTTTGAGCTAATTTATTCAATGTTTTCCCGCTCCTTAAGTGGACAGCTTGGCATTCTTCTGTTATCTGTTTAGATAGCTGCTGTCTTGTCTGATTCAATTGTGCTTCTATATTTTTATTAGAAATTGTAGTGTCTTGGAGCATCTCTTTAAATTCTGCTAATTGTTTTGTCATAAGGAGTAATTGCTGATTAAGTTTGACAATCTATTCTTGAGGATTATGATCAGTAGTTGTTGTCATAACTTCTTCTTTTATGGAGGGCTCACTGCTTGAATACAGATGTTGATTTCTAGCAACTGTATCTATGAGTTCTTGAGCCTCTTCAATTGTCTTCCTCATGTGTATAGATCCACCAGCTGAGTGATCTAGAGACATTTGAGCTTTTTCTGAAAGCCTATAGTAGAAGATGTCTAACTGTACCCACTCTGAAAACATTTCAGAGGGGCATTTCCTTAGCATCCCTCTGTACCTCTCCCAGGCATTATAAAGGGATTCATGATCCTCTTGTTTAAAGCCTTGGATGTCCAGCCTTAGCCGTGTCATCCTTTTTGGAGGGTAAAATTGATTCAGGAATTTGTCTGTTAACTGTCTCCATGTTTTTATGCTTGCTGTGGGTTGGTTATTTAACCACCTCTTAGCTTGATCTTTTACAGCAAATGAAAACAGTAATAATCTGTAGACATCCTGATCCACTTCTTTATCACGTACTGTGTCAGCAATTTGTAAGAACTGTGCCAGAAACTCAGTAGGTTCTTCCTGTGGAAGACCAGAATACTGGCAATTCTGCTGTACCATGATAATAAGCTGAGGGTTTAACTCAAAGCTGCTTGCTTTGATGGGAGGTATACAGATGCTACTCCCATATGCAGCTGTAATGGGGTTAGCATATGACCCCAGAGTCCTTCTGGACTGTTCACTTCCACTTAGGTCCATGATGGAGAAAGGGAGATAATGTGGATTGCAATTATGTTTTTATTTTTATTTTTATTTAATTAAAATAACCGAAATTAAAATAGAAGAAAATAAAATAAATGGAAAATAAAATAAAACTTTGAAAATAATAGAAATAAAATAAAATAAAAGCAAGTTGAAAACTAAATTAATTAATTAATTAAAAAGATTTTGAAATTATTAATTAAAAAGATATGATTGCAAATTAAAAAAAAGATATGATTGAGAATTATTTTGAAAAAGATATGATTGAGAAGATATGATTGCAAATTAAAAGAAAAAAGATATGATTGAAAAGATATGATTGAAGAAATTAAAAAGATTTGATCTTTGAAAAAGATTTGAAAAGATCAATTTTTGAAATTAGAATATTGACTTGAATAAAAAGAAAGATATGATTTTGAAAATCTTTGACTAAATTAATGCAAAATTTCGAAATTTATGAGTAAAATAAGGAAAGGATAATTTTTTGACTTTTGAATTTTAATGCGGAAAGAGAAAAACAACAAAATGACCCTAAACTTAGAAATTTTAGATCAAAACACAGAGAACAAACAAGAAAACTTTGAATGTCAAGATGAACACCAAGAACACTTTGAAGATCAAGATGAACACCAAGAACAAATTTTTGAAAAATTTTTAAGTAAATAAAAGCACAAGGGACACCAAACTTAAAATTTTTAGAAAATCAAAAACAAGGATTTGATCAATCCTCATGGCAATAACCACCTCCAATGGACTATCAACAACCACCACCATATGCCTATGAACCCTCTCCTCAAAATAACTCTGGACCACCATACTCACAAGCCCCTTACCACCAAACACCACCATATGACCCTAACCTATATCCACCACACCAACCACCTTATGAGCCATATGAACCATATATAGAACCACCCCAATTCCAACCCAATTACCCCCAAGAACCACCACCTCAATATTTTCCATATCCATATCCATCAATCCAAGAGCACTATGATCCTACTTATGATAGCCGAGCGCAACAAGAATCAAGGGATTGTCTCACGGAAACATGTGCAAAACTTCAAGCAACCCTTTGCCAACTGGATCAAGCGATAAATCGATTATCTTCCCGACGTTCGGACACTCAAGGAACCCCCATAGCCTCATGTGGGCAATGGTGCACGAAATTACAATCACACTTTTGTAACTCCGCACAACTAACCAGCAAGTGCACGCAATGAAATAAATACTTGTTATGCAGTAATGAAGAACAGGTTGAGGCTTTGGAGATGCTTTGTCTTCTGAACCTCTGTTTTCCTATTGTCTTCTTCTTCATACACGCAAGACTCCTTCCATGGCAAGCTTTATGTTGGGCATCACCATTGTCAATGGCTACATCCCGTCCTCTCAGTGAAAATGTTCCAAATGCGTTGTCACCGCACGGCTAATCATCTGTCGGTTCTCGATCATGTCGAAATAGCATCCATTGATCCTTTTGCGTCTGTCACTACGCCCAACACTCGCGAGTTTGAAGCTCGTCACAGTCATCCCTTCCCAGATCCTACTCAGAATACCACAGACAAGGTTTAGACGTTCCGGATCTCAGGAATGACCGCCAATGATTCTAGCTTATACCACGAAGACTCTGATTTGAATCATGAGGCTAAGAGATATGCATTCAATCTAAGGTAGAATGGAGGTGGTTGTCAGGCACGTGTTCATAGGTGAGAATGATGATGAGTGTCACGGATCATCACATTCATCAAGTTGAAGTGCGAATGAATATCTTAGAATGGAAAACAGTAGTAATTGCATTAATTCATTTAGAATAGCAGAGCTCCTCACCCCAAACAATGGGGTTTAGAGACTCATGCCATAGAGGATACAATATGAAACGTGTATAATGTCATGAGGTACAAGATGAATCACTGAAAGTAGTATTTATAGTAAACTAGTGACCTAGGGTTACAGAAAATGAGTAAGCTAGGGTGTTTATTGTAAAAATCCACTTTCGGGGCCCACTTGGTGTGTGCTTGGGCTAAGCATTGAAGCTTTCATGTGTAGAGACATTTCCTGGAGTTAAACGCCAGTTTTTATGCCAGTTTGGGCGTTTAACTCCAGCTTTTGTGCCAGTTCTGGAGTTAAACGCCAGAATTCTTGAGCTGACTTGGAACGCCTGTTTGGTCCATCAAATCTCAGGCAAAGTATGGACTATTATCTATTTCTGGAAAGCCCAGGATGTCTACTTTCCAACGCAATTGAGAGCGCGCCAATTGGGCTTCTGTAGCTCCAGAAAATCCACTTTGAGTGAAGGGAGGTCAGAATCCAACAGCATCTGCAGTCCTTTTTCAGCCTCTGAATCAAATTTTTGCTCAGGTCCCTCAATTTCAGCCAGAAAATACCTGAAATCACAGAAAAACACACAAGCTCATAGTAAAGCCCAGAAAAGTGATTTTTATTTAAAAACTAATAAAAACATAATAAAAACTAACTAAAATGTACTAAAAACATACTAAAAACAATGCCATAAAGCGTATAAATTATCCGCTCATCAGGCAATCTAATGAAGAACGTAGCATGAAGGAGGTATTAGACACTCTGGTGGATAGTGAGCAGCACGATTTTATATTGAAACAATTGGAAGAAGCTATGTTTTGCACGAATTGTGAATCACACTCGTACCACTAACCAGCAAGTGCACTGGGTTGTCCAAGTAATACCTTACGTGAGTAAGGGTCGAATCCCACGGAGATTGTTGGTTTGCAGCAATCTATGGTTATCTTGCAATTCTTAGTCAGGAAGTCAATTATATTTATCAGTTGAGTTGCGAATAAACAAGAGAGCATGGATTAAAGGTTACTTGTTATGCAGTAATGGATAATATATTGGAGTTTTAGAGATGCTTTGTCTTCAGAATCTCTGCTTTCCTCTGTCCTCTGATTCATGCACGCACGTCCTCCTATGGCAAGTTGTGTGTAGGTGGATCACCGTTGTCAATGGCTACCATCCATCCTTCCAGTGAAAAGGGTCCAGGTGCGCTGTCACCGCACGGCTAATCATCTGCAGGTTCTCAGTCGTACCGGAATAGGATTTACTATCCTTTTGCGTCTGTCACTACGCCCAGCACTCGCGAGTTTGAAGTTCGTGACAGCCATCCAATCCCAGAATCCTACTCGGAATACCACGGACAAGGTTTAGACTTTCCGGATTCTCATGAATGCCGCCATCAATCTAGCTTATACCACGGAGATTCTGATTAGGGAATCTAAGAGATATTCATTCAATCTGATGTAGAACGGAAGTGATTGTTAGACAAACGTTCATGGATTGAGGAAGGTGATGAGTGTCACTGATCATCACCTTCTCCATAGTTAGGCGCGAATGGATATCTTAGATAGGAACACGCATGTTTGAATGGAAAACAGAAATACTTGCATTAATTCATCGAGACACAGCAGAGCTCCTCACCCCCAACAATGGAGTTTAGAGACTCATGCCGTCAAAGAGTATAAAGTTTTGATCTAAAAAATATCATGAGATGCAAAATAAATCTCTAAAAGTAGTTTAAATACTAAACTAGTAACCTAGGTTTACAGAAAATGAGTAAACTATAACAGATAGTGCAGAAATCCACTTCTGGGGCCCACTTGGTGTGTACTGGGGCTGAGACTAAAGCTTCTCATGTTCCTGGGGCTGTTTTGGGCATTCAACGCCAGCTTTGTATCCTTTTCTGGCGTTGAACTCCAACTTGCAACTTGTTTCTGGCGCTGGACGCCAGAATTGGGCAGAGAGCTGGCGTTGAATGCCAGTTTACGTCGTCTATCCTTGAGCAAAGTATAGACTATTATATATTGCTGGAAATCCCTAGATGTCTACTTTCCAACTTAATTGGAAGCACGCCATTTGGAGTCCTGTAGCTCCAGAAAATCCATTTTGAGTGCAGGGAGGTCAGAATCCAACAGCATCAGTAGTCCTTTTTCAGCCTGAATCAGATTTTGCTCAGCTCCCTCAATTTCAGCCAGAAAATACCTGAAATTACAGAAAAATACACAAACTCAAAGTAGAGTCCAGAAATGTGGAGTTTGCCTAGAAACTAATGAAAATAAACTAAAAACCAACTAAAACATACTAAAATCTATATGAAATTAACCCCAAAAAGCGTATAAAATATCCGCTCATCACTACGCCTGCCATTGAGGAGGAAGAAGTGGTTGAAGACTTAGGAGATGGGAAACCTCCATGGGAAACTCAAGTTATAGAGCCTCCTTCAAAGACGTTTGAAATTGATGTTGAGGAGGGTGTACAACCTCCAAGGCATATCATGGTTGAAAACTTTGAAGAAGATGATCAAGAGATGGATTTAATCATTGATGAAGTCTTATCTACATTTGAATCCTCTCCCGTTGGACTAGACATGGAGATTAAAGAAGAAGAAGCACAACCTCCCATACCCTTGGTAAATAATGAAGAAGAGATTGAATTGGAAGAAAGCTACTAAGAGGAAGAGGTTGATATTGAAGAAGTTTGCAAAGAGGTGGAAGTTGTCAAAAAGCACAAGGGAGTTGAGCTTGAAATCACTTTGCCAAAGTTATTGGAGACCCCTCCCCCTAAGTTTCCATCATCCTTCACAACATTCAAGTGGGTAAAATTCATATCCCTTAGCTTTCTAATTCCACTTGAATATGCGCTACTGGAGACGGATGGTCAACTTAGGGCTCTTTGTGGCATTAAGAGTAAGAGGAAAATGGATAGTGGTAAGAATTGTCCTGCAAGGTTCATTATGGTTGGAAGCTTTAAGTTTAAACGCAAAGGTTGGTGTAAAGCTCAATTGAATGGGTCTAGGAAGCTGTTTGGTAGCTGCAGTGAGAATTCAAATTACTTATCACCCGGCTGGAAAAATACAGATCCCGACAAAAATGGGTGTAAAAGCAAGATTTGGGATCCTGGAATCTGCTCTGACATTTGTCACCTCGGGAGCCTAAGAATCTGTTTGAAGCTTCTTAAGGGCTTTACATGCCTTGTTTGGGATCCTGGAGGCCATTGGATTTACAAACATTGGTGGAGATTCCTAGATGAGTTCAAGCACAAGCCACCATAACCAGTAATAAGAACATACTTCCCTGCAGTTCCTTGAGAAGACGACCCAAGGTTTAAATACTCCGGTTATCTCACCAAATGTCCAACTTAAGGACTTTAACTAAAAGTGCTAGGTGGGAGACAACCCACCATGGTATGATCGTTCCTTTTTCATTTTTATTTAGTTTTATTTGTTTTCGAGTTTTATTTTATTTTATTGAACCTGGAGTTTTGCATAACATTCATATTAGCATTGCATTCTGCATACTGCATTATTTAAAAAAAAAAAAGCACGCACACAATGCGGCAGCGTCACTGACCCGTCCGCGTCGCCAGTGCATTGGGAAGAAAAAAATCAAATAGAGAGCCACGCGATAGCGTAGCTGGAGGCGTGCGTTTGGCACAAATTGATCCACGCGACCGCGTCACTGACGCGTCCGCGTCATGTGGGAACTTTGGCATCCCACGCAATCGCGTCACCCACGCGGCCGCGTGACATGAAAATCGACGTGAAAAGGGTGCATAGCCAAAAGTTATGCTGGAGTGGTGCTGGACTGATGATGAACGCCCAGCCTTACCACGCGGACGCATGGCTCACGCGTCCGCGTCACATCCCTGTCATGACCACTCACGCGATCGCGTCGACCACGCGATCGCGTCGACCACGCGACCGCGTCACCCTAATATTTGGCAATAATGCATTTTGAACAGAGAGTTGTGCGAGCGCGAGGCTGCCCTCGCGCCAGTAGCACAAAATGCGTCACGCGTCTGCGTGACCGACGCGACCCCGTCGATTAATTTAAGCGCAAGTCGCGCGACCGCATCCCCCACGCGTCCGCGTCACTTGCGCGACACATCTTATCCAGATCAGCCAATTATCTTATCTTTTCTTCCCGAATACTAATTTCTTCTATCTTTTCTTCTTTCTTCTTTCTTTCCTACTTTATTTCTTTCCCTTCTCATTCTTCTTATCTTTTATTTTATTTTATTTATTTGCATACTTTCATTCATTGCATTTTAATTTTGTATATTTTTATTTTCTTTTCTAAATTTATTATTTTACCATTGGTCTTCAAATGTTCTTATTCAACTGTTATATCTTTTCTGGTATTATCTTAGTGCTTATGACTTGTTTTATTCTGATTGGGTAACATTATTTAAATCAGTGCTAATCTTTTATGATACTTGTACTTCTCTTGCATTGATATGAACTTATACTTTCTTGCATTACCCACATTTTCCTCTCCTTTGTTGCAAATTTTGCACCACTAGTATGCCATGTGCTTATTTTATTTTCTCACGTACATGTTGAAGCTTCCATGTAAATGAGACCCTTATCATTTGGCATTAACCCAACCATACTTCATTTATTTTCTTATCTTTATTATTGGGTTACCTTTCTTCTCTTTTTCTTTCAGGATGGCCAGTAGGAAGAGAACCGGAAGACGTTTACATGGGGAGACAGACAAGTCCATCTGCAAAATCTTCGGAGAAAAGCGCCAGTTGGAATAGCCCGTCCACCTGCACATCTTAGCATGCACCGAGGACGGTGCAATCTTTAAGTGTGGGGAGATCGATACTGACTTCCATGGGTTAGTCACTTCATATTTTAGCACCAATGTTTAATTTTCTTTGTTAAATTAGTTGTTGCATTTGCATATTTGTTTGATTTTATGCATCTAGTTACTACTTGGTTAAAGTAATAAAATTCTTTTAAGACCCTATCTTTGAAAAATTTCACTAATTTAAATTGAAAAATTTTTTATGTTAAAACTTGTTTGAAGTTGTATTTGGAACATGGTTTTTGAGCCAAAGAACACACAACCTGTGAGATTTTGAGCTTATTTACATGGTTATATTATTTAACCATAAATTTTTATTCTTGTGTATTTTCTTCACTATGATTGCAACCTTTGCTTTGTTCTATTCTATATGTCCAATATTTAGTGTATTTATATGCTTGCATATGATTGAGGCCATTATTTGATTTTTACTCAGTTATCCCAAATAAGCCTACCCTTTCAATCACCTTTGTTTGCCACCTTGAGCCTTTTTAATCCCATTTATTCTATATTTCACCACATCACTAGCCTTAAGCAGAAAAACAAATTAAAAACCCCAATTGAATCTTTGGTTAGCTTAAGATAGAGATTGTGCATCAACTAAGTGTGGGGAAATTGTGGGAACATGGGTTAATAAGGGAATGTATCATGTTTCTAATTTATTTGAATATTGGGAATTTGGGAACCTACTCATAAAAAACCAAAATAGAAAAATAATAGAAAATTCATGTGCATTGATAAGTTATGTTTATTTCTCTACAAAAAAAAAAGAGAGAGAGAAAAATCCAAAAATATTCAATAAATAAGTAAATAAATAAGGGGACAAAATTACCCTAATGCTAAGTTAATAAAAAGATCAATGCACATGTGATAAAAGTAAAGAAATATCAAAATTTTGGTACATGAGTATGGGAATCATATAAAAGTGGGAATTATGGGTAGCTAGGCATGAATTTAAAAGTGTATAGAGTATATATATATTAGGTGAGAGCTTAGGCTAATTAAAGATTCATATTATAGCTCAATTGGCCATACATATATCCTCACCCTTACCTTAGCCCCATTACAACCTTGAAAAGACCTCATGATGTTTGCATTAGTATGCTAAATATTTGTTGATTGGTTAGATGAAGAACAAGGTTTAGAAGGCATGATTAGAGAAGAATAGAGTGATTAACCCTAGACACTTGAGAAATTAGAGTGATATACATTACCAGTAAGGGTTCAATGCTTGATTCTATGTTCCCTGCTTTCATGAGCTATCTTCTTACAAGTTTACTTGTATTTTATTTTATAATTTGAATTAGTGAAATCTGATTCATGTTTGTCTTGGAGAACTTATTTATTTTTAACCAAGTAGGTAGAATCATTTTGCATGTAGTTGCATTCATATAGATAGGTTGCATTTCATACATTCTACTACTCCTCTTCACCTTTATAGCTTCTCTTGAGCTTAGCATGAGGACATGCTAATTTTAAGTGTGGGGAGGTTGATAAACCACTATTTCATGGTTTATCTTGTGCTCAATTGAGTGGTTTTTATCAACTCTTTACCCATTTATTCATACTAAATCGCATGCTTCATGTCTTCCTTCCTAATTTTGTGCTATGATTGAAAACATGCTTCTTTGGCTTTTATATTTCTAATATTAATCCTCTCTTATCACCATTAGATGCCTTGATAAGTGTGTTAAATGATTTCAGAGATTACAGGGTAGGAATGGCTCAGAGGATAGAAAGGAAGCATGCAAAAGTGGAAGGAATACAAGAAGTTGGAGAAACTGCTAAGCTGTCTAGCCTGACCTCTTCGCACTCAAACGGCTATAACTTTAGCTACAGAGGTCCAAACGACGCGGTTCCAGTTGCGTTGGAAAGCTAACGTCCGGGGCTTCAATTTAATATATAATTTGCCATATCTTCCTCGATGTTAGGCGATGCGAACGCGTGAATGACGCGCCCGCGTCGCATCTGCGAGCTTCAATCCGCGCGGACGCGTGGACGACACCTCCGCGTCACTTGCCCACGACCTGAACGTAACAGAAATCACTGGGAGCGATTTCTGGGCTGTTTTTGACCCAGTTTTCAGCTCAGAACACAGATTAGAGGCTATAAAGTGGGGAAATGCATCCATTCATAATCATGCTCTCATAATTCACAATTTTAGTTTTAGATGTAGTTTTTAAAGAGAGAGATTCTCTCCTCTCTCTTAGGATTTAGGATTAGGATTCCTCTTAATTGATTTAGGATTATCTCTTTTCAATTTCCAGGTTTAATGTTATTTTTATTTATTTTCTCAATTTTGTTTATGATTCTTTATGTTTAGATTGATTTTCTATTTAATATATTTTGAGGTATTTCAGACTAATGATCGCTCTCTTTAATTTATGTTACTGTTGCTTCCCATCTGAAGGCATTTTTATTCAAGTAGATTTTTCTCCCTTTTGGCTTTGGTCAAGTGATTGGTAACACTTGAGTTATCAAACTCAGCAAGTGATTGAAATTGGCAGATTCTGATTGAACTAGGATTGCTCTAAAGCTAGTTTCTCCACAGGAGTCGACTAGGACTTGAGAATCAAGCTAATCAGTCCACTTAACCTTCCTTTGTTTAGTAAAGGCTGACCAAGTGGGATTAAAACCCAATTCTCTTCACACCTGATAAGGATAACTAGAATAGGAATTCTAATTCTTATACTTTGCCAAGAGATTTTATTATTGTTAATTTATTTCCCTTGCTAAAAGTTTATTTTACAGTTATTCATTTATTTTACTTTCCATTTAAATTACTTGTTCCTCATCTTCAAAACCCCAATTTACAATCTCCATAACCAGTAATAAGAATATACTTTCCTACAGTTCCTTGAGAAGACAACCCGAGGTTTAAATACTTCGGTTATCAATTTTTAAGGGGTTTGTTACTTGTGACAACCAAAACGTTTGTAAGAAAGATTGATTGCTTGGTTTAGTAACTATACTTGCAATGAGAGTTTACTATAACTTCTAAACCATCAATCTTCAGTTCTTCAACCTTGCATGACAACTCTTACCACTGACCATCTTCCTCTTACTCTTAATGCCACAAATTACTCTAAGTTGACCATCCGTCTCCAGTAGCCCATATTCAAGTGGAATTAGAAAGCTAAGGGATATGAATTTTACCCACTTGAATATTGTGAAGGATGATGGCAACTTAGGGGGAGGTATTTTTAACGAATTTACAAGCTCCACTCCCTTGTGCTCTTCTCTGACAACTTCCACCTCTTTGCAAGTTTCTTCAATATCAACATCTTCTTCTTGGTAGCTTTCTTCCAATTTGATCTCTTCTTCATTGCTTACCAAGGCCATGGGAGGCTGTGCTTCTTCTTCTTTAATCTCCATCTCTTGATCAACCTCTTCCAAGTCCTTAACCATGAGATGCCTTGGAGGTTGTACACCCTCCTCAACATCAAATGCAACCGTCTTGGAAGGAGGCTCTATGTCTTGACTTTCCCATGGAGTTTCAGCATCTCGCAAGTCTTCAACCACTTTTTCCTCTTCAATAATTACTGCTTTGTCCAGTAGTTTTAATATAAAATCATACTCATCCTTGATGATTTTCTTTCCATGACAATTTCTTTCAACTATTCTTTCATCTTCAAGGGTCTTTGCTACCTTCACCTTTAGGGCCTCCTCTAGCTCCTTATGAAGTATGGATTCGCGAAGATGATCCCTTCTCTCGTTCTATGTCAATAGCATCATTGGGATCATGTTGCTCTTGGATTGATGGATGTGGGTGCTCTTTCATGGATGGTGGTGATGGGATGGAGAGATCATTCTGTGGTTGAAAAGGAAGTGCACTAGAGCTTGAGGGTTATTTGTTGAAGGTATTTGGTGGTCCGATTTGGGCGACGAGAGCTTGTATAGTAGAGTTTAGATCGGTAAGTGCTTTCTCCATGGAAGTTTGGGGTGGATAGGAGGGTTCATTTGGCTCATAACGTGGTTGGTATGGTGGATACGGGTTAGGGTCATATGGAGGTGAATGGTGGAAAGGGGCTTGTGAGTATGGTGGCCCAAACCTATGTCGAGGAGGCGGTTCATAAGCATATGGTGGGGCTTGTTGGTAACTGCAAGGGGTGGTTGTTGCCATGAGGGTTGATCAAATCCTTGTGGCTCCTCCCATCTTTGATTGTTCCAACCTTGATGCTTGTTCTCATTGTAATTTTCTCTTCCTGCAACATAATTGTAATCAGACTCATAGCCAAAGGGGTGAGAGTTCGTAGTAGCAAATAAAAATTAAAAACGAAAATAAAAACAAATTTAAATTAAAAGGGTTATTGAAATTTAAATTTTGAATTTTAAATTTTGAAATTTGAAATTTGAAATTTGAAATTTGAATTTTGAAATTTGAAATTTGAAAATTTTTAAATTTGAATTTTTAAATTTTGAAATTTGAATTTTGAAAAAGTCAACAATATAAGATAAAAATTTGAAAAAGATTTAAATTTTGAAAAGGTTTGATTTTTAAAATTTTAAAATTAATATTTTAAATTTGGATTTTGAATTTTGGAATTTAAATATTGAAATTTGAAAATTGATTTTGAAAAAAGATAAGATAAAATTTTGAAAAAGATATGATTTTTGAAAAAGATTTGAATTTTAAAAATTGAAATTTGAAATTTGAAATTTGAAATTTGAGTTTTAAATTTTGAATTTTTGAATTTAATGAGAAAAGAAAAAAACAATGAAATGATACCAAACTTAAAATTTTTAGATCAAAACGAAGAAAACAACTAAGAACAACTTGAAGGTCGAGATGAAAACGAAGAACAACTTGAAGATCAAGATGAACACCAAGAATAAATTTTTTGAAAAATTTTTAATAACTAAATAAAAACCAATAACCTCTTAATTTACGAAAAAGAAAAAAATAAAAATAAAAATAAAAACAAATAAACAAGCAAAAAGCAAATATTTACAATAACCAATAATAAGGCACACGTTTGCAATTCCCCGGCAACGGCGCCATTTTGAAGAGAACTTTTGCGTGGTCTAGAATTCAGAATAAATTCCCGTTGCAAGTATAGCTTCTAAACCAACAAAAGTCCTTTCTTACAAATGTTTTGGTTGTCACAAATAACAAACCCCTTTAAAATTGATAACCGAGTATTTAAACCTCGGGTCGTTTTCTCAAGGAATTGCAGGGAGGTATGTTCTTATTATTGGTTATGAGTTTTGTAAATTGGGGGTTTTTTGAAATAAGGAGCAAGTAATTTAAATGACAAGAAAAATAAATTTATAATAATAAAATCTCTTGGCAAGGTATAAGAATTTGGAATTTCTATCCTAGTTATCCTTATCAGGTGTGATGAGAATTGGATTTTAATCTCACTTAGTTAAGTCAAGTGGACTAATTAGCTTGATCCTCAATTTCTAGTTAATCCCTGTGGGAAGACTAGTTTTAGAGCGACCTAGATCAATTAGTAATCTGCCAATTTCAACCACTGCTGAGTTTGACAACTCAAGTGTTACCAATTACTTAACCAAAGCCAAAAAGAAGAAAATATCTAAATTAAATTAAAAGCATTCATAAATAGAATAAAGCGATCATAAACTGAAATACCTCAAATAATATTAATTAAGAAAATCATAACACGAATGTAGCATAAGTCAAGTTGAAAAGATAAATAACAATTTAAAGTAATAAATAAAAGTGGAAAATAAATTAAAGGAATATTAAGCCTGTACTTGAAGAGAAGTAATCCTAAAATTAAGAGAAATCCTAATCCTAAATCCTAAGAGAGAGGAGAGTGCCTCTCTCTCTAAAAACTACATCTAAAAACCTAAAATTTTGAATTATGAGAACATGATTATGAATGGATGCATTCCTCCACTTTATAGCCTCTAATCTGTGTTTTCCGGGCCGAAAACTGGGTTAAAAACAGCCCAGAAATCGCCCCCAGCGTATTCTGGTACGTATAGGTCGCGGGACAGTGACGCGGAAGTGTCGTCCACGCGTTTGCGTGGATTGCGTTTCTGCCAGGTCACGCATCCGCGTAATCCACGCGTTTCGCATCGCTTGGCTTCAGGGCAGCTATGACAAATTATATATTAAATCGAAACACCGAACGTTAGCTTTCGAACGAAACTGGAACCATCCCATTTGGATCTCTGTAGCTCAAGTTATGACCATTTGAGTGCCAAGAGGTCAGACTGGACAGCTTTAGCAGTTCCTTCAGTTTCTTGTATTTCTTCCACTTTTGCATGCTTCCTTTCTATCCTCTGAGCCATTCCTGCCCTGTAATCTCTGAAATCACTTAACACACATATCATGGCATCGAATGATTATAAGAGAGGATTAAAATTAGTAATTTAAAGGCCAAAGAAGCATGTTTTCAATCATAGCACATAATTAGGAAGGCAAATGTAAAACCATGCAAATAGTATGAATAAGTGGGTAAAAAGTTGATAAAAATCACTCAATTGTGCACAAGATAAACCATAAAATAGTGGTTCATCAGTCTTTGCTTATACCACACACTTTCCTAGACCCAAATAATGGAGAGTTTAAATGTCACAATATCCCATCGATACCCAAATCTACTCAAGTGTGAGAAGGACTTTCAAGCATGGTTTTATGATTCCTCTTCCAAGGTTTACATAAAACCCAAATACATTTAATCTCTTTTCCAAGATAATTGAATGCTAACATGAAGAATGAAATTCCTTCAAGTAAATCAAAGAGAGATGAAGAGAAGAAGAATAATGAAAACAATTTAATCCATCAAATAGCAATAGAGCTCTCTTTTCCAATGGAAAGAGTTAGTGATTCATAACTAAAATATTTTCAAGTAAGAAAGTGGAGGAGGAGAGAAGTGTGGGTGAGAACAAGGAGTCTAAAGACCCCTCCTCTGATTCCCCTGATCTATGAAACTAAGGCCTTTATATAGGCTATCATAAATTACAAATTGAAATGAAATTAAAAGCAAATTATAATCAAATGAAAATTAACTATTCTAGATGATTCTTGTGGCCTTGATTGGTTGACAATTGCGTTCTTGCTTGCTTGATGTTTAAATGGACTTAGAATGAGATTAATTGAGCTAGTATGTTGATACTAGGCTCGCATAGCGTTTTTCGAGAAAGTGTAGCGCTCGTGCACTCACGCGTACGCGTCACCCCGCGTGCGCGTCGTTACTGTTTTTGGCACTTGCCACGCGTAGGCGTCACTCACACGTGCGCGTGACCCTCAGTGTTGGTGTCAAAGGCGTAGCGTTAGTGCCAAAGGTGCTCTTCCACGCGTATGCTTTGCCCACGTGACGAACGGATTTTTGCTAATTTAGAATTTCACAAATATAATCGCGTTGTTAGTATAGTTTCTAAACTAACAGAGAATCCTTCCGTACAAAAGTTTGGTTGTCACAAGTAACAAAACCCAATGAAATTGATAACCGAAGTATTTAAACCTCGGGTCGTCTTCTCAAGGAATTGCAGGGAAGTATGTTTTATTATTGGTTATGGAAAAAGGTATGTTTTTGGGTTTTTGACATAGAGAAGAAGTAATTTAAACGGCAAGAAAAATAAATCAATAATTAAGAAAATCTCTTGGCAAGGTATGAGAACTGAAAATCCTATCCTAGTTATCCTTATCAGGTGTGATGAGAATTGTGGTTGCTCCCACTTACTTAACCCTTACTAAATAAAGGAAAGTGAAGTTGACTAATTAATTTGATCCTCAAGTCCTAGTCAACTCCTGTTGAAAGACTAGCTTTAGAGCGATCCAAATGAATTAGCGAATTCCAATTTTTAATCAACTGCTGAGTCTGATAACTCAAGTGTTACCAATTACTTAACCAAAGTCAAAAGGAAAAATAAATCTAAATTAAATTGAAAGCATCATAAATAGAATAAAACAATCATAAATCTGAAATACCTCAAATTGCATTAAAAGAATATTCAAATCTTAACATGAAAAGTTCATAAGCTAAATTGAAAAGATAAGTAACAATTAAAGTAATAGAATAAATAAAAGTAGAAAATAAATTAAAAGAACATTGAACCTGTGATTGAAGAGAAGTAGCCTAATCATAATATAAATCCTAAATCCTAATCCTAATTCTAAATCCTAAGAGAGAGGATTGAGCCTCTCTCTCCAAAAACTACATCTAAATCCTAAAATTACGAATATGAAAGTATGATTAAATTGTTTGGATGTATTCTCCCACTTTATAGCCTCTAATCTGTGTTTTCTGGGTCGAGAACTGGGTCAGAAACACCCCAGAATTCGCTGGTTGCGAATTCAAACACGCTGATTTTCGCAGATGCAACGTGTTCGCCTGTTGCACGCGTTCACGTCACTTATACTCCAGTAAACTATGACAAATTATATATCATTTCGAAGCCCCGGACGTTAGCTTTCCAACACATCTAGAACCGCATCATTTGGACCTCTGTAGCTCAAGTTATGACCGTTTGAGAGCGAAGAGGTCAGGCTGGACAGCTTTAGCAGTTCTTCAACTCTTGTACTCCTTCCATTTTTGCATACTTCCTTTCCATCCTCTGAGCCATTCCTGTCCTATAATCTCTAAAAACACTTAATACATATTAAGACATCGAATGATAATAAGAGAGGATTAAACATAGTAAAATTTAAGAGCACGAAGCATGTTTTTCAATCATAACACAAAATCAAGAAGGAAATTGTAAAACCATGCATTTTGTATGGATAAGTGTACGAAAGATTGATAAAATCCACTCAATTGAGCACAAGATAAACCGTAATATAGTGGTTTATCAACCTCCCTACACTTAAACATTAGTATGTCCTCATGCTAAGCTCA
Organism: Arachis hypogaea; assembly: GCF_003086295.3. Lineage (NCBI taxonomy): Eukaryota > Viridiplantae > Streptophyta > Magnoliopsida > Fabales > Fabaceae > Arachis > Arachis hypogaea. The sequence goes on along the minus strand of NC_092055.1, from coordinate 62,289,716 downwards.
AGAGAAGCTATAAAAGTGAAGAGGAATGGTAGAATGTATGAAATGCAACCTATCTATGTGAATGCAACTACATGCAAAATGTTTCTACCTACTTGGTCAAAAGTAAATAAATCTTTTAAGAATAAATATGAACTGGATTTTACTAATTCAAATCACAAAATAAAATACAAGTAAACTTGCAGAAGAAAATAGCTTATGAAAGCCAGGAACAAAGAATCGAGCATCGAACCCTCACCGGAAGTGTATGCACTCTACGCTCAGGTGTTTAAGGTTCGATCTCTCAATTCTCTACTAATCTTGCTTTCTAAGGCTTGCTCTTCATCTAACAATCAACAAAAATTTAATTCACAGATAGATATATCAAGAGGTCTTTTAAGGGTTATAATGGGGTTAGGATCAAGGTAGGATTGTATTTGGCCAAGTGGACTAAAATCTGAATCCTTAATTAACTTAAACTTTCCACCTAACTTTAGATAATCCATGTAATCATAATACCTAACTATCCATTAACCATGTTTTTCACATATTCATGCATCCTAATTCGAGTATAGTACATATGCATTGCTATGATTTGCTTTGGGGCATTTTGTCCCCTTTTTATTGTTTGCTCTTTTTCTTTTCTTTTTTTTTCTCTTTTATTTTATTTTTTTCTATTATTTTTCTTTTTTTTTTTCTCCCTTTTTTTTTCAATGCATATGATTAAATTATTGAATGCATGAATATGTCCTAAACATTTCTTTCACATTTTCATAAAGATATATAACACCCAATTCTTAAACCAAATATTGCCAAACCTACTTTTCCCCACACTTAATTCATGAGCACTCTCACTAGTCTAAGCTAACCAAGGATTCAAATTAAGGATATTATTGTTTTTCACTTAGAGTTAATGATGTGCTAAAGTAAAGAACAAAGGGGTATAATAGGCTCAAATTGGTTTGCAAAGGATAATGAAAGGGTAAGACCATATGGGTATATAAGCTTAGTGAAACAAAGGCCTCAATCATGTAAGTGTATGCATACATTAAACAATGGAAATATAGAATTAAGCACGACAAAGATCACAATTTTAGAGAGAAAAACACACACCAAAAATAAAATATTAGTTGATAAAATGCAACCAATTAAATAAGCTCAAAAATCTCATAGGTTTTGTGTGTCCGAGCTCTAAACCATGTTCCAGTATAATATTTCTTCAAACAAGTTTAGCAAAAATTTTAATTCAAATTAGTGAAATATTATAAAATAATTTCTTGGAAAAGAAAATATTACTTTAACCAAGTGGTAAAATATGCACAAAATCAAACAAATATGCAATCAAACATGCAAATGCAACAATTAATAAGGAAAATAAAACATTGGTGTTGAGATAGAAGAGTAACTAATCCACGGAAGTCAGTATTGACCTCCCCACACTTAAAGATTGCATCGTCCTCGGTGCATGCTAAGATGTGCAAGTGGACGGGCTGCTACAACTGATGCTATTCTCCAAAGATTGTGCAGATGGAACTTATCTGTTTTCCCATATAGAAGTTCTTCCTGTCCCTTCTCGGTGGCCATCTTGAAAGAAAAAGGGAAGAAAAGTAACCCAAAAACAAAGATAGAAAACAAATAAAACATGGGTTGGTTAATGCCAAATAATGAGGATTTCAATTACATGGTAGCTACAACATGCAAGTGAGAAAACAGTAGAAGCACATGGCAAATCAAGAGTGCAAAAATTTGCAACAATAGGGAAAGCGATAGTAGGTAATGAAAGATAGTATAAACTCATGTCAATGCAAAAGTAATACAAGTATCATAAAAGATAAGCATTGACTTAAATAATATTACCCAACAGTGTAAAACAAGTTACTAAGCACCAAATAATACCAGAAAAGATGTAACAGTTGAATAAGAAAATTTAACACCAATAGAAAAATAATAAATTTAGAAAAGAAAATAAAAATATGTACAAAATTAAAATGCAATAAATGAAAGTATGCAAATAGAATGGAAAAGAATAGGGATGAGAAGTTAAAGGGATGAAGAAGAAGAAAATAAGAAAGGAAGAAAAAAGAAGTAAGAAGGAAAAGAAAAGATTTTTGATTTGGGAAAGAAAAGATAAGATATCAGGTGCTTATCTGGATAAGCTGTGCGTCGCTTGTGACGCGGACACGTGGGTCACGCGATCACGTGGTGTGTGATAAGTTTAGGTGACGCGGACGCGTGGATCACACAATCGCGTGGCCTGATTTGTGCTATTGGCGCGAGTGCAGCCTCGCGTACGCACAACTCTCTGTTTTAAATGCATTTTGCCAAAAATCAGGGTGACGCGTTCGCGTGGGTGACGCGATCGCGTGGATGGCCATATTTTGAAAATAATGCGGCCACATGGGGGCATGCGGTCGTGTGGTAAGGCTTGCGTTTCCAGCATCATTCCAGCTCTACTCCACCATAACTTGCTGCCACACACCCATTTACGTCGATTTTGCAGGGCCTACGCGTTCGCGTGGGTGACGCGGACGCGTGGGTAGGCTATTTCGCAAACGACGCGAGCGCGTCAGTGACGCGGTCGCATGGGCATATTTGTGCTTAAGGCATGCCTCCAGCCACGCTCTTGCATGACTCTCTGTTAGGTTTAGTGCCGCAAGTGACGCGTGCGCGTGGTTCACGCGTACGCGTGGGACGCGTTTTATTTTATGCAGTATGCAAATGCGGATGATGATGCAGAATTTACGAATTAACACTGATAAAATTAAAATAAAATAAAACTGAGAATTAAAAGAGATGATCATACCATGGTGAGTTGTCTCCCACCTAGCACTTTTAGTTAAAGTCCTTAAGTTGGACATTTGGTTTGTTCCTTGTCATGGTGGCTTTGCTTTTATTCATCCTTGAATCCCCACCAATGTTTGTAATTCCAATGGCCTCCGGGATCTCACACTAGTTGCATAAATCCTTCAAGCAAGTTAAAACAAGTGACAAGGCCCCATGAGTGTTGATTGCCAGAATGAATTCTGGGGTCCCAAACCTTGCTTTTACACCCGTCTTCTTGTTGATCATCTTTTTTCCAACCGGGTGGTAAGCAATCCAAATTCTCACTAAAGCATCCAAACAGCTTCCTAGACCCATACAATTTAGTATTCTTCCAACCATGATAATTTAGCCGTGAGCTTCCTACCACAATGAACCTAGGATTGTGTTGCCAACCACTAACCATCTCCCTCTTACTCTTATAGCCACAATGAGCTCTAAGTTGCCCATCCATCTCAAGCAAAGCATATTCAAGTGGGCTAATTAAGCTTAGAGATGAGAGATTTACCCACTTGAATAAAGGAATGGATGGTGATGGCTTTGGGGGAGAGGTCTCCAACAACTTTGGCAAGGTGATTTCCAGCTCCATTCCCTTGAGCTCTTCCTTGACAACTTCCACCTCTTTGCAAGCTTCTTCAATGTCAACCTCTTCCTCTTGGTAGCTTTCTTCCAATTCGATCTCTTTTTTATTATTCACCAAGGGCATGGGAGGTTATGCTTCTTCTTCTTTAATCTCTATGTCAAGTCCAATGGGAGAGGATTCAAATGTAGATAAGAATTCATCAATGATTGAATCCATCTCTTGATCATCCCCTTTAAAGTCTTCAACCATGATATGCCTTGGAGGTTGTACACCCTCCTCAACATCAAATTCAAACTCCTTAGAAGGGGGCTTTATGATTGGGCTTTCCCATGGTCGTTCCGCATCACCTAAGTCTTCGACCACTTCTTCCTCTTCAATAATTCCGGCTTCCTTCACTTGTTCCAGTACAAAGTCAAGCTCCTTACTGTCCACCGGAGTTTCTAGTGTCTCCTTCATGCTACGTTCTTCATTAGATTCTCCACATGAAGCCATGGGGGTTCCTTGAGTGTTCGAACGTCTGGAAGGTAATTGATTTATCGCTTGCTCCAGTTGATGAAGGGTTACATGAAATTGATCTACTGTTTCCTTGAGGCGAGCCTGTGATTCTTGGGTCGATGGATATGGACATGGTGCATATGGAAGTGGTGGTTCTTGGTGGTAATTGGATTGGAATTGGGGTGGATAAGGGTTAGGGTCAAATGGAGGTGAATGGTTGGAGGTGGCTTATGAGTATGGTGGTTCTAAGCTATGTTGAGGAGGTGGTTCATTGGCATATGATGGAGCTTGCTGGTAACTACAAGGGGGTCCATAGTAATTTGGTGGAGGTGGGTTGTCACGATAAGGCCCACCATAACTATTGTCTTGGCATGCATTGTAGAATGGTCGTTGTCCATGGTATCTTGGAAGGTGTTGTTGCCGAAAGGGTTGATTAGATCCTCATGGCTCCTTCCATCTTTGATTGTTTCGACTTTGATGCATGTTCCTGTTATAGCTTTCATTCCTTTCAACAACATTAGAACCAAACTCAAAGCGAGAGGAGTGAGAATTCATAGTAGCTAAAGAAAATAAAAACAAAAACTAATAAAAATTAATGAAAATAAACTCCTAAAACTAGAAACACTAACAACAATATAAGATAAAGATTTGAAAAAGGTTTAAATTTTGAAAAGGTTTGATTTTTAAACTTTTAAATTTAAATTTTGAAAATTTTGAATTTTGGAATTTAAATATTGAAATTTGAAATTTGATTTTGAAATAAGATAAGATAAGATTTTGAAAAAGATATGATTTTTGAAAAAGATTTGAATTTTGAAATTTAAAACTAAGATAAGATAAGATAAAAATTTTAAAATAAAAATCTAAAATTTTTTTGTAATTTTTAAAAAAATCAATTAAAATAAAGAGAAAAGATATTTTTGAATTTAATGAGAAAAGAGAAAAACAATAAAATGACACCAAACTTAAAATTTTTAGATCAAAACGAAGAAAATAACCAAGAACAACTTGAAGGTCAAGATGAACACGAAGAACAACTTGAAGATAAAAAAGAACAAGGAACATTATTTTCGAAAGTTTTAATAACTAAATAAAAACCAATAACCTCTTAATTTACGAAAAAGCAAAAATAAAAACAAAAATAAAAACAAATAAACAAGCAAAAAGCAAATATTTACAATAACCAATAATAAGGCACACGTTTGTAATTTTACGGCAACGGCGCCATTTTAACGAATGGATTTCTGCTAATTTAGAATTTCACAAATATAATCGCGTTGCTAGTATAGTTTCTAAACCAACAGAGAATCCTTCCGTACAAAAGTTTGGTTGTCACAAGTAACAAAACCCAATGAAATTGATAACCGAAGTATTTAAACCTCGGGTCGTCTTCTCAAGGAATTGCAGGGAAGTATGAATTATTATTGGTTATGGAAAAATGTATGTTTTTGGATTTTTGACATAGAGAATAAGTAATTTAAATGGCAAAAAAATAAATCAATAATTAAGAAAATCTCTTGGCAAGGTATGAGAACTGGAAATCCTATCCTAGTTATCCTTATCAGGTGTGATGAGGATTGTGGTTGCTCCCACTTAGTTAACCCTTACTAAATAAAGGAAAGTCAAATGGACTAATTAATTTGATCCTCAAGTCCTAGTCAACTCCTGTGGAAAGACTAGCTTTAGAGCGATCCAAATCAATCAGCGAATTCCAATTTTCAATCAACTAATGAGTCTGATAACTCAAGTGTTACCAATTACTTAACCAAAGTCAAAAGGGAAAAAATCTAAATCAAATTGAAAGCATCATAAATATAATAAAACAATCATAAATCTGAAATACCTTAAATTGCATTAAATAGAATATTCAAATCTTAACATGAAAAGTTCATAAGCCAAATTGAAAAGATAAGTAGCAATTAAAGTAATAGAATAAATAAAAGTAGAAAATAAATTAAAGGAACATTGAACCTGTAATTGAAAAGAAGTAGCCTAATCATAATATAAATCCTAAATCCTAATCTTAATCCTAAATCCTAAGAGAGAGGAAAGAGCCTCTCTCTCTAAAAACTACATCTAAAACCTAAAATTATGAATATGAAAGTATGATTAAATTGTTTGGATGCATTTCCCCACTTTATAACCTCTAATCTGTGTTTTCTAGGTCGAGAACTGGATCAGAAACAGCCCAAAATTCGCTGGTTGCGAATTCAAACACGCTGATTTTCACAGATGCAATGCATCCGCGTGATGCACGCATTCGCATCACTTATCCTCAGAGAAACTATGAGAAATTATATATCATTTCGAAGCCCTGGACGTTGGCTTTCTAACGCAATAAGAACCGTATCATTTGGACCTATGTAGCTCAAGTTATGACCATTTAAGTGGAAAGAGGTCAGGCTGGACAGGTTTAGCAGTTCTTCAACTTCTTGTACTCCTTCCATTTTTGCATACTTCCTTTCCATCCTCTGAGCCATTCCTGCGCTGTAATCTCTGAAAACACTTAACACACATATCAAGACATCGAATGGTAATAAGAGAGGATTAAACATAGTAAAATTTAAGAGCACGAAGCATGTTTTTCAATCATAGCACAAAATCAAGAAGGAAATTGTAAAACCATGCATTTTGTATGGATAAGTGTATGAAAGATTGATAAAATCCACTCAATTGAGCACAAGATAAACCGTAAAATAGTGGTTTATCACCACGCATGCGCGTGCCTTCAAAAATATGACTTCCACGCGTACGCGTCACCCACGCGTACGCGTCGCCGGCTAAAATATCACTCTCACGCGTACACGTCACCCACGCGTATGCGTGACCGTCGAAATTTTCCAACTTCTATCGCAGGCGCTCTTGGAACAAACATAGCGCCAAAGGCACTCTTCTTTCTATTGTGTAGCGCTCTTGGGGAGAACGTAGCGCCAAAGGCGCTCTCCTCTGATTCTTCTCTTATCTACTTCAGCCTTAAAGCTCCTCTCTTCTTTTCATGCTTGTTTTGTGCATTTTGCTTCTTTTTCCACCATTTTCTACAAAATTCATCAAATCAAAAGATCAAAGTAATATACAAGTTAAGCATAACAAATACTCAATAATTGGACATTATAAACTAATTTTTTATATGAAAAAGCATAGAAAAACATAACATGATGCGCAGTCATCACAACACCAAACTTAAACTTTGCTTGTCCTCAAGCAAACAAAGAATCATGCAATAAATTTTAACAAACTAAGGTGGGAAGAGTAGCAATTTTTTTATGTTCATGGTTGGCTAATTTCTTATGCATGCTACAATCACAAAAGAGATTCAAATGATTGATGCTTCTATCTAGCTCATTTTATGAAATCTTTTTCTTTATGTTCCTTCCTTCAAGCAAGCTTTTCATTCTTTTCTTAGCTTAGCTTTTTGGGTGCTTTGCACCATGTGTTGAAAGCTACGACTCTAAATGCTTTGTTTTCAAGTATTATCACTTGATACATAAGCACCACAAGCATTTAATTAGAGCACTTCTTTAAGCTCATTTGTTTCTTTTCATTACTCTCTAATCATTGATGCTCAGAGCCTTGAGCTTTGAGAGAGTGATTTGCACTTGAGCTTAGCCTTGACTCTAAGTGTTTTGTTTTTAAGCTTTTTGCTTGATACATAAACACCACAAGTACTTAACAAATGAATTGTCATTGGTACTCAGAGCCTTTAGCTTTCTCATTCTTTCCCTTTTCTTTTTCTTGCCTTATTTGCAATTGCTTATTCAAGGTTTTCATGATTTCAAAAGTTTTCATAAAATGTCCTAGATGAAAACTTCAATTAAACAAATTCAAATGCAGTTGAGCAACAATAGTCATGCTAGCTTCCCAATACTTATAAGCTCATGCTAACTTCTTCTTTAATTACCTTGTTTGTTTATGATCATGATACTTAATCACTTTTGAACTCACAAAACTCAAGATGGTAGTCATAATGTCATGGCACATGTTACAATTCAGCAATCAAGCTATGCTTATTCACAACACACATGCATAAAAAGAAAATTGAAGACAATCATGCAATTGAATATACAGAGAACAAATTAGAGGAAAAGAAACTTTACCACCTTGTAGTTCATCTTCATTGTTGTTGTTTTTCTCCTATTCTTCCCCTTCCCACACCAATCTTAGAATGATTGCTTGTCCTCAAGCAACAAATAAAACAGTAGTGATGGGGTTTATAATGGGCCATGAGTGTCTTACCCAATGAAATGTGAGTAATGCATGTGCTTAAGCAAGAAAAATTAAGGATACAATAAAGGCACAAGAAGTAAAAATAGTGACAATGTGATTGCATTAATAAGTGGCGTGCATGGTACATAGCATGAAAAATAAGTGGTAACACCAAACTTAGTGTGACACTTTCATTTTAGAATGATGCAAGTACCCAGTGAAGATTGAAAATCAAATTGTTGCATGGCAACACCAAACTTAGAATGCAATCATATGCCAAATTATTGAAAATAAACAAAGCAAAGAAAGGAAATGTTACCTACGGTTGGGTTGTCCCCCAACAAGCGCTCTTTTAATGTCATTAGCTTGACATGTTGTTCTCAACTTTCTTCCTCTTCTTCCAATTGATTAAGAGAAATGATTTCAGAGAAGCAGAGGAGAAGTTTGATATCCCCTATTTTGGCTTCTTACCAATGAGCTTTCTTTTGTTATTTGCTTGATTTGCTTTGCTTGCAGTTGACTTTTTATTCTTCATGAATGTTGTCCTTCATATCTTGGTTAGAATCCTCTTTTTAGTGCTTTTGTTGATTGCCTTTACTTCTTTGATTTTAAGAATTGGTTGTTGTGTGTTGGTTGGATTGTCTTTTTCATCAAGAACTTCTTAGAATTGTGGTTCAATGAACTCAACCTCTATGCAACTCTCTGTTACATTAGAGTGTGGAGTCCCTTGATTGATCTCCTCCCTTTCTACTACATGATGTTGCATTGAGTCTTTTGGGAGTGAGTTTGCATGTTGCCTTGTAACCTTGAGTAGCCTTGATGAGTCCATATTTTCCGGTATATTTTGGTTTGATTTGAATGGATTTCATCACATAAACCCACATTTATTCATCCAAATAGCATGCTTTTGTGTTCTCTCCCTTAATTGAGCCTAATTGTGAAAACATGTATTTTTGTGCTTAATTTAATAACCTTTATCCCACTTTTATGCCATTCGATGCCATGACATGTTTGTTGAGTGATTTTAGGTCTAAGAGGCAAGTTTGGCAAGGCAAAAGGGGAAGTAAGCATGTACAAAGGGAGAAAACATGAAGAAAACAAAGGAGAAGCACACATTCGAGTGTGCGTGCGTACAACCTAGCGTGTGTACGCACAAAAGCCCCAAAACCATATGTGCGTACGCACGACAACCTATGCGTACGCACAAGAAGAAAATCATCATGTGTGCGGACGCACGCACCTGTACGTCCGCACACGTCCCAGCGCGTGACTCATTTATTGCAAATCACTGGGGGCGATTTTTGGGCCTCCAGGGTCCAATTTTTGGACTTTCTGAAGCTAATTCTTCCTATATTAGACAACGCCTCACTCCATGTGAGGGGGGCAATTGTTAGCTTTTGTTATGTTTTCTCTTAGTTTCTAGAGAGAGAAGCTCCCCTCTCTCTCTAGAATTAGGTTAGGTTTAGTTAATTTCTCTTTAATTTCTGTCTTTAATTATTGTTTTAATGTAGTTTCATTTATGTTTCTATGCTTTCTTGTCTTTATCTTCTTCATCTCTTTTGTTATTTTCTCTTTTATGTCAATTTTCATGTTATGAACACTTTTGTTATTTTAATTCCAATTAATGCAAATTTATGTTTCCTTGTCATTTATTGCTTTCTTTAGTTGTTCTTGTCATTTTCTTGCTTTTGGTATTTTAGAATTTATTTTTTATGCATTTAAATATTATTTTATTTTCATGCACACCAAGTGTTTGATAAAATGCTTGGCTTAGTTTTTACATAGTTTTTCCTCACTCTTGGCTTGAAATTGTTGACTTTGGTGATCCTTGAGTCATTGATGTCCATTCTTGTTTGATACATTAGAGTAGTTAGTTGATTTGGTCTCCCTTGACTCTATGTGACCCTGTTAGTGTTGACATAGGACTTAGGGATTGAAATTAACTATGCCTATTTGACTTATCTTCGATGTAAGGTTGACTAAGTAGGATTAACTCTTCATAATCATCATGTGTTTGTGGTCAATGACTAGGATAGGTAGCCTTAGCCTTCAATTACTTTCCAAGAGGTTTTCTTGCATTTTAAGTTTCCTTTCCTTGCATTTAATTGCTTTGACTTTTATTGCTTTGATGTTTAATTTCTTGCATGTTTCGTTTTCACACTCTTGGTTGAGAAACTAGGTGCTTGGGTGGAATTGAGTTATGGATGTCCATTCCGCATTGTGTGAGAATAGTTAATTGGTTTAGTTTCCATTGACGCTAGTCTTTCACTAAGTAATTAGTGAGTTGACTAGGACTTATGGATTGAGATCAATTATGCTTTTTGACTAATTATTAAGGAGGTTTGATTGATTTGGATTGATCTCATACAATTGCCATGTTTGTGGTCCACAACTAGGATAGGAATCCTACATTTCCCAATTCTTGCCAAGAGTTGCCATTTAATTTCATGCATGCTTGTTTCAATTCCTTGCTACTTACATTTCTTGCCTTTCTTGATTTCCATTTACAATCCTCGCTATTTACATCTCTTGCTTTCTTGCTTTCATTCCTAATTTCCCATGCTCTCCTTCATAGCCACTAATATGACATTTCATTGCAACTCCTAGCAAGACAACCCAGGAGCTAAATACTATCGGTTTATATTTGTTTTGTATTATTTGTGATAATATTTGATTGATGATCAATTGTTGGGTTTGGACTATACTTGCAACGTCAATCCTATTTTTAGTGTGAAAATCCAAACCTATACTCTTGGTTATCGTCAAGCCTCTGTGGATATGGAGCCCTAGGCTTATATACTCTCACAACCTCCTCCTTCTTCATAGGAATCTCACTTGGTATGGGTTCTTCTTTTTCTTGTTCTTCTGATTCCTCCCTTGTACCCACCATTTGATCTTCATCCTCCTTGCTTAGCACTACTCCTCTTGTGGTATTGTATTCTTCCCTTAGCCAAGGAAAGAGAGCAGTTGGATTTTTAGCATAGAATTGTGCTAAGCGTCTCATTTCTTCTTCATGGTCCCATCTTTCTATTTCCAATTTTTCTCTAAATTTCCTTGTCTCCTTTTTCGCTTTTTTATTAGCTCTTTCCATGCATTCTTTATAGAAGAATTCTAGCCTAGAAATTGTATCTAAGGGAGGTTGTGGTGGTTGGTTAGAGTTGGCTTGTGAATGGAATTGGTTGTTTTGTGAATGGAATTTGTTGGAGTGGTTTATGTCCGGTGGGTAATGAGGTGAGTTTTGTGGACCATGAAAAGAGTTTTCTGGTTGATGAATTGAATTGTATGGATTTTGGAAGGAATTATGTTTTGAGGCAAACTCAAGTGGTGAAGAATTTTGATATAAAAAATTTGGAGGTGAGGTTGGATAATTAAGAGGTGATGGCTCTTGATGGATGGGGTATGCAGCATTAAAATCCCTTCCCCAGCCAAAATTTCGGTAGTTGTCATAATAGAAGGAGCTTTTTTGTGGCTTTGGGAAGTATTCCATTTCATTTGATTGCTCATACTCTATCATTCCTTGGTGATATTCCCATCTACCATTAGGATAATAACTTGAATCATTTTGTGGTGGTGGGCAATATCCCATGAAATTTTCTTGATTCAAAGATGAGGTAAACTCCATTCCTTGAAAAATGTTGTATCAAACACAACCACCAAGAAAAATTGAAATTCCTTGTGTCATAACTAAAGAATTCTTAGTGAGGCAATAACACAAACACTTAACTTGCAATAAGAAAAGAGAAATAATAAAAAAAGCAAGTAAATAACAAAAATGAAAAAAATGCCTAATCTAGAAAATTAATCAACCGATAGTTTGTTAATCAAAATTAATCCCTGAAAACGGTGCCAAAAACTTTATACGTAAAATCTATATCGCTAAAAATTTTCCTTCGGCAAGTATACCGAATTGTCATCAAGTAATAACTCACAAAAGAGTGAGGTCGAATCCCACAAGGATTAACAGATTAAGCAAACAATAATTTGTAACAACCCCGTTTTTCGAGTACGCGAGATCTTTTTTGAAGGCACAGATTTCTTCGAAAGATCAGTAAAGGGAACACCTCTGATATATCATCAAGCATCTCAATCCTTATAATCATTATGTCATCCTTAATATAGAACCTCTTTTGAGGCAAGCTCGATAATGCAATCACGAAGAACCTAGTTTTTGAACCGTACCAGTTAGGAGTTTTAATTCTGATTTTTGTAAGTAGTTTCAATTTGATGAACCGGACTCAATTCATGAGAGAAGAGAGATAATAGTATAATATTAGTATTATATTAGTATTAGAAGATGCTTGAATGATATTATAAGGTTACCTGGTCTGTTTTAGTTAAAAACAGAAAATCGGTTTAACCAGGTTTATGGTTTACTAGTGCAGCTTAGTACCAGCACTCTCTGATGACTTTAGCAATGCTAATGCCTCATTATACATGTTTTATTTTAATAATAAATATGTTACTAGTGTCATTTTTTCTAGTAGCTCAGAAAATAATTTCTAGAGATGTTTTTACAAGTGTTCCGATACACCTAGTTTTCGTAGTTATACAACAGAGATATTTTAATATTATTTTAATCCACCTCCAAGCCAACCAGTAATAACTCACCTTACACCCCCAAGACATTCAAGGCTGTCTCATTTCTTCATTTTGGCAGAAAATAACAAGAGAGAAAAGAGAGAAACTTTCATGAACACTTAATCTTCAAAGCTTGATTTCTTCTGAACTAAAACTCAAATCAAAACTCCGATTTTACCAAAATGATCCTCTCTTCCTCCTCTACATAACCATATAACATATCAAGGCTGGAAATAAGGTGATATGGCTGTCTCCCTCCCTCTTCAATTCGGTTTTCAAGGAAACATGCTTAAACATGTGTTTTCTTGATGTTCTTCCTTAGGAATCATGCTTAACTTGACTTGAGGGACAAGAAACGTTAATTTCCAGCAAGCCTAAGGTGAGATATCCCTTCTTAATGTGCTGAGAGAGATTTGGTCAGTTGAGGGTTTGTGGATTTAAAGTTGTTCTTGATGTGATTTAGGAGAAAAAAGTGCTTAAGGACCACCTGAAAGTATAACTGAATTTGGAGCAGCAAAACCAGGTAGGGTTTGACGAATTTAATCTTGATTGATTGTGTTTGAGTTGTGTGATTATGATAAGGTTTGGTTGGGCGTGAAATTGATTTCTTATATGAGCTATTCTTGGTGAAAGTTTGTTGAAACTTTGATGAAATTTGATGATATTCAAGCTATGAAACATGTTCTTGAGTGCAGCTGGAAAACGAACCCTAGACCTCAAATTGGGGTTGAATTTGTGTTAAAATCATGTGGAAAAGATGGGGTTTTAGTGGCTACTAATTTATTATGAATTTTGGTAAAAATCGGTTATTGAAAAGATTGAAAAACGGGTGAAAACAGAGAAAGAATCTGAAGAATTTACGAAGAACACAAAGAACACTTTGAATGTGATGAAGAACATTAAAGAACACCTTTTAGATCTTAAAAGGGCAAGGTTGTAATTATTTTGGTGTTTGAGGGGTTATTTGGTAATTTCTAAAAGTTAGGGTGGTTAAAGTAGAAATATTAAAAGTTTTCGGGGTAAAAAGTTAATTTTGAAAGTGAAAAGGTAAAGGCAAGGTAATTTTCGAAAATTTAATGATAAAATAATAAAATAATGTGGAAAAGGCAGTTTTCTGTAAAAGCTTTAGAAAGACAACTTTAAGCGCAGAATCTCATAATTACTTTCATAAAACACTTAGGGAGTGGTAAGAACATATTAGTGAGGCAAAGATAAAAGAAAGATAAAAAGTTGAATAAAAGATAAAAATCGAAGAAAAAGTCTATAAAGTATTAATGACAGAAAAACAGACAGAGACTAGCGAACGAACTAGGGCAACATAGTTAGTCCTTGAATTGTGACTAGGGTTAGGTATTGTATGAAAAGTTAAACTATTTCAGTATAGACTTAATGAACCTATACTTGGGACAGACTAACTATTCATACCGAAGTTTACATAAGCTTTAAATACATACGTTTAGCAGAGAAACACATAAATCAGAGTAACTAGAGCAAAGTAAAGAGATAAAGAGAAAAAGAGTAATATAGATACAGAGAAAAGAGTAATCAGAGCAGAGTAAAGAGACAGAGAGAGAAGAGTAGTAGAACACACGAACTGATAATGTTAAATACGGGAAGTACCCACGAACTGAATGATCATTTGTCTCGGGGAAACCTACGAACTATTAACTATTTCATGTGCGGGAAAAACCCACGAATTGGTAATCATTGATTACGGGAATAATCCACGAACTGTTCATAATCTTTGATCTCGGGGATAACCCACGAACTGAGGATCTCTATTTTGTTTGGGTATGATCTCGGGGAAACCCACGAACTGAGGATCTCTGTTTTGTTGTATGTTAATCTCGGGGAAACCAACGAACTGAAGATCTCTGTTTTGTTTGTATGTTGATCTCGGGGACGCCCACGAACTGAGGATCACTGTTTCCCCTTGTGCGTATATTATGGGGTCGAGCTTTGTGCCGATTGCTAGTAGTCACGAAGGAGTGGTATTCTTACCACTGACATGTATGCACTAAGGACACAAAGGAAAACCATATCTGGGACTTGTTCCGAGGTAATGTTGGGCTACAGGGTGTAAACCGACACCTGAGCTCATGGCCTGCATAGGACAAACATGCATCATACTTGGTTGTGCATTTCCTCTGTTATGATTGTTGTTTGAATGTATGCTTTCTTTCTTTGTATTCTATTTACTGCGTCTGTGTTTTGTTTTCTTGTATTCTTTTGTTTGTGTTTTGCTTTATGTTTTCTCTATTTTCTATATTTATCTGTATCTTCTGTTCACTACTTCTCGGTATTTTGCTATTCATCTGCTAAACAACATGGAATTAATTAACTTAACTAATAACCCCGGCCCTATTAAGAACTCCCCAGTTCTTACCCCTTCTCTCTCCCTTCCCCCTTCAGATGGAAGCATGAGTACCCTTCCGTAGTTCTCTGGCGACCGTTCGCAAAAAGGATTCCACTCTAGGTAGTCTTCTGAGTCTAGGGTGAATCTCGTTCTTTGTTTATATGTACATACTGTGAGACCAGCCAATGTCTGCACCCCGTTTGTACGTGAACTTTAACCTAAATCCTGTGTACGAGACTCCTGTTGTGTGGCTACTTGATGAGGTACCAGAGAGACGTCATATGGCAATGTCTGATCGTGCAGAGAAGTAGTAGATGATGTTCTACCTTTTGATGGTGTTCCACCTGACTTGAGTTTTGAAGACTTAGAACGTACTTTCCCTCTCGTTAGTAGTTTAGAGGGACTAGGTGAGTATAGAGTCTAGGCTAGCCTAGGCCCCAGCTTAGGGACTTCTTGAACAGGTCAGGGCCTGGGATGTTGTATGTATATATATGTATATAGTTATTATCTAGTTATATCTAGGGGTGTTCTAACTAAAAGTTTATACTTAGATAAAGGCTAGATCACCGAATGTTATTAATTGCTTGAAATGTATTTATGTGTGGTTGTTTATAACTGTTTTATCTGTTATTAGTTGTGAATTGATTATGAATGAATCCGTCTACTAACCCAAACATTTTCAAAAAAAAAAATACCTCACAAATTAACTACGTTTTTAACAACGAATCAAGGTCATACGATAAATAATAGATAATAATTAGGAAGACAAATTGGTAGCGCTCAGTTTCCGGTATGATCTAGACATATTGAAAATTAGGTCGTTACATAGTTAATTGATTATTCTAGTTAGACTATCATAATTAGATGATAAGCAACAAGGAAATGTAAATGACATGAAAGTAAAGGAAAGAAATAAAGTGCAAGAAAGCATATGGCATAAATGTAAAGTACAAGAAAGTAAAGTGCTGGAAATGTAAAGTGCAGAAAATGTAAATAACCATAAGTAAATAAAAGAAAGAAAGATAAAATAAACATTGGGATCAAGAAATATTGCATTCTCTGGATTAATTGACTTCATCTCATCTTTAATCATGCAACTCATTGACCTCTAGACAATCATGAGTGATTGAGTCCCAATTCCTTGGTAACTCAATCTCCCCAATCTTGATCAATAGCCAATTTCTTGGTCTAGTTGCTCATGAGAGTAGATGAAGCTTGGTCCCTGATTATAACACACACTTTCCTAGACCCAAATAATGGAGAGATTAAATGTCACAATATCCCATCCATACCCAAATCTACTAAAGTGTGAGAAGGACTTTCAAGCATAGTTTTATGATTCCTCTTCCAAGGTTCACATAAAACCAAATACATTCAATCTCTTTTCCAAGATAATTGAATGCTAACATGAAGAATGAAATTCCTTCAAGTAAATCAAAGAGAGATAAAGAGAAGAAGAAGAATAAAAACAATTTAATCCATCAAATAGCAATAGAGCTCTCTTTCCCAATGGAAAGAGTTAGTGATTCATAACTA
Source organism: Arachis hypogaea (assembly GCF_003086295.3). Classification (NCBI taxonomy): domain Eukaryota; kingdom Viridiplantae; phylum Streptophyta; class Magnoliopsida; order Fabales; family Fabaceae; genus Arachis; species Arachis hypogaea. The sequence goes on along the minus strand of NC_092055.1, from coordinate 62,273,169 downwards.
AAATATTTACAAGTAAGAAAGTGGAGAAGGAGAGAAGAGTGGATGAGAAGAAGGAGTCCGAAGACCCTTCATCTGATTCCCCTGATCCATGAAACTAAGGCCTTTATATAGGCTATCCTAAATTACAAATTGAAATAAAATTGAAAGCAAATTACAATCAAATGAAAATTAACTATTCTAGATGATTCTTGTGGCCTTGATTGGTTGACAATTGTGGGATTGCTTGCTTGACATTTAAATGGACTTGGAATGAGATTAATTGAGCTAGAATGATGCTTCCAGGCTTGTGTAGCATTTTTCTAGAAAGCGTAGCGCTCGTGCACTGACGCGTACGCATAACCCACGCGTGCGTGTGACCCTCACCGTTGGTGTCAAAGGCGTAGTGTTAGTGTCAAAGGCACTCTTCCATGCGTACGCTTCGCCCACGCGTGCGCGTGGCCTTCAAAAATATCACTTTCAGGCATACACGTCACCCCCGCATACGCGTTGTTGGCTAAAACATCACTCTCATGCGTACGCGTCACTGGCGAAATTTTCCAACTTCTTTCGCTGGCGCTCTTGGAACAAACGTAGCGCCAAAGGCGCTCTTCTTTCTATTGTGTAGCGCTCTTGGGGAGAACGTAGCGCCAAAGGCGCTTTCCCCTGATTCTTCTCTTCTCTGCTTCAGCCTTTAAGTTCCTCTCTTCTTTTCATGCTTGTTTTGTGCTTTTTGCTTCTTTTTCAACCATTTTCTACAAAATTCATCAAATCAAAAGATCAAAGCAATATACAACTTAAGCACAATAAATACTCAATAATTGGGCATTATAAACTAATTTTTTATATAAAAAAGCATAGAAAAACATAACATGATGCGCAGTTATCAGTAGTCCTCCCTCCTATTCAATGCATTTCCATTCTTAGAAGTCTTCTGGAGCGCCCTGACAGATTTGAGAGAACCAACACAATTCTAGAAATTTATTCGTATATTCCGCCACTGACATTATACCCTGTTTCACCTGTAGCAATTCATGTTCCTTCGACATCCGGACTGAATTTGGAAATTATTTCTTGTCAAATTCAGCCTGAAAGGCATCCAAGGCTATATCATTGTCACCCTGCTACCGAAGGCGTCGTGTACCCTGCCACCATTGCAGTGCTTCCCCCATAAGCTGATAGGTTGCAAATTTAACGCACTGATCTTCTGGCACTAGTTGTGCTTGTAACGCGTGCTCCATTGCCTGGAACCAGTTATTTGCTTCTGTCAGATTCGTGGTCCCTCTGAATATTAGTGGATTAACTTTCAAGAAAGTTGCCAGCGTATCGGGCCCTAATTTCCATTCCCACCATTTTTCATTATTCGCCTGCCGATCCAACACTTCTGCAGTGGCCTGCATCGCAGCAGCCATATTCTCCAAAGTAGCCATGAAGTTAAACGGGTTATTCGTGTTTGTCTCGGGTTCTTCGTTACTAGTTCAACATCTTTCTCGACCACAACCGCATCCACGAGGCTATCCGGTTTTTATACACACCAAACAACCGATATCAAGGTGATTAGTCTCAATATCGCAAGATTAGTGCTTCAAAGTCACAAATGCATGCTCATACACATTGATGCCAAATATATCAGTTCCATATCCTAATAGCACATAGACACACACACATATAGTATGCACAGAAGCATAGTTAGTCCGTCCCTCAGGCTCTACAGGAACGAATTGCTCTGATACCATAATATAACACCCTACCACACAGAGTCTTATGCTTAAGTCATAAAATTGAAGTGGTGAGGTATTACGACCTCTAAAACTAAATCTTATAAACAATATAGTGAAAAAGAAGTTTTATCTAGGAGCCTTTGAAGGAAGGTTAAAACATAAGCATTAAACAAAAAAGGCGCAGCGCTCTAGTAAACGTTAAAATAACCGAAGCAAGATAAGGGTAAACTATTCTTTGATATATATATATATATATATACATATATATATATATATATATATATATATACATACAAGTATATATATATATATACAAGGCTTTTAACCCGGCTCGCGATGTTTAAAACTGAATAGAGCAGATAAACATATGTACATATATACATGAGAATCCCAAAATGACCTAATATACTGTTTACAGAACCTGTTTTTCCAAATCAACCTCTAAGAGGGATAAAACATAATATATACAATAGAGATATAAAGTATATATAAATATATATATATATATATATATATATATATATATATATATATATATATATCAAAAACCAAAATAGAATCCCCAAAAGCTAGAATCCTTCACTTCAGGAACTTCCAGAATCCCTCAGTGAGGTGCCTCACGTCTTGCATCTGAAAACCAAAAAATATGTATGGGGTGAGAACCAAAGGTTCTTAGCATGGTAACAGTGCCCACATAACTAACATATATTGTCCCGGGAAAGCCAAATGTGATCCTACAACTTTAGGCATTTGATTTAATCATATAAAACACATCTAACACTCCCCTTTCCAACTCCTTCGAACCTTCCAACCGCCATTGGAATCATTTACTCTTAAAAACAGATATTACATGCAAGGAAATCACAATTAGAATTCAGATACAATTGATAAATAGGTAGCAAGTAGTTTATGCGATCAGTTAGGAATTCAAAACAAAGCACACCAAACAAATATATAGATGCATATGATGCACGCCTATCATATGGCTGATGAGTCTCATCTGTCAATTATCAAGTCAACCCGACATGTTTGGCTGCTAAGCCCTGGACAGTCCCTCGTGCGTGCATCTCCAAGAGTCTATGCATAGCTTTTTCTCAAATATAAATAAATTTGGTTCATTGGGGGAATTTATGGGGAGTTAAAGTGCCCAGCCACATCTTGTAACGTACGGTCAATAGAATATCGAGTCTCAACCTAGAGCTCGTGGCGGCAAGCCACGACATCTACCCAGGAAAACTCGTTTCTCAAATAAAGAAGTGCATAAGCCACATAACAATTAATATTCATTTATAATCAATCATCATTATTCAGTTATCATTCATAATGGCCATATTCATCATATACATATCATTCTCTACAATTCTTGTACATAATTCATCACTTTTCAAACTTTTTTCATCTCCAAGTTAACACTCCTCCCTACCTTCTTCTCACCACTAAACTTACAACTAAGGTTTAGGGGCTAAAAGAGTGAAAATAGAGGTTTAGAGGTTCAAAATTGTATTTTAAAAAACAAAACTCACTTTGCTGATTTCAGGGATGCGACATACACATGGAAGAGGCTCGTGTACGCGGGGGTGCTTTTTCCCCTGCTCGCATACGCATGCACTCGCTCGCATACTCGAGACACCAAACCCAAAAGGAATGGATGCATCGTGTGCGAGTGTTCGCGTACGAAACCCTCAAAAACCCATTGCTCGCGTACGCATGCACCTGCTTGCGTACGCAAGACACCAAACCGAAAGGGAATGGCCGCATCGTGTGCAGGTGGTCGCGTACACGAATTAAACTAGGTGGCGAATTGGCTAAGTGTTGCAGAATTTTAGTTTTGCATACCGAACATCGGACACGCATAAATTTTTCATTTTTAAACATTTTTCACCCGTTCTTCAAACGGTGTAAACTTCATCGACCCAGTTTTTATATGAGATAAGTTTGAAACAGTTTGGGGGTCCAGAAGTCGAGTTATGGCTCACCAAAGTTTGGTCAAAATTCAACTTTTCACAAAAATTCCCAAAGATTGCTAAACCTCAATTTTCACTAAAATTTATTTTCAACCATTTTTAAAACTTATCATAATTGCTGAAAACCAATCCCAACTATACCACATCATTTCTCAATACACCAATTTACCATCTCCATCAAGTTTTCAATGCAACAATTCAAATTCAACAAAACATTTTCTATATACATCATCATCATTTTCATATCCAACAATCCAAGTTCAATATAGCACCAACAACAACCTCAAACTCACAATCATCAACGATATCAATAATTCAATTCTTATCCTATGGTAAACTAACCTAAGTTTTTATGACACATTATATTTTAGTTATGAGAAACAAAAATCATACCTTGGCTGATTCCCCGATAAACCCGAAACACTTTAATTATATATCACACCTGAAGCTTCAAAATCCCAGCTCCTCACCATGCAAAACCCATCCTCCAAGGTTAGCCCTCTAGCTTCCAATTTCTCAAACTAGCTCTATCCAACAATCAATTTCAATCTATTATCATAATTACCACCAAAATCAACATAAAGCTCATTAATTCAACCTATATATACCAAGGGTGACAGTGCTTACCTGACCCACAACTCAAGCGAGCTAGACCCAATAATTCCTGTAAGTTTAATTCAAATTTAAAACACCAAACCAACAAAATCTTAATATACACTCTCATAAACTTTTGAAAATTTAGGGGCAGAGCATCTGAGGTGGCAATGAGACTTACTTATGAAATTGTTATGATAGATTCGTAGAGCTCGACGCGGTGGTCGCGTGGCCATAAACGGTGCAACGATCGAATCTCCGGATTGAAAGTTCTAAAGAATTGAAATTTGAAAGGTGAGGGTTTTGGTGTGTTCTTCACCTCTTCAGCCCCTTCAGCATGATTCTCATCATTTTGGGGAAGAAAAGACTAATGTGTGGCTTAAATACTTGTGCTTTGGGCCCAGTTCGAGCCCATTCAGTCCAATCTTGGGCCAAATTCTTTAAAATTAGTGTCAAAATTCTTATTTTAATTAGCCCTATCTCATTAAACTATAAAATTCAATTTTCTAATTTTCTTGATTAATAATTAATTTATTCGCCAATTATTTGGAGTTTACATTACTTACCCTTCTTCTTCTTCAAACCAACCCCAATTAGATGACATCCTTCGCCTTCTCCAAGAGGAACAGGAATATCAAAAGAAACAAGACACTTATATGGCTACCTTGACCGAAGCTATTTTCCATATGTCTCTACTTTCCAACCATAACCAAAGCCCCTCCCAACCTTCAAGCTCAAATGTGATTCCCTCTCAACTACTACCCAACCCCAAAGGTAGCCTCAATGCTATCACTTTAAGGTCCAGCAGTACATTAAAAGAGAGGATTCTGATAGATTCAAGTGTGAAAGAGGCTACTCATAAAGAAAATATGCTTGAACTAGAGGATGTTAAAGAAGAAGAAACACAAGAGGTTGTTGAGGAAGAGAGATCAAGCTAGAGCTAGAGGTTCCAAAGATGAAGATGTTTTAGAAGAGCCTATCCCAATTCTATTTCCAACCTTGGCAAAGAAGGCAAATAAACGATTGGAGTTGGATCCTAAGATGGTGGACATCTTCAAGAAGGTTAAGGTAACAATTCCGCTTTTTGATTCAACTTGCCAAGTTTCTAAATATGCTAAACTTTTAAAGGATTTATGCATTAACAAGGAAATGATCAATATTTGAATACCATTCCTTGGGCAAGTTCTATTTCGGGTTTGATGGGTGATATTCTTGAAAAATGTGGGGATCCTGGACCTTATTTAGTCTCTTGCACTATAGGTGGTGTTCAATTTGTTAATTGTATGTGTGACCTTGGTGCATGCATAAGTATTATGCCTCTTTCTGTTTATGATGAATTAAACCTTCCGCCATTGAAAAAGTCGACGGCACGTTTTATATTAGCGGATAAGAGCAAAATTTATGTTGTTGGTATTGCTGAGGATGTTTTGGTGAGCATCAAAAGATTGACTTTCTGGTTAATTTTTATATCCTTAAGATGCCTCCAAATGACTCCAGAATACATTCATCTATCTTGTTAGGAAGGCCATTCTTGAAGACCTCTCGATTTAAACTTGATGCCTTCTCGGGTACCTATTCATTTGAGATTGACGGAAGAGTCGTGAGCTTTAACTTAGATGAAGCTATGAAGCATCTTCTAGAGGATCATTCTATTTTTTAGTGTGACATTATTGATGAAGTTATGGCCAAGGTTCACAATGGGGCCTTTGATGAGATGAAAACACTTTGCTAATGATTATGATGAAGACACTTTGCCACCTCCAATGTTGCTGGATAATAATGTGCCAAGTCATGAGTTAAGTGAGGTGTTGAAACCTCTACCTCCCCATCTTAAGTATGCCTTTCTTGATGACAATCAAAAGCTCCTGGTGATAATTGCAAAGGAGCTCACCTCCCAACAAGAGGAAAAAATGCTTAAAGTGTTGAGAAAGAATAAGAAGGCTATAGGGTGGAGTTTAGCGAACATTGTGGGTATAAGCCCGCACACTTGTGAGCACCATATCTTCCTAGAAGACGGAGCCAAACCCGTCCTTCAACCCCAAAAGAGGTTATAAAAAAGGAGGTCACTCGGCCTTTGGAGGCCGATATCATCTATCTGATTTCGGATAGCGAATAGGTTAGCCCCGTGCAAGTTGTGCCCAAAAATTGAGTGTTACCATGGTCAAGACCGAGAGTGGAGAGTCATGGAAACTAGAGTGCGAACTTTATGGAGAGTTTGCATTGATTACCATCGATTGAATGTAGCATCCCAGAAGGATCACTATCCACTCCCATTCATGATCAAATGCTTTACTGGTTGTCAGGTAAATCACACTACTATTTCCTAGATGATTACACTGGTTATTTTCAAATTCATATAGCTCCTGAAGATCAGAAAAAGACTACTTTTACATGTCCCTTTAGAAAGTATGCATACAAGAGGATGCCATTTGGCTTATGTAATGCACCTATGACATTCCAAAGGTGCATGACTAGCATCTTTTCTAATTTTCTTGAGCATTGTATGGAGATTTTCATGGATGACTTTAATGTGTATAGAGACTCATTTGATCTTTGCTTGGATAATTTTGCTAAAGTGTTAGAAAGATGTGCTGGTTCAAATCTTGTACTCAATTTTGAAAAATGCCATTTTATGGTGAAACAAGGTATTGTCCTAGGCCACATTATTTCTAGCAATGGTATATCTGTTGATCCTGCTAAAGTTGAGGTTATTTTTGGGTTATCTTACCCCTCTTCTACGAGGAAAGTCCGTGTGTTTCTTGGTCATGCAGGTTTTTATCAGTGTTTTATCAATAGCTTTAGTAAAGTTGCTTTACCTCTTTCTTTCTTGCTTCAAAAAGACATAGAGTTTGATTTCAATGATGCTTGCAAGGAAGTATTTGACACATTGAAGGATGCCTTGACTAAAGCTTGCATAGTGCGAGGGCCAAATTGGAGTAGCCCATTCGAGATCATGTGTGATGCATCTAACCATGCATTGGGGGCCACGCTTGCACAATGTGATGGTAAGGATCTTTATGTTATAGCCTATGCTTCTAAGACTCTGGATAGTGCACAATCAAATTATACTACCACCGAAAAAGAGTTATTAGCCATTGTTTTTGCTTTAGATAAATTTAGGGCATACTTACTTGGTTCTAAGGTGGTAGTATATTCGGATCATGCGGCTTTGAAATATCTTTTGGCAAAGAAAGAATCTAAACCTAGATTGATCCGATGGATATTACTCTTGCAAGAGTTTGATTTAGAAATCAAGAATAGGAGTGGGTCACAAAATTTAGTGGTGGACCACTTGAGCTGCCTTGAACACTTGGAGTTTGATTCCACCCATCTGAATGATGCTTTTCCTTTAGACACCTTGCAAGCAATTTCTCAAGTTACTCTATCGTTTGCATCAATTACCAATTACTTAGTAGGCCATACCTTCCCTCCACATTTTTCTAAGCACCAAAGGGACAAGCTAAAATGCGAGTCCAAATATTATATATGAGATGACCCTTACTTGTGGAGATGTAGGAAAAGAAAGTGCTTAGGAGATGTGTGGCTCAATCCGAATTCCAGTCTATATTAGAGGAGTGCCACTATTCTGAAAGTGGTCGCCCTCAAAGAACAGCAAGAAAGGTATTAGACTGTGAAAGTTGGTGGCCAACCCTGTTTAAAGATGCAAAACTCTTTTGCAACTCTTGCCATCAATGCCAAAGATTTGGTAATATATCCAAGAAGGATGAAATGCCTCAGCAACCTATGTTGTTTTGTGAGATTTTTTATGTTTGGGGCATTTATTTCATGGGTCCATTCCCAAATTCAAAATGGTTTTCTGTATATTTTGTTATTCATGGATTATGTTTCTAAATGGGTGGAAGTAATTCCAACTTGCACTGATGATACTAACATTGTTGTCTCTTTTGTGAGAAATCACCTTATTTTCCGTTTTGGATCGCCACGAGTAATCGTGAGCGATCAAGGTTCACATTTTTGTAACAAAAGAATGGCAACATTATTACAGAAGTACGAAATTATTCACAAGGTGGCCAATACCTACCATTCCCAAACCAATGGTCAAACCAAGGTTTCTAACCAAGAGATTAAGGAAATTTTGGAGAAGATAGTGAATCTTCATAAGAGGTGTAACATCCCGTCCAGCAAAATACCTTGCTTAAGTCAGGGTATTTCTACTAGAAAGAACATTACGTAACCTTTTCTAATATTAACTACTTAATTATCAAGCCTTTGTATCGAGTTCGCGTTTCAGTTTTAAGAAAATGCCAGAAAATTGTTGTTTTTTTTTTTCATTAAATTCATAATTCAAACATTCACAAATAATAATAATCATATAAATATTATTGATAATAATTCTTATATAAAAGAGACCAAATAAAACTCAAATACAATATACTAAACCTACCCCTCTATGTAAAATAAAATCTCAAAGGACAAGAGTGAGGGAACTCTATGAAAGCAATTAAAACCATAAAGAAAGCCTACTGATCGCTCGCAGCTTCAAATTGCGTCTTCAAACCTGTCGCTGAAAGGATGGAAAATTTGGGGGTGAGAACCAAACCACATGTTCTCAGTAGAGGTAGAGAATGCCGTGAAAGTAAAGAATAAAACGCAAATAGTTAATTTCACTCAAAAGTATTTAAAAGAAAAACTGTTTTCATTTGCAGTGATCTTTACTCGCCGTGTCAACCTTTTATTTTGAAAACCAACCGCATAACATTCAAAAATCCAAATCTTATAAAGCATCAGTTAATTATCCAAAATTCTAAATCCATATTTTCCTTTATAAAAATCTTAAAAGTTTTCCTTGACCGTATGAATGACTAATCTGTTCCAAGCATAGGTTCATTAAGTCTATGCTGAACCAGCTCAATTCAAACACAATCCAATCACGGCCTCAGGTCCAAGCAATTCAACCAGCACCCAATTCACCACATTCTAGCCAATCAGTTACAAACACAAGTAATGAGGTTCAAACACAATCAAGAGCAATTATATCAAGTATAGCAATTAGCAGTTAACAGAATTATTCACTTAGGCAAACCAATTACAATATACACACCCAAACAATGTCACATAGATGCATATGATGCATGCCTGTCCTACTGACCATGAGCTCACGCGTTGGTTATGTTGCCAGACCCGACTCGGATAAGCGGGATTAGACCACCATCCTTATTCGTAGGTTCCATAGACAAGCGGGAATTAAACCACCATCCTTGTCCGGAACTCGCAAGCAGGATTAAACCACCGTCCTTGCCTCCACAGTAAGCGGGATTAAACCACCATCCTTACTGGGTACATAAAATAATATACAAGCGGGATCACACCACCGTCCTTGCTGAACAATTTATCAATACGTGAGCGGGATAAAACCACCGTCCTCACTGCAGGCGGGACAAAACCACCATCCTTGCATAATGGTTTACGCACTGAGCAAGCGGGACTAGACCCACGCCCCTACCAACAATCTCATAAACCAAATATTCTTTTCTTAAAAGAATTATTGAAGTTATTATTATTAAATAAGCCTTGAATATTTATTTTGATTAAGTCCTTATATTTTTTATAAAAATTTGGACATAATCTCCTTTAAAAATAGGACTTATCCACCCTTACGGGTTCCTTCTTTCTCAACAGTTCATCAGCCTCTTTCAGCATTTGCCACAGCAATATATTCTCAAAAATATTTGATAATAGAAAATCTATTTCTTAAATTCCATATCCAAAATAATTACCAACACAACTTGGCAGCCTGATTTCCATTTTGTTTTGTAAAATATCAAATGAATTTGGAATTGCGCAAACTTTATATCCATGCGACCGTCTCGGATTAAGCTTTCTATTAAATCAAAAATCATAATTTTTCGCTGACTATAGCTTCAGGAATATAAGCAAAACCGTGACTGTTCTGCAGTATTTTAAAACCAGAAGACAACAGCACCATACAACATTTGAAATTTCATATAAAATCCAAATTAAATCTAACTACCTTCAAAATTAATGTTGTTAAACATAACTCATCCAAATTTCTTTCTCAATTGGTTCCAGGGTCATACCATTTTTAATGAAGGAGTTACGTAGCTTGGAAGTTAGGTAATTTTCTGCAGAATTCTGTTTTACAAATCATTGAACACAACCTCTTCCAAGTCCCATAACTCACTTATTAAAACATAGAAAATCCTGAAATTTAAATCACATATACTAAACATACTTAATTTTCACCTCCAATTGGTTACATCTCAATATCTATCCAGGATCAAAAGTTATAAACTCCCAAATTTACTAATTTAAGGAAACAGAATCTGGCTTTTTCTGCATAATGCATCATCCTTCAAAAATTCATATCTTTAAAACTACAAGTCCAATTGTTCTGAAATTTTACGTCATTAAAATAATAGGAATAAAGTTTTATTTAAAATTAGTTCCATTTCAAAATTCAAACTGCAGAATTTCCAATAGAGGAATCAAGTTGCTGCTGCGTTAAACGTTCTGCAGAAAAACCAGTTTTTACATCCATGATTCAAAAATTCACCATAAATCATAAACTTAGTGAAAAAGTCTCAAATTCAGCAGTCCAGTTCCCTATATCCCCAAGCTCAATCCGGACTTGGTCCCACGCAATTCCGATAATCACAGACATAGTTATAGTTTTTCAAAGTTTCTGGCTTCCTTTAAAAATAATGCAGAAAATTAAGTTTTACATTTTAACTTCGAAAAATCATAACTAGTTCTATAATTAATTCAAACTTCTCAAAATTGAGTCCCAACAACAACTTTTATTATACTTTACTCAGCCTTTGCTCTTATATCATTTCGATTATCGTTTAATAACTGATTCACTTCCAAAGTCACCTTTTAATTTCAAAAATCAGTTTTTCAGCAATCTATTTAGTATTCAAAATCCAACCCTTCAAAACCCCTCAAAAATAATTCCAAATCAACCACCAACCAAGTTCATTAACATTACAATATACCAAATAACAATTCAATGGCAACAAATCCAACATAACCCATTAAAATTCAGAAATTCTCAGCAATTAGTCATCAAGCAATTCCCAATCCACATAATCAATCAATATCACAAATCAACAGTTCCAAATCACAATCACAACCATTCCAATCACAATTTCAGCCACAATTCAATAATTACATAATCAATTAATTACTCACAGCTATTAAATCTATTTGCAGTTATTCAATAAACCTTGTAGGCATTCTTAAATTGAAATCGTTTTAAACCCCCTACCTCGATGTCGCAATCGCATAGTTTAACGCAACAATCCCTGCTTAGTCTAAATTGGCAACTGCAGCAGCGATTTCAACGCAACCGAGACGGCGGCAGCAGCATCAATTCTGGTTACGCTCGCAGCAATGGCAATTTCGGCAATTTCAGCATAACACCATAATACTAAAACAGAGATATTGGCTATCGTAATTAAAATAAGAACATAATAGAGAAACAAAATACCAAATAGAACAAGAGCAAGAGCGTTACAGGGTTAGGAATAGAGGTTCAATGTCAAAACGAAGAGGATGGTGCAGCCGCTTCTCTCCCCCGGTGACAAGTTCTAGCTGTAACGATTCCAACAACTATAGTGTACTCAGGAACATTAAAGATAGGGACAAGGTCATTCTAAAGCAACAAAAGATTCATAGACAGTGGCTCCGGTAACTAGGAAACAACGAACTCACCCATATGAACAGCAGCAACCAACGTCTCCGGCGACGGCGGCGGAAGAGGAACGACTCCTCCTCTGCTGCGTCACTCTCAATGGCAGCGGCAGCAAACCCTGATGGCAACGGGAATAGGGAGCGACAATGATGAAGGCTCGACGAAGATAGCGAGGCACGATGGTGCGGGTCAGCATCTTCTCTTCGCGTCTCACCCTCAGCGAACAGCAACGGCGATACACGAACAAGGCAAAGGGGCGTGGCTCGACGGCAGCTCCTTCCTCTCCTCCGTGGGTCACGTTCGCCTCTCCCTTTCTTCTCTGCGACAGCAGCTCGGCAGCGGCGCCAAGCTCCATAGCGTTGTTCCTCCCCCTCTCTTCTTCTCCCTCGTCCTCTGTCTCCCTTCCTGTTCTCCATTTTCCCCCATCTTCCCTCTTTCCCCTTCCTTTCTTTTCCCTTTCTATTTTCCCCCCTCGAGCTCCCCTGTTTCCTTTCTTTTCCATTCTGTTTGTGCGTGTGTTTTGTGAATTTAGGGTAGAATTAGGTTTTTAATTAGGAATTTAAGGTTAAGGTATAATGTATATGAGTAATATAACAACCTTTACAAAATATTTGAGATAGAATAACAATTTAAGATTCAAATATAATACCATAAAAATTACTTCATAAAAATTACTTTCAAAATGTATAAGATTTTATTTATCAGCATATCAATGAGCTCAAACAATTATTTTTAATTTAAATTATAAAATAAACATATTAATCATATTTTTATAAAATACAGTTTAAACTCAATACTAATTAGTTAAATTAAATGATATAACGTTTTATTATTTTTCTATCACCGAAACTTTAATTTCAATTTACAAAATATCTAATTATAATAAAATTACTTAAACTTAAAGTATTTATAAAAATTTATTTAATCATTCCTAATAAATTAATCTCTAAAAGTTCAAACTAATAAAATAAACCATAATTCATTCATATTAGAGATTACCTAAATTAAATTATATAATACTTTCATTACTAAATTTTATTTCCAAAGCATTTGAAATAACCAATTATAAAAATTACATAAGAATATTAATCAACTTAAACTCCAAATATTAATAAAACTAATTTAATTACTATTAATTACTTAATTTATAAAATAAGATATCAAATTAATAAAATAAATCGTAACTCTTTTTTTTTTCAGGATAATAGTTACTTAAATTAAATTATACAATTCTTTTTTTTATTTTTCAATTACTAAAATTATACAAAATATTCCATTATAATTAGATTACTTAAAAATATTAATTGATTCGAAATAAAACTATCTCCGAATCTATTTAATTATTTCTAACAAAATAATTTCTAAAATTATAAAGTTTAAACTTAATAAGATAAAAAAATAATTTATTTATAATTAGATTTTTAAAAATGCGGGATGTTACAAGAGGGATTGGAGTTCTAGACTCGGTGATGCTTTATGGGCTTACTGGACGGCCTATAAAACACCAATAGGCATGAGTCCATTCCTGTTAGTCTATGGGAAAGCATGTCACCTTCTGGTAGAAGTTGAGCACAAGGCATATATTGGACCGTAAAAGATGCAATTTGGATTTGGGAAAGGCCGGAGTTGAAAGGAACACGCAATTGGAAGAAATGGAGTGTTTAAGGTTCAAAGAATATGAAAACTCAAGGCTTTACAAGAAAAGAGTTTAGATTTGGTGACCAAGTGCTACTATACAACTCAAGGCTGAGATTCATGCCCAGAAAGTTGAGGTCAAGATAGGAAGGCCCTTATACGGTAGAGAAGGTTGAGCCTTATGCTGTCATTCACTTGAGTCATCCCTGAAGCCCTAGCTTCCTCATGGTGTCAAGCCCAAAGGCGACAAGGAGTTGGAGATCTTTCTTTTAAAGGACCCCCCAAGGAAGAAAATTGAACTTCATGACTATCCAACTTAAGAATGTTAAAGAAAAGTGCTCAGTGGGAGACACCCCACCATGGTATGATCTTTCTCGTGCATAAATTCTTTTTTTTAGTTTTCATTTCTTTGGTTGAATTTCTTGAGTTTGATTAGTGAACTTGAGTTATGAATGTCTTATGAGAATTCCAAGGTTGTTAGCTTGATTACTTGATTATTTTGGTTAGTTTGGTTAGTATAGTTATTTTTCCTATTTTGCTTGCTTAGATATTAAAATTGTCATTGTAGGTATTCCTCTACGAAAAGAAAAACGAAAGAAGTCACGCGTACACTTGCTTTACGCGTACGCGTGACACCCTGAACAGAGAGTTCAGCTAGTTGTGCCAGTACCATGCGCCTACTGTGTCTTGGGCACTGTAAGACCTAAAACTTTTGAAAAATCTTATTATGAACCGATTCCAAATTTTATTCATTTACTAGAGATTTTATTTTCATAAATTATTTCATTGAAAATAATTAAATAAGGTTCTGATAATTAAAATAGAAATGTTACTTAATTTCATAATTATTGAATATTTTTTTATATTTAAATTATAAAGTTTAGCAGTTGTAAAGGAATAATAATTTTATATGATTTAGTTGAGATTTTAGAATTTAACACTTTAATTTTTATAAACAAAGAAAATTAATTATATTATTTCTAATTCTAAATTAGAATATTTGATTAAAAGCTAATTAGCAAATTGATAATTAAATAATATCTTTAAAGTAATTTTTGGGATTAAATTAGATTTCAATTAATTACAATATCCCCAAATTTTTGTAAAATTACCCAAACCTCAATTTAGCAAAATATCCCTAATTTCAAATTGCCCCAAATCAAACCCTAACCTTAAAAATAAAACATAAAACCCTAATCCTTTTGTACCTAAGCCTAGCCGCCACTAACCCTTTCCCCTATCATACACACACACGGTAAAATGAAAGAAAAGAAAGAAATGGGAGACAGAAGAGGGAACGAAAGAACAGAGAAGAGCGGAGAGGGAGAAAGAAGGGGAAAAGGGGGAAGGAGAAATAGAGAGAGGGATCTGATAAAGTAGAGGAAGAGGAGGAGGCGCTGTAGCCTCGCCGCCACTGCTATCCCCACGCAGCCGCTGTCAGGTAGTCAATGCCGTAAAAGTGAAGAGGGAGTGAAAGCACCATCGAATAGAATGCAGAAGGGAGAAGAGTTGTGTTCTGTCAATGACGTCACGCCACCATCACGCTGCTGTTCTGTGTGAAGTAGCCACTGTCGCCTCGAGCCTCGCTGTCGTCGTCCTTGGCGCGAGCCCTTGCTATCGTTGGTGAGCTCAAATCCACTGCCGGTTTGAGCTGAAGGAGAGGCAACGTTTATAGGAGAGAGAACATGAGGTTTGTGGGAGCTCCATCACTGCCCAGCCACCGTCGCAGGAAGAACGTTCCGCCACCATTGTGCTCTGTCGCCATCGAACATGCCGCCACTAGCCACGACCATCATCGAAACAGGACAAATTCACCAATAACTCTGCTTCTTCCTTTCTTGAAAATCTGTTTTTCTTCTATTTTGTTCCACTATTCTGATTATTGTTGGTGTCTCCGCCACTTTACTCACTCGGAGGGATGCTACTACCACTAGGATGGATGCCCAGGTCTGATTTCAGTTCTTCTGCCATTGGGAGCCGACACCGGAGCCATTCCTAATGATTCTGATGTGATATCTTTTTCAATTCTAGACCATTTACATATTTTACTGTCTTTGGCATGCTTGTTTTGATTTGTATATGTCCTTGTCTGGGTTTCTTGAAGCTATTTCGGCTACTGTAATTGCAATTTGTAATAATGCGGTCGCTATAAGAGGTGTCAGAGTTGTTGTTGTTTTTTGTGGGGTTAATGCTATCGCTGCTGCCATGAGTTAAAAGAAAAAGGGAATTGTCACGGTAAGTTTATGCGAACCTGACTAATCAAGGTAGGGGATTGTTTTAAAGTTAAAATATTTTGGAGTTGAATACCTGATGTGTTTAGTGGATTAATACAAATGACATAATTTCGGTGTTTGAAATGATTTTTTTGCTGTGATTGAAGTTGTGGTTGAATTGATTATTTATTTGCCAATTTTTTTTTGAATTTCTGGCAGAAATGATTGAATATGTCAATTTTGAAAATTTCATTAAAATATGTTCTTATTGGTTCTGAATGATGGATTTAAAAATGTTAATTTGAAATGTCGGTTTTGTTGAGTTGAGATTGAAAAGAGAGGACCCGTGATGTGTGGCAAACTCCAATTTTTAGGGGAGGTGCAGCCGAAATTTTTTCTTAGAATTTGAAGAAGTTTTAGTTGTGAATTCAAAATTGATTTTGATTTGAGTAACTTTAATAAAAGAGATATGTTTTGAATGCTTTTAAAGATTATTAAAGAAAATCTGATTTTTATAATTTTGTTAACTTGTGGTTTTAAACTCATTTGGTTTCTAATAATGAGAAGATATTTGATTAACTAGCCAAAGACTTTAAAATAGTAAATTGAGAATAAATTCAATGGTTTGGGAATAGGAAAGTGAGTTTTAGATTTTTAATGAAATTGAACATAAGAGTTAAAAGGAAGAAAGTTATTTTAAAGAGTATGGTCAGAAAAGTGTGGTGTTGATTTGGAGGTAAGTTTATTGAGTTATTTGAAGGTTGTACTTGAAATTGAGATGTTATTTAGTGACAACTGGTTTTGGTTAAGGTCTGATAATGATTTCGAGGTTGGGAGATGATAATGATTAAGTATGATTGAGGTATGGTGATGATTCTGATTAATTATAGTGATGTGGAGTGATGACTGTAATTGATGATAATGGTTATGTTATCGATGACAAGATTTGTGATTAATGAGACATGATTGAGAATGATGTGGATATTGATGAATTATGATTGAAATATTCATATGGCTTATTTATTTGAATTATCTGAGACACGAGTTTTCATGGGTAGACATAGTGGCTTGCCATCACTTGCTCTAGGTTGAGATTCGATACTCTGTTGACCCTCTATCGCAAGATATGACCGGACACTTTAACTCCCCGGGTTACCCCATGGGCATGCGTAAATATATGAAATATTATGTTATTGAGCTTGGGATTTGACTCCATGGAATATCATTGAGCTTGGAGTTTGACTCCATGGAATATTATTGAGCTTGGAGTTTGACTCTATTGAATATTATATTTAACCTTGGAGTTTGACTCTATGGATATTATTTTTGAGCTTGGGGATACGTGCATAGAGGGACTGTGCAATGGTTAGCTGCTGGGACTTGTCAAGTTGGCTATATAATCGACATATAAGACTCATTAGCTGTAGGGCAAGCATACATCTTATACAGTTGTATGTTTTGCTTGAGTGTGCATTATCTTGGTTTGCCTAAATGATTAACCGTGTCTATTTGCTACTTGCAGTATCTGTGTCCTATCTGTGATTTCTTTGTTTGATTTGTATGTGTATGTTTATCTGAGAGACCCTCTTTGGTGGAGGCGTGATGAGGAGGGTTTCTGATCTGTGGTGATGGAGGTAGAAGTAGGATAAACTAAGTATTGCCTTATTATTCTAATTTATGTATTAGTTGGACAAGAAATAATAAATGTTTTCCTAAATGTTCATACGCCTTGGAGGTTGTGCACATTCCTCCTTAGCATCAAATTCAATCTTTTTGGAGGGGTTTTCATCAATTCTAGATTCCGATGGAGGTTCTGCATCTCCTAACTCTTCAACCACTTCTTCCTTTTCTTCAATAATTGTAGCTTCCTCCAATTGTTCCAATACAAAGAAACTTCCCTCATTTCTCACCGGAGTATCCAACCTCTCTTTCTTGCTATGCTCTCCCTTGGATTCTTCACATGTAGCCATGGGAGTTCCTTGAGTATTCAAGCATTAGGATGCTAACCGATTTACCACCTCGTCCAAGGCGACCGTAAATTGTTGCACGTCCCTTTTCATCTCCTCTTGCTCTTGAAGAAGAATACCAAAGATGTCATCCATTGGAGGTTGGGGTGGATGAGAGGGCTCATTGTCTTGGGGGAAAGGTTCATAGTAGGAAGGTGGTTCCTCATAGTAAGGATGTGGTGGTTCTATGTTCTCCATTTGTTCTACTTGTTGCCCAACACACTCCAATCCATTGTTCTCAAGTTGAGATTCTACAATCCCCTTCATACTCCACTCTTCGGTTGCTTTTCCACAATCATTCGTGGACATGTGGTATGAATCCCATGCATCTAACTTTTGGTGGACGGTTGCTTGAAGTCGGTCCATTGCCTCCTTAAAGGATGGACATGGATATATGGAGGATGGTAGAAGGTAGAATTCATCTTGAGGATGAAAATTTGCACACATTGGAGGTGGTTCATCTTGGTTATAATATGGAGAAGGTGGTTCTTGGAAGTATTGAGGTTGGGATGGTGGTTTCATGTACGGCTCATATGGTTGTTGAAATGGTGGATATGGATTAGGGTCATATGAAGGTGTTTGGTGAAAAGGGGCTTGTGAGTATGGTTGAGGGTTATGTTGAGGGTATGGCTCATAGGCATATGGTGGTGGTTCTTGAAAGTCACAAGGAGATTCACCATAGCCATTGGATTGGTATGCATCATAGAATGGCTCTTGTTCATAGTGCATTGGTGGAGGTTGTTGCCATGAAGAATGATCATGTGCATATGGCTCCTCCCACCTTTGATTGTCCCATCCTTGATACACATCTTCATTGTAGCCCTCATTTCCTACAACATAGTTAGAACTAAACTCATAGCCAAAGTGAGAATTCATAATGAGAAGAGAAAATAAGAAACAAAAGCTAATAAGA
Organism: Arachis hypogaea; assembly: GCF_003086295.3. Lineage (NCBI taxonomy): Eukaryota > Viridiplantae > Streptophyta > Magnoliopsida > Fabales > Fabaceae > Arachis > Arachis hypogaea. The sequence goes on along the minus strand of NC_092055.1, from coordinate 62,254,472 downwards.
AAGAATGAAACAAAGTCTTAAAACTAGCAAAAACTCACAAGGAATCCAAAAAGTAAACTATTCACAATATTCACATATATACAATAACCAATAACATAACACCATTGCAATTCCCCAGCAATGGCACCATTTTGATGAATAAATTTTTGTGTGTCTAGAATTCACAATAAATTCTCGTTGCAAGTATAGTTTCTAAACCAACAATAATCCTTTCATACAAAAATTTGTTTGTCACAAGTAACAAACCCCTAAAAATAATAACCGAAGTATTCAAACCTCGGGTCGTTCTCCCTAGGAATTGCACTAAAGTGTTCTTGCTATTGGCTATGAAGTATGTTTGGGATTTTTGAGATAATAGACAAGAAATATAAATGGCAAAGGAAATAAACTAACAACTTACAAAGCTCTAGGGAAGGTATGAGAACTAGAAGTCCTATCCTTATTATCCTCCCCAATTGTGACAATAATTGTCCATTGCTCCCACTTAGTTAACCTCTAACTACGAAGGAAAGTAAAGTTGATGAATTAACTTGATTCCACAAGTCCTAGTCAAATCATAATGAAAGACTAGCTTTAGTGGCATTCAAGCCAATTAGCATCTTCTAATCATCAATCAACAAATGAGTTTGATAACTCAAGAGTCACCAATTACTCAACCAAAACCAATAGTAGAAAAACCTATTCTAGCATCTAACCAAGCATTTTATCAAACACTTGGAAGGCATAAAAGGAAAGTGAAATCAAATTGCAAGTAAAGTAGATCAACAACTACTAATTGTAAGGAATTAACAATTAACAAATCAATTAAGCAATATAAGAACATGAATCATAAATTGCATTAAAAGAGAAATAGAAGAAACAAAAGTGCATCAACATAAAAGTAGAGAATTACAAGAATTAAATGCTAAGCTAGAGAGAGGAGAAGTAGAGGAACAATAATTGATAAAGGAAAAGTAAATCTAAGCATGAAATTAACCTAGATCTAAGAAATCCTAATCTAGATCTAACCTAATTCTAGAAAGAAGAGAGAGCTTCTCTCTCTAGAAACTAACTTTCCCTCCAAAAGTAAACTAAACTAAACTGATTGGTAACTAATTGGTTCATCCCTCTTCAATCCCATGCATACACGTACATCACACGTACGCATCCTTAAATGCCAGGAAACTGTTGCAAATTTCATATCATTTTGAAGCCCCGGATGTTAGCTTTCCAATGCAACTGGAACCGCCTCATTTAGACCTCTGTAGCTCAGGTTATGATCGATTAAGTGCGAAGAGGTCAGGATTGACATCTTTGCGATTCCTTCATTTCTTCTTGAGTTCTCCATTTCTACATGCTTTTTCTACATTCCCTCAATCTAATCCTTGCCTCCTAAACCTGAAATCACTTAACAAACACATCAAGGTATCTAATGGAATCAAGGTGAATTAAATTTAACTATTTTAAGTCCTAAAAAGCAAGTTTTCACTCTTAAGCACAATTAAAGGAAAATTTACAAAACCATGCTATTTTAGTGAATAAATGGGAGAAAAGTTGACAAAACCCTCTAAATTCAACACAAAATTAACCCTAAAAATGGGGTTTATCAACCTTCCCACACTTAAACCATAGCATGTTGATTTAAGAAAATTGTCATGTCGGTATAGAATTTCACACAAAATGAATTCTCGTTGTAAGCATATCTCTGAACCAACAAACAATTCTCACATAAAAAATTTGGTTGTCACATGTACAAACCCCAATGAAAATTAACCGAAGTATTTAGACTCCGGGTCGTCTCATGAGGATTGCAAGGAAGTGGTCAATTATTGGCTATGAGAATGCAAGGGGTTTGATTAATAAGAGGGCAAGAAATTAAATGAGCAAGAATTTAAATGATAAAATGCATAAATCAAGCAGGTAATTAAAGAAAGCAAGAATATGGACTCTTCGTTAAGACGTAGGGAATTGAGATCACTATCCTTGTCAACAATTCAATCATTGATAATTATGCGGAACCGAGCTCATTAGGTCTACTCACCAAAGCCTTAAGTACGTAATGTCTACTCCTAGGCTTAGAGTACTTCAAATGGCTTGATCAACATCAATCTATAAGTCCCAACCTAGCTACTAATTAACTTAGTAGTAGGCTAGAGTCAATGGTTATCAAATTGATTCCCAAGGGTTCTAGAATTACCAGTTCAATGAAGCCCAAGAACTAAAGATCACTCAATCCCCTTAGCCTAGGCCAAGGGTCAAGAGAACTACTCAAAAACTATAGGAAACATTATATCAAACACCTAATGTGCAATAAAAGTAAACATCACAAAATGCTAAAATTAAGGGGACCCATAACTTTCATAGGCGATAAATCAATAATAGCAAGCACGATCAACATCAAAGCAACAAAGAAAAATGAAATTGCATAAAAAGGAAATTAGATCAAACAATGTTCATCAACATACAAGAGAGAAAAATAAGACATTGACTTTTCAACCAAGAAAATCAAGATGTAGAATTGAGAGATTGTAAAAGGAACAAGATGAAATCAAGTAATTAATTAAAGATCCAAGACAATTTAACCTAATCCTAACCTAATTCTAGAGAGAAATGGGAGCTTCTCTCTCTAGAAAACTAACTAAAGGCTCATGTTGACTAACTAATTGCTTCCCCTTTGCTTGGACTTTAATTCTGCATGAGATACACTCAGAAACAAGTTGGATTTGGGCCTGGGCAGCTCAGAAATTGTCCCAAGCATTTTGCCTTTAACTGGGTCATGTGCTAGTATCGGCGCGTACGCGCCATGTGCGCATGCGCGTCGATTGGCTGTTTCTTCATCCGCGTGGACGTGTCTTGTACGCGTGCGTGTCTCTATGCAAAACCACTTTTGCGCATGCGCGCCTTGTACGCGTGCGCGCCCATTGATGCATTCCCAATCTTTGTTTCTTCATGCATTCTCCACTTTGTATGCTTTTCTCCTCATTTCTTCCGTCCAATACTTGCCTTATGAACCTGAAATCACTCAACAAACACATCAAGGCATCGAATGGAATTAAATTGAATTAAAATCATCAATTTAAGGGCCTAAAAAGCATGTTTTTACACTTAAGCACAATTCAAAGGAGAATTACAAAACCATACTATTTCATTGAATAAATGTGGAAAAAGGTGGTAAAATCCGCTAAAATAAGCATAAGATGAACCACGAAATCAGGGTTTATGAAATCTCCCCACACTTAAACTAAGCATGTCCTCATGCTAAAATCAAGAAAGAAGCAAAAGGGTATCAACATTTATTCAATGCAAATTAACTAAATGCAATCTATCTACATGAATGCAATGGCTCAGTCAAAATAAATCAATCTCCAAGAATATACATGAAAGCACAAGGGCTAAGGCATTAGCAAGCAAAGATGATCATGGGTGGAAACATGTAATTGAGCGATCAAACCCTCACCAGATGTGTATCCGCTCTAGGAACTCAAGTGTATGGGTTGATTCACTCAATTCTCCCCTAATCATGCTTTTCAAGATTTGTTTCTCATCTAACAATCAACAATTACTTTTATGCATGCATACAAATATCATTAGAACTTTCCCATAGGTTGTAATAGGGTTAAGGTCAAGGTAGGATGCATAAGGTCAAGTGAGCTTAAGATTTGAATCTTTGATTAACTTAAACTTCCCACCTAGCTTATGACTACCTATACAATTCTAAACAATCCTAACTACCCATTCTTCACTTATACACACACTCATGTATTCTCTTTTGATCACCATACATATGCATTGATCATTATTAAGCTTTGAACTTTGGGGCATTTTTGTCCCCTTTTTATTGCAATTCTTTTTCTCTCTTTTTCTATATTATATATATATATATATATATATATATATATATATATATATATATATATATATATTTATTATTTTTTTTAAACATAGAGACATAAAATATATACAAGAACATCAATGCATATGGTTTACACATGATTAATACATGAGTATGTACCCAATTCCCAAAATTTTCAACAAAAACACACACACACTTTTATCTCTACCCAATGTACCCAACTTTCCCAAAATCAAGTAATGAACACTCTTACTAGCCTAAGCTAATCAAAGATCCAAACAAGGGACATTTATTATTTTTCACTTAGGCTTGTAATGTGCTTCAATTAAGAATAAGTGGGTTAAGCTTAGGCTCAAAATTGGTTAACAATGGAAGATAAAAGGTAGGCTATTTGGGTAAGTGAGCTATTTGAACAATGGCCTCAATCATATAAATGCATGTATACACAAAATAATGGACATAAAGAATCAAACAAATCAAAGATTGCAATCATAGGAAGAGAATAATGCACACAAGAATGAAAATAAGTGGTTATATGATGTAACCACACAATTAGGCTCAAAACTCTCATGCTTGTGTTCTTAGCTCAAAATATGATCCACAAAGTGTATTAATCAAGCAAGTTCTAAAAACAATTTTCAACCAATTGGGGTGGTGCTCTAGAAATGGATATTCTTGGAAATTTTCATCATATTGACTAAGCTTATTCTAATGCAAGGTTGTGATTTAGAAAATTTTAAAATTTTTCCTTAGTTTACCCCCTTTTCAATCAAAACATAATCCTTATACAAAAAGGGTCAACTAGGTTTTAACAATCTAAAATATTTTTCTAATCACAATCAAAAGCTAAAATGCAATATACACATATATAACAAAAGTATGCAACAACCAAAATAAGGGTATCCACAATAGTAAATATGTACAATATCCCGAAAATGATCTCAAAGATAAAGTGCAAAATAAAATAAAGTAGCAGAAACTAGAAGGTAAATGTCTGAAAGTTCACCACACAAATGATATCCACCGGTCACGAACGGTGACCTCCCCACACTTTAGGATGAAGCATCGTCCTCGATGCTACTACCGAAGCTCGAGATGGGGGTCAACAGTCGCGTCGGGCTGTGGCTCAGGCTGTGGGACTGGCTGTAATACTGGCTGTGAATCCTCAGGAGCCTGCTGAACCTCTGTGGCGGCCTGTGTCTCTGGTGGTGCCTCCTGCTGAATTGGCTCCTCAGTATGCTCCTTCTCCTGATCCTGCTCATTGGGGCGGGAGAGTCTGGGAGCGGAGGTAGCTTAATACCCTGTGATACGAACACCTGGTCTATGCGATCGAGACGTCGCATGATACGATGCTCGCTGCGCTCCATAAAACGAAATAGGCACTGTACCAACAGGTATGTTGGCTCAAGTGCTGGCGGTGGTGGTAAGGATGCTGCGGCTGCGGAAGTAGAAGAGGGTCCTGCTGCTGATGATGAAGGCTAGCTGCCTCCACCACTACTCTGGCTCGAGAACGGCGTCTGGGTGGAGGCTTCTCGTGCACTACCCACCCCACAGAATAGTAACCTCCTTGTCGTCGTCATCGGGGGTGGTGGTGTCACGTCATCATCCTCCCACGGGACATCAGCTAGCTCAACCATGCTGGTGACCAATGTAGGAAAGGGCAGGAGGCCGTGGATATGTGCTTGCCACATACTCTGCCTAATCAACTGGGGGAAGTCTACCTCCTTCCCCTCCATCACACACCCAATCAAAACTAGCATATCCATCAGAATCTCTAAAAAAGTGAGTGGTGGGCAGGACATAGTGGGCGAATATATGCTGCCAAGTCCTAGCCTCTCTCGACAGATAAGCGAATAGCCTCCCCTTGGGCTTCTTGTTACTAGAATCCATCACCCAAGGGGCGTCAGGTGTGGCAATCACGTGCTTAAGCACCTCATAATCAAAGGTCATGCCGTGGATGGCTACCTCTGCCTGCTGATAGGCGCATGTGCCATCAGTGCCAGGTCGGCAAAGCAATGCCTCCCCAATAGCAGCCTCAGTGATCATAATCTCTCTACCCCGTAGATGGACTAAATCAAGAGTGGCACGGAAGAAGTTGCAGTAGAATTCCCTCACCCACGAAGTGTTTATTTTTCCTAAATCTCTGTCAACAAAGTCCAGACCCAACTCCAGAATGCGAGTGTTTATGGCGCATCTCACATCATTGGGAAGGACCAGTTTCTTTTCAATGTTCATGTTCGTCTTCCGGAATTTAGGGAAGCGAAGCTCACAGTAGAGGTTAGGAAACTTGATTGGGTAAGTGGATGGGAGTAGCTGATTCTCTTTGTCCACTTCATTCAGCGAATTCTTAGCATAGTTTGCATAAAGTGAAGGGGTAAAGGCTTTAGAGCACTTTCTCTTCTTTGAAGTAGGGGCTATGGCTTTCCCTTTGTCTGACATCCTGAAAAACAGATGTGGCATGATATAAGCAGCTAGCCAAGTAGATGTAAAGCACTCAAAATAAGGCATACTCATGAAGTGAGTGAAGAAAATAGAATGCTTGAAATGCAAGTATCAAAATTCAGAATTCAATTCAAGTTACAAATCAAGAATTCAAACCACAATTGCACAATGCTTGTTTATTGAGCCTAAGAAATGCCATATTCAAAAGAATGATTAAAAGAGTTATGTTCAAAACAAAAGGAGGAAATCAGTTGGTTAATCAAGTTAGAGTTAGAAATTAGTTCAAAAATAAGTGATATGACAATTATCGGCTCAATTAAAAGAAGCGTACAAAATATGGATGCAAGCATATTCACAACCATGAAATGCATATAGTCATTGATGATGAAATATGATATTGCCAAAAAGAATCCAATATGAAAACAAGTCATCAATCAATGTGAAGATCACTATGGTTGTATTAAATGGTGTTGGTAAAATCAAGACATTGAGGAACAGGTAAATCAAGAAACATTCAACACCAATTCCAAAGAGGCATAAAAGTCACAAGTTCAAATAAGAGTGGAAAACCTTAAGATCTATGTGACTTAATGAAAATTAGGTACGAGTATAATGAATCAATTAGTCACATAGATCAAAAAACCTCAAACTTGTGAGTTTATGCAAAAGAGGCACAAAATTTTAAAAGAGATTCAGGTTATGGTCAATCTGAAAGCTTACTCAACTATGCAATGCATACAAGCAAATTAGCATTGTAAACAAGCAAAGAGTACTATAAGCATGACCAAAACCTATAAACATGTCCTTGAGGAGTTTCCAAAACCATTCATCAAACAAGATTCTATTGACACAGAATTTTGTCAAATAGAAGCTTGTTGCATCAATTAAAACAATGTTAATTCATGAGATATGGTTAGGAAAAATCTGGCAGCATTTCAGCAGTAAATTGGCTATTTCCCAAATTCAAAAAAAATCAATTCAGATTCCATATGTATTCATCAACAATTAAAAACACAAAAACCATATATGAGTTCATATGAATGGAACCAATAAGCCAATCTTTCAGCAGCAAAACATCAAAAAGCAATTTAAATTAAACTAGCCAGCAACAAATAACATTCTTTCTTCGAACAACGAACAAAAATACTGGCTTAAAATACAGCACCAAATCTTCCCAATGAACAAGGATAATGGATTCAGTAAGCATTCCTTTCATTGAATTCAATAGTCAATCACAAGTAGCATGAATTCAAACAATTAAGCATAATTGAGTTCAACAATGAAGTACAAATTGAAAATGAACTCAGCCCACAGCACTCAGAAAGAACACAGCAATAATGAGCAGCCAAGCAACAGCATCAAGTAGAACAAACAAGTTAAGGAAAACCATAGAAGTAGCAGCACTTTCAATCATCATCATTATTCAAAATAAACCAAAATCCATTATCCAGCTCAGATTCTCAAACCACCTAATCAACTAACATGCATTTCTAACTAACTAAGCTAATTAACAGAATTAACACAGGATAGCAAAGGAAACGGAACAGGGGAAGGACAGAGACCTGGAGAGCAGAAAATGAACAGGGTAGACGGTTGATGGAGAGAGGAGGATAGAGGAGATGTGTAACCGGATGAAGGTTGTTGGTCACGATGGGCTTACCGGTGACAGTGGGGGTCATGGCTGTTAATGGCAGCAGCAGGGAGTGTGAAAGGGTGAGAGAGAGGGAAGAGCGAGGGATGAAGAGAGATGGGGGGTTGTGGCGACGGCGGTGGTGTTCGCCGGAGGTGGCCGGATGGTTGGTGGTGTGGTTGTAGAGCTGGTTATGGAGGGAGAAAAGAAAGGGGGAGAGACGTTGAAGAGGGTGAAAGGGTTGCGCGAATGCGCTAGGGCTTTCGCAGCCCTGGGGTAAGTGGAATTTTAAATCCACGCGTGCACGCACTGTGCGCGTCCGCGTGGGTGGGAGAATAACGAATCGGCGCAGGAGCATCATATGCACTTGCGCGTAGATGGTCTGTGTAGGCACGGGCGCGGACGCGTACAGCGCGCGTCTGCGCAGGTGAGCTGGGCCAGAGGCACAAAACGGGCCCAGAGTTGGCATAACTCTCGGGTCTTTTAGCCTGGGTGATGCAAAAACGCATCGACGTGCGCACGCAATGTTTGCTTGCGCGTGAATGGGTTGAATGATGATGGGGCGCGGAGGCGCCAGGCACGGCTACGCGTAGGTAAGGAAACGCAAGGGGCGCGGACGCGTACAGCGTGCGTCCGTGTGGGTTAAGGCACAGAGTTGGCCAAAAGTGGCACAACTCTTTGGCCCTTGGCCTAGAAACCTTAAATGTGTAGCCGACGTGCGCGCGCTATGCACTTGCGCGTGGCTGCTCTCTCTCTCTTTTTTTTTTCTTTTTTTTCTTTTTTTTTAAAAGCACCGAGAAGAGCTCAGAATTCTCCTAGCCTTCTCTAAGACTCTAAAACCGGCTAAGATGCATAATTATACATATTTTTGAATTTTTGAGGATTTTTCAAATAATTTGAGGAAACTTGCAATACAAGCAAAAACTCAAATTCAAAGAATCATCCCTAATTAAGGCATAAGATCTATAAACACCTTAGCAAGAAAAGCAAAATATACTAAGAAGTAAAGAAATTATATACAATGGAACCCAATTCATTCATTCATTATATCTACAAGAAAATGGAAAGAGTTTACCATGGTGGGGTGTCTCCCACCAAGCACTTTTGGTTTAAGTCCTTAAGTTGGACAATTGAAAGGTTCCTTGTCAAGGTGGTTTATGCTTGTATCCATCCTTGAACCTCCAAGAGTGCTTGCCCTTCAATCGGTTGTCAGAAGTTCCAACCATCTTCACCAAGCTTGGGTGAGGTTCTCTCCAAGATATGAGCTCCCAAAATTGGTTTCCATGGTGTGATCCAGGATCCCATATCTTATCTTCGCACCCATCTTCTAGTTGATCGCCATGATTCTGTTCGGGTGACAAGAAGGCTGAATCCTCATGAAGGCACCAAACTATCCTCCTAGACCCATTTAATTGAGTAGGACACCAACCTTTGCTCCTTGAAGCTTCAACCATAATGAGCCTAGACTTACAACGCCAACTACCAAACACCCTCCTCTTTCGCTTAATCCCACAAAGCGCCCTAAGTTGGCCATCCGTCTCAAGAAAACCATACTCAAGTGGGATAATAAAGCTAAGCGATAGAAGTTTTACCCACTCAAATGAAAGATTGGATGACAACATAGGTGGAACAGTTCCCAAAGATCTTGATAAAGCATGCTCTACTCCCATCCATCCTCTTCTAGAGGCTTTTACCACTTGGCAAGGTTCTTCGAGCTTTACCTCTCGCCAAGCTTCCTCAAGTTCACACTCTTCTTCACCAATTTCTTCTATCTCTTCCCCATCACTCTCATCATAGACAGGAGGTTTAGTGAAGTCTAACTCGTCATTAATTCAAAGCACAGTGGGGAAGGACTCATTGTGCTCAAAAGGATCATATGTTGATTCGGAATCATCATAAATAGGAGGGCTTGTTGCTTAGGACACTTCTTCCAATTCTTCATTCACAATATGCCTTGGAGGTTGCACGTCCTCCTTAACATTGCTTTCTAATTCACTGGAAGAAGGTTCAACAAGATCGTCAAGGGGATTGATCAATGTGGACAAAAAATCACTAATGATGGAATCCACTTCTTGATCAATTTCCTTCGACTCTCTATCCACTTCTTCAACATTACTCTCCTCTTTAACATCCCTTCCAAACTTTGTGGAAGAGGGCTCTTCAACCTGATATTCCTTTATGTGTTCAACATATCCTAAACATCCAACCACTACTTCTTTCTATTCACTAATTCCTACCTCCTCCTCTTGTTGTACTTCTTGTTTTAACTCCTCCTCCTTACCATGGAGCTTCAAGTTCAGTCCCTCACTAAGCTCTTTGGTTGCTTCTCCACATTCAACAATGGGAGCGCCTTGATGACATAGGCTTAGGCGGGATGAGATCATGTTACCAATGGTTTCTACCATGATAGCTATTTTTGCTCTTAACTCCGTAAACTTCTTTTCATCCTCCTCTTGTCGCCTTAAGATATGAGATTCAAGATCTCTCAATTCCAACAAGGAGGCTTCATCGGAAGGTGATTGTGGAAGAGAAGGTTCATTGTTCGAGGGAAGGTTGTTATAATTGGTAGCTGGTTCATATTGGTGTAATCCTTGAGGTGGTGTGTGTGGATTTTGTGGTTCATGGGAGTATTGGTGTTGGAAAGGTGGTGGTTCTAGATACGGTTCATTTGGTGGTTGGTATGGTGGGTATGGGTTGGGGTCATATGGAGGTAAATGGTGGTAGAAAGCTTGTGAGTAAGGTGGTTCAAAATTATGTTGTGGAGGGGGTTCATATGCATGTGGTGGTTGTGGTTGACAATCACAATAAGGATCATCACACACATTGGATTGGTATGCATTAGGATTAGGATTATACCCATATGAATTCGGAGGGAGTTCTTGCCAAGAAGGTTGTCCATAAGCTTTGGACTCCTCCCACCTTTGATCTCTAAATCCTTGATGCATATCCCCATTGATGCTTCCATTTCCTACAACACAGTTTGAACCACACTCATAGCCAAAGTGATGAGAATTCATGGTGATAAGATAAGACAAAAATAAAACTAATAAGAAACAAAGAAAACAAAGTCCTACAACTAGCAAAAGCCAACAAACAAACCAAAAATCAAGCTATTCACAATATATACAATAGCCAACAACATAGCACCATTGCTATCCCCAGCAACAACGCCATTTTGATTTATGAAAATTGTCGTGTCGGTATAGAATTTCACACAAAATGAATTCTCGTTGTAAGCATAGCTCCAAACCAACAAACAATTCTCACATCAAAAATTTGGTTGTCACATGTACAAACCCCAATGAAAATTAACCGAAGTATTTAGACTCCGGGTCGTCTCACGAGGATTGCAATGAAGTGGTCAATTATTGGCTATGAGAATGCAAGGGGGTTTGATTAATAAGAGGGCAAGAAATTAAATGAGCAAGAATTTAAATGATAAAACGCGTAAATCAAGCAGGTAATTAAAGAAAGCAAGAATAAGGACTCTTGGTTAAGACTTAGGGAATTGAGATCACTATCCTTGTCAACAATTCAATCATTGATAATTATGCGGAACCGAGCTCATTAGGTCTACTCACTAAAGCCTTAAGTACGTAATGTCTACTCCTAGGTTTAGAGTACTTCAAATGGCTTGATCAACATCAATCCATAAGTCCCAACCTAGCTACTAATTAACTTAGTAGTAGGCTAGAGTCATGGTTATCAAATTGATTCCCAAGGGTTCTAGAATTACCAGTTCAATGAATCCCAAGAACTCAAGATCACTCAATCCCCTTAGCCTAGGCCAAGGGTCAAGAGAACTACTCAAAAACTATGGGAAACATTATATCAAACACCTAATATGCAATAAAAGTAAACATCACAAAATGCTAAAATTAAGGGGACCCATAACTTTCATAGGCGATAAATCAATAATAGTAAGCACGATCAACATCAAAGCAACATAGAAACATGAAATTGCATAAAATGGAAGTTAGTTCTAACAATGTTCATCAACATACAAGAGAGCAAAATAAGAAATTGACTTTTCAACCAAGAAAATCAAGATGTAGAATTGAGAGATTGTAAAAGGAACAAGATGAAATCAAGTAATTAATTCAAGATCAAAGACAATTTAACCTAATCCTAACCTAATTCTAGAGAGAAGAGGGAGCTTCTCTCTCTAGAAAACTAACTAAAGGCTCATGTTGACTAACTAATTGCTCCTCTTTGCTTGGACTTCAATTCTGCATGAAATACACTCAAAAACAAGTTGAATTTGGGCCTAGGCAGCTCAGAAATTGCCCCGAGCGTTTTTCCTTAAAGTGGGTCACGTGCTAGTATCGGCGCGTACGCGCCATGTGCGCGTGCGCATCGATTGGTTGTTTCTTCATCCGCGCGGACGCGTCTTGTACGCGTGCGCGTCTCTATGCAAAACCACCTTTGTCCGCGCACGCCTTGTACGTGTGCGTGCCCATTGATGCATTCCCAATCTTTGTTTCTTCATGCATTCTCCACTTTGTATGCTTTTTTCCTCATTTCTTCCATCCAATACTTGCCTTATGAACCTGAAATCACTCAACAAACACATCAAGGCATCGAATGGAATTAAAGTGAATTAAAATCATCAATTTAAGGGCCTAAAAAGCATGTTTTTACACTTAAGCACAATTCAAGAGAGAATTATAAAACCATGCTATTTCATTGAATAAATGTGGGAAAGGTGGTAAAATCCTCTAAAATAAGCACAAGATGAACCACGAAATCGAGGTTTATCACATGTCCTCATGCTAAACCAAAGAAGGACAAGAAAAGGCGTATGAACATTTATTCAATGCAAAGAATTATATAAACCTATCTATATGAATGCAACTAAATGCAAAATGATTCTACCTACTTGGTTAAAAATAAATCAATCCTCCAAGAGCATGTATAAACAGGTAGGGCTAAGGTCATATGACGATTCATGTATCCTACCAATTCAAGTATAAAAATGAAGTTCAAATAGACTTGCAAGAAGAACGCTCATGAAAGCCGGGAATCATGGAATTGAGCATTGAACCCTCACCGGAAGTGTTTTCACTCTAGTCGCTCAAGTATATAGGGTCGATTCTCTCAATTCTCCCCTAATCATGCTTTCCAAGATTTGTTTTTCATCTAACAACCAACAATTATTCAATGCATGCACGCATTCATCATGAGGTCTTTTCATAGGTTGTAATGGGGCTAGGGTCAAGGTAGGATTGTATATGGTTAAGTGGATTAGAATTTGAATCTTTGATCAACTTAAACTTCCCACCTAACCTATATAACAACCTATAAAAATCTAATACATGCCTAACTACCCATGCATCACTTTTTAACATACTCATGCATTCTTTTCTTGATCATAACTCATATGCATTGATTATTATTAAGCTTCACTTCGGGGCATTTTGTCCCCTTTTTATTGTTTTTTTTTTTCCTCTTTTTTTTTCTTTTCTTTCTTTTTCTATATTTTTTCCGTTTGATATATATTTTTTTCTTTTATTTCATTTCTTTCATATTTTTTTTCTTTTTGCAATAAAGTATATACACAAGTATCAATGCATATGGTTTTACATTTAATTAACACATGAGTATGTACCCAATTCCCAATATTTTTAACAAAAATACAACACACACCTTTTCCCAACCAATGTCCCAAGTTTCCCCACACTTGAATCATACACACACACTAGCCTAAGCTAATCAAAGATCCAAATAAGGACATTTATTATTTTTTGCTTTAAGGCTTATAATGTGCTAATATTGAGAACAAGTGGGTTAATCGTAGGCTCAAAGTTGGCTAACAATGGAAGATAAAAGGTAAGGCTATTTGAGTAAGTGAGCTAAATGAAATGATGGCCTCAATCATATAAATGCATGTCTACACAAAATAATGGACATAAAGAATCAAACAAATCAAAGATTACAATCATAGAAAGAGAATAATGCACACAAGAAGAAATATAAGTGGTTATCTGATGTAACCACACAATTAGGCTCAAAACTCACAAGCTTGTGTTCTTAGCTCAAAAGCCATGTTCCAAAATAAATTCTCTCAAGCAAGTTCAACAATTTTTTTTTTCTTTCAAATTGGTAGGTTGCCCTAAAAATAGTTTCTTGGAAAAGAAATCATCACCCTAACCAAGTAGTCCTATCAAGAAAGAAGTGGTAAAATATGTACAAATTCTAACTAACATGCAACCTATCAAACAATGCAATAACTAATCTAACAAAGAAAACTAAGAATTGGTGTTGTACAAGAAAATTGTTACCCACAGAGATCGGTCAGACGACCTCCCCACACATGAAGATTGCACTGTCCTCGGTGCATGCAAAGGAGAGCAAGGCGGACGGGTTGCTACAACTGATGAGCTCCTTCAAAAGCTTGTGCGATGACTTTTTTGTTGCCCCATTTCGAAGCTCTTCCTTTCTTTCTCTTGGTGGCCAACCTAAATGAGAGAGAAAAGAAAGAAAATTAAGCTTACAACAAAGATATGAAAGCAAATATAACATAGGCGGGGGCTAATGCCAAATAAAAGTAGGGTTCTCACTACATGTTAGCTACGCATGTAAGTGAGAAATCAATATAGGCAAAGGGCATATCAACTAATACTTGATGCAAGAGTAAAGTCAAAGCATGAAAAGCATTTAGAAGCATCAAGTTCAAACAAGAGAGAGTTGACACAGACAAGATCAGTGATAAGCATGAGAGCGACTGGTCCTATCCTAACTCAATGATAATGAGGTACAAAAACAAATAATAATGAGTTAGAAAGGACTAAAGTACTAATCTTGTGTGTAGAACAAGTATAGCATTTAATGCTAAACAAGTCACGAAGCACCAAAATAATCCAAGGAATTCTCAGCAATTGAGTAAGAGAATTCAACACCATTATTAAAATGAGAAACTTAGAAAATAAAATGAGAACAAGCTATAAAAAAAATTAAAATGCAATGAATGAAAATAAGCAAATGCAATAAAAGAAAATGGAAGAATAGAAAAAAAATTTTTATAAGTATTTTATTTATTTATTTATTTAATTTTTTTATTTTATTTATTTTTTATTTTTTTATTTTTTATTTTAGTTTATTTTTTTATTTTACTTTAATTTTTTTTTCAAGAGAGGAAGAAGAGGAAAGGTATAAAGAAAGAAGAAGAAAAGAAGAAAGAAGGAGAAAGGAGAAAGGAGAAAAATACGGTGCGAATCCACGCATAAGCGTCATGCGTACTTATGCATGGATGCAGCAGGGACAATCCATGCGTAAGTGTCATGCGTGCTTACGCATGGATTGAGATTGTGCTCCCAGCACAATTTCAGCACAAAGCTCGCACAACTCTCGGGTTTTTGTACCAGGAGTTGCGGAAGTGCAATCCACGCGTAAGTGTCATGCGTGCTTAAGCGTGGATTGAGTATTTTTTTTCTGGATTTTTTTTAGAAGAATAGAAATAGAATTTGATACTCTCCTAACCTATAAATATTCTAAGGTAACTATAATTCAAATTTAACAAAAAGCTTTAAGTTTTTGAAAAATTTTCAAAAACAAAACAAACAAAACTTGCACTTCAAGCAACCTACTTTAACAACAATCTAAACTAGTCAAAACACACTACAACGACCTATGAATCAAAACAAAATGTATAACAGTGTAGAAAAGAAGAAAACTACCTATAATGGTAACTCAAATCACTTATTAAGTATATGTACAAGAGAATGGAAAGAGTTTACTATGGTGGCGTGTCTCCCACCTAGCACTTTTATTTATTGTCCTTAAGTTGGACTTATGGGGAGCTCCTCATCAAGGTGGCTTGTGCTTGAATTCATCCTTGAACATCCACCATTGCTTGAGTCTCCAATAAGCTCTATTCTTCAAAGGTAATGCCTCCAAGCCTTGATGGAGTTCTTCACAAGCCAAGGGCTCCCAAAATTGATTCTCCTTGTGCGATCCAGAATCCTACACTTTATTTTCACACCCGTCTTGAAGTTGATCATTATTAATCCATCCGGGTGGCAAGTAAGATGAATTCTCAATGAAGTTTCCAACAATCCTCCTAGACCCATCTAGTTGGGCACTATTCCAACCTTTACATTTCATCCTTGACGTATCAACCATAATGAGCCTTGATTTACAACGCCAACCACGAAACATTTTCCTCTTACGCTTCATCCACAAAGCATCCTAAGTTGACCATCTGTTTCAAGCAAACCATACTCAAGTGGGACAATAAAGCTAATAGAAATGAGTTTCACCCACTCAAATGAAGGAGTAGATGACAACCTAGGTAAAGAAGCTTCCAAGGGTCTTGACAAAGCGTATTCAATTCCCATCCTCCTTTTTCTAAGGATCTCCACCTCCTCACAAGATCTCTTAATCTCAATCCTTTGTTCAACAATTTTATCTAAGCATTTTCCCTTACTCAAATCATAAATGGGAGGGTGAGAAAATTTTACCTCTACATTACTTTCCATCTCATCGGGAGAAGGTTCTTCATGCTCAAAGGATTCTTCACCACTAAGACTTGATGCTTGACCTTCATCACCATGGGAACTCAATTCTTGCTCTATCCCGTCCAATTTTTCATAAGGGATATGCCTTGGGGTTGTGCACATTCCTCCTTAGCATCAAATTCAATCTTCTTGGAGGGGTTTTCATCAATTGTAGATTCCGATGGAGGTTCCGCATCTCCCAAGTCTTCAACCACTTCTTTCTTTTCTTTAACAATTGTAGCTTCCTCCAATTGTTCCAATACAAAGCAACTTCCCTCATTTCTCACCAGAGTATCCAACCTCTCCTTCTTGCTATGCTCTCTCTTGGATTCTTTACATGTAACCATGGGAGTTCCTTGAGTATTCAAGCATTGGGATGCTAACTGGTTTACCACCTCGTCCAAGGCGGCCGTGAATTGTTGCACGTCCCTTTTCATCTCCTCTTGCTCTTGAAAAAGAATACCAAGGATGTCATCCATTGGAGGTTGGGGTGGATAAGAGGGCTCATTGTCTTGGGGAAATGGTTCATAGTAGGAAGGTGGTTCTTCATAGGAAGGATGTGGTGGTTCTATGTTCTCCATTTGTTCTCCTTGTTGCCCAACACACTCCAATCCATTGTTCTCAAGTTAAGATTCTACAATCCCCTTCATATTCCCCTCTTCGGTTGCTTTTCCACAATTATCCGTGGACATGTGGTATGAATCCCATGCATCTAACTTTTGGTGGACGGCTGCTTGAAGCCGGTCCATTGCCTCCTTGAAAGATGACATGGATATTCTTCTATGGAGGGTGGTGGAAGGTAGAATTCATCTTGAGGATGAAAATTTGCACACGTTGGAGGTGGTTTATCTTGGTCACAGTATGGAGAAGGTGGTTCTTGGAAGTATTGAGGTTGGGATGGTGGTTCCATGTACGGCTCATATGGTTGTTGAAACATTGGATATGGATTAGGGTCATATGAAGGTGTTTGGTGAAAAGGGGCTTGTGAGAATGGTTAAGGGTTATGTTGAGGGTATGGCTCATAGGCATATATGGTGGTTGTTCTTGAAAGTCACATGGAGATTCACCATAGCCATTGGATTGGTATGCATCATAGAATGGCTCTTGTTCATAGTGCATTGGTGGAGGTTGTTGCCATGAAGATTGATCATATGCATATGGCTCCTCCCACCTTTGATTATCCCATCCTTGATACTCTTCTTCATTGTAGCCCTCATTTCCTACAACATAGTTAGAACCAAACTCATAGCCAAAGTGAGAATTCATAATGAGAAGAGAAAATAAGAAACAAAAGCTAATAACAAAGAATGAAACAAAGTCCTAAAACTAGCAAAAACTCACAAGCAATCCCAAAAGCAAACTATTCACAATATTCACATTTATACAATAACCATTAACATAATACCATTACAATTTCTCGGCAACGGCGCCATTCTGATGAATGAATTTTTGTGTGTCTAGAATTCACAATAAATTCTCGTTGCAAGTATAGTTTCTAAACCAACAATAATTCTTTCATACAAAAATTTGTTTGTCACAAGTAACAAACCCCTAAAAATAATAACCGAAGTATTCAAACATCGGGTCGTTCTCCCTAGGAATTGCACTAAAGCGTTCTTGCTATTGGTTATGAAGTATGTTTGGGGTTTTTGAGATAATAGACAATAAATATAAATGGCAAAAGAAATAAACTGATAACTAACAAAGCTCTAGGCAAGGTATGAGAACTAGAAGTCCTATCCTCATTATCCTCCTCAATTATGACAACAATTGTCCATTTCTCCCACTTAGTTAACCTCTAATTATGAAGAAAAGTCAAGTGGATGAATTAACTTGATTCCACAAGTCCTAGTCAAATCATAATGAAAGACTAGCTTTAGTGGCATTCAAGCCAATTAGCAACTTCTAATTATCAATTAACAAATGAGTTTGATAACTCAAGAGTCACCAATTACTCAACCAAAACCAAGAGGAGAAAAACCTATTCTAGCATCCAACCAAGCATTTTATCAAACACTTGGAAGGCATAAAAGGAAAGTGAAATCAAATTGCAAGTAAAGTAGATCTATAACTACTAATTGCAAAGAATTAACAATTAACAAATTAATTAAGCAATAAAGGAACATGAATCATAAATTGCATTAAAAGAGAAATAGAAGAAACAAAAGTGCATCAACATAAAAATTGAGAATTACAAGAATTAAATGCTAAGCTAGAGAGAGGAGAAGTAGAGGAACAAGAATTGATAAAGGAAAAGTAAATCTAAGCATGAAATTAACCTAGATCTAAGAAATCCTAATCTAGATCTAACCTAATTCTAGATAGCAGAGAGAGCTTCTCTCTATAGAAACTAACTTTTCCTCCAAAATTAAACTAAACTAAGCTAATTGGTAACTAATTGGTTCATTCCTCTTCAATCCTTGGGTTAAATAGCATCAGAAATGAGTTGGATTGGGCCCAAAATGCTTTAGAAATCGCTGGCCACGAGTTGCCATTGGTGGGTCACGTGCAGCTTCCCACGTGTACGCATACATCACGCATACGTGTCCCTAAACGCCAGGAAACTTGGGCAAATTTTATATCATTTTGAAGCCCAGGATGTTAGCTTTCCAACGCAACTAGAACCCCCTTGTTTGGACCTCTGTAGCTTAAGTTATGATCGATTAAGTGCGAAGAGGTCAGGATTGACAGCTTTGTGATTCCTTCATTTCTTCATGAGTTCTCCATTTCTACATGCTTTTTCTTCATTCCCTCAATCCAATCCTTACCTCCTAAACCTGAAATCACTTAACAAACACATCAAGGCATCTAATGGAATCAAGGTGAATTAAATTTAACTATTTTAAGTCCTAAAAAGCATGTTTTCACTCTTAAGCACAATTAAAGGAGAATTTACAAAACCATGCTATTTTAGTGAATAAATGGGAGAAAAGTTGACCAAACTCTCTAAATTCAACATAAGATAAAACCTAAAAATGGGGTTTATCACTTTTACATCCACTTCCTTACATGATCTTTAAAATTTCTTTATATGGTTTAAACCTATATTTTTGCAATGTACGCCTACTTTTCTTTATTGATTTATAGAAATTTTACTTTTGGTTGTTTATTTATATGCAACTTGATTCTTACCAACTTTGTTGCTTTTTTTATGCATATCTTTGTTTGGTTATATACCTAAACATACTCTAAGATTCTTGAAGGAAGATTTTATTTTCATTCTAAATAACATTCATTTTACAAACATCATTTAACTTATTTTAGCCTGAATAAATTTCGAAGTAACGCAAATATCTATACTTTTGTTAATTCCTTTAAAGGTTTATTTCATACCTTCTCTTTTTACAAGATAAGATGATTTTCCTCTTAAGTTATCTATTCCTTGTGGACATTTCATTCGATTGCATTCCTAAACATTCTCCTAACTTTTGTAAACAACGTCCTTGACTTTAGTCACTCTTTTCTTGTGAATCTTGCACTTTAACTCAGTTTGAATTCAATTTTGACAAATGCACAGTTTTCTCCTCATTGTCTCTATTAAAGTTTTAAATACTCTTAATACGTCTGCCCCTTATTCGTAAATTGTTGTTTGAATCTTTCGGAACGTCTATCCTTGTCATTATACTTCTCTTCTTGAATCATGTACTCTTTGACATGTCATCTAAATTATTTTAGTATGAAACTGATTCTCAAATCTTTGAAAATGTTAAGCGCTCCTGTTAATTAGGCAGTATTGGCCTATGCATTTTAATCGTGCCATGTAATTTGATGTGTCGTTTATCCTTTTCCTTTTCTTGATATGCAATTTAAATTTCTTTGCTTCACAATCTATACCTTACATATATCTTAATTTGCTCACACTTTCGACTATGTTAAGACTTTTGCAACACGGTTGTTGATTTTATATTCCTCCATGAGCTATGAAACCCTTGTGATAATTTGAGGTTGATCTGCTGTAATGCGTCACTATTGTCTTAAATCATTTCTCTTATAAAAAATCGTATACTTCTTTGACTCAGCTTGAATCTGTTTCAAACTAATGCACTATTTTTTCGTATTGATCCTATCAAATTTCTCTGATTCCAGAGTTATCCTTGTAGTAGCCAATTGATTCCTTTTCAGCACTTTCTATTACTTGTGCATCCTTGTTTACCTGTAATTTAATTCATTCTTTCAAATCTTCATGATTACTGTCCTTGTCGCTTGTCATTCCCTTCTAAGACCTTGTGTCCTTCTGAGTAAATTCGAGATTTGTTTTAATGTCACGTGTGATCTTAGATATGGCAAGTAATACGTTAGTTCTTAGGACACGATTAGCGAATGCGGAAGGTAAAGCCTGTAAGTGTGCGATGCCATAAGATGTTATGGAGCTGCGTTTTACGCGAAAGAGTTTTGTCGATATTATGCTTGTGACAGAGTGTGGGTTTGTGAAATAATTGATGAGGTCGAGGACTTTCGAATGAATCGTGCGATAAAGTACAGTTGGATTCTTCATGATGAGCTATGTTAAAGCCCCTGATGTTGACACCATGTAACCACTTTGTTCTGAGCCTATCTTGTAACCTCTCCTTTACACCACACTCTTTTCTTAAATTTAAGTCTTTGCTTTATCCGATATTTGAAAATTTTTATATATGTCAAGACTTTTTTCTTTTCTAATTTATTCAAAAGTAAAATATTAAAACTATGTAGTATCTTATGTATTACTTTAATTTTTGAGGAAGAAAATTTTTCTAAGGTGGGTAGAATGTAAGACCCAAAACTGATGATACAGCTTATTATGAGTCTATTTCAAATTTTATTCATTTATTAGAGATTTTATTTTCATAAATTATTTCATGAAAAATAATTAAATCAAGATTTGATAATTAAGATAGAAATTTTACTTAATTTTATAATTATTGAATAATTTTCTATATTTAAATTATAAAGTTTAGCAGTTGTAAAATAATAAGAATTTTATATGATTTAGTTTAATAATTAAGATTTTAGAATTTATTACTTTAATTTTTATAAACAAATAAAATTAATTATATTATTTCTAATTCTAAATTAGAATATTTGATTAAATGCCGATTAGCAAATTGATAATTAAATAATATCTTTAAAGTAATTTTTGGGAATAAATTAGATTTCAATTAATTACAATATCCCCAAATTTTATTAAAATTACCCAAACCTCAATTTACCAAAATATCCCAAATTTCAAATTGCCCCAAATTAAACCCAAACCCTAAAAATAAAACACAAAACCCATATCCCTTTGTACCCAACACTAGCCGCCACTGAACCTTTCCCCTATCACACACACACACATGGTCAAATGAAAGAAAAGAAAGAAAGGGGAGACAGAAGAAAGAATGAAGGAACAGAGAAGAGCGGAGAGGGAGAAAGAAGGAGAAAAGGGGGAAGGAAAAATAGAGAGAGGGATTCGAGGGAGTAGAGGAAGAGGAGGAGGCGTTGCTGCCTCGCCGCCACTACCGTCGCCACGCAGCCGCTGTCTGGAAGTCATCACCGCCGAAGAGAAGAGGAGTGAGACTGCTACCGAACGAAACGGAGAAGGGAATTATCACGATAAGTTTATGTGAACCCGACTAATCGAGGTAGGGGATTGTTTTAAAGTTAAAATATTTTTGAGTTGAATACCTGATGAGTTTAGTGGATTAACACAAATGAATTAATTTCTGTGCTTGAATTGATTTTCTGCTGTGATTGAAGTTGTGGTTGAATTGATTATTGATTTGTCAGTTTTTTTGAATTTCGGGAGGAAATGATTGAATATGTTGATTTTGAACCTTTCATCAAAATTGGTTCTTATTGATTCTGAATAATGGATTCGGAAATGTTAATTTGAAATGTTGGTTTTGTTGAGTTGAGATTGAAAAGAGGCGACCCGCGATGGGTGGCAAACTCCAGTTTTATAATTTAGTGAGTTTGATTATATTTTTGTTTTAAAATCCTCTTTGGATGCTACTTTGACTTGTGTTGGTGTTTCAATTATTTTAGGTAAAATTTGGATCAGTTTGGCAGAATTTTGGGCAAGAACGAGAAGAATAGGAGCTTCCCACTAGGGCGCTAAAGGCCAAGTTCGCGTTTAGCGCCAGCAACTCAGCGTTAGAAAGGAGTTTCTGCCCTCTTTGGGTCCTAAACGTCCACCTGACATTTAGCACCAGGCAATCCGGACTACAACCTCTCTCTTGGAGCATCTTTAGTTGGATTTAGCTTTAATTATTGTTTTATCTTTTATTTTATATTTTTTATTAACAAAGAAAATGTTTTAGTTTTAGTATTTATTATTTTATTTTAGTTTCAAATCAAATTAGGTTAGATATAAGGTTTAATTACTCTGTTGGTCCCTATAGTTTCACAAAATTTTTAATTAGGTCCCTATACTTTTTTTTTTCATTTTAATTGGGTCCCTGTAACAAACCACTATTTTATGATATATTTTGGACTAAATTAAGTGGGTTTTGTCAACTGTTCTCACACTTATTCATGTAAATTGTATGTTTTTAAGTTTGCTTCCAAATTTTGTGCTATAATTGAAAACATGCTTCCTAGGCCTTTAAATCACTAATTTTTAATCCTCTGTTATTACCATTCAATGCCGTGATATATGCGTTAAGTGATTACATGATTTATAGAGCAGGAATGGCATCGAGCATGAAGAGAAAGCATGCTAAAGTGGAAGGAACACAAGAATTTGAAGATTTGAGAGCTGGGAGTGACCCACACACATGGCCGATGCGTACGCGTGACGAGCATCAGGTGCTGCAGTTAACAGAACTCACTGGGGGCGATTTCTGGGCTGATATGGACCCAGTTTCAAGCCTGAAAATGCAAACTAGAGGCTGGGATGGAGCTGAGACTGAACACTCTTTCACTTTAGCTGAGTTTTTGATTAGTTTTGAATTCTAGTGAGAGAAACTCCTACTTCTCTCTAGAGTTTTTGACAATCTTAGTTTTTGCTTTGAATTGGATCTGGAGAGCTACTGCTACCATCAATTGGAGTCATCTTCCTTATAGTTTTCTTCTCTAGTTCCTCTATTACTCTTTTACATTTGATTATTTTGAATTCATGTTTGGATTTTGTTATGATTGAATTTTGTTAATGCATTGAGTTATTTTCACATCTAGTGTTATTGCTTATTTTATTTTTGTTAATTATTTTCAGTAGTAATTTGAACTACATCATTTTCCTATTTATTATCATGTCTTTTATCTTTGCTCCCCAGGTGTTTGAGAAAATGTCATCCAATATCATGGAGTAGATTTCCTTGCTTGGTTGGGGGTTGATAATTGGAGCTACTTGAATTGTTATACTCAAGTATTAATCTGTAATTGGAAATTGCCAATTAGCTTGAAACTCACCAACTCTGGTTCTTCTCTACGAAGTAACTAGGACTTGTGAGCTAAGGTTAATTGTTTCACTTGAATTTCCTTCACTTGTTAGAGGATAACTAAGTGAGAGCAACGAACATTTACCATCACTCTTGGGAAACACAATAAGGATAGAATTTCCAATTCTCACCCCTAACCAAGTCTTTTTATATTGATTATTTTACAACCCTTGCTAACTATTCATTTCTTTAATTTTTAGTTATTTATTTTCCTTGTTCTCAACTTCAAAAATCTCCAGGAAAATTACAACCAATAATTTGCATCTTGTGTCAACTCCTAGGGAAACGACCAGAGATTTTACTCCCGATTATTTATTTCATTTGTGACACATTTTAAATTCGATAGCGGAAATCTCATCGGTTAAGACTGTACTTGCAACGTGGATTTGGAAGATACCTTTGGTAATTCTTGACCAGCATTTATCTGCTTATCAATTTTTGGCGCCATTGCTGGGGAGTTGTATATGTGTTCTAAGCTATTGGTTGGTGTAAATATATTCATATTTGCATAATTGCATTTTTTTATTTGTGTGCTTTTCGATTATTAGTAGTATTTATTAGTTATTTTGCTTAATATATTTTGTTGCCATGAGCTCTACGTTTCTTTTATTGAATGATGTGTTCATTACAGGATCCGAGCTTAGCCCCATTTGATCCTGAAATTAAAAAAACCATTTCACATATTACGCGAGCTCGGCGTCGGTTAGCTTCTGAGGGTGGTGAAGGGGTTTCACCCAATTCACTAATCTTACCCGAGGTTGAGTCTGAAGTGTCATTAGAGGAAGAAGCTAACTCCTCTCCTACTAAATATATTGATGTCTCTTCTATTGATTCAGGTACCAATACTATGGCCGCTCCTAGAAGGATTACTCTTATGGAGGCAGGAGCTCTGGATTTCACTCTCCAACCATTTCAAGTGCGTCATCCAAATTTGACTACCAATTTCGAACTAAAGACCGCATTGATCAATCTACTTCCTAAATTCCAATGTTTACCCGCTCAAGAGCCCATCAAGCACCTCAGAGACTTTTAAATAGCTTGTTCAACTACTAGGCGGCATGGTGCAGATGAGGTTGCCGTTTGGTTATATGCCTTCCCATTTTCTCTTGAGGGAAGGGCAGATGAGTGGTTCTACACTCAACCCGAGGTTGTTGTTACTAATTGGGATTTACTTAGAAGGGAATTTTTGGACAAGTTCTTCCCACCGGAGGTCACAGATAGATTTAGGAAGGAAATCTCTTGCGTCATTCAAGGTGAATCAGAGACTCTCTATGAGTATTAGAAACGGTTTAGGAAGCTTCTTAATTTGTGCATCCACCACATGATTGACGAGTTGGTGCTTATTAATTACTTTTGCCATGGCATGAAGCCTCAAGATAAGGTCCTTTTGGATGCTTCGAGTAATGGCTCTATGACAAAGTACAAAATGGCGACGGAAGCGTGGCAATTGATTACCGACTTAGCCGAGTCTACTCAACATGTGAGGCACAGGAATAATCATCCCAAGGCTAATGCGGAAGTTTCTTCTAGTAGTGAGTCCGTTGTCTTTACCAAGACTTTAGAAGAGATGACAATTATCCTCAAGCAACTCCAACTCAATCAACAATAACCTCCACCTCTTCCATAACCACAATATCAACATTTAATCCCTCAGAGAGTATGTGGGATTTGTGCTTGCTATTCTCACTATACTGATGAATGTCCGCAACTCTAAGAGGATAACACCTTGGCGGTTACTAATGCTTATTACAACCGTCCGAATCAAGGATACTACCAATAAGGCGGTAACTATAATCAAGGTGGTAATTACAATCAAGGTTGGAAAGACAATCCCAACCAAGGATGGAGAGACAACTACAACCACGGAGGCAGAGACAATAGTGGAAACCAAAGGTAGAACAACAATTACCAATAAAACCAATATCAACAAAACCCTCCCTACCAACAACAAAACCAAGGCCAAAGATACCGACCACCTTACCAAAGGCAAGCTCAAGCACCTCAACTCAATCAACCACAAGTCTCCTAAATCACATACCCTCCTTCTTCCTCCAACTAAGATGAAACACTCCGATCTATTCTTCAAGGATAAAAAGAACTTCAAAATTCACTTGCCTCTAGCCTCACCGGTCTCACGTCCACTTTTCAAGCTCTTATGTCCCGTATGAAACCACCTTCTACCTCTAATACTCAACCTTCAAGCTCTAGTGCACTTCCCTCTCAACCCTTACCTAACCCCAAGGGTGGAATCAATGCCATTACCTTGAGGTCTGGCAGTACATTGTAAGAGAGGAGTCCCGAGGAACGAAGCTCAAGATGAAGATGTTCTTGAGGTAAAAGATGTAGAAGACGAGGATGAGGTACAAGAGGTGGTTGAAGAAGAAGTTGCTCAACCAAGGGATGGAGTTTCTAAGGAAGACAATGTTTTGAAAGAGGCCATTCCAATTCCTTTTCCACACCTAGCTAGAAGGACTAAAAAGCAAGTGGAGCTAGATCCCAAGATGGTAGATATATTCAAAAAGGTTGAGGTAACTATTCCCCTTTTTGATGATATTCGCCAAGTACCTATGTATGCTAAGTTTCTAAAGGATTTGTGCATGAATAAGGAGAAGATTCATGATTTAGAAACTATTCATTCGGGTAGCTCAATTTCTGCTTTCATGGGTGATATACCGGACAAATGTGGTGATCCCGGTCCTTGTATGGTTACTTGCACTATAGGTGGTGTACAGTTTGTTGATTGTATGCATGACTTAGGTGCCTGTGTTAGCATTATGCCATTATCTGTTGATGATGCTTTGAAGCTTCCGCCGTTGAAAAGGTCGGCAGCCCATTTTATTTTGGCAGATAAAAGCATATTCTCAGTGGTTGGCATAGCGAAAGACGTCTTAGTGAGCATTAAGGGGTTGACTTTTCCAATTGACTTCTACATTCTTGAGATGCCCCCTAATGACCCTGGAAGACCATCATCTATCTTGCTTGGGAGGCCGTTCTTGAAGACCTCTGGGTTTAAATTGGATGCCTTCTCAGGTACCTATTCCTTTGAGATTGATGGAAGAGTAGTAAGCATCAACCTTTATGAAGCTATGAAGCATCCACCGGAACACCATTCTATCTTCCGGTGTGTTATGATTGATAAGATTATTGCGGAAGTCCACCGTGATATAGTTGAGAAGAACATGGTTCATGGTGCAAGTGTGGGGAAACCCCATGAATGTGATGAAGACCCCTTACCACCTCCGGTGCTACCGGATAATCAAGTGCCAAGTCATGAGCTGAATATGGTGTTGAAGCCCCTTCCACCTCACCTCACATATGCTTATCTTAAAGACAATCAAAAGCTCCCAGTGATCATTGCAAAAGAGCTTACTTTCCAACAAGAGGAGCGACTGCTTCTTGTACTGAGAAGAAACAATAAAGCTATTGGGTGGAGTTTGGCGGACATAGTTGGTATAAGCCCCTAAGTTTGTGAGCATTGCATTTTTCTAGAGGAGGGAGCTAAGCCTATCCATCAACCTCAAAGGCGGTTAAACCCCACAATTCTAAAGGTTGTGAAGAAAGAAGTGGCCTGACTACTTAAAGCCAATATTATCTATCCGATCTCGGATAGTGAATGGGTTAGCCCAGTACAAGTGGTTCCGAAGAAGTCCGGTGTCACAATAGTGAAGAATGAGCATGGGGAACTCATGGCCACAAGGGTGCAGAATTCATGGAGAGTGTGCATCAACTACAGGCGTTTGAACTTGGCTACTCGCAAGGATCACTATCCACACTACATTTTGAGCATTTAGTAACATTTATTACTTAACATTTGTTAAAGTGTTAGTGATTATTATAAAATTATATATAAAGTAACATTTATAATGAAATGTTAGTAAATATATATAGTTTTTTAAAAAAACTTAAAAATCGTTACCTATTCCGATTCTGGAAATCAAAATTGGAGACTACCCTAACTGCCGGACAGAAGATAGATCAGGGAACCTGCTTCAAATCTCGCTCTCCTTCACACTCTCGCTCTCAATCTCACCCGAAATTACGTTATCCTTTACGCTCTCGCTCTCAATCTCTGCTTCACACTCTCGCTCTCAATTTCACTAGCGCTCTCGATTGTGCTCCTTCTCTGCTTCGTACTCTCTCTCTCTCAATTTCACTGGCGCTCTCGATCGTGCTCCTCCGCTCCTTGAATCTCTCTTTTGTTTCAACAAATTCTAGGGTTGGGTTTGGTATTCTCTGTTTTTAGGTGTGTCTAATGGAGGAGGAGAAGAACTTCCTTTCGTGTTTTTTCTTCTCTAATTTTTGCTGCTTCATTATTATTCTTTGCAATCTTCTTAAGCATTTTTTTATATATTTGTTAAGATTTGTTGGCCATGAATTGATTGAATTCCTAATGTTAAGATCTGCCTAATTCAATCCCGAGAATCCCGAAGAAGACACTGGTGATTTCAAAATTGCATCTCCAGCTGCTAAGGCGCTCCTTTTTCTTTCCTGGCTTCATTTCCAAAATTCATTTAGTTATCCTAGCAATATTTTGCACTAGAAAGCAAAGTGTTAGTAGTTAGTAACTAGAACGAGAGAAGCAAGACTTGGATATGATGTGACATGTTACGACTATTGTGATATAATATTGTTATGCCTGTTCTATTTCTGTTTCTATTTTTGTTTGTAAACTTAACTAGTTAACTAACCAGTTTTGAGTTTTTGCTATGGAGACAGCAATGACATGAATAATGTTCAGCTAAATGATGATGTTCTTGGCCTGATTGTGTTCAAATCAGACCTCCATGACTGATGACTTGCATCATTTACCCTTTTTCTTGCATAAAAAGGACCATAAAAGAGAACAATCTCATTTAATCATTGCATCATGAGTTAATTGATGAATATTATGGTACATTAATTTGAAATGGGTTTATGCTGAATTTCAGGTGAAAAAGGGCAACAAAAAGGGAAGAAAACAACAAAACTAGTTGGGCGTGTGAAACTGGCGTGGCACTTGGAACAAACGCCATGAAAATGCATGGGCGTGGCACACCAGGAGCTGGGTGTGGCACGCCAGTTATGATTTCTAGAGAAGCATGATTGAACATTTTACATGGGCGTGGCATGCCAGTGTATGTTTCCAGAGAGCATTGCTGAAGGCCACAAAAGGGGCGTGGCACGCCAAGCTGGGCGTGGCACGCCAAGCTCATCACACACTATGGGCGTGCCACTTGAACCATTGGGCGTGGCACGCTAGTTCATTAATCCAAAAGGGATCATCACTTGGGCGTGCCATTTGGTATCGAAGGCGTGGCACGCCAACTCCAAATCATCACTTGGGCGTGCCACTTGAAGACCCAGGCGTGGCACGCCAAGCATGAAAGAGCAACATTAAAGTGAGCGTGCCACTTGAGTATCAAGGTGTGGCACGCCAGTACAAGTTTCCAGAGAGGAGGTTGAAGACCCAAAAGGCTGGGCATGCCACTTGGTGTCGAAGGCGTGGCACGCCAAACTGTCATTCTCACTTGGGCGTGCCACTTGAGTATCAAGGTGTGGCATGCCAATGCTTAAGAAGGCAAAGGCAAAGCTGGGCGTGGCACTTGGTGTCGAAGGCATGGCACGCCAGCTCTCAATCCTCACTTGGGCATGCCACTTGAAGGCTCAGGTGTGGCACGCCAACACTAAAAAAGGATAAACTAAAGCTGGGCATGCCACTTGGTGTCGAAGACGTGGCACGCCAGCTCTAAACTCTCACTTGGGCATGCCACTTGAAGACCCAGGCGTGGCACGCCAGCTACTGGACCAAGGAAGAATACTGGGCATGGCACGCCAGTTCTATTAACCAGAGAGAAGAACCAAGCACACATAATGAGCGTGGCACGCCAGACCCTGGGCATGCCACGCTAGTTCAATTTTTCAGAGAAGAAAAGAAGAATGAAAATGGCTGGGCGAGCCACTTGGGTTCGAAGGCGTGGCACGCCAGGCCAACACCAAACTTAAGAAGACCCTAGGCGTGCCACTTGGGTTCGAAGGTGTGGCACGCCAGGCCAACACCAAGCTTAAGAAGACCCTGGGCATGCCACTTGGGCTCGAAGGCATGGCACGCCAGGGACACCAACATTTGGGGTGTGCCACTTGAAGAGTTGGGTGTGGCGCGCCAAGCCAAATTGGAAGATGGGCGTGGCATGCCACTTAAACGCCTGTCACACGCCAGCCTGGAAGGTCACGTTTGTTGAGTTTTCTTTTCTCTCTAAATTGTAATTTTCTTTTCTCTTTTGTATTTTCTCTATTCTAGTGCTAGGAGTAGTATAAATAACCCTTGAAAGTACTGAAAAAGGGATTGTTGTTAGCTGGGTTGATTGTTGAGTAGAACTTTGTTAAAGTGTAGATTTACTTTTCACATTATCTCTTTCATCTCTTGTACTTTTCTCTGAGCTATAAGTAGCTAAATTCCCTCTCATTGAGAGAGGGAGCTCTGTTGTACTTAATGGATTAATGATAGTGAATTTCTTCTTCTCTTTATCTTCTCTTTGATTTGCTAGAAGGAATTTTGTTTTAATGATAGTATTTAATTATCTTGGGAAAGATATTGAATGCAAAATGGGTTTCATGGGAACCTTGGAAAAGGAAACATGAAATCATGCTAGAAATCCCTTCTCACACTTGAGTAGGATCTGGGTTTTGGTGTTTGGATATGGTGACATATAATCCTCCCTCTACTTGGACCTATGATGATGTGTGGTATAATCAGGGACCAAGAATATCTCTCTTCATGAGCAATTAGACCAAGGAATTAGCTATTGATCAAGATCTGAGAGTTGAATCACCAAGGGATTGGAGTTCAATCAATCATGATTGCCAAGAGGTCAATGAGTTGCATGATTGAAGATGAGATGAACTAGATTTAATCCAAAGAGAACAACATCTCCTGATCTCAATGAATTCCCCCTATTCTTATCTTCCATATTCTTTATAGCTTTCTTTACATTCTGTTAATCCCCATTCCCATTTACAATTAAGTCATTTATGTTTCTGCACTTTACATTATTGCCATTTCCATTTCTGCTCTTTACTGCTTTTCTTTACTCTTGAGTCATTTATATTTTTGCCCATTTACACTTCTGCAATAACAATATATTTTGCTCAGCTTAACTAATTCACCAATTGATTAAAATTGCTCAATTCTACCAATCTCTGTGGATACGATCCCACTCCACTGTAGGTTATTACTTGATAATAAATTTGGTGCGCTTCCCAAAGAACGAATTCATTTTATATGGGAAGTGAATTTCGGTCATCAAATTTTATGGTGCCATTGCCGGGGATTGGTTTGAATTTGACAATGATTAAATTGATTAGGGCTAGATTAAGCATTTTAATTACCCTGTTACTTCTTTTCCACTTCTTTAATTTTCTTCTGTTCTATTTTGTTTTCTTTTTACCTTAGCCATTTTAGTTACTCAT
This sequence comes from Arachis hypogaea, assembly GCF_003086295.3. Taxonomy (NCBI): domain Eukaryota; kingdom Viridiplantae; phylum Streptophyta; class Magnoliopsida; order Fabales; family Fabaceae; genus Arachis; species Arachis hypogaea. Next base: position 62,223,227 of record NC_092055.1, on the reverse strand, counting down.
TGTTCATATTTCCATTCTTCTAACTGTTTGATTAATTGCATCAACCAAGCTAACCACTAATCCTAACAAGAGTGATTTCTTCACTTGTCCTCTGCTTGCTATTTGTTGGATGTATGACAGGTAGAAGGGGAAAAACTTCATCCTCCTTCGATAGTGAACCTGAGAGGACCTTCCTTAGATTAAAGAGGGAAGCAAGAGGCAAAGGCATAGTTGATGAGGAAGTAGTGGAATAAGATCTGAGAGCTACTATGGAGAAAGAGGTGATAAATCATGTTGGAGTAGAAGCTTGCAATCCTATTGGGCAAGAGAGGAGAGTCTTAGGCTCTTACATCAACCTCAATCCAAGAAACTGTGGCCGCAGCATTCTGAAGCCAACAATTCATGCTAACAACTTTGAGTTGAAACCTCAACTCATCACACTTGTCCAGAATAATTATTCATATGGAGGGGGAGCCCAAGAGGACCCAAACCAACATCTTACTACATTCTTGAGGATTTGTGACACTGTAAAGTCCAATGGTGTACACCCTGACACCTACAAGCTACTTTTGTTCCCTTTCTCACTCAGAGATAAGGCAGCAAAGTGGTTGGAAGCATTTCCCAAGGAGAGCTTAACAACTTGGGATGAGGTTGTAAACAAATTTCTAGCAAGATTCTACCCTCCACAGAGAGTCAATAGACTGAGAACTGAGGTGCAGACCTTTAGATAGCAAGATGGCAAAACGCTTTATGAGGCCTGGGAGAGGTTCAAAGATTTAACAAGGAAGTGCCTTCCAGATATGTTCAACGAATGGGTTCAACTACACATCTTTTATGAAGGCCTATCATATGAAGCAAAGAAAGTTGTGGACCACTCTTCAGGGGGTTCATTCAACAAGAAGAAAACCATCGAGAAGCCATAGATGTTATAGAGATTGTAGCTAAAAATGAGTACTTCTATGCTTCAGAAAGAGCTCAAAAGAAAGGAGTGCTGGAGCTAAACTCTATGGATGCCTTGTTAGCACAAAACAAGATGATTGCAGTACAACTAGCAGCCCTGACAAAGAAGATAGAAACTAGCCAAGTCTTAGCTATCCAAGCTCAAGCACCACCACAAGAAGAAGATACACCAGAAGTTGAATGCGAATTGGAGCAGGCAAATTATGTGAACAATTTTTCTTGGCCACCATATGATCCAAACTCAATGACATACAACCCAGGTTGGAAGAACCACTCGAATTTTGGGTGGGGGAACCAACAAAGCCATTACCAAGACCATAACAAGCCATACCAATCCAACCAATATAACAACCACAACCCCAACCATCAATCAAGCAACAATAGACCCCACCACAATTCACAAAATACACCATATCACCCCTCTCAACAAAAACACAACAACCACCATCAAGATACATCAACCTCAACCATGCAACCATGTGAAATCAAGAGTAATTTTGAGAGAGTGGAGGCTGTAATAGCACAACTGTCATCACAGCTGACAGTGGCTATATCCAACATTTTGGAGAGACAAATATAGGATGAAAGGAAGATAGATGCCAACCAAGAAGAGTGCAGATCAAACCTAAAGAATCAAGGCGCAGCAATCTCAAAATTGGAAGCACAATTGGGGAGCTTATCTAAGCGAATTCCAATGTCCACACATACATTTCCCAGTGATACCATGGCCAACCGAAGAGGGGAATGCAAAGCCATTACACTTAGAAGCGGAAAAGTTGTAGAAGAAGCATCCCCAAGTCAGAGCAACCAAGAAAAAGAAGCTGCGAAGGAACCTGAAAACAAGAAAGAAGAAGAGACCCCTGCACCATCCTCGTCAAAGCCAGTACTAAAGCCTTATGTGCCACAAGCACCCTATCCACAAAGGCTGAGGAAGGATAGGAAAGACAACCAGTTCTCTAAATTCTTATAGATCTTCAAGAAGCTCTAGATCAACATACCCTTTACTGAAGCATTAGAGCAAATGCCACTCTATGCCAAATTTTTAAAGGAGCTCATGACAAGAAAGAGGAACTGGGGTGAGAAGGAAACCATAGTGTTAAAAGAGGAGTGCAGTGCCATCATACAAAAGAAGCTTCCTCAAAAGATGAAAGACCCTGGGAGCTTCCAAATTCCATGCATCATAGGTGATATCACCATTGAAAAAGCATTGTGTGACCTGGGGGCTAGCATCAATCTCATGTCCTTGGCTATGATGAGAAGGATGAACATTAAGGAAGCCAAACCAACAAGAATGGCACTCCAATTAGCTGATAGAACATTCAAGTTTCCTCATGGGTTAGTGGAAGATTTGTTAGTGAAAGTGGGAGAGTTTATTTTTCCAGCTGACTTTGTTATGCTGGATATGGAAGAAGAGGCCAACATATCAATCATCCTAGAAAGGCCATTCCTAACCACTGCTGGAGCCATCATTGATGTTCAAAAAGGGGAACTAGTCTTGAGGTTACATGAAGAGAAGATGGTCTTCAATGTCTTTAAAGCAATGAGTTACCCCCAAGGAATCCATAGGAGAATGCATGATGGTAGATACTATAGAGTAGATAGTTCAAGGGGTTTTGGAAGAAGAACAATGTGAAGAGACTATGGAGCTGGAGCAACAAGCATCAGGTAGAGAATTACCACAAGAGACGATGGAGAATTCAATCATGCTGAACCACACGGGCAACAAGGAAATGGAGGCACCAAAACTAGAGCTGAAGACCTTGCCTCCAAGCTTGAAGTATGCTTACTTATCATTAATTCAAGCTTGAGTGGGGAACAAGAAGAGGAGCTTATCTAAGTGCTAAAATAACACAAAGATGCCATATGATGGACACTTGCAGACTTGAAGGGAATCAGTCCTTCAATGTGCATGCACAAAATCCTACTTGAAGAAGGTGCTAAGCCCTCAAGATAGCAACAAAGAAGGCTAAACCCAAGCATGAATGAAGTAGTGCCAAAAGAGGTGTTGAAGTTGTGGCAAGCAGAGGTAATTTACCCCATCTCAGACAGCCCTTGGGTATGTCCTGTGCAAGTAGTTCCTAAGAAAGGAGGGGTCAGTGTTGTACCAAATGAGAAGAATGAGCTGATACCAACAAGAACAGTAACTGGCTGGCGCATGTGAATTGATTATAGGAAGCTTAATGAAGCTACCAGGAAGGATCACTTCCCCCTACCTTTCATGGATCAGATGCTTGAAAGACTGGCCAGACATAAATATTATTGCTTTTTGGATGGTTATTCTGGTTACAACCAAATTGTTGTAGACCCCAAGGACCAGGAGAAAACCTTATTTACTTGTCCTTATGGTGTCTTTGCTTATAGGAGAATGCCCTTTGGATTGTGCAATGCACCTGCAACATTCCAAAGGTGCATGCTGTCCATATTTTTAGACATGATTGAAAGATTCATTGAGGTATTTATGGATAACTTCTCTGTATTTGGTAATTCATATTCTAAATGCTTACACCACTTAGCCTTGGTGCTAAAGAGATGCCAAGAAACCAACCTTGTCTTCAATTGGGAAAAGTGCCATTTTATGGTTACAAAGGGGGTGGTTCTTGGTCATAAGATCTCAAAAAGAGGCATAGAGGTGGACAAAGCTAAGGTGGAGGTGATTGAAAAGCTACCCCCACCTTGCAATGTCAAAGCAATTAGAAGTTTTCTAGGACATGCTGGCTTTTATAGAAGGTTCATTAGAGATTTTTTTAAAAATTGCCAAACATTTGAGTAACCTGCTTGTCTCTAATGTACCTTTTGTTTTTGATAGAGAATGCATGCTAGCCTTTGATGAGTTCAAAAATAGACTTTCCTCTGTACCTATCATAGCACCACCATGCCGGGATTTACCTTTTGAATTGATGTGTGATGCATCTGATTTTGCTGTGGGTGCTATTTTAGGACAGAGGAGAGATAAGTTGGTGCATGTTATTTACTATGCTAGCAAGATCCTCAATGAGAATCAAAGGAATTACACCACTACAGAGAAGGAATTACTTGCCATTGTCTTTGCTTTTGACAAATTTAGATCATATCTTATTGGCTCTAAAGTAATTGTATTCACTGATCATGCAGCACTCAAATATTTTCTTACTAAACAAGAGTCCAAGCCCAAACTAATAAGGTGGATCCTGCTACTCCAAGAGTTTGACATTGAAATTAAAGATAGGAGTGGAGCAGAGAACAAAGTGGCTGACCATCTATCAAGGATCCCAAAAAAAGAAGATGAGGCACACTAACTTGCAGCAAATGAGAGCTTCCCTGATGAGCAGTTGATGATGATCCAAGAAGCCCTTTGGTTTGCAGACATAGCCAATTTCAAGGCTATTGGAGAACTACCAATTAACATCAACAAACACATGAGGAGAAAGCTAATCAAAGATGCTAAACACTACATTTGGGATGAGCCCTATTTGTTCAAAAAGTGTGCTGATGGGATCTTGAGCAGGTGTGTTTCACAAAAGGAAGGGCAAAAAGTGCTTTGGCAATGTCATGGATCTGCATATGGAGGCCATTTTAGTGGGGAAAGAACTGCAGCCAAGGTTCTACAATGTGAGTTCTATTGGCTAACCATGTTCAAGGATGCAAAGGAATTGGTAGCAAGATGCAATGAATGCCAAAGAGCTGGAAGTCTATCCAAGAAAAATGAGATGCCACAAAAATTTATAATGGAATTGGAGTTGTTCGATCTGTGGGGAATTGATTTCAACGGGCCATTCCCATCCTCATACTCAAACAACTATATATTAGTGGCTGTAGATTATGTGTCAAAATGGGTAGAAGCCATAGCCACAGCAACAAATGATAGAAAGGTTGTGATGAACTTCTTGAGAAAGAATATTATCAGCAGATTTGGAGTCCCTAGAGCCCTTATTAGTGATGGAAGAACACACTTCTGCAATAGGCATCTTGAAGCACTCCTACTCAAGTATGGAGTAAAGCACAAAGTGGCAACTCCATACCATCCGTAGACCAATGGGCAGGCTGAGATTTCAAACAGGGAGCTCAAAAGAATTCTTGAAAAAACTGTTGGAAACTCAAGAAATGATTGGTCTATGAAGCTGGATGATGCATTATGGGCCTAGAGAACAGCCTTCAAAACACCTACTGGAATGTCTCCATACCAATTGGTGTTTGGTAAGGCTTGTCACTTACTAGTGGAGCTTGAACATAGAGCATTTTGGGCTCTAAAAATGTTGAACCTTGATGACCAAGCTGCTAGAGAAAGGAGGCTAGCTAATACAACTCAATGAGTTGGAAGAATTCAGAAATCAAGCTTATGAGAATGCCAAGATTTACAAGGAAAACACAAAGTGGTTGCATGATTAAAAGATAGCAAGGAGAGAGCTCACAGAAGGTCAGAAAGTGCTGTTGTACAAATCAAGACTCAAGTTCTTCCCAGTGATGCTTAAGTCTCGATGGTCTAGACCCTTCACCATCCTTAAGGTGTCAGCCTATGGTCATGTAGAGCTCATGGAGGACAAAACACAAAGAACTTTCACTATGAATGGCCATAGACTCAAGCATTACTTGGGAGACTCACTGGAGGAGAAGAGAGTTAGCTACAACCTCAGCTAAAGAAAGAAGAATGTCAAGCTAGTGACGATAAAGAAGCGCTAGTTGGGAGGCATGATAAACCCATATTTTATGATATATTTTGTGCTTAATCTAAGTGATTTATTCAATCCTTCACCCACTTATTCATATTATTTGCATGATTTTACTTTCCCTTCCTTAGTATGTAATGTATGTGAAAAACATGTTTCCTAGGCTTTAAAATTAATTATTTTAATTACCTTTAATTCCATTCGATGCCGTGATTAGTGTGTTGAGTAGTTTCAGATCTTCTAAGGCAGGAATGACTTAAAGGATGGAAAGGAAACATACAAAAATGGAAGGAAAGCACAAAACGGAGTTTTTGGAGAAATTGGCATCCACGCGATCGCATGGACGACGCGGACGCATGCCAAGCGCGAAGAAGCAGCGACGTGGCCGCATGACTGACGCGACCGCGTGCCTTAAGCAGAACATATATGACGTGGTCGCATGACTGACGCGACCACGTGACAACGAAAACTACGAATGACGAGACCGCGTGATCCACGCGGACGCGTGACAGAGGCCACGCACCAGAAATTGCAGAAAATGCCCCCAGCAAATTCTGAAGCCCTTTTTGGCCCAAATCCAAGTTCAAAAGGCATAGACCAGAGGTTATGAAGTGAGGGAACGCATCTGTTCAAGGAGAGTCTCCACTTTAGTTAGTTTTCATGATTTAGATTTAGTTTTGAGAGAGGTTCTCTCCTCTCTCTTCTCTCTTTAGGATTAGGATTTAGAATTAGGATTTTATTCGCTTTCAGGATTATCTCTTCATCAGGTTCAATATTCCCTTTTATTTACTTTTGCAATTTGATTTATGAATTCTTCCATGCTACAGATTACTCTTTTGAATTAATGTTATTTGAGGTATTTCAGTTTAATATTGCTTTCTCTTATTTACATTATTGTTATTCCCATCTGAAGATATTTTTATTCCAGTAGATTTACTTTTCTCCTTTTGGTCTTGGTTAAGAACTCCGTAACTCAGGAGTTATCAAACTCAAACATGATTGATAATTGTTATATTTGTTAATTGAATTGAACTTCAATAATCCCAATCTTTTCTTAGGAAATAAATAGGATTCAAAGATCAAACCAATTAATCCCTTGACCTTCCTTTATCTTAGTAAAGGTTAACAAAGTGGAATTAAGATTCAATTCTCATCATCATTGATAAGGATAGCTAGGATAGGACCTATAATTTCTCATACCTTGCCAAAAGTTTATTTACAATCATTTATTTATTTTACTTGCCATTTAAATTGCTTGTTCTTCACATACTTTATTTGCTAATTAAACTATTCACTCCTCATTCTCAAAACCCCGATTTACAATCTCCATAACCAATAATAAGAACATACTTCCCTACAGCTTCTTGAGAAGACGACCCGAGATTTGAATACTTCAGTTATCAATTTATTTAGGGGTTTGTTACTTGTGATAACCAAAACGTTTGTATGAAAAGACTTTTGAAGGTTTAGAAACTATACTTGCAACGAGGATTTATCCGTAAACTTCTAGACCACGCAAACGTTTGTATGAAAAGACTTTTGAAGGTTTAGAAACTATACTTGCAATCGTCTGCCTTATTATTGGTTATTGTAAATATTTTTCTTTTACTTGTTTATTTCTCTTTATTTTTCCCCTCTTTATTTCTTTTTAGCTACTATGAATTCTAACCCCTTCCGCTTTGAGTTTGGTTCTAATGTTATTGTAGGAATGGAAGTTATAATAGGAACATGCATCAAGGTCAGACCAATCAAAGATGGATGGAGCCAAGAGGATCTGATCAACCCTTTAGGCAACAACACCCTCCAAGAGATATCATGGACAAAGACCATTCTACAATGCATACCAAGCAAATAGACATGGTGGACAACCTTGTAATTACCAACAAGCCCCACCCTGTGCTTATAGGCCATCCTCTCAATGTAACTTCGAACCACCACACTCACAAGCTCCTTTTCACCATTCACCACCGTATGATCCTCATTTACCCCAGTTCCAATCCAATCACTCCCAAACACCACCACTTCCCCTGTACCATATCCAAATCTATCACCCCAAGAATCGGAGGTTCGCCTCAAGAAAACAGTAAATCGACTTCAAACAACCCTTCATCAACTGGAGCAAGCAGTAAGTCAATTATCTTCTAGACGGTTAAACATTCAAGGACATCCCACAGCCCCATGTGGACAATCTAACGAAGAGCGTAGCATGAAGGAGATACTAGAAACTCCAGTAGACAAGACAGAGCATGGTTTCGTACTGGAACAAGTAGAGGAAGCTGTCATTATTGAAGAAGAAGAGTTGGTTGAAGACATAGGAGACGCTGAACCTCAATGGGAATCCAAAGTTGTGGAGCATTCTGTCAAGGATGTTACAATTGATGCTAAGGAGGATTGTGCGCAATCCCCAGAGCAAGCCCTTCATGAAGAACTAGACAGAATAATCCAAGAAGCAAGTTTCCTTGATGATGATAAACTCAAGTCAAGTTCTCCTAGTAATGAACTTGCATCCGCAAGTGAATTCTCTGAGATCGAAGAATCTTTCCCAAGTGAATACGAAGATGATACGGAGGTAGATTTCTCTCAACCTCCAATCTATGACTTAAGTGATGAGAAAGACATAGATGGCTTTGATCAGGACATGGATATGTTTGAAGAATCTTGCAAGGAAGTGGAGAATTTCACAAAAGAGAACAAGGGAGTAGAACTCACAGAACCACTGGAACCACCTATCCCAAGGCCATTACCACCCAATTCAAGTTTCAAGTGGGTACAATCCTTAACCTTTAACTGTGTTTTTCCACTTGAATATGGTTTACTTGAAACAGATGGCCAGCTTAGAGCTCTCTGCGGCTTTAAGAGTAAAAGGAAAATGGCTCGTACTCAGAGCTGGTGCACAAGGTTCACTAAGGTTCCACGCTTCAACTCGAAGTGTAAGAATTGGTTTCATATTCAATCAAATGGATCTCGGAAAGCGTTTGGTTATTCCGGTGAGAATCTAATTTCTAAACCACCCAGATGGAAAAGTAGAGATCAAGACAAAGGCGGATTTAAAAGCAAAGTTTGGGATCCTGGAATCTATGCTGACAATCATCACCCCAGGAGCCTGACAATCTGTTTGAAGCTGCTCAGAAGCTTCACATGCCTAGTTTGGGACCCCGGAGGCTATTGGCATTCCAAGCATTGGTGGAGATTTCTGGATGAATTTAAGCATAAGCCGCCATAACAGGAAGCTCATCCAATGTCCAACTTAAGGACTTTAACTAAAAGTGCTAGGTGGGAGACAACCCACCATGGTATGATCGTCCCTTTTTCAATTTTTATTTAGTTTTATTTGTTTTCAAGTTTTATTTTATTTTATTATATTGAACCTGGAGTTTTGCATCTCATTCATATTAATTATTGCATTCTGCATACTGCATAAAAAAAAGGGGGTGTGCGACGCGACCGCATCCCTCATGCGATCGCGTCAAATTGCAAAAAACACTACCCACGCGACCGCGTCATTCACGTGGTCGCGTGACCTGGAGATCGGCATAAAGATCTAACGTCCAGAAAGTTAGGCTAGAATCGTGCGGCCATTGTGCGTATTGCACAAATGACCCACGCGATCGCGTCAATCACGCGATCGCGTCACTTGCACAGCAGACATCAAGCCCACGCGACAGCGTGAGCCACGCGATCGCGTCGTTTGGATTGCACAACACCCCAAAAGGAGACAGAGAGTTGTGCTGAAACGACGCTGGAATTGTGCGTTTCGCACAAATGCCAGTGACGTGATCGCATGCCCCAGGCGATCGCGTCATTCACTCTTTTTGCTCTCCACGCGATCGCACCACTCACGTGATCGCGTCAACCACCATTTCAGCCCAACCACGCAACCGCGTACCCCACGCGATCGCGTGGATTCAAATTTATAACCCCCCCAGTCACGCGAACCCTATCAGTCGCGCCCCCCCCCCCCCCCAAACACTTCTCCTCCCTCTCTTCTTCTCCAATCACACCACTACCACCTAGCTACCACCATGCCACCGCCAGATGCCGCCAACCACCAAGACCCCGCCGCCACCCACCCCCTTCCTCCTTCCTCCTTCTCTCTTCTTCTTTCTTCTTCTTCCCCCTTAACCGCCACTGCCCACGCCACGTCACCACCCACCGCCGCCACCCCGTCGCCACTGCCCAGCGCCACCCACACGCCCCCTCCTTTCCCCTATTACCCCCTACCACCATTACCCCTACCTTTCCCTCCCTTCCTCCGAACAGCTGCCACCGCCGCCGAGCCACCCTCTTCCGCCGCGCCGAACGCCACCGCCGTCATCCCCAGCCACCTCTCTGCCCCCACTATCTTTCTTACGCCTACCAGGTTCCGACGAATGCCACCCTTCTATCCTTCGTAGCTAATTCATATTTTTCTGTTTATGTTCATCCTTAGGCTAGTTAGATATGCATGTTGTAGTGGATTTTAGGTTGTTAGGTAGCCTAGGATGTGGTTAGTGGATTTAGGTCTGTTTAATTGCGCTGTTCGTGTTTCTTGTTTTATTCTGCTGTTGCTGTGATGATTGTAATGTTCATATGCTGTACTTCCTTGTTTCTTGCAGCTCTGTACACTGAATTTTCATGTTTATATTCCTTATATGTGATTGCAGCTGTATTTTTGTTTCATATGAACTATTCTGTTGTTATTTATTTTCCGGGACAATCCAATTTTAGTCGGAATGCTGCCCAAATTTCTGTAAAATGTTTCCATTCATGTCTTGGTTTTGGCATTTTCAACTGTACTTTCCTTAGATTTAACCAAACCATTCATGAATGCCAGGGCAAGCTTTCTTATTCTTTTGATTTCCTGGTTCATAATTTGCATTTTTTATGTTTGATTCCAATTTTTGCTATTTCTATATCTATTTGAATCATCATCAACCTGTTTTCCTTATTTGGATATGAGTTACTTATAGCTTCTAACTGTGAATACTTGTTACTTGGAATATTTTCATTATTCCACTTACTTTAACCCACTTTTTACTGACTCACTAATGTTAACTTCCTAAACTCTTTTTCCATTCTAACCAACCTAACCTTTCAAAACTTCTCTTCTGATTTTCTTTCACTTTCTTTTAACATCCTAACCATGGCATGATGTTAATTTCTCTATTTAACATGAATTCAATTACATTTTGGATTGTGAATTCTCCTTTTCGGACTTTTAACTCCTATACAATCCTTAATGCACATTTACTTAACTCATTTTCCTTATCCTTTTGCTCCTTTGCCACTTTGTGTTTCTTTTGTTAATTGCCTCCTTGTTTTCCTGTTTTTATTATATCCTTGATTCTGTTTTTCAGGATGTCGGACTCCCATAGAAAAGGGAAAGGAAAGGCAACAACTGGCAAACAGAAAAGAGGAGAACCCTCAATGTCTATCATAGATCTCATGCATGATGCCTCCTTGCGGGAGAAAAATTTTACCCCACAGGAGAAGGCCGACCAGCTAATCCCTGCTACTGATCCAGTAAAGTTTGCAAACCGATACTGTGAGCTGAGGTATCCGGTGTTTGCAACCTCCAGGAAACTATACCTAGAGAGGAATTTGAAGATCCCAGAAGAGGCTGGTTCTTCCTGGAAAGATCAAACAAAGAGGCTGGTTCTTCCTGGAAAGACCCCTGACTGAGGTCAATGCATCTTGGGTTAGGGAATTCTACTACAATTACTTCAAAACTTCCCTAGATGCATTGAACCTTAGAGGAAAGCAGATTCTGGTCATTGAAGAGGCCATTGAAGATGTCCTGAAGCTTCTGCCAAAAACTGATCAGCTGGATGGTTATCAAAAAGCTGAAGAGGATATGCGCTTCATGAAGTTTGATTGGGATGCAGTCAAGACCAGGATAGCCCTTGACCCGACCGTTCCTTGGATTATGGGTCAGAACACCACCATGCTAAAGGGAATCAAGCAGATTTACTTGAATGATGAGGCTCGGCTATGGCATCAGATACTTAGCAACTTCATTACGCCGAGTACTCACGAGACTGAGATACCAGCCGCCATGATCACCCTCCTATGGTGTGTGATGGAGGGTAAGGACCTGTACCTGCCACGCTTTATCCGGTACTATATGGCCAGGGTCCACGTCCGAGGCACTCTTCCCTTTCCTTATCTGATTACACAGCTAGGACGTCGAGCTGACGTGCCTTGGGAGGATGCTGATGAGAAGCCACCTGTGGCAGAATGCAAGAAAATTATCCCGCACAGCAGGAACTTTCTGGCTTTGGGCTACAGACCTCCATTCCTCACTGCTACTGCTGACACAGCCACACCATCTGCCGGCCCCTCTTCTTCCACAGCTACCCCAGCTACCCCTGCCACCACCAGTGCACCTCCACTTGCCCCCAGAGCCCATCTATCATCTAGTGCACCGCCTGTTTCGATGGCTTGACCAGATGGAGCGTCGCAACAAGCGACGCTATGAGCACCTGAAGCTGATGATACGATCTGGCGACATCCCCTCCGAGCCTGATACACCATCCGAGGCATCTGAGGAGGAGGCGGATGATCACGAGGCAGAGACCCATCCCTAGAGCGAGGCTACGCAGGCAGACACAGAGCAGGCTGCATCACATCAGGAGGCTCTGCCTCAGATTCAGGCTGTAGACCCTGAGATCCCTATTCAGACAGCCCCTCCTCTATAACAGCCAGATCCTCAGACCACCACCACAGAGACTCCAGCTACCCACCCTTCCAGTGATGACACCCCTTCACACCCTGCTTGAGTGAGCATCGGGGACGATGCTACATTTTAAGTGTGGGGAGGTCTCCATCTCTGGCGTTCTTTTTTTGGTGAACCACTACATACTCTTTTTATTTATTTTGCTACTTTTCTGTATTTTATTTTTATTTTTATTTTTATTTTTATTTTTCTCAGTACTTATATATATTGCTATTTTTATGTATTTTTACTCTATTTTCCATATTTTGCATTTTAATTCACATTTTAGCCATTTAGTTTAGTTGCAATTCTAACTTATTAGTTATAGAAATTATGGATTAATTAGTATAGTTCACCCTTTTTAGAATAAGATAGCTTTGTTTGAATTGAAAAATATAAAAAGAAAGTAAACTAGGGACTTGAACATAATAGAAATAATCCACCCACCTTGTATATATAGCATTACATGTTAGTTAGTTAACAACATTTCATCAAGGAGAAACAATAGAACTTTAAAGCCATTCAATATAAGTTTTACATTGAGAATAATGGAAATTTTTAACTAAACCTGCATGACATACATAACTGATAAATGATTTTTGAGCTAGAGAACACACAGCCTGTGAGTTTTGAGCTTAATTGTATGGTTACATTCAAACCATAATATTTTATTCATGTGTGTTCCATCCTTCTTTTTTATTCTGATGTTTGATGACATGTCATCATGTCATATTTTTCTATGCTTTTTCATTTGTTTTCAATAGGTTTTATGCACTTTCTTGAGCCTTAAGTAAGCCAATTGGGTAGAATTTCATATTTCCTTTGATTCAATCAACCATGGATGAATTAATGCAATTTCATAAGATTTTGTGCTATAATTGTCATATATTATGAAAGAAACACAATCTCATGATTTGGAGCATAGCTTTGATTGTTTTGATTGATTGATGATAGGTGAAAAGAGTTTTGAAGAAGGTTGAAGAAAGAAGAAATGGCTAGGAGCAAGAGAGAACAAAAAATTTGAGCCAAAGTTTGCCTCAAACTTTAGCTCAAACTTTTAGAAGAGTTGAAAACACCCTGGAGGAAAAAGCTTGAGCCAACGTTTGCCTCAAACTTTTTGGCAAACGTTGGCATCACAAAAGCAACACCCTGGAGGAGAAAATCTTGCGCCAATGTTTGCCTCAAGCTTTTTGGCAAACGTTGGCACCACACTTACACATCCTGAAGGAAAAAGCTTGAGCCAACGTTTGCCTCAAACTTTTTGGCAAACGTTGGCGCCACACATGCATACAAGGGGTATACTTCCAACAAGAATAACTTGAGCTACAGAGCTCCAAATGAGGTGATTCAAAAAGCAATGGAAAGTAGGAATCGAGAGCTTTCCAAGCATATATGGCACTGCATGGTGGACACTAAAATTGAGGGAGAAAACTGCCCCGCAATGTGCATAAACGAACATGGTGGCAACCTGCAGTGAGGCCAACTGACCTCTGCACCTTCGACGGAGTATAACTCGAGCTGTAGAGCTCCAAATGATGCGCTTCCAACGACATTGGAAAGTAGACATTCAGGGCTTTCCAACAATATATAATAGTATGGGGTGGACAATGCGTTTGAGCCTCCAGAACTGGCATTTTCGACCACATTTGAGGCAAACTTTACCTCAAACGCTGCACTCCAAAGCCAGTGACCCTGCCCTCTTTAAATGAGCATAACTTGAGTTGTAGATGTCCAATTGAGGTGATTTCAATTGGGTTAGAAAACGGATATTCAGAGCTTTCCAACCATATATAATAATTTATAGTGGGCATGAAATTGGCAACGTTGACAAGAGGACAAAGTAGCGCCACAAGACATGCAAGGGAGGATCCACGTTTGAGCTAAAGTTTGACCTCAAACTTTAAGCCAAACGTGGATGACAGCAAAAAGAGCAAGCTGCTACAAAAAGCTTGAGTCAAAGTTTGCCTCAAACTTTGACTCAAACTTTTTTTTGGTTCATGGTCCGGTTCAAAGCTTAAATATTTCCCAAGGTCAAGAGCAATCAACAGAGGCTATTTTCAACCCAATTCCATCAAGGCCAAAAGCCCAATTGACATCACTCAAAGGCACAAGAAACAATTTGATTAGGGATTTCATTTTCTTTGTAATTTGCTTTTCAATTTCATTTTCATTTGTCATGTTTGTAAAAGCCTATAAAAAGGCATCATTTTCATTTTAGAAAGGGGGGCTCAGATAGAAAGCATTGGAGGCTGGCTCCACGAGGGAGCATTAGGAATAGAGAACTCTCTTTAGTTTTTCTCTTTGTTTTGAATCTTGGGTAGAGAATTGAAGGAATTCTGTTTCATTCTCACTTTGAGATTTCTCTTGTTCTTCTTCTACAAAATTTCAGTGAATTAAGGATCTGAATCAACACTCTGTTTACTGCTTTCATCTTCATTTCTTTTGCAAATTGTTCTTTATTTGATCAAGGAAGGAATTGAGATCTAGACTTGTTTTCTAGTCTCATTGATTCCCTGAGATCTTTACTTGTCTTTTTAAATTTCACAATTGAGCTAAGCTACTTTCTGTTTTGATCCTTCAAGTGACTCTCTACTTCTGTTTGAATTTCCTGCACTTTTGTTCCTCTGTATTTTACATTTGAGCTACTGTGATCTGAATTTAATTTTCTTGCACTTTAAATTTCCTGTCACTTATTCTCAAGATCTCTTTGATTACTTGCTTTATTGCTTTCTTTAATTTTCAGCACCCACTCCCCTTTAATTTCATGCAATTTACATTTCTTGCAATTTAAGATTCTTGCAATTTACATTTCTTGCTCTTTAAGTTACTTGCAATTTTACTTTCTGCACTTTATAATCCCTGCAATTTACTATCTGTTGGCTACCTCTCATCCAATTTCACTTAAATGTTAGCTTGACTAAACTAATCACCCACTAAAGTTGCTTGATCCATCAATCCCTGTGGGATCGACCTCACTCTAAGTGAGTTTTACTACTTGATGCGACCCGGTATACTTGCCGGTTAGTTTTGTGTGTTTGGAAAATTCGTTTTCCGCAAAAACACCATTAATGTTCTTTACTTTGTTTTAATCTATACGTCCAATTATAGAATAGAAATACATACCAAGAGAGTGATTGAGGCCATTATTTGATTTTAGCTCACTTATCCCAAAATAGCTTACCTTTTACATCACCCTTGTTAGCCCCCTTGAGCCTTTAAATCCCCTTTTATTCTATAAACCACATTACTAGCCTTAAGCAGAAAAACAAAATAAAAAATCCCAAGTTGAATCCTTAGTTAGCTTAAGATAGAAATTGTGTATGGTTTACATGTGGGAAACCTATTGGGAACATGGATGATAAAAACAAAAGGTAGAAAAGTTGAAAAGAATAAAATAATTCAAAATAAAAGTTTTGGAAAGCATGCTCATGTAAAATCAAAATAATTGAATTACCATGTGCATTAAAAAAAAATTTAATTTTCGGTATGAAATAAAGCAATGCACATGGGATAAAAATAATAAATATTGAAATATGAGCATGTAACATCAAAAGTGGGAAAATATGGGAAAATAGGTAAAGAAGCTTTGCTTTACAAAGTATGTATGTTAGGTGAGATCTTAGACTAATTAAGGATTCATTTATTAGCTCACTTAGCCTTATACATATACCCTTACCTTTACCTTGGCCCCATTACAACCTTAACTAAAGACCTCATGACTTTTGTATGTCTATATTCTATAATTGTTGATTGGTTAGATGAAGAACAAAGTTATAGAAAGTAAGAATAAAAAGAAGAATAGAGTGATTAACCCAATAAACACTGAGTGACTAGAGAGTAAACACAAAATCCAGTGAGGGTTCAATAGCTCATTAACATATATCTCTGTTGAAATTATTAATTGTCTTACAAGTTTATAAAATGTTTTTCTCTCCCATTTTAATTGTAAAGGCACTTTATCAATTATCTAAGGTTTGGCTATATATATATATGACTCCTTGAGAATGTGAATTAATTCAACTACATGCAAGCTTTATATACATGTGAATAAAAATAAGAATTGCATGATGCATCATTCATTTAGGTAGTTGCATTTAGATTAGATTGCATTGCATGACATTCCACCACTTCAACCTAACATAACTCTTGGACTTAGCATGAGGACATGCTATTGTTTAAGTGTGGGGAGGTTGATAAACTCATATTTTATGATATATTTTGTACTTAATCTGAGTGATTTATTCAATCCTTCACCCACTTATTCATATTATTTGCATGGTTTTACTTTCCCTTCCTTAGTATGTAATGTATGTGAAAAACATGTTTCCTATGCTTTAAAATTAATTATTTTAATTACCTTTAATTCCATTCGATGCCGTGATTAGTGTGTTGAGTAGTTTCAGATCTTCTAAGGCATGAATGACTTAAAGGATGGAAAGGAAACATACAAAAATGGAAGGAAAGCAAAAAACGGAGTTTTTGGAGAAATTGGAATCCACGCGATCGCATGGACGACGCGGACGCATGCCAAGCGCGAAGAAGCAGCGACGCGGCCGCATGACTGACGCGACCGCGCGCCTTAAGCAGAACACATATGACGCGGTCGCATGACTGACGCGACCGCGTGAAAAGGAAAACTCCGAATGATGCGACCGCGTGACCTACGCGGACGCGTGACAGAGGCCACACACCAGAAATTGCAGAAAATGCCCCCAGCGAATTCTGAAGCCCTTTTTGGCCCAAATCCAAGTCCAGAAGGCATAGACCAGAGGTTATGAAGTGAGGGAATGCATCTGTTCAAGGAGAGTCTCCACTTTAGTTAGTTTTCATGATTTAGATTTAGTTTTGAGAGAGGTTCTCTCCTCTCTCTTCTCTCTTTAGGATTAGGATTTAGAATTAGGATTTTATTCGCTTTCAGGATTATGTCTTCATCAGGTTCAATATTCCCTTTTATTTACTTTTGCAATTTGATTTATGAATTCTTCCATGTTACAGATTACTCTTTTGAATTAATGTTATTTGAGGTATTTCAGTTTAATATTGCTTTCTCTTATTTACATTATTGTTATTCCCATCTGAAGACATTTTTATTCCAGTAGATTTACTTTTCTCCTTTTGGTCTTGGTTAAGAAATCCGTAACTCAGGAGTTATCAAACTCAAACATGATTGATAATTGTTATCTTTGTTAATTGAATTGAACTTCAATAATCCCAATCTTTTCTTTGGAAATAAATAGGATTCGAAGATCAAACCAATTAATCCTTTGACCTTCCTTTATCTTAGTAAAGGTTAACAAAGTGGAATTAAGATTCAATTCTCATCATCATTGATAAGGATAGCTAGGATAGGACTTCTAATTTCTCATACCTTGCCAAAAGTTTATTTACAGTCATTTATTTATTTTACTTGCCATTTAAATTGCTTGTTCTTCATTTACTTTATTTGCTAATTAACGGAAGCTCAACAAATTGTAGGAGAATCTACACAGATCATAAGGGGAATCCTGATAGAAATTAAACCTGTTACTCATCAACACAAGAAGTAACAGTCTTCCTCTTGTCAGTTTTCTCTCTATCTTTCAAATATTCATTTCAATTTCTATACTTTGTTCCACTAGAAATAAGATTACTTCATGGCACAGTCACAATCTGATGAGCTTTATAGTTTGCACTTTTTCTTTCTTACTCATGCTAAAAAGATGTATCTGTTATTTTTATTTTTATTTTGAAGAGCTAGAAGGGTCTCTTGTTGGATTTTCGCTCTCAAGTTTTGTATACAACTTATCTATTTGTAGACATGAGTTTTAGACTTGAGTTCTGTTGGGTTTGAATCTTTCTTGTGTTTTAGACTGTAATAAGTGTAAGTATTGGCATAGAAGTTACATTTTCAGTATACAACTCATGCTAAATGAATGAAGTTCTTGTTTGAAATAAAAAAATTAAATTTGGATTCTAAATCTCATGTCATGCTATTTCAAGGTTCATTTACTGCTCTTCTACTGGTGTCTATCTCAAATCTGATCTATTGCCTCATGTTGAGGTCAGTTTACACTTTACAAACATTCTGTATTAGTGCAGGATCCAGAAAAGGGTAACACCTGAAGGATGTTAATTGAATACTAATACTTGTTAAGAAAAAATGATAGGTTGATGTAGTCGATCCAAAGAGCAGGCATAAGGGAAAGCTTGAGATAGAGAGCTTGCTGCAATCAAGAGGTGTTAACTGGACTTCATTAAGGCTCTCATTTCCAAGGTAGCATCCTCATCCTCCATATTTACTATTATTATTTAGTACTACTACAATACCCTGTATCTGATTTGCAACTTACAACTACATTTCGACTCCATTCTAGTGCTAAGTGCTAACTTACTTTAATTACAGTAATTAATTAATATTTAATTGTTAGTACTCCTTATATAATTGAGCTGTTCCATTTTCATTGCATATTATATATTATTTTTTGTGGTAATCAAAATTGCTTTTGTCATTTTATGGTTTGTATTTGGTTCTTCTTGTCTTGTGCACCCCGTTGGGCATGTGGGGGCACTCTGCCACTACTCATTCATTCAATCTAGTTGCACAATATAGGATAAAGTTCTACTCATCACGTGCATGACAACACCTTAACTGCAGTCGTGATTTTTTATGAGATTCCAAAAGATGTTAAAGAGGTTTTCTTAACGGGTGCTACTTCCAAGCTCGGCAGAGCTATTGCACTTTATCTCTGCCGAAAGAAAGTTAAAGTTCTGGTAATAAGCTTTTCTATTTATTCTCAATCTGTTACTGCCTCACATCTTACAATTTTCATTATTAGTGTTTTAAATATAGGAAAATTAAATTTCTAATATCAATATGTCATTAATTAGTTGTACCTCTTAGTAATCAAAGTATGGTAATTAAATAAAATGAAGTTATTAACATACATTCGCAAGAATTTGAGTATATATGTTTAGAGCAACGCTGATTGATTTTCATAATTTAGCACAATATAGGATATGCTAAGTTATATATTTTATATTTATTTTGTTAGTAAGTATATTTTATATAAAAATGTTCATAATATAGAAAAATAAATATATCTATCTTATAGAAAATAAATAGTATTTAAGTGTTATATACAAAAAATAAATATTTATGAAATGTGTTGAAATGAGGAGGAACTGAAACTGAAAGCTTTATTGACTACAAAGGATAAAAGCCTCTAGCTATATCCTCTTACATTTTTGCTCTTTATTCTTTCTTGATCTTGCCCCTTTTTTATTCTATCTTAATTTGTTTTTGAAATGGTTGAGACTAGTTGACAGTAAACACTTATATTTTACAAATCTTTTGGTGATTTACTCTTTTAAAGATTAATAATGAACTTTCTAACTACATTAATACACATGAATACATAAGCTGCTAGTTATTCTACTCTCTGGTCTTCACTGAAGTTGAAATTACTACAATGAGTTACTGGTGAAATTCAGTGTTCAATCTCCACTTGAATACTTGATCCTCTCAATTCTATAGAGAATTCTTACATGACTTAATAAAAAATATTAGCATGATGTACTTGTTGTTTTCCCTGTATTTGCCATTGATTACAATTTTCTGATAGCTTTGGCGAAGAATTAGTTGAGGAATCCAGAAATAGAAAGATTTCAAGTACTTTTACTATTTTTAATGCAATTTTTTTCTTATGGTTCCTTAATTAGTGCCATTAAGGGCACTAAAAAGATAACAAATAAAAAATAAATGTTATACCTCTGTAGAAGCTCATTATGCTGCTGTGTATGAGCTATAGAAAGTTTCTTCTCTGTAAGTGCTACAATTTACGGCCTCCTATGTCTAGCTAAGGGAATAAGTAGCATAAATTTTAGTTGGCCTCTTTGTCCCCTCTTATGATATATATATATATATATATATATATATATATATATATATATATATATATATATTTCAAACTAAAATATATACAAGAACATCAATGCATATGGTTTACACATGATTAATACATGAGTGTGTACCCAATTCCCAAGATTCTCAACATAATTACAAAAACACAATTTTATCTCTACCCAATGTTCCCAACTTTCCGAAATCAATTAATGAACACTCTCACTAGCCTTAAGCTAATCAAAGATCCAAACAACGGACATTTATTATTTTTCACTTAGGCTTGTAATGTGCTATCATTAAGAACAAATGGGTTAAGCATGAGCTCAAAATTGGCTAACAATGGAAGATAAAAGGTAGGATTTTTGGGTAAGTGAGCTATTTGAACAATGGCCTCAATCATATAAAAGCATGTGTACACAAAATAATGGACATAAAGAATCAAACAAACCAAAGATTACACTTATAGGAAGAGAATAATGCACACAAGAATGAAAATAAGTGGTCATATGATGTAACCACACAATTAGGCTCAAAACTCACATGCTTGTGTTCCTTGCTCAAAACATGATCCACAAAGTGTATAATTCAGGCAAGTCCTAAAAATATTTCAACCAATTGGAGTGGTGCCCTAGAAATGGAATTCCTGGAAATTTGTATCATATTGACTAAGCTTATTCTAATGCAAGGTTGTGATTTAGAAAACTAAAAAAAAAAAAATTCTTACCCCTTTTCCAATCAATGAGAATTTCATACGCAAAGGTGATCAACTAGGTTTCAACAATTCACAATGTGTTTTTCCAATTCACAACCAAAAACGCTAAAACAACTAAATGATAAAAATCCAACCAAAATATGGAATGTATACCATCTAAGGTGTAAAATGCGACAACAAAGATAAAGTAATCCCAAGATAACAAATATATACAATAGTCTCAAAGTGATCTTAAAGATAAAGCGCAAAATGAAATAAAGTAGCAAAAGCTAGAGGATAAATGTCTCAAAGTTCACCACACAAATGCTATCCACCGGTCACAAACGGTAACCTCCCCACACTTTAGGATGAAGCATCGTCCTCGATGCTACTGCTGAAGCATGGGCTGGGGTCAATAGTGGCGCCGGGCTGTGGCTCAGGCTCAGGCTGTGGCTGTGGCTGGGAGTCTTCAGGGGGAAGCTAAACCTCTGTGGTGGCCTATGTCTCTGGGGGTGCCTCCTGCTGAGTCGGCTCCTCAACATGCTCCTCCTCCTGATCCTGCTCATCGGAGACGGGAGAGTCTGGGAGCAGAGGTAGCTCAATATCCTGTGATACGAAGACCTGGTCTATGCATTTGAGACTTCGCATGATACGACACTCGCTGCACTCCATGAAGTGAAACAGGCGTTGTACAAGCAGGTATGTCGGCTCAGGTGCTGGTGGTGGTGGCAAGGGTGCTGCGGCTACTGAAGCAGAGGAGGGTCCTGCTGCTGTTGTGAAGGATGAAGGTTGAGTTGCCTCCACCACTACTCTAGCTCGAGAACGGTGTCTGGATAGAGGCTTATCGTGTACCCACCTACCCCACAGAATAGTAACCTCCTTATCGTCGTCATCTGGGGGTGGTGGTGTCACGTCATCGTCCTCCCATGGGACATCGGCTAGCTCAATCATGCTGGTGATCAATGTAGGAAATGGTAATAGGCCACGGATGTGCGCGTGCCACATGCTCTGCCTGATCAACCGGGGAAAGTCTACTTCTTTCCCCTCCATGACACAGCCAATCAGAACCAGCATATCCATCGGAATCTCTGAAAAGTGAGTGGTGGGCAGGATATAATGGGCGAATATATGCTGCCAAGTCCTAGCCTCTCTCGACAGATAAGTGAATAGCATCCCCTTAGGCTTCTTGTTGCCATAATCCATCACCCAAGGGGCATCCGGTGTGTCAATCATGCACTTCAGCACCTCATAATCAAAGGTCATGCAGTGGATAGCTACCTCTGCCTGCTGATAGGCGCATGTGTCATCTGTACGAGGGCGGCAAAGCAATGCCTCCCCCAATAGCTACCAGTTTCTTTTCAATGTTTAGATTCGTCTTCTGATATTTGGCGAAGCGAAGCTCACAGTAGAGATTGGGAAACTTGGTTGGGTCGGTGGATGGTAATAATTGATTCTCTTTTTCCACGTCATTTAGCGGATTCTTACCATAGTTGGCATAAGGGGAAGGGGTAGAGGCTTTGGAGCACTTCCTCTTCTTTGAGGCAGTAGCTATGGCTTTTCCTTTATCTGACATCCTGAAAAATAGATGTGATATGATATTAGCAACAAGCCAAGTAGATGTATAGCACTCAAGGTAAGACATACTCATGAAGTGAGTGAAGAAAAGAGAATTCTTGGAATGCAAGTAACAAAAATCAGAATTCAAACCAAGTCACAAACCAAGAATTCAAACCACAATTGCACAATGCTTTGTGTATTAAGCTCAAGAAACGTCATACCCAAAAGAATGATCAAAAGAGTTAAGTTGAAAACCAAAAGAAAAGTTAGTTGGTTAAACAAGTTAGAAGTTAGAAACTGGTTCAAAGGTTAGTGATATGACGGTTACTGGCTTAATTAAAAGAAGTGCACAAAGTATGAAAGCTAAGCATACTCATAATCATGAGGGACATTTAGTCATTGATGATGAAATACAAGATTGCAAAAGAAGTAATTTATTAAAAGTAAATCAATAATCAATGTAAAAGCCACTAGGTTCGCCTTAATTGGTGTTGGTAAAGTCAAAACATTGAAGAACAAGTTAATCAAGAAACATTCAACACCAAATCCAACGAGGCATAAAAGTCGCAAGTTGAAACAAGAATGGAAAACCCCATGATCTATGTGACTTAATGTGAATTAAGTATGAATAGAATGAACCAATTCAGCCACATGGATTTAAAACTTTCAATCTTGTGAGTTTGTGCAAAAGAGGCTCAAAAATCTTAAAAGAGATTCAAGTTATGCTCAATCTGAAAACTCACTCAAACTATTCAATGCATAGAAATAAATCACCATTATAAACAGGCAAAGAGTGTTATAAGCATGACCAAAACTTTGTAAACAAGTTCAAGAGGAGATTTCCAAACCCATTTAACAAACAGGATTCTTTGAGACACAGAAATCCGTCTTATAGAATTCTGTTGCATTGATGCCAGGGCATCTTGGCCAGTTTCACTGACCTTTTTCTTTGCTATTTTTGGGTAGTTTCATGCATTTTCTTAGTAAATAAGCAAGTTTTGGGTGAATATACACTTACATCTTGATTCAAGCAAACATTGTGAACTTTACATGATTTCATGAGAATTATGCTTGAATTGAATGATAAAATAGATGATGCATGATCTCATGACATGAAACAAAGCTTTGATGCACCTTGTTTGTTTGATTTCAAGACAAAGGAAGCAAGGAAGAGCCACGTTAGCAGCCACGTTAGTCTTACTAATGTGACTACTAACGTGGAAAGGGAGCAAGCTTGCAACGTTAGTGGTAAAGTTACCACCAATAACGCCTTCGAAAGCCATCATAACCCACGTTAGTTGCCACGTTAGTTACATTAACGTGGGAACTAATGTGGAAGGAAAAAGAAGCTCCAACATTAGTGGTAAAAGTAAGCACCACTAACGTTCCAAAAGGCCACACATAGACACGTTAAGAGTCACGTTAATCTAATTAACGTGAAATCTAACGTGGAGTAAGAAGAAATCGCTAACATTAGTGACACTCACCTTTTTCACTAACGCTGGATCAGGCCAAGATTGCCTACGTTAGTGGTCACGTTAAGACCACTAACATGAAGGGTAACGTGGAGCAAGGGATGATGTGCCAACGTTAGTGACACTAACCTTTGTCACTAACGTTGGAGATGGCAAGAATACCCATGTTAGTGGTCACGTTAATGCCATTAACGTGAAGTACTAACGTTGGAGAAAGTGGCATTTTGAAGCGTTAGTGACAAAGGTAAGTGTCACTAATGCTCTCGAAGCTTTGGCATGCCCACGTTAAGGGCCACGTTAGTTACACTAACGTGGATCATTAACGTGGAAGAGAGGGACCAGGAGCAATGTTATTGGTAAAAGTAAGTGCCAATAACGCTTGCGAAGGGCTAAGAGGCTATGTTAGTGGTTACGTTAGTACCACTAACGTTGAAGTTAACGTGGATCAACTAGTTTGGAACGTTAGTGACAAAGTTATCGTAACTAACGCTTTCGAACCCAAGTTTACACTTAACGTTAACGCCACTGACGTCCTAACTAACTTCCCATCATGCCTAACTCACATTCTTTCTGCAAGCAAAGCTGAGCCCACTAATGTAACGGCCTAGCCCCGAAGAAACGGCGCTTTTTCGGGATCAAACGGAATTTTTACAGAATTTTTAGGAATTTCTATGCATATAAGCACCTCCACTGCACAGGTGCTGCGTCATCAAGCTGTTGAGTCAGCAGCTTGATTGCACAGGACACCTCTCCTAATCTAAGTAGGCACGTCACAAAGAGTTGCGTTTTTGAGCCACTTCGGGCCCGAATTTCAAAATTCTGATTTCCGTGGTTAGTCTCTATGTGACGAGCCGGTAACGAATTTTGAGAGAAAAATTATATTAATATAATATTCATATATTATTATTTTATTCAGAATATTATATTATTATCTTCTCTACTGTGATTAATGTTGATCTATGTTTAGTAATATAATAACTGAACTTGAAATCTACCGGTAACGGATAATACCGGCATTCTTAGATGAACTTAGCACTGCTAATGCTTCATCATATATCTTTTATTCTCATGATTATCCAGTTACTAGTGTCATTTAAACTAAGTAACTTAATGTTTATCCATTAGTAGTGTAATTACTTAAGTTCTAATACATCTAGCTTTAGTAATTATCCTTTTCTGAGATATTTTGACAAGTAACTTTTGGATAATCATCATCCAAAAGCCACGGCCTCCCTAGGACAGCTTGGCTATCATTTTTGTTCTTGGAAAAGCTTAGAACACCATGAAAGAAAACCATGAAGCTTCCATGAACACCTGAGCTACTTTCTCCGTTCTTTCTCAAACCGAAACCCCTATCAAAAATCTAATCTTACCAAAGTGTTCACCTCTTCTTCCTCTTCATTTCTATGTCACTTTTCATGGAGTAAATCAAGGTATGAAGGCTGCTCCTCCTCCTTGAAGATTCGGCCATGGTGGTTCCTTAAGTTAATGATGTTTTCTTCATGTTCTTTCTTAGGATCTCTTATTCAATCACCAAAAGCTCCAAGAAAACGTGATTTCTAGTTACCTTAAAGTGAGGAAAACCTTCTTTTCATCATCATGAAGCTTCAGCCTTCATGGTTCATAAGATTCTAAAGTTGTTTTTGATGTTAAAATAGGCGTAAAAGTGCTTCTGGAAGCTTGTTTTTGGTGCAATCTCGGACAGCAGCAAAGGAGGTAAGGTTTGGTAAATTAATCAATGATTGACTGTATTCTTGAAGTGTTAAAGCAGATCTTGTTGCTTGAGATTTGATTTTGGGTGTTTGTGTGATGGTTTGATCATGGAAACTTGTTGTTTAATGCTTGAAAATCATGTTTATGATGGTGTGAAGTGGCTGTTGGTGCTTCTGGAAAACGTGACATTCCAGCCATGAAAATCATGATTTTTGATACTTATTTGATGTGTATTTGATGGCTGAAAAGTTTCTCTTTGGTTTGATAAAAATCGAGTTCAAATCGGTTTCCGAAAAGATTGAAAAAGTAGCTGAAAATCAAGTAGAAATCTGATGAACTTTTGGAAAAAAAATGTTTTTGGTTTTTGGAAAAACATGAAAACGTGTATTCAAGGAGTTTTGGGGTCAAAATTCAATTATTAAAAAGTTTGGGGTTGAAAATTAATTAATCAAAAGTTGAGGGGCTAAAGTGCAAATATTAAAAGTTATAGGGGTCAAAGTGCAATTTCCAAGAAGTCCAGGGGTCAAGATGCAATTTTTGAAACTTAAATAAAATATTATCATTTAATAATAAAATATTGATAAAATATTCTTGAAAGCCTCAGGAAGGCAAATTTGAGTCCAGAATTCTCTAATTTCCTTTACTAAACACCTAAGAAAAGGTATAAGAGAAGATATAGAGGTATATGAGGTAAAGAAACAAGATTTTGAATCCTGTGTTTAAGTTAAAAAGAAAAGGAGTTAAAAGTGATATAGCTGTGTACCTGACCTTACAGTGTAAACAGAGAATTGTAAAATGAGCTTTCTGTGATGTTGTAATGCTTGATTTATGATGATTGCTAAGTGATGGAAAGTATGGTTATATGTGAATTACGAGCCTTCGGGTAATGCTTGTGAATGTTGTGCGGGGACGCCCGTATTGTGATGTTGCTTCCCAGACAGGCTGCGGTAGAGTAGTACCAGCCCTGCAAGCTGAATGCTTGGCAGAAGCCTGACTCGCATACCTGCGGTATATTGAGATTTGAGCAAATACCAGCCCTGCATGTCGAGAGTACTTGGTAGAGGGTATGCGGTACTTAATCTGGGATTAAGTTCTGGGAAGGTCTTATCTGACCTGGAGGGTCGGATTGCGTCGGGTGCGGGTCGAAACCGACAAATGAGCTCATTACCTGCAGTAGGGACAGACATGCATCATACTTGTTTGTGCATTATTTCTTGTTCTATTCCATGTTTGTTGGAGCATAACTGTGTGATTGCATATTAATGTGTGAATGTGCATTTATTTCCTATTTTTATCTCTTGTTCATGTGTTAGTTTATGTTGCTGTTATGTACATATTACTCTACATTTATTTATACTTCTATGACCACGGACATTATAAATGAAACTTAACTGTAAACCCCGACCTTACTAAGAACTCCCCAGTTCTTACCCCTTACACCTCTACAGATGGACACGGGAGTCCTATTCTACGAGATTGATCCACCGTACATCCACGAGGACTCGGTGCGTGGCGAGTATTACATCTACTGTGCGGTACCTCGTATCTGTAATTATGTAGTTCATGGTAGACCTTTCCAGTACCCTATTAGGACAACATACTTTAATCCTGATGCACCTTATGACTTTCCTTTATCTTGGTTACACCCCAGCGGACTTGGGATACCTCATCCTGAGGAGCAGATGCCACCTCTACCTGACCATCCTCCTCCACCTGAACCTCCTCTACCTGATGAGCTTATACCTGCCCAGCTTATCCATGAGGCACCTCCTGCACCTTTTGTCCTTGATGTGTGGGGTGTTCCTGTGTTGCCACCCGAGCTTGATCCTTTACCTGAGCCGATCGAGCCTCCTGTCTTTGATGAGTAGCAGGAACATGAGTATGATCAGATCATGGAGGCGCCACCTCCTTCTCCAGACTGTATTTTGTTTGGT
The DNA here is from genome assembly GCF_003086295.3 of Arachis hypogaea. Lineage (NCBI taxonomy): Eukaryota > Viridiplantae > Streptophyta > Magnoliopsida > Fabales > Fabaceae > Arachis > Arachis hypogaea. Next base: position 62,195,699 of record NC_092055.1, on the reverse strand, counting down.
AGCTATCCTTTTACAGTTCCTGTGGCCAGCAGTGGTTCCTCTGCTATCACTCCAGCAGAAGAAGAGGACGAGGAAGAAGAAGATCCAGAGGAAGATCCTAACTTCATAGTTATCTCCTCTGACAGCGATGACGATGAGCCAGGCGAGGCGCCAGCAGGCGAGCATCACCATTCGCCCGGTGATTTTCTGTGAGGTACTCTGGACCAGGATTGAGGAAACTTTTTGAGACGCCTAGTCTAACTTCAGTACATTAGAGTGTCTCCCTCACTTTTGTTAGCATGATTAGAGGGAATAGGCATATCATAGAGTTAGGCTAGCCTGGGTGCCAGCTTAGGGGCTTTTGGTCAGGCCAGGCCCTGGGGCGTCTTATGTACATATATGTATATACTATATGAGTCACTGACTTAGGGGTGCTGTACTATAGCTCTATGCTTATATAACTGAGCCACTTCTGTAACATGATGTATATTATAGTGTGTTATTCCATATTCTGTTATCTTTTGTCTTATGTATGTGAACGTTTAATTATCCCTTGATATATGGAAGGTATGCGACTTTAAATTATTCTTGTTAAAAAAAATTTACTTAAAAAATTCGCAGGGTTTTAACAACGTACATGCTTATATTTATTAATTAATAACACAAAAAGGAAAAACAAGTTGGTAACATTCGATTTCTAGTATGATCTAGACATGCTAGAAGTTGGGTCGTTACAATTTGGTATCAGAGCGGTTCTTCCTGTTAGAGCCTGGGGAATGGACTGAATCATGCTTTATTGCATGCTCTGTGGTGTGTCTCATGCTTATAGGGTATCTATGTGATATGTGTTGCATAAATGTCTTTGTGCTTTCATTCTGATAATGTTAACGCCCAACTTGAGGTATTAAGACTGATCACCTTGGTATTGATTGTTTGGTATGAACAGAATCAGGATGCCTCCACGGAGACGTAGCGATCGGGAAGGGTCTACTGTTAACAATCCGCCATGAAACGATGATAATCTGTTTGCTGCAATTCATGCTATGGCTGAGGCTGTGCGTGAAACGGCGACTGCTACTACCCGGACAGTTAACCGTCTGGGGGAACGTAATGGAGAGTGTAACAATGACCGTAATGGTGAGAATGGTGGGAACGGTGATGAAGATAACATGAATCAAGATAGGCCTATGACATTAGCTGCTTTCTTGAAAGTTAATCCACCGAAGTTCAAGGGTACGACTGTAGCAACTGAAGCTTATAATTGGTTTCGAGGCATAGAAAGGTCCTTGAGGGCACAGCATGTCCCGGAAGAACAGTATGTAGAATTTGCTACTTATATGTTGGAAGGGGATGCTCAGCACTGGTGGCAGGGCATTCAACGTTTACTGCAGCAAGATGAGGGTAATATTTTGTGGGATGTTTTCAAAGAAGAGTTCTATAAGAAGTACTTTCCTAGAGCTACTCGTGAGGCAAAGGAGATGGAGTTGATGCAGTTAAAACAGGGAAGTATGTCTGTTGCGGAGTATACAAGGAAGTTTGAAGATTTATGTCGTTTTTCCAAGGTTTGTCAAGGGAATCCAGCAGATTTCGAAGAGTGGAAATGTTTGAAATTTGAAGGGGGACTCCGTGAAGATTTGTTGAACTCAGTGGTTCCATTGGAAATACGGAATTTTGTGGAGTTGGTTAATAAGAGTCAGCTAGTAGAGGGCTGTGCTAAGAAGATAGCTGCAGCTCGGATGAATCGCCCAGGATCTTCTTTTCAGAATTATAATCGGTATTCAGCTCCTTAGGGAAGGAATTTTAAGCAGGGAGCAATGCCTTCACGAAGGTACAATCAGAATAGAAATGTTCATGCACGTCCTACAGGAGGGAATGGAGGAAGAATGAGACAGGATATGGGTAAGCGACCTCAGCAGGCGTAGATGCGACCAGTATGTAGGCAGTGCGGAAAGGAGCATGGAGGTAGACCTTGTCAGCTTACAGGCATTATCTGTTTTTCTTGTGGTCAGCCTGGACATATGGCTAAGGACTTTCCGAAGAAGCCAGTACAAGGAATAGATAGGCCGCGATAGCAAGGACGTGTGTTTGCTATGACTGCTGATGACGCAATGAAATCAGACTCCCTAATTCAAGGTCAGTGTTATGTCAAATCTCGACTCTTAACTGTACTGTATGACTCTGGTGCATCACATTCATTTATATCTGAGACTGTTGCGCATGAGTTGGGATTAGATTTCACCATGTTAGATTATAATCTAATTGTTCGTACACCCACATCTCAAAATGCCTTGACTAGTCAAGTATGTCAACAGGTGCCTTTTGTTATTGAGGCTAGGACTTTTATACATGACCTGATTTGTTTGCCTTTGTGTGGTTTAGATATTATCTTAGGTCTAGATTGGTTGTCTAAGAATCATGTTTTCCTTGATTGTTTTAAACGAATTGCTACATTTCCATCATCTGAAATACACACTGAACCAGTTAAGTCTTGTACTTTCTATTTGAATTCCCTAAGAGTTATTTCTAGTAATAGTGGGTTAGAGGGTTACGTTCTACTATCGGCTAGCTCAGAAACTAATGAACAAGACTTGGAGCAAATCCGAGTGGTGAAGGAGTTTCCTGATGTTTTTCTGGATGATATACCTGAGTTTCCACCTCAGAGAGAAATATAGTTTAGTATTGGTCTGGTTCCTGAAGCCGGACCAATTTCTATAGCACCGTATCGGATGTCACCATTGGAACTAGCAGAGTTAAAGAAGCAGTTGAATGAATTGCTGGGGAAAAAGTTTATTCGTCCGAGTGTATCACCATGGGGAGCTCCAGTGTTACTAGTAAAGAAGAAGGATGGTGGAATGAGGTTATGTGTGGATTATTGGCAATTGAACAATATCACAATCAAGAACAAGTATCTACTCCTAAGGATAGATGATCTGATGGACCAGTTGAGAGGTGCGACAGTATTCTCGAAGATTAATTTGCGATCAGGTTACCATCAAATCCGGGTGAAGGAATCATATATACCTAAGATTGCCTTTCGAACTATGTACGGTCACTATGAGTATACGGTTATGTCCTTTGGACTGACTAATGCTCCTGCTGTATTCATGGATTATATGAATCGCATTTTTCGTCCGTATCTAGATCAGTTTGTGGTAGTCTTTATAGATGATATCCTCATCTATTCCAAGACAGAAGAAGAACATGAAGAGCATTTGAGGATTGTGTTGCAAATATTAAGAGCACGGAAGCTATATGCGAAGTTGTCGAAATGTGAGTTTTGGGCGACAGAAGTGACATTCTTGGGACATGTGATCACACGAGATGGAATAACTGTAGATCCTTTAAAGATCGAGGCCGTAGTACAATGGAAGCAACCCAAGACAGTTACAGAAGTTCGTAGTTTCTTGGGGTTAGCAGGATACTATCGGCGGTTTATCAAGGGTTTTTCACAGATAGCTTTAGCTTTGACTCGGCTTACTAGGAAGGAAGCTCCGTTTGAGTGGACAGAGAAGTGTGAAGAAAGCTTTGAAACTTTAAAGGAAAAGTTGATGACGGCGCCAGTTTTGGTGTTACCAGACCCACAGGAACCTTTTGAGGTGTATTGTGATGCTTCTTCTAAGGGACTTGGATGTGTATTGATGCAGCATAGGAATGTGGTAGCTTATGCTTCGAGACAACTAAGACCTTACGAAAGGAACTATCCGACACATGATTTGGAATTAGCAGCAGTGGTCTTTGCACTTAAGATTTGAAGGCACTATTTGTACGGAGCCCAATTTGAAGTCTTCTCTGATCATAAGAGTTTGAAGTATATCTTTGATCAGAAAGACCTTAATATGAGGCAGAGGCGATGGATGGAATTCTTAAAAGATTATGATTTTAAGTTGAGCTATCATCCTGGGAAGGCAAATGTAGTCACAGATGCTTTGAGTCGGAAGAGTTTGGGCATATCCTGGATGATGATTAAGGAAGAAGAAATGATCTCAGCCTTTGAAAACTTAAAATTAGGAATGAGAGAGACATCAAGAGGAGTTGTTATGGCGCGACTACAATTAACATCTGACTTTAAGATAGCTATTCAACAAGCTCAAGCCCAGAATTCAGGAATGCTGACATTGTTAACACGGATGAAGGCAGATCAGCCGGAAGAGGTACGCCAAGATAAAGAGGAAATATTGAGATATAGGAACAGAATTTGTGTACCTTGTCAGGAGGACTTGAGAAAGAACATTCTTACCGAAGCTCATGAAAGCAGATTTTCTATCCATCCCGGAACGACTAAAATGTACCAAGATCTGAAGAAGATGTTCTGGTGGCCAGGAATGAAGAAAGATATAGCAACGTATGTTTCAAAGTGTCTCACTTGCCAGAAGATTAAGGTGGAACATCAAAAACCACCTGGAACCCTACAACCATTGGAGATACTGCAATGGAAATGGGAAGAGATTACGATGGATTTTGTTACTGGGTTACCAAGAACCTCTGCCGGGCATGATGCAATTTGGGTAATTGTAGGTCGATTGACAAAATCAGCGCATTTTCTACCAATTCAAATTGGTCACAGCTTGGAGAAACTCGCCCGGTTATACATTCAGGAGATAATACGATTGCATGGAATACCTTCATCAATTGTGTCAGACAGAGATCCAAGGTTTACTTCTAGATTTTGGGGAGCTCTACAGAAAGCTTTTGGGACGAAGTTGCACTTAAGTACAGCATATCACCCACAGACTGATGGATAGACAGAACGAACAATTCGTACCTTGGAAGATATGTTGAGATCTTGCGTAATGGACCAACAGGGTAACTGGGACAAATACTTGCCATTGATTGAGTTTGCTTACAACAACAGTTATCAACAGAGTATCGGAATGACACCATATGAGGCCCTCTACGGAAGAAAGTGTAAATCACCATTATGCTGGTATGACAAGGAGGAAGGCAGGATTTTGGGGCCAGACTTGGTACAAGAAACTACCGAACGGATTAAGCACATTCGAGAGAAGATTCAAACTGCCCAAAGTCGACAAAAGAGCTATGCAGATATTAGGCGTAGGCCCTTAGAATTTAAGGAAGGTGAAGATATTTTCTTAAGAGTGACACCTATGACTGGAATAGGTAGAGCTCTTAGGACTAAGAAATTGAATCCATGATACTTAGGTCCTTTTCAAATTCTTAAAAGAGTCGGTCCAGTAGCATACCAAGTAGCTCTCCCTCCTTATTTGTCAAACCTTCATGATGTTTTTCATGTTTCACAACTATAAAAGTATAATCCCGACGAAAGCGACGTTTTACAACGAGAGACAGTACAGCTGCGAGCCGACTTGACATATCAAACCCTACCAGTCAGGATTGTGGAATAAAGTGACAAACAGCTTAGAGACAAGACAGTATCATTGGTTAAGGTAGCATGGGGACAAACTGGAACTGAAGAGTACACATGGGAGCTGGAAGACAAGATGAGAACAGACTACCCGTTTCTCTTTTCAGGTAATTGAAATTTTGAGGACAAAATTCTCTTTTAGGAGGGTAGAATGTAACGGCCTAGCCCCGAAAAAACGGCGCTTTTTCGGGATCAAACGGAATTTTTAGAGAATTTTTAGGAATTTCCATGCATATAAGCACTTCCACTGCACAGGTGCTGCGTCATCAAGCTGCTGAGTCAGCAGCTTGATTGCACAGGACACCTCTCCTAATCTAAGTAGGCACGTCACAAAGAGTTGCGTTTTTGAGCCACTTCGGGCCCGAATTTCAAAATTCTGATTTTCGTGGTTAGTCTCTATGTGACGAGCCGGTCACGAATTTCGAGAAAAAATTATATTAATATAATATTCATATATTATTATTTTATTTAGAATATTATATTATTATCTTCTCTACTGTGATTAATGTTGATCTATGTTTAGTAATATAATAACTGAGCTTGAAATCTATCGATAACGGATAATACCGGCATTCTTAGAAGAACTTAGCACTGCTAATGCTTCATCATATATCTTTTATTCTTATGATTATCCAGTTACTAGTGTCATTTACACTAAGTAACTTAATGTTTATCCATTAGTAGTGTAATTACTTAAGTTCTAATACATCTAGCATTAGTAATTATCCTTTTCTGAGATATTTTGACAAGTAACTTTTGGATAATCATCATCCAAAAGCCACGGCCTCCCTAGGACAGCTTGGCTATCATTTTTGTTCTTGGAAAAGCTTAGAACACCATGAAAGAAAACCATGAAGCTTCCATGAACACCTGAGCTACTTTCTCCGTTCTTTCTCAAACCGAAACCCCTATCAAAAATCTAATCTTACCAAAGTGTTCATATCTTCTTCCTCTTCATTTCTATGTCACTTTTCATGGAGTAAATCAAGGTATGAAGGCTGCTCCTCCTCCTTGAAGATTCGGCCATGGTGGTTCCTTAAGTTAATGATGTTTTCTTCATGTTCTTTCTTAGGATCTCTTATTCAATCACCAAAGCTCCAAGAAAACGTGATTTCTAGTTACCTTAAGGTGAGAAAAACCTTCTTTTCATCATCATGAAGCTTCAGCCTTCATGGTTCATAAGATTCTAAAGTTGTTTTTGATGTTACAATAGGCGTAAAAGTGCTTCTGGAAGCTTGTTTTTGGTGCAATCTCGGACAGCAGCAAAGCAGGTAAGGTTTGGTAAATTAATCAATGATTGGCTGTGTTCTTGAAGTGTTAAACCAGATCTTGTTGCTTGAAATTTGATTTTGGGTGTTTGTGTGATGGTTTGATCATGGAGACTTGTTGTTTAATGCTTGAAAATCATGTTTATGATGGTTTGAAGTGGCTGTTGGTGCTGCTGGAAAACGTGACATTTCAGCCATGAAAATCATGATTTTTGATGCTTATTTGATGTGTATTTGATGGCTGAAAAGTTTCTCTTTGGTTTGATAAAAATCGAGTTCAAATCGGTTTCCGAAAAGATTGAAAAACTAGCTGAAAATCAAGCAGAAATCTGATGAACTTTTGGAAAAAAAATGTTTTTGGTTTTTGGAAAAACATGAAAACGTCTATTCAAGGAGTTTTGGGGTTAAAATGCAATTATTAAAAAGTTTGGGGTTGAAAATTAATTAATCAAAAGTTGAGGGGCTAAAGTGCAAATATTAAAGTTATAGGGGTCAAAGTGCAATTTCCAAGAAGTCCGGGGGTCAAGATGCAATTTTTGAAAGTTAAATAAAATATTATTATTTTAATAATAAAATATTAATATATTATTTTATTAATAATATTATTTTATTAATAATATTATTTTAATAACAATATTATTTTATTAATAATAATAAAATATTGATAAAAAGACAGTTTTCCCTGAAAGCCTCAGGAACGCAGATTTGAGTCCAGAATTCTCTAATTTCCTTTACTAAACACCTAAGAAAAGGTATAAGAGAAGATATAGAGGTATATGAGGTAAAGAAACAAGATTTTAAAACCTGTGTTTAAGTTAGAAAGAAAAGGAGTTAAAAGTGATATAACTGTGTACCTGACCTTACAGAGTAAACAGAGAATTGTAAAATGAGCTTTCTGTGATGTTGTAATGCTTGATTTATGATGATTGCTAAGTGATGGAAAGTATGGTTATATGTGAATTATGAGCCTTCGGGCAATGCTTGTGAATGTTGTGCGAGGACGCCCGTATTGTGATGTTGCTTCCCAGACAGGCTGCGGTAGAGTAGTACCAGCCCTGCAAGCTGAATGCTTGGTAGAGGCCTGACTCGCATACCTGCGGTATATTGAGATTTGAGCAAATACCAGCCTTGCAAGTCGAGAGTACTTGGTAGAGGGTATGCGGTACTTAATCTGGGATTAAGTTCTGGGAAGGCCTTATCTGACCTGGAGGGTCGGATTGCGTCGGGTGCGGGTCGAAACCGACAAATGAGCTCATTACCTGCAGTAGGGACAGACATGCATCATACTTGTTTGTGCATTATTTCTTGTTCTATCTTGTGTTCTTGTTCTATTCCTTGTTTGTTGGAGCATAACTGTGTGATTGCATATTAATGTGTGAATGTGCATTTATTTCCTATTTTCTCTCTTGTTCATGTGTTACATATTACTCTACATTTATTTATACTTCTATGACCACGGACATTATAAATGAAACTTAACTGTAAACCCCGACCTTACTAAGAACTCCCCAGTTCTTACCCCTTACACCTCTACAGATGGACACGGGAGTCCTATTCTACAAGATTGATCCACCGTACATCCACGAGGACCCGGTGCGTGGCGAGTATTACATCTACTGTGCGGTACCTCGTATCTGTAATTATGTAGTTCGTGGTAGACCTTACCAGTACCATATTAGGACAACATACTTTAATCCTGATGCACCCTATGACTTTCCTTTATCTTGGTTACACTCCGGCGGACCTGGGATACCGCATCCTGAGGAGCAGATGCCACCTCCACCTGACCATCCTCCTCCACCTGAACCTCCTCTACCTGATGAGCCTATACCTGCCCAGCTTATCCATGAGGCACCTCCTGCACCTTTTGTCCTTGATGAGTGGGGTGTTCCTGTGTTGCCACCCGAGCTTGATCCTTTACCTGAGCCGATCGAGCCTCCTGTCTTTGATGAGCAGCAGGAACATGAGTATGATCAGATCATGGAGGCGCCACCTCCTTCTCCAGACTGTATTTTGTTTGGTAGCTATCCTTTTATAGTTCCTATGGCCAACAGTGGTTCCTCTGCTATCACTCCAGCAGAAGAAGAGGGCGAGGAAGAAGAATATCCAGAGGAAGATCCTAACTTCATAGTTATCTCTTCTGACAGCGATGACGATGAGCCAGGCGAGGCGCCAGCAGGCGAGCATCACCATTCGCCCGGTGATTTTCCGTGAGGTACTCTGGACCAGGATTGAGGAGACTTTTTGAGATGCCTAGTCTAACTTCAGTACATTAGAGTGTCTCCCTCACTTTTGTTAGCATGATTAGAGGGAATAGGCATATCATAGAGTTAGGCTAGCCTGGGTGCCAGCTTAGGGGCTTTTGGTCAGGCCAGGCCCTGGGGCGTCTTATGTACATATATGTATATACTATATGAGTCACTAACTTAGGGGTGCTGTACTATAGCTCTATGCTTATATAACTGAGCCACTTCTGTAACATGATGTATATTATAGTGTGTTGTTCCATATTCTGTTATCTTTTGTCTTATGTATGTGAACGTTTAATTATCCCTTGATATATGGAAGGTATGCGACTTTAAATTATTCTTGTTAAAAAAAATTTACTTGATAAATTCGCGGGGTTTTAACAACGTACAGGCTTATATTTATTAATTAATAATACAAAAAGGAAAAACAAGTTAGTAACATTCGATTTCTAGTATGATCTAGACATGCTAGAAGTTGGGTCGTTACAACTAAAGACTGTAACTACTTCAACTAAAGATCAAGGGCCCATATCTAAGACTTGAAGAGCTAACTAGAAGATCAGAAGAGTAGTATATATAGGGAGCTCTGTTGTAATTTGATGGATCAATAATAGTTTTCATTATTCTTCTTCTTTATTTTCTCTTGATTTTGCTAGAAAGCTTTCAATCTTCATCCAATTGGGTAGTTGTCTAGGAAAAAAGGCTATTCATACTTGGATCTCCTCGAAACCTTAGAAGAGGAATGACGAGATCATGCTAGAAATACTTTCTCATGTTGGACTGAATTGGGGTTTGGATGGATATAGTGACATATAATCCTACCAACACTTTGATTTGGAAATACATGTGGTATAATCAGTGACCATACTTCATCTCTTCCCAAGAGCAATTAAATCAAGGAATTGGGCAATTGTTCAAGCTTAGAGAGATTGGGTCGCCAAGGAATTGGAATCCAATAACTTAAGATTGCCAAGGAGATCAATGAATGCATTGATTGAGGAAGAGATGAGAATGAACTTGGTCCGGAGAATGCAACATCTCCTAAGCCCAATGAATCCCCCATTTCTGATCTTACCCATTCTCTTTATTTTCTGCCATTTACTTTTATGCTCATCTCCCCAAATCCCCATTTAAGATTCTGCAATTTACTTTCTGCAATTTACATTCCGCCATTTATTTCCAGCACTTACATTTTCTGTTATTTACTTTCCCGCCATTTAATTTTTTGCAATTCCTCAACTCAATTTCTGCTTAGCTCAACTAGAACATTCCTCTAATTAAAGTTGCTTGACCAATCAATCCCTGTGCGATTCGACCTCACTCTATTATGAGTTTTTACTTGACGATAATTCGGTATACTTGCCGAAGGGAAATTCGTTAAGAGATAAGTTTCCGTGCATCAAGTTTATGACGCTGTTGCCGGGGATTGATTTTGTATCGACAATGATTAAGTTGGAGGATAACTAGATTGAGCAATTTTCTTTTGTTTTGTTTAAATTCCATCTGAGTGATTTACTTTCAGTTTTAGCTATTTTCTTCCCTTTTTTCCTTGCCCGTTTGTTGTGTTTTCTTAGTTGTTTGTGGTGCACGAAATTGTGATCTCAACTGCGCCAACAACTTGGTACGCACGATCATAATCTCAACTCTTTTTCACAACTCCGCACAACTAACCAGCAAGTGCACTGAGTCATCCAAGTAATAAACCTTACGTGAGTAAGGGTCAATCCCACGGAGATTGTCGGCTTGAAGCAAGCTATGGTCATCCTTGTAAATCTCAGTCAGGCAGATTCAAATGGTTATGAGGTTTTGATAATTAAAAGATAAATAGAACATAAAATAAGATAAAAATACTTATGTAATTCATTGGTGAGAATTTTAGATAAGCATATGGAGATGCTTTGCTCCTTCTTAATATCTGCTTTCTTACTGCCTTCATTCAATCATTCATACTCCTTTCTATGGCAAGCTGTATGTTGGGAGATCACTGTTGTCAACGGCTACCGTCCGTCCTCTCAGTGAAAATGGTCCAATTGCGCTGTCACAGCACGGCTAATCATCTGTCGGTTCTCACTCATGTTGGAATAGGATCCATTGATCCTTTTGCGTCTGTCACTATGCCCAACACTCGCGAGTTTGAAACTCGTCACAGTCATCCCTTCCCAGATCCTACTCGGAATACCATAGGAATGACTGCCAATAATTCTAGCTTATACCACGAAGACTCTGATCGTGAACCAGGAGGCTAAGAGATATGCATTCAAGCTTGTTTTCATGTAGAACGGAAGTGGTTGTCAGGCACGCGTTCATAGGTGAGAATGGTGATGAGTGTCACATAATCATCACATTCATCATGTTCTTGGGTGCGAATGAATATATTAGAATAAGAATAAGCTTGAGTTGAATAGAAAAATAATAGTACTTTGCATTAATTCATGAGGAACAGCAGAGTTCCACACCTTAATCTATGCGGTGTAGAAACTCCACCATAGAAAATAGATAAGTGAAAAAGGTCTAGGCATGGCCGAATGGCCAGCCCCCAAACATGTACAATGATAAAAGTCTCAGGACTAAACGTCCAAAGATATAAAATACAATAGTAAAAAGGTCCTATTTATAATGAACTAGTAACCTAGGGTTTACAGAAATGAGTAAATGATGCAGAAATCCACTTCCAGACCCACTTGGTGTGTGCTTGGGCTAATAATTGAAGCTTTCACATGTAGAGACTTTTCTTGGAGTTAAACACCAGCTTTGGTACCAGTTTGGGCGTTTAACTCCAGCTTTTATGCCAGTTCTGGCGTTTAACGCCAGAATAGGGTAGAAAGTTGGCGATTAAACGCCAGTTTGTGTTATCAAAACTTGGGCTAAGTATGGACTATTATATATTGCTGGAAAGCTCAGGATCTCTACTTTCTAACGCAATTGAGAGTGCGCCAATTGGGCTTCTGTAGCTCCAGAAAATCCACTTCGAGTGCAGGGAGGTCAGAATCCAACAGCATCTGCAGTCCTTTTTCAGCCTCTGAATCAGATTTTTGCTCAGGTCCCTCAATTTCAGCCAGAAAATACCTGAAATCACAGAAAAACATACAAACTCAAAGTAAAGTCCAGAAATGTGATTTTTACTTAAAAACTAATAAAAATATACCAAAAAGTAGCTAGATCCTACTAAAAACTACCTAAAAATAATGCCAAAAAGCATATAAATTATCCGCTCATCAGTTTGCAATTTAGTTCACTAACCCACTAACTGTTTGATACATTGCACCACTCACACTAACAGCCATTCTAACAAGAGTAATTTCTTCATTCATTTTCTTTCTTCCCTTTTTGCTTTGTTGGTTGTATGACAGGTAGAAGAAGCGGGGCTTCAACTTTCTTTGATTCTGAACCTGGGAGGATCTTCCTTAGATTAAGGAGGGAAGTAAGAGGGAAGAGAGTCGTTGGTGTTGAGAAAGAGGAAGAGTATTTTGAAATAGACATGGAGGAGAATATGGAGAATCACCATGAAGAAGAAGCTCACAACCATGCCAGAGAAGGCCCAGTAAATCATGCTGGGCAAAAGAGAAGAGTTCTAGGCTCTTATATCAATTCAAACCCAAGAAATTGTGGAAGTAGCATTCAAAAGCCAACCATACATGCCAATAACTTTGAACTAAAGTCCCAGCTCATCACCCTCGTTCAGAACAACTGTGCATTCGGAAAAAGTGCCCAAGAAGATCCCAATCAGCATCTAACCACCTTCCTAAGGATATGTGATACTGTGAAGTCTAATGGTGTTCATCCTGACACCTATAGACTGCTTCTGTTCCCCTTTTCACTCAAGGATAAAGCATCTAAATGGCTGGAATCCTTCCTGAAGGAGAGTTTAACAACGTGGGAAGAGGTGGTGAACAAATTTTTGGCGAGATTCTACCCTCCTCAAAGAATCAACAGGTTGAGAGCTGAGGTACAAATCTTCAGACAACAAGATGGTAAAACTCTCTATGAAGCATGGGAGAGGTTTAAGGACTTAACAAGAAGGTGCCCTCCAGACATGTTCAATGAATGGGTGCAGTTACACATTTTCTATAAGGGTCTTTCTTATGAATCAAAGAAGGCAGTAGACCACTCATCTAGGGGATCTCTAAACAAGAAGAAGACCATTGAAGAAGCCATAGATGTCATCGAGACTGTAGCTGAGAATGATTACTTCTATGCTTATGAAAGGAGCAACACTCGAGGAGTGATGGAGCTGAACAACATGGACACTCTGCTGGCTCAAAACAAGATGATCACCAAGCAGCCGGCTGACCTTACTAAGAAGATGGAAAGAAACCAAGTTGCAACAGTCACCACCTCATCAGCAGCTCAAGAAGGAGTAACTACAGAGGAAGAGGGTGACCGGGAACAAGCCAACTATATTGGAAACTCACCTAGGCAAACCCATGATCCATACTCCAAAACTTATAATCCTGGTTGGAAGAACCACCCGAACTTTGGGTAGGAAAATCAACAAGATCAAGGCCAAGATCACATACGTCACAACCCCAACAACAATGCAACTCACCAACATTCCACACAAAGATCATATCAACACCCACCCAACAATAACTCTCAACATCCATATCAAAACCAAAATAGCCATTCTCACCCCTCTAACCTCAGCCCACCATCACCATCCGAAGATAGGCTCTCCAGAATTGAGACTCTACTTGAAGGTATATGTAAGGAAGTCCAAGACAACAAAGTGTTCAAGGATTAAGTGCGAGCTAATATCAAAAACCAGGGAGACATCATCAAGAGGCTGGAGTCTCAAGTGGGATATCTCTCTCAGCAGATTCCCAAGCCTACTGCTAGCTTCCCAAGTGACATAGAGAAAAACCCGAGAGGTGAAGCAAGGAAAGTAAGATGGGAAGAATGCAAGATGGTCACTATAAGTGATGAGGGGAGTGTGGAAGAACCAAACAAACCATTAGAACACTCTCGAGATATTCCAGTAGAGAAGCAAGAAGAGAGTGACCAAGAAACCAAACCCACACAGGAGGAGGAGTTAAGGGAGAAGGAAATTCTGAACCCATATGCACCTTTTCCCCAAAGACTCAAGGGGGGTGTAGAAAGAAAAGTGTACTCAAAGTTCCTTGACATGTTTGCATCTCTCCATGTAAACATACCATTCATCAAGGCTCTCCAACAAATGCCCTCATACATTAAGTGTATGAAAGAGATGCTGACCAAGAAAAATTCACTAAAGGGAGGGCAAACAATAGTGATGAATAAGGAGTGCAGTGCTCTCATTCAAACAGAGTTGCCTACAAAAAGGAAGGACCCAGGGAGTTTTCACATCCCTTGTGCTATAGGAGAAACAAGGATTGATAAGGGACTCTATGACCTGGGAGCAAGTGACAGCAAGAATTGTTGTCGGTCTAGATTTTTTTCCCAAAGAAAGGAATTACTTCATTGTAAGCATAGCTTCAAACCAACAAACAACTCTCACATCAAATTAAAATATGGTTTTGTCACGAATAACAAATCCCAAATAAGAATTAACCGAAGTATTTAGACTCTGGGTCGTCTCACGAGGAATTGCAATGAAGTGAATGATTATTGGCTATGAAGGGGGTAAAAGGGGGTTTTGTTTATAAGGGGCGGAAAATAAATGACAAGGAAAGTAAATTAAGCAAGTATTTAAAGAAGACAAGTAAAAAAGGAGAAAGTAAGTAATAAAAAGAGAGACATTCATGGCAAGGGTTGAGATCATAGGCTTTCTATCCTAGTCATACAATGATTAATTCGCCTTATTTAGTCAACTCCAACAAACGGAAGAAGGTATCATGTCATCTTCACATAGGGAGAAATTCTAACAAGACTAATCAATCATGTCACAATGATAAACAAGAATTTATCTCATTACATCATCTCCAACATTGGAAGAAGGTATCATATTATCTTCCATGAGAGAAAGTCTAATAAGACTAGCTAATCTCAATCCAAAAGTCCTAATCAACTTACTAATTAAATTAGCAAAAGATTAGCGTCAATGGAAACAATATTAGCTAACAACTCTAGATCACCAACATGAGTTGGGTTTTTATGACTCAAGATTGCCTAATTACTCTTTCCAAGCCAAGAATGCTCAAAATCTACTCTAAGATCCAACCAAGCATTTTGTCAAACACTTGGTAGGCATAAAAAGAAAGTATAATAAAAGTGCAAGAAATATAAATCTACCAACTATCAATTGCAAGAAAAGTAAATCACAACTCAAATCAACATCAAAAGAACATCAAACATCAAATCTCATTAAAGAAAAATCCAAATCCAACAAGTGTTCATCAATCATAAAAAGATGCTCAAAAGAGAAATTAGCAAGAGAATAGAAGAATTGAAGTATTAGATCAAGAAATTGTTGAGGAAACAAGATGAAATCAAGGAATTAAACATGAAATTAAAATAATCTAACCTAATCCTAACCTAATTCTAGAGAGAAGAGGGAGCTTCTCTCTCTAGAAAACTAACTAAAGGCTCATGTTGGCTAAACTAATTTCTCCCCCCTTTGCCCCAGCTTGAATTCTGTATGAAATAGCATTAGAAATGAGTTGGGTTGGGCCCAAAGTGCTTCAGAAATCGTTGGGGGCGATTTCACTTTAGTGGGCAAGACGGACAGCATCGGCGCGCATGCGTACATGGCGCGTGCGCGCCCCTGAGCGCGAAGTGACATATGGCAAATTTTATATCATTTCGAAGCCCCGGATGTTAGCTTTCCAACGCAACTAAAACCGCCTCATTTGGACCTCTGTAGCTCAAGTTATGGTCGATTGAGTGCGAAGAGGTCGGGCTTGACAACTTCCGGTTCCTTCATTTCTTCATGTGTTCTCCCGCTTTGCATGCTTTTCTCCTCACTTCTTCCATCCGATACTTGCCTTATGAACCTGAAATCACTCAACAAACACATCAAGGCATCGAATAGAATTAAAGTAAATTAAAATCACCAATTTTAGGGCCTAAAAATCATGTTTTCACATTTAAGCACAATTCAAGGGAGAATTACAAAACCATGCTATTTAATTGAATAAATGTGGGGAAAGGTAATAAAATCCCCTAAAATAAGCACAAGATAAATCACAAAATCGGGGCTTATCAAATCTCCCCACACTTAAACTAAGCATGTCCTCATGCTAGAATCAAGAAAGAAGCAAAGGGATATCAACATTTATTCAATGCAAACTAACTAAATACAATCTATCTATATGCAACCTATCTACATGAATGCATCCACTTAGTCAAAATAAATCAATTCCCAAGAATACATATACAAACACAAGGGCTAAGGTAATAGCCACTACAAGAAAAATACCCATTCAGCCACACTTTTTTTAAGTTACATTTTCTCCGTGTTGCCTTTTTATATGAGAAAAAGATACACAATTGTGGCATCATTTAAAAAGTGTAGCCTTAGGTATTTTAGAAATCACTTATAAAGCATAGCCGTAGGTTGATATCTATAGGTTCACTTTTTGTATCAAAGGGGACGCTTTTAGAAAGTAGCCTATTTATTAAGTTTTGGGTGCATTTTAAAAGTGATGCCTAATGTGTCTAGAGCAAAAAATTTGACACTTAGTGAATTTTTTCCCTCTTTTCCCTGAAAGCAAAGTCACATACACTTAGTAAAATTTTTGTCATTCCCTCCAAAGAACGCACCTTCATTCATCCTCGCAACCCTGCCTCCCTGCACCTACTTCGTAAACCCTCGCAACCCTGGCAATTAATTCTTCAAAACCCTAACTCCCCTTCCAATTAATTGTTCAAATGCATGTAGCCTTTCCTTTCACACACACACCCAGATCCGAGAGAATGAGTGAACCAGAGGGAGGAGAGGAGGAAGACAGAGATGAGAGCACGAGCGAGAGAACAGAGAGTGAGAGGGGGTCACCGCCGCAACGCCGCTACAGCTGCCGCCATCGCCGTCGTGGAGGAGGGAGTTCGGAGGAGAGAGAAGACGAAGACATGACGCGAGAGAGAAGGATGCTGTTCCGCCGTGCACTGTCGTCGCTCCTGGGGTCAATTGAAGCCGCCGCCACTGCTAGGGCTTGCCAGGCTCCTGTTCTCACTTTCGGCTTTGACTTCTCCGCTTCTCGCGGCCTCGGTCCAAACGATGTCGCAGCAGCAATTACCTGCAAGATGTCCCAACTGAACCCTAACTCCTCGCGATGCGGCAATTGCGGCGGCGGTGACTACGACGTCTCTGTGGTCATCGATTCGGGCTCCAGTTGGGCGCAGACGGAGGGTTCGGAAGCTCAATGTCCATTGAAGTGTGGTAAAGTTATTTTTGGCGGGAAGTTGAGTGACAAAGATTTTGATGAGATGCTGAAGCATTGTTTGGGGAATGTAGGCAGTGGAGGGAAGGGTTATAGTGTTGTGGTTTTTAACGGGGACAAGGACGAAGGGGAAGTGAGGGCTGTGGTGGGTAAGTACCGGCATGCGTGGGTACTCGGCCATGTTTCGGAGGATGAGGCGGCTTCAAGGACAGCTGAGATCTTTGCCAGGTTGTTTATGAGTGGCGAGAGTGAAGGGAATTCAATTCGCAGTGAGTTCATGCCTGTTGGTGTTGATGGCAGGTTCAGTTTGCTCAATGCAGAGCCACAAGATTGGATTTATGATTGGTATGGATTGTGAAATTGAGACTCCATTTCAGTGTTCTTTTAATGAGGTTTTATTTCAATTTTTTTTTCTTTCATAAACTAGCTATTGATGTTTTATAAATAGGAATTAATGTTCCATTTACTGATAGTGTAAAGTGTCACTGTGCAGCAAATGAAAATACAATTAAGTGTCAGATTAGTATACCCTTTACAATAGTACCCATCATGATTTCTCACTTGCAATTTGATTGATGGATAGTGTAAAACTTTTTACATTGCAGGGCATAGAAATTCATCTTAGATGGATGATGAGTATTTATTTTGCTATATTGTATCTAGATGTGTTATTTATAAGTTAGGCACTCAGAATTCACATGTTTTAAGTGGTGACATAGAGGCTTTAACAGTTATTCTAGATCATTATTGAACTGTTCTTTTGCTTTTATATGTGTTGTCATGAATATTATTAGCTTAGTTTTCTTTGAAAGAGTTTCATCCTGAAGTTTCTGTGGTGATCTTAATATAGGGGTTTTCATGAAATTAACAAGACTCTGTTGCATCCTGTGATCCAAGCTTTGCAACCTATAGCAAACATAACGGTTGAAAGCCAGGTATAGCCTTTTATACATGTGATGGTTAAAAAGTCGTGGCATTGTTTAGATTTGAATGATTTTCTTGTTCCTAATTGGCAGGTTTTATTCTACACGCCAAAGTCTTCTTTTTCGTACTGGGATGATATACACGAAAGCCACATATTCAGTACCAAGGATCTTCCTTTCTTTGTATACATTCTCTTTGGTCTTGACTTATTTATAGTTTGTAGCAAATTTACCATTATTTAGTTCTAACTTTAGACCCTTTCTACTTTTGTATCATTGGATAGATGATGTGCCTTTCTACCCGAAAATATTTGATTTGTTGGCATAATTAGTGATTATCAGATAAAGTCACAGCGCTTTGAACATTTTGAAGTTCCTGTGTCTATTGAGTTATGCATATGTCTTTTGTAGAGATGGTTCAACTTACGTGAGTTCTTTATCACTGCTAATGCATTAGAAAGTATCTGCAGAACCTTGCAATTTTTCTTGTAGTATTTACTTAATATCTATCTGAGATACAACAATAATAAATTTGGTGATGTATTTGATGTAAATATTTTGATGTTGAACAGCTTAATTCAAATGAGTGGCATCTAGATACTTCAGTTGCAGCGGGAGGGAGATCTAAAGTATTGCAACTTGTGGTGTATACTCTTCAGCTCAATCCTAGATTTATTTACTTCTTTTCATAATCTAAGAATTCGTTTCTTCTTTTACTTTTGATAGCCTTCCTAGTGCTAGCATTAAATGAAAAAAATTGAAATTTCTTCTGTCTCATTGTCTCTACTGCTATTACAATTCTCTATTGTGATTAGTTTGTTGATTCTGATCTGCGTTTAGACAGAGCTTACATTAAATGTTTCCTTGTATATAATGGCAGGTATATACCATCTACAAAGGAATGTCCTCTGCAATTGGAGCTTCCAAATAAAGATCTCTCCAAGACTAATGGCTTTATATCTCCTGTTATTCATCTCACCTTCAAAATTTCCTTACTTTATCATTTTGTAATATTACATGTCTTATAAAATTCCAAATTTGTGATTGTTATGAAGAGCCTATTTTGGAATATTGCAGATGTGGGGTGGTGTTGTTGTATGGAATCCCGAAAGTTGTGTAAAGGATTTGGAAAGTAAAGATCCAGACAGACGTGTGATTTCTCCCCAGGTTTTCCTTTTAGTTTGTTAACACTCATTAATCAAAATCTTCAATTATATACATCGAAAGTAACCCAATTTTCGGAAAATTTTATTCTGTTTATTTTCAACCCAGTGTAATAAGTTCTCATTAACAAATAATTGATATATCTGAGCCATTACAATTCAGCAATTATTTTAAAGCACTTTTGTTTATTTTCTTGTTTAGATAGAGAATATTATGCTATTTGTTTATGCTGGTATACATATATATCATAAGTTTAGTTTCTGAACATGGTTTGAGCTAAAGTTGTTCCTGTGAAATCACATGAATGAATTTTTATCCTAAATCTTGATGGTTCTAAGTGAATGAATTGCTCAAGTTTCTAACTGCACTTTGCCAGCTTCAATAAGTAATTAACATTATGTTCCATTTTCGTTTTCTTTTGCACCATCTTTTAAGTGATCCATCTCTACTAGTCCTAGAAGCTGTGCATTCTTTTATACATTGAGATGGAGCAAAAACAGGAGCGTTCTTCAAGTTTTTGGCTCTTCATCAATCATAGCACCAAGAGAAAGAGAATGATGGCCAAGGAGGGAGTTGACTGAAGCTTAAGAGGGAGCTACATTCCACTCACCCAACCGTCGAACAAGATATTTAAAGAACAAGATTTTTTTCTCTTCTATCAGAAAGTTAATAACTTTTATTAGAAGATACTTATGTAGGATACAATATTTTGGTTTTTTATAGTTTATTAGTAGTAAATTCTAAGTGGTCTAATGTATATTTTGATATGGGTATGTTTAATTTAGTGTGAGATGTATGAATACTCATTTATGATCATCCCAATATTTTTAGTTCATTATAAATATATTTTGTTAAAGGATAATTTTTATTATTTAAAAAATATTGTATGGTTTTATTATGTATTTATTTTTATTTTATAATTTTTGACTAATTTAATTAAAAAAATATGATTATATATATAATCATATTACTAAATATTAGGTTTTAGAAAAAAAATTATTAGAATATATATATATATATATATATATATATATATAAAATAAAAAAAAACAATGAGGGACCTAAGGCTACACTTATATACAGTAGCTATAATATACAAAAAAAAAGAGGGATCTAAGGCTACGCTTATAAAAGGTAGCTATGGTATACAATGTGGATACGCTTTACAAGTGATGCAGTAACGTTGAAAAGCGTAGCCTATTCTGGAAAAATGAAAGCTGAAAAGTGTAGCCTTTGGTCCTGGACAACATCACTTGAAAAGCATAGCCTATTCTCAAACGCGAAAAGCGTAGCCCTTAGTGCAGAAAAGCGTAGCCTCTGAGAATAGGCAACGGCCGAATAGGAATCACTCCAAAAAGCGTAGCCGTAGCCTAAGGCATCATTTTTTTTTCACTTTTGGCTACACTTTTCATGTGTACCTGAATGGGTGTTTTTCTTGTAGTGAGCAATCACTCAACCCACAATTGAATTGAATTATTAAAAAGATTTTACAAACTTGCAAGAAAAGATGATCATGGGTGGAGACATGTAATTGAGCAATCGAACCCTCACCGGATGTGTATCCGCTCTAGTCACTCAAGTGTATTGGGTTGATTCACTCAATTCTCCCCTAATCATGTTTTTCAAGATTTGTTTTTCATCTAACAATCAACAATTATTTCATGCATGCATACATGTATCATGAGGACTTCCCATAGGTTGTAATAGGGTTAGGGTCAAGGTAGGATGCATATGGTCAAGTGGGCTTGAAATTCGAATCTTTGATTAACTTAAACTTCCCACCTAACCTATGACAACCTATACAATTCTAAACAAACCTAACTACCCATTCTTCACTTTTCACACACACTCATGTATTCTCTTTTTGATCACCACACATATGCATTGATTTTTATTAAACTTTGAACTTTGGGGCATTTTTGTCCCCTTCTTATTGTAATTCTTTATCTTTTTTTATTATTATTATTTTTTCGTTAAATTTTTTTTCTTTTCAAACTAAAATATATATATATACAAGAACATCAATGCATATGGTTTACACATGATTAATGCATGAGTATGTACCCAATTCCCAAGATTCTCAACACAAATACAAAAACACACTTTTATCTCTACCCAATGTTCCCAACTCTCCCAAAATCAAATGATAAACACTCTCATTAGCCTAAGCTAATCAAAGATCCAAATTAAGGACATTTATTATTTTTCACTTAGGCTTGTAATGTGCTACAATTAAGAATAAATGGGTTAAGCATAGGCTCAAAATTGGCTAACAATGGAAGATAGAAGGTAGGCTATTTGGGTAAGTGAGCTATTTGAACAATGGCCTCAATCATGTAAATGCATGTATACACAAAATAATGGACATATAGAATTAAACAAATCAAAGATTACAATCATAGGAAGAGAATAATGCACACAAGAATGAAAATAAGTGGTTATATGATGTAACAACACAATTATGCTCAAATCTCACATGCTTGTGTTCTTAGCTCAAAAATCATGTTCCACAAAGTATATAATTCAAGCAAGTTCTAAAAAATTTTTTTTCTCAATTGGGGTGCCCTATAGATAAAATCCTTGGAAAATATCATGATTTTGACTAAGCTTAATATATACATATGCAAAATAAGAAAATGCAACTAAGAATCCTACAATAAAATGCAAAAGTGTTGGGATTAGAAACTTGTCACCCAAAAATGCCGAGTGGTCGGATGACCTCCCCACACTTAAAAGTTTGCACCGTCCTCGGTGCACTCAAAGATGAGAAAGGGGGTACGGCGACTTTCCGAGTTACTACCTTCAGCTGGTAGGTCAACCGATGCTGCGTGTTCTTCTCCCGCTTCTGTTTTTGCTTATGATGATTCATCCTGAACATAGAAAACAAGTAAATGCACAAGCAAGGAAGCATGGATTGTTGGAATGAGGTAAATCACTAGAATTGAGTGAGTGGATTGGTGTGACAATAATGAAAAATAAGTATGTGGGTCTTAACTTGCATGCGGTTTAGAACTCACACCCTAGTATTTAGAAACCATGTCACATTTACATAAAAGAAAACATGCACTTCACTCATTCTAGTGTTCTTGAGATACTTTAAAAGACTTGTAGGCTAAAACAACCCAACAAGTAGTGAAAAAGCATAACAGCATTCAAGCAAGAATTAAGCAATTGTGAAATTGGATAATGAATGGGCATTGATTGATGTGTAAGTGAACTTAATGAACATAATGGTATATGAAACTTACACCACAATCAATGACACCTATTGAAGTTGTTGCAACACCTAAGTGACATAGAGGTGAAACGCATGGATGCTATAGAACTTAGGAAAAAGGGTATAGAAGTGAAAATCAATCACATAGCAAGCATGGTCCACAAAGCTTGAAAAGCTCAAAAATATGTCATTAGGTAAGCTTTCAATCCAATTTCTTAACCACACAATTTCAATGCATGAAATAGGTGATATGAGTACGGGTAAATCATAAACAAGTATCACCTAAAAAAATGAAATGATAATATACAATTGCCTAACAATGGATGATGAATGCATGGTGGCCAAAACATGCAATTCAAAGAGTTAAGATGCATGAAGGCAATGTAACAAGTACTTGGTATTCAAAAGTGTTAAACATGAAAAATTCCGAACCAGGTAACCAAATATAACCTCAACAAAGAATCCAACAATGAAAATAACAACAATGATGTTAAACTAACATACTATCAATAAGCAGCAGTAGTAAACAGTAAACAAGATTAGTAATCCAACACTTATAATGGAAAATAAAAACTAAACCAACTAACTAACTAAAAGAAAGGGTGTTATATGATGTTTGGTAGTGTCGGATGATGTTTGAAGGGTGGAAAGAAAAGAAGAGAAAAGAGAAGAAGGAAAGAAATGGAAAGAAGAGAAGAAAAAAAGGTGAAACAGGGCAATCCACGCGTGCGCGTCATGTGCGCGTAAGCGTGGATTGATGAAAAGGAAGCGACGCGTACGCGTGCATGGCAAAGCAGAGAGTCGACACGGACGCGCAAGGTACGCGTTCACGTGCCCTGGGGCACAAAGTTGGCACACTTCAGGCACAACTCTCGGGTGAATGTATGGGAGGTGGAAAAATTCAATCCACGCGTATGCGTACATGGCGCGTCCGCGTGGATGGCCGAAATTGCTTGATTCATGCGTACGCGTGGAGTGTGTGTGCACGTGGGTGGTGCTCTGTTATTCAAAATTTTTCTATGTTTTTGCACCAAACCAAGCATTCCAAACCTCCAAACAACTACCAAAACATCATAAAACCTTATTTAACCTACTAGACTCCCACATAAACTCAACTAATCAAACAAAACATGAAATTAAACTTAATTTACCAATATGTACAAAAGGAAAAGATGAAAAGATGTTACCATGGTGGGTTGTCTCCCACCTAGCACTTTTGTTTATTGTCCTTAAGTTGGACTTATGGGGAGCTCTTCATCAAGGTGGCTTGTGCTTGAATCCATCCTTGAACATCCATCAAACCTTGGACTTCCATTGTGCTTCATCATTCAAAGTTAATAACTCCAAGCTTTTGATGGAGTTCTTCACAAACCATAGGCTCCCAAAGTTGATCTTCCTTGTGCGATCTGGGATCCCACACTTTGTTTTCACACACGTCCTCAAGTTGATCATGGTGGTTTCCTGCGGGTGGCAAGAGAGATGAATTCTCATGGAAGTACCAAACTATCCTCCTAGACCCATCCAATTGAGCACTAGTCCAACCTTTACTCCTTGAAGCTTCAACCATAATGAGCCTTGATTTGCAACGCCAACCACAAAACATCTTTCTTTTACGCTTCATCCCACAAAGCATCCTAAGTTGACCATCCCTTTCAAGCAAGCCATATTCAAGTGGGATAGTAAAGATAATAGAAATGAGTTTCATCCACTCAAATGAAGGTGTAGACGGCAACCTAGGCAAAGGTGTAACAACCCTGATTTTCGAGTACGCGAGATCTTTTATGAAGGCACAGATTTCTCTGGAAAATCAGTAAGGGGAACACCTCTTATATAACATAAAGTATCTCAATCATCATTTTCATTATGTCATCCTTAAGCTAGAACCTCTTCTGAGGCAAGCTCAATAACGCAATCGCGAAGAACCTTGTTTTTGAACCGTATCGGTTAGGAGTTTTGATTCTATTTTTCGTAAATAGTCTCAGTTTGACGAACCGGACTTGATTTATGAGAGAAGAGAGATAATAGGATGATATTATCGTTATATTAGTATTGGAAGCTTCTTGAATAATATTATAAGGTTACCTGGTCAGTTTTAGTTAAAAACAGAAAATCGGTTTAACCGGGTTTACGGTTTACTGGTGCAGCTTAGCACCAACACTCTCTGATGAATTTTGCAATGCTAAGGCCTCATTATACATGTACTATTCTCATAATAAATATGTTACTAGTTTCATTTATACTAGTAGCTCAGAAAATAATTTTTAGAGATGTTTTTACAAGTGTTCCGATACACCTAGTTTTAGTAGTTATACACCTGAGATATTTTAATATTATTTTAATCCACCTCCAAGCCAACCAATCACAACTCACCTTACACCCCCAAGACCTCCAAGGCTGTCTCATTTCATCATTTTGGCCGAAAATAACAAGAGAGAAAAGAGAGAAACTTTCATGAACACTTAATCTTCAAAGCTTGATTTCTTCTGAACTAAAACTCAAATCAAAACCCCGATTTCACCAAAATGATCCTCTCTTCTTCCTCTACATAACCATGTAACTTATCAAGGATGGAAATAAGGTGAGATGGCTGTCTCCCTCCCATTTCAATTCGGTTTTCAAGGAAAACCATGCAAAACATGTGTTTTCTTGATGTTCTTCCTTAGGAATCATGCTTAACTTGACTTGAGGGCCAAGAAACGTGAATTTCCAGCAAGTCTAAGGTGAGATATCTCTTCATAACATACTGAGTGAGATTTGGTCAGTTGAGAGTTTTTGGATTTAAAGTTGTTCTTGATGTGATTTAGGAGGAAAAAGTGCTTAAGGACCACCTGAAAGTTTAACCGAATTAGGAGCAGCAAAACCAGGTAGGGTGTCACGAAATTAATCTTGATTATTTGTGTTTGATTTGTGTGAATGTTGTATAAATTGGCTGTGCTAAAAATTGGTTGCATATATGATTGATTCTTGGTGAAAATTTGGTGAAATTTTGATGAAATTTGATGAAATTCAAGCTTTAAAGTTCATGTTCTTTGGCAGCTGGAAAAACGAAACCCTAAGCTTAAATTAAGGTTCAATTTATGTTGAAATCATGTAAAAAATATGGGATTTTAGTGGCTGCAATTTTATTTTGAATTATGGTAAAAATCGGTTGCTGAAAAGACTGAAAAACGGGTAAAAACAGAGAAAGAATCTGAAGAATTTATGAAGAACATGAAGAACACTTTGAGTGTGGTGAAGAACATTGAAGAACACATTTTAGATCTTAGAAAGGGCAAGGAAGTAAATATTTTGGTGTTTGAGGGGTTATTTTGTAATTTCTGAAAGTTAGGGTGGTTAAAGTAGAAATATAAAAAGTTACGGGTGGTAAAAAGTGAATTTTTAAAGGTTAAAAGTTAAAAAGGGGTAATTTTCGAAAAATTAATGGTAAAATAACAAATAATAATAAAATATTAAATAATAATATTTAATTAAAAATAATATTTTAATAAAAATAATAAAATAATACGGAAAAGGCAGTTTTCTGTAAAAGCTTTAGAAAGACAACTTTAAGTGCAGAATCTCATAATTACCTTCATAAAACACTTAGGGAGTGGTAATAACATATTAGTGAGGCAAAGATAAAGGAAAGATAAGAAGTTAAAGAAGAGATAAAAATCAAAGAAAAGTCTATAAAGTTTTAATGAGAGAAAAATAGACAGAGATTAGTGAACGAACTAGGGCAACATAGTTTTTGAGTTCCGACTAGGGTTAGGTATTATATGAAAAGTTAAACTGTTTCAGTATAGACTTAATGAACCTATACTTGGGACAGACTAACTATTCATACCGAAATTTACATAAGCTTTAAATACATACATTAAACAGAGAAATCAGAACAGAGTAAAGAAACACAGAGAACAGAGTAACCATAGCAGAATAAAGGGATACAGAGAAAAGAGTAACCAGAGCAAAGTAAAAAGACAAAGAGAAAAGAGTACTGTGATAAAGAGAAATGGTTTGAGTTACGATGTTGTAAAAGTAAAAGCTGTAAAGTTTGTATAGCATGATTGAACAGAGAAAGAAAGAGGTACTGCATAAGAATGTGAAAGTGATGATGATAATGAGAATGATAATGAATGATGATAATGAGAATGATTATGTGATGATCTGCTGCATGAAGGCAGTCAGATAGATGGTGGTACGACCACTAAGAGTGCTTTCCTAGGATACTTAGCTATAATGCTATTCTGTAAGTCAGAGAACTCTTACAGAGGTATCGAGAACACACGACTAGCATATACTCCTGTAAGTCAAAGGACTCTTACAGTGAGAGTGTGTGTGTATGCTCTTATAAGTCAAAGGACTCTTACAGTGAGAGCGTGTGTATGCTCCTGTAAGACAAAGGACTCTTACAGAGAGTGTGTTGGGCAGATATAAGTTAACTAGCTCCGCCATGCAAGTCAAAGGACTCTTGCAGGGGTTTGCCTCACAAGTCAAAGGACTCTTGCGAGGGGCATTGCCAACAAGGAAGCCTTACCTGGTCAGAGGACTCCGGGTAACGTCGGGAGCGGGTATGTAACCGACAAATGAGCTCATTACCTGCGCTAGGGCTAGACATGCATCATACTTGGTAGTGCATTTCCTTTGTTATGATTATGGTATGAATGTATGTTTTCCTTGTTTGTATTCTATTCTCTGTGTCTGTTTTGTATTTTGTTGTATCCTTCTGTTTGTGTTCTGCTATCTGTTTTCTCTATCTTCTCTATTTATCTGTATCTTCTGTTCACTACTTCTCAGTATTCTGCTATATATCTGCTAAGCAACACAAATTAATGAACTTCAACTTAAATAACCCCGGCCCTACTAAGAACTCCCCAGTTCTTACCCCTTCTCTCTCCCTTCCCCCTTCAGATGGAAGCATGAGTACCCTTCCGTAGTTCGCTGACGATCGTTCACAAAAAGGATTCCACTCTAAATAGTCTTCTGAGTCTAGAGTGAACTCCGTTACCTGTTTATATGTATATACTATGAGGCCAGCCAATGTCTGCTCCCCGCTTTTCTACAAACTTTAGCCTAAGTCCTCCGTACGATGTTGTTGTTATGTGGCCACTCGATGAAGTACTTGAGAGATGCTCTTTGATGACATATGATCGTGCAGAGGAGTAGCAGATGATGTTCTACCTTTTGGTGACGTTCCACCTGACTTGAGTTTTGAAGACTTAGAGCGTACTTTCCCTCGCTTTAGTAGTTTAGAAGGAATAGGTGTGTATAGAGTCTAGACTAGCCTGGGTGCCAGCTTAGGGACTTCTTGAACAGGTCAGGGCCTGGGATGTTGTATGTATATATATGTATATAGTTATTATCTAGCTATATTTAGGGGTGTTCTAACTAAAAGTCTATACTCTAATAAAGGCTGGATCACTGAATGTTGTTAGCTGCTTGTGATGTATTTATGTGTGATTGTTTATAACTGTTTTATCTATTTTTATTTGTGAATTGATTATAAATGATTATGTTTATTAATCCAAACATTTTTAGGAAAAAAAAAAGTACCTCACTAACTAACTACGCTTTTAACAACGAATCAGGCTCATATAATAAATAATAGATAATAATTAGGATGACAAATTGGTAGCACTCCATTTTTGGTATGTCCTAGGCGTACTGAAAATTGGGTCGTTACAATTTGGTATCAGAGCAGTTCATTCCCAGTAGAGCCTGGGGAGTGGACTGACTATGCTTCATTGCATACTCTGCTTGTGTGTCTTATGCTGTTAGGGTATCTTCAAGATACATTTGGCATGAATGTCTATGAGTGCTCATTTTGGGAATGTTTGTGCCTAACTTGAGATATTAAGACTAATCACCTTAATGTTGATTGTTTGGTGCGAATAAGACCTCAATGACTGTGAATAGGCATGGTTTAATCGAGATCTGAATCATGAATCGATGTAAGACCAGCTATCCTAATAGCTGTTATGATATACATGGCAATGACTATGTTAGATTTGAATGCTGTAAGGAACGAACCTACCTCTTCGTCAAGATGGCTTGAAGAAAGTAGATCACTTGAAGATGGATTCTTCACGCGGTTGAAATTTTGAGGGCAAAATTTTCTTTTAGGAGGGTAGAATGTAACAACCCTGATTTTCGAGTACGCGAGATCTTTTCTGAAGGCACAGATTTCTCTGGAAAATCAGTAAGGGGAACACCTCTTATATATCATAAAGTATCTCAATCATCATTTTCATTATGTCATCCTTAAGCTAGAACCTCTTCTGAGGCAAGCTCAATAACGCAATCGCGAAGAACCTTGTTTTTGAACCGTATCGGTTAGGAGTTTTGATTCTATTTTTCGTAAATAGTCTCAGTTTGACGAACCGGACTTGATTTATGAGAGAAGAGAGATAATAGGATGATATTATCGTTATATTAGTATTAGAAGCTTCTTGAATAATATTATAAGGTTACCTGGTCAGTTTTAGTTAAAAACAGAAAATCGGTTTAACCGGGTTTACGGTTTACTGGTGCAGCTTAGCACCAACACTCTCTGATGAATTTTGCAATGCTAAGGCCTCATTATACATGTACTATTCTCATAATAAATATGTTACTAGTTTCATTTATGCTAGTAGCTCAGAAAATAATTTTTAGAGATGTTTTTACAAGTGTTCCGATACACCTAGTTTTAGTAGTTATACACCTGAGATATTTTAATATTATTTTAATCCACCTCCAAGCCAACCAATCACAACTCACCTTACACCCCCAAGACCTCCAAGGCTGTCTCATTTCATCATTTTGGCCGAAAATAACAAGAGAGAAAAGAGAGAAACTTTCATGAACACTTAATCTTCAAAGCTTGATTTCTTCTGAACTAAAACTCAAATCAAAACCCCGATTTCACCAAAATGATCCTCTCTTCTTCCTCTACATAACCATGTAACTTATCAAGGATGGAAATAAGGTGAGATGGCTGTCTCCCTCCCATTTCAAATCGGTTTTCAAGGAAAACCATGCAAAACATGTGTTTTCTTGATGTTCTTCCTTAGGAATCATGCTTAACTTGACTTGAGGGCCAAGAAACGTGAATTTCTAGCAAGTCCAAGGTGAGATATCTCTTCCTAACATACTGAGTGAGATTTGGTCAGTTGAGAGTTTTTGGATTTAAAGTTGTTCTTGATGTGATTTAGGAGGAAAAAGTGCTTAAGGACCACCTGAAAGTTTAACCGAATTAGGAGTATCAAAACCAGGTAGGGTGTCAAGAAATTAATCTTGATTATTTGTGTTTGATTTGTGTGAATGTTGTATAAATTGTCTGTGCTAAAAATTAGTTGCATATATGATTGATTCTTGGTGAAAATTTGGTGAAATTTTGTTGAAATTTGATGAAATTCAAGCTTTAAAGTTCATGTTCTTGGGCAGCTGGAAAAACGAAACCCTAAGCTTAAATTGAGGTTCAATTTATGTTGAAATCATGTAGAAAAGATGGGGTTTTAGTGGCTGCAATTTTATTTTGAATTATGGTAAAAATCGGTTGTTGAAAAGACTGAAAAACGGGTAAAAACAGAGAAAGAATCTGAAGAATTTATGAAGAACATGAAGAACACTTTGAGTGTGGTGAAGAACATTGAAGAACACATTTTAGATCTTAGAAAGGGCAAGGAATTAAATATTTTGGTGTTTGAGGGGTTATTTTGTAATTTCTGAAAGTTAGGGTGGTTAAAGTAGAAATATTAAAAGTTACGAGTGGTAAAAAGTGAATTTTTAAAGGTTAAAATTTAAAAAGGAGTAATTTTCGAAAAATTAATGATAAAATAATAAATAATAATAAAATATTAAATAATAATATTTAATTAAAAATAATATTTTAATAAAAATAATAAAATAATGCGGAAAAGTCAATTTTCTGTAAAAGCTTTAGAAAGACAACTTTAAGTGCAGAATCTCATAATTACCTTCATAAAACACTTAGGGAGTGGTAATAACATATTAGTGAGGCAAAGATAAAGGAAAGATAAGAAGTTAAAGAAGAGATAAAAATCAAAGAAAAGTCAATAAAGTTTTAATGAGAGAAAAATAGACAGAGATTAGTGAACGAACTAGGGCAACATAGTTAGTTCTTGAGTTCCGACTAGGGTTAGGTATTATATGAAAAGTTAAACTGTTTCAGTATAGACTTAATGAACCTATACTTGGGACAGACTAACTATTCATATCGAAATTTACATAAGCTTTAAATACATAAGTTAAACAGAGAAATCAGAACAGAGTAAAGAAACACAGAGAACAGAGTAACCAGAGCAGAATAAAGGGATACAGAGAAAAGAGTAACCAGAGCAAAGTAAAAAGACAAAGAGAAAAGAGTAATGTGATAAAGAGAAATGGTTTGAGTTACGATGTTGTAAAAGTAAAAGCTGTAAAGTTTGTATAGCATGATTGAATAGAGAAAGAAAGAGGTACTGCATAAGAATGTGAAAGTGATGATGATAATGAGAATGATAATGAATGATGATAATGAGAATGATTATGTGATGATCTGCTGCGTGAAGGCAGTCAGATAGATGGTGGTACGACCACTGAGAGTGCTTTCCTGGGATACTTAGCTATAATGCTATTCTGTAAGTCAGAGGACTCTTACAGAGGTATCGAGAACACACGACTAGTATATACTCCTGTAAGTCAAAGGACTCTTATAGTGAGAGCGTGTGTATGCTCCTGTAAGTCAAAGGACTCTTACAGAGAGTGTGTTGGGCAGATATAAGTTAACTAGCTCCGCCATGCAAGTCAAAGGACTCTTGCAGTGGGTTGCTAGTGCCGCCCTGCAAGTCAAAGGACTCTTGCAGTGGTTTGCCTCACAAGTCAAAGGACTCTTGCGAGGGGCATTGCCAACAGGGAAGCCTTACCTGGTCAGAGGACTCCGGGTAACGTCGGGAGCGGGTATGTAACCGACAAATGAGCTCATTACCTGCGCTAGGGCTAGACATGCATCATACTTGGTAGTGCATTTCCTTTGTTATGATTGTGGTATGAATGTATGTTTTCCTTGTTTGTATTCTATTCTCTGTGTCTGTTTTGTATTTTCTTGTATCCTTCTGTTTGTGTTCTGCTATCTGTTTTCTCTATCTTCTCTATTTATCTGTATCTTCTGTTCACTACTTCTCAGTATTCTGCTATATATCTGCTAAGCAACACAAATTAATGAACTTCAACTTAAATAACCCCGGCCCTACTAAGAACTCCCCAGTTCTTACCCCTTCTCTCTCCCTTCCCCCTTCAGATGGAAGCATGAGTACCCTTCCGTAGTTCGCTGACGATCGTTCACAAAAAGGATTCCACTCTAAATAGTCTTCTGAGTCTAGAGTGAACTCCGTTACCTGTTTATATGTATATACTATGAGGCCAGCCAATGTCTGCTCCCCGCTTTTCTACAAACTTTAGCCTAAGTCCTCCGTACGATGTTGTTGTTATGTGGCCACTCGATGAAGTACTTGAGAGATGCTCTTTGATGACATATGATCGTGCAGAGGAGTAGCAGATGATGTTCTACCTTTTGGTGACGTTCTACCTGACTTGAGTTTTGAAGACTTAGAGCGTACTTTCCCTCGCTTTAGTAGTTTAGAGGGAATAGGTAAGTATAGAGTCTAGACTAGCCTGGGTGCCAGCTTAGGGACTTCTTGAACAGGTCAGGGCCTGGGATGTTGTATGTATATATATGTATATAGTTATTATCTAGCTATATCTAGAGGTGTTCTAACTAAAAGTCTATACTCTAATAAAGGCTGGATCACTGAATGTTGTTAACTGCTTGTGATGTATTTATGTGTGATTGTTTATAACTGTTTTATCTGTTTTTATTTATGAATTGATTATAAATTTTTATGTTTATTAATCCAAACGTTTTTAGGAAAAAAAAAGTACCTTACTAACTAACTACGCTTTTAACAACGAATCAGGCTCATATAATAAATAATAGATAATAATTAGGATGACAAATTGGTAGCACTCGATTTTTGGTATGTCCTAGGCGTACTGAAAATTGGGTCGTTACAAAAGGTGATTCCAAGGGTCTTGCTAAAGCATATTCAATTCCCATCCTCCTTTTTCTAAGGATCTCCACCTCCTCACAAGATCTCTTAATATCAATCCTTTGTTCAACACTTTTATCTAACTCTTTTCCCTTACTCAAATCATAAATGGGAGGGTGAGAGACATTTACCTCCACATTGCTTTCCATTTCATCGAGAGAAGGTTCTTCATGCTCAAAGGATTCTTCACCACTAAGTCTTGATGCTTGATCTTCATCACCAAGGGGACTCAATTCTTGCTCTATCCCATCCAATTCTTCATAAGAGATATGCCTTGGAGGTTGTGCACATTCCTTCTTAGCATCAATTTTGATCATCTTGGAGGGGTTTTCTTCAATCTTAGACTCCCAAGGTGGTTCCGCATCTCCTAAGTCTTCAACCACTTCTTCCTCTTCTTTAATAATCTCTACTTCCTCCTCCTGTTGCATTTCTTGCTTTAACTCCTTTTCTTCTCCTTGGAGCTTCAAGTTCACTCCCTCACTAAGCTTCTTCGTTGCTTTTCCACATTCCATAATGGAAGTGACTTGATCACATAGGCATAGGTGGGATGAGACTATGTTGCCAATGGCTTCTACCATAGTGGCCATTTTTGCTCTTAACTCCTCAAAATTCTTTTCATCCTCCTCGTGTTGCTTTAAGATATGAGATTCAAGATCCCTTAATTCTAGCATAGAGGCTTCATCAGGGGGTGATGGTGGAAGAGAGGGTTCATTGTTTGAGGGGAAGGTATTATAGTCGGAAGGTGGTTGTAGCGAAAGTAGAATTCATCTTGTGGTTGAAAATTTGCATGCATTGGAGGTGGTTCTACTTGGTAATAGTATGGAGGGGGTGGCTCTTGAAAATGTTGATGTTGGAGTGGTGGTGGCTCTATGTGTGGTTCATATGGCTCATATGATTGTTGGTATGGTGGGTATGGATTAGGGTCATATGAAGATGGTTGGTGAAAGGTGGCGTGTGAGTATGGTTGATGGTTATGTTGGGGATATGGCTCATAGGCATATGGTGGTGGTTCTTGAAAGTCACAAGAGGATTTACCATAGCCATTGGATTGATATGCATCATAAAATGGCTCCTCTTCATAGTGCATTGGTGGAGGTTGTTACCATGAGGATTGATCATATGCATATGGCTCCTCCCACCTTTGATTGTCCCATCCTTGATACACATCCTCATTGAAGTTCCCATTTCCTACAACATAGTTGTAATCACACTCATAGCCAAAGTAAGAATTCATAGTGAAAAGTGAAAATAAGAAACAAAAGATAACAAGAAATAATGAAACAAAGTCCGAAAACTAACAAAAACTAACAAGCAATCCAAAATTCAAGCTATTCACAATATTTACATATATATAATAACCAATAACACAACACCATTGCAATTCCCCGGCAACGGCGCCATTAATTTGACAGCAAGAATTGTTGTCGGTCTAGATTTTCTTCCCAAAGAAAGGAATTACTTCGTTGTAAGCATAGCTCCAAACTAACAAACGACTCTCACATCAAATTAAAATATGGTTTTGTCATGAATAACAAACCCCAAATAAGAATTAATCGAAGTATTTAGACTCCGGGTCGTCTCACGAGGAATTGCAATGAAGTGAATGATTATTGGCTATGAAGGGGTAAAAGGGGGTTTTGTTTATAAGGGGCGGAAAATAAATGACAAGAAAAGTAAATTAAGCAAGTATTTAAAGAAGACAAGTAAATAAGAGAAAGTAAGTAATAAAAAGAGAGACATTCATGGCAAGGGTTGAGATCATAGGCTTTTTATCCTAGTCATACAATGATTAATTCGCCCTATTTAGTCAACTCCAACAAACGAAAGAAGGTATCATGTCACCTTCACATAGGGAGAAATTCTAACAAGACTAATCAATCATGTCACAATGATAAACAAGAATTTATCTCATTACGTCATCTCCAACATTGGAAGAAGGTATCATATTATCTTCCATGAGAGAAAGTCTAATAAGACTAGCTAATCTCAATCCAAAAGTCCTAATCAACTTACTAATTAAATTAGCAAAATATTAGCGTCAATGGAAACAATATTAGCTAACAACTCTAGATCACCAACATGAGTTGGATTTTTATGACTGAAGATTGCCTAATTACTCTTTCCAAGCCAAGAATGCTCAAAATCTACTCTAAGATCCAACCAAGCATTTTGTCAAACACTTGGTAGGCATAAAAAGAAAGTATAATAAAAGTGCAAGAAATATAAATCTACCAACTATCAATTGCAAGAAAAGTAAATCACAACTCAAATCAACATCAACAGAACATCAAACATCAAATCTCATTAAAGAAAAATCCAAATCCAACAAGTATTCATCAATCACAAAAAGATGCTCAAAAGAGGAATTAACAAGAGAATCAAGAAGAATTGAAGTATTAGATCAAGAAATTGTTGAGGAAACAAGATGAAATCAAGGAATTAAACATGAAATTAAAATAATCTAACCTAATCCTAACCTAATTCTAGAGAGAAGAGAGAGCTTCTCTCTCTAGAAAACTAACTAAAGGCTTATGTTGGCTAAACTAATTACTCCCCCCTTTGCCCCAACTTGAATTCTTCATGAAATAGCATTAGAAATGAGTTGGGTTGGGCCCAAAGTGCTTCAGAAATTGCTGGGGGCGATTTCACTTTTGTGGGCCACGGACACCACTCCCATTCCATTTCCATAACTTGCAAGGAAGCCCAGGAAGCAGCTGGAACCCAATCCCAAAATGGTAGAAATATTCAAAAAGGTTGAGGTAACCGTTCCTCTTTTTGATGTTATTCAACAAGTACCTAAATATGCAAAGTTTCTAAAAGATTTATGTATACATAAAGACAAAATTAATGAATTAGAAACTATTCCTTTAGGTAGTTCCATATCTGCTTTAATGGGGGGATTACCTGAAAAGTGTAGTGACCCAGGTCCTTGTATAGTTAGTTGTACTATTGGTGGAGTAGTAATTTTTGATTGCATGTGTGATTTAGGACCCTGTGTTAGTATAATACCTTTGTCTATATATGATATTTTGAGGCTCCCTCCCTTAAAAAGGTCAGCAGCTCGTTTTGTGTTAGCAGATAAAAGCATTATTACAGTGGCTAGAGTTGCTGAAGATGTTTTAGTGAACATTAAAGGGCTTACGTTTCCCACTGATTTTTATATCTTGGAGATGCCCCATAATGACTCAGATAAGCCATCATCAATCCTACTTGGAAGACCATTCCTGAAGACATCAAAATTCAAATTGGATGCTTTTTCAGGAACATACTCCTTTGAAATAGATGGCCGAATAGTAATCTTCAATCTGAATGGAGTCATAAACAACCCTCCAGAAGATCATTCTATCTTCCAGTGTGATGTCATAGATGAAACTGTAGTTGCAGTTCACAAGGAAGAATTAGAAGAGAGGCACACTGGACAAGGTCCAAGTGTGGGGACCCTCTTAACTAACAATGAAGGCACTTCGCCATTTTCACAAGCTCCAGATAATCCAGAGCCTGCCCATGATCAGAAGTTAGAGTTGAATCCCCTCCCTCCATATCTCAAATATGCTTATCTTGAAGATGAGCAGAAGTTTCCGGTTATCATTGCAAGGGAACTTACTTCTCAACAAGAAGAGCAGTTACTTGATGTATTGAGGAGGCACAAGAAGGCAATTGGGTGGAGTTTGGCAGACATAGTAGGCATCAACCCTCAAGTATGTGAGCACAGAATATTTTTAGAAGAGGGAGCAAGACCTGTCCGTCAACCCTAAAGAAGATTGAATCCCACTATCTTGGAAGTTGTCAAAAAGGAAGTGACCAGACTATTGGAAGCAGGTATCATCTATCCCATTTCAGACAGTGAATGGGTTAGCCCAGTACAAGTAGTGCCCAAGAAGTCTGGAGTCACTACAGTGAAGAATGAGCATGGAGAGCTCATAGCAACTAGAGTTCAGAATGCTTGGAGAGTCTGCATTGATTACAGGCGTCTCAACCAAGCAACCCGTAAGGATCACTACCCACTTCCATTCATTGATCAAATGCTGGATCGGCTGTCAGGTAAATCACATTATTGCTTTTTAGATGGTTACATAGGTTATTTCCAGATTCATATAGCTCCTGAGGATCAAGAAAAGACCACTTTTACATGTCCTTTTGGGACTTATGCTTACAAGAGAATGCCCTTTGGCTTGTGCAATGCACCAGCTACTTTTCAAAGGTGTATGATGAGTATTTTCTCTGATCTTATTGAGGACTGTATGGAAGTTTTTATGGATGATTAGCGTTTATGGTGATTCTTTTAGCCTTTGCTTAGATGGATTATCTAGAGTATTAGATAGATGTGTTAATACAAACCTTGTATTGAATTTTGAAAAATGTCATTTTATGGTAAAACAAGGGATTGTATTAGGACATGTGGTATCTAATAATGGCATTTCTGTAGACCCAGCAAAGGTGAATGTTATTTCCAGTTTACCTTACCCCTCTTCTGTGAGGTAAGTCCGTTCGTTCCTTGGCCATGCAGGTTTTTACAGGAGATTTATTAAGGACATCAGTAAGGTAGCACTTCCCTTATCCAGATTACTGCAGAAGGATATTGAGTTCGAGTTTAGTGATGATTGCAAACAAGCGTTTGATAAGCTGAAGACCGCCCTGACTCAAGCTCCAATTGTGAGAGGACCAGGCTGGAGCCAGCCGTTTGAAATCATGTGCGATGCTTCCAACCATGCAGTAGGAGCAGCGCTGGCTCAGCGCGAAGGTATGGACCCTTTTGTTATTGCTTATGCGTCTAAGACTTTAAACGCTGCCCAGTCCAATTATACTACTACTGAGAAAGAGCTTCTTGCTATTGTTTTTGCTCTGGATAAATTCCGAGCTTATTTACTTGTTACTAGAGTAGTAGTGTATTCGGATCATGCAGCTTTAAAGTATCTATTATCTAAAAAGGAGTCCAAACCAAGACATATACGTTGGATACTGCTATTACAAGATTTTGATTTAGAAATAAAGGATAGGAGTGGTAACCAGAATTTAGTGGCAGACCACTTGAGTCGCCTTGAGCACATTAAGGATGATTCTACTCCTATAGATGATAATTTTCCATTTGATAACCTGCAAGCAGTATCTGAGGTATCTCCTTGGTATGCACCTGTAGCTAATTATCTAGTTAGCCGCACATTTCCTCCAAACTTTTCTAAGCACCAAAGAGACAAGCTGAAAAGCGAGTCTAAATATTATATATGGGATGACCAATATTTGTGGAGATGTGGCGCTGATTAGGTAATTAGACGGTGTGTGCCTCAATCAGAATTCCAGTCCATCTTAGAGGCCTGTCACTCATCTGAGAGTGGATGACATTTTGGCCCCCAAAGAACTGCTAGAAAAATCTTAGACTGTGGATTCTGGTGGCCTACTCTTTTTAGAGACGCTGCTGAATTTTGTAAATCTTGCCTCCCATACCAAAAATTTGGTAATATATCCAAGAGGGATGAGATGCCTGCTTTTCTGTGAAATCTTTGATGTTTGGGGCATTGACTTCATGGGTCCATTTCCAAATTCTAATGGTTATTTTTACATATTGTTAGCTGTGGATTACGTTTCCAAATGGGTGGAAGCAATTCCTACCCGCACTGATGATGCTAACACTGTTGTTTCCTTTGTGAGAAACCATATTATCTGTCGCTTTGGATCCCCACGAGCAATCGTGAGCGATCAAGGCACCCATTTTTGTAACAGGAGACTAACAGGACTAATGAAGAAGCATGGGATAATTCATAAGGTTGCAACAGCATACCATCCTCAGACCAGTGGGCAAGCCAAGGTGTCAAATAGAGAGATAAAGCATATCTTGCAGAAGATTGTAAAGCCTCATAGAAGAGACTGGAGCACCAGGCTACAAGATGCACTCTGGGCATACAGAACAGCATATAAAACACCCATTGGGATGAGTTCTTTTCGTTTAGTATATGGAAAAGCTTGTCATCTCCCGGTAGAAATAGAGCACAAAGCCTTTTGGGTAGTCAAGGAGTGCAATATAGGAATTGAGAAAGTCGGACCTGAAAGGAAGTTGCAACTGCAAGAACTGGAGAGCCTTCGCCTAGAAGCTTATGAGAACTCAAGACTACACAAGGAGAAGATGAAAGCTGTACATGACCAGAACATCAAGAGGAAAGAGTTCCAACCTGGGGACTCAGTCCTCCTTTACAAATCTCGACTGAGGCTCATGCCAGGCAAGTTGAGATCAAGATGGGAAGGTCCATACAGAGTAGAGAAGGCCGAACAGTACGGAGTTTATCACTTTATCCATCCTTCGAGCTCGGAGCTTATCAAAGTTAATAGACATCGTTTAAAGCTGTACCATGGCGAAAAGTGGAAGAAAGACAAGGAACTCGAGATCTTCCTCTTGGAAGATCCCCACATAGCCACAGACTGAGCTAGTGGAGCGTCCAACTTACGGACGTTAAAGCAAAGTGCTAGGTGGGAGTGACGTTAGGATTTTTACCAGTAAAGAGATTCATAGAAACGGTTGCGTTGTAGATATAGTCCCTAAACCGACAAAAATCCCTTCGTACAAACGTTTTGGTTGTCACAAGTAACAAACCCCTTTAAAATTGATAACCGAGTATTTAAACCTCGGGTCGTCTTCTCAAGGAATTACAGGGAGGTGTTCTTATTATTGATTATGAAAAAGTGTGTTTTTGGGGAATGTTGAGTTTGGGCAATGGGCATAGATATATTTAAATGACAAGTAAAATAAATAAATAACTGTAAAATAAGCTTTTGGCAAGGTATCAAGATTGGAGGTCCTATCCCAGTTATCCTTATCAATTGTAATGAGAATTGGATTTTTCTCCCACTTTATTAACCTCTAACTATGAAGGTAAGTTAAGTGGATGAATTAATTCTTGAAGAATTCCAATTCTCAATCAACAATGAGTTTGATAACTCAAGAGTTACCAACTATTTAACCAAAGCCAAAAGGAAGAAAATATGTAAGTTAAATTGAAAGCACTTATAAATAAAGCAAAGCAGAATTAAATCTGAAATTACCTCGAATTGCATTAATAATAGAAGATCAATCTAAACATAAAACTAAGAGAAATCCTAAATGCTAATCCTAAGAGAGAGGAGAGAACCTCTCTCTAAAAACTACATCTACTCCTAAAATTGTGAATATGAGAGCCCCCTCCTGAATGGAAGCATTCCCCCACTTTATAGCCTCTAATCTGTGTTTTCTGGGCCGCAAACTGGGTCAAAAATAGTCCAGAATTCGCTGGTTTCGAATTTTGCTATGCTGGATTTCCGTCATTGCGATGCGGCCGCATGGATCACGCGGTCGTGTCACCTAGTGTCAGAGGAACCACAACATATTATATATCAAATCGAAGCATCGGACGTTAGCTTTCCAACGCAACTGAAACCGCGTCGTTTGGACCTCTGTAGCTAAAGTTATAGCCGTTTGAGTGCGAAGAGGTCAGGCTGGACAGCTTAGCAATTTCTCCAACTTCTTGTATTCCTTCCACTTTTGCATGCTTTCCTCCCATCCTCCAAGCCATTCCTGCCTTATAATATCTGAAAACACTTAACATACATATCAAGGCATCTAATGGTAATAAGAGAGGATTAATAATAAGCAAATATAAGATCAAAGAAGCATGTTTTCAATCATAGCACAAAATCAGGAAGGAAATACAAAACCATGCAAATATTATGAATAAGTGGGTAAAGAGTAGATAAAAACCACTCAATTGAGCACAAGATAAATCATGAAATAGTGGTTTATCAACCTCCCCACACTTAAACACTAGCATGTCCTCATGCTAAGCTCAAGAGAAACTATAAAGAATGAAGAGGAATGAAATGCAACCTATCTATATGAATGCAACTACATGCAAAATGTTTCTACCTACTTGGTTAAAAGTAAACAAATCTTTTAAGAAAAAAAAGTAAATTGGATTTCACTAATTCAAATCATGAAAATGAAGTTCAAATAGACTTGTAGAAGAAAATAGCTCATGAAAGCAGGGAACAAGGAATTGAGCATCGAACCCTCACTGGTAGTGTATACACTCTAATCACTCAGGTGTTTAAGGTTCGATTCTCTCAATTCTCCACTATCCTTGCTTTCTAAGGCTTGCTCTTCATCTAACAATCAACAAAAATTTAATGCACAAATACACATATCAAGAGGTCTTTTAATGGTTGTAATGGGGTTAGGGTCAAGGTAAGATTGCATTTGGCCAAGTGGACTAAAATCTGAATCCTTAATTAACTTAAACTTTCCACCTAACTTTAGATAATCTATGTAATCACAATACAAATTCTAACTATCTATCAACCATGTTTTCCACATTATTCATGTATTCTAATTCTAAGTACCGTACATATGCATTGCTTTCACTTACTTTGGGGCATTTTGTCCCCTTTTTGCTTAATTGCTCTTTTTCTTTTCTTTTTCTCTTTTTCTTCTTCTTCTTTTATATATATATATATATATATATATATATATATATATATATATATATATATATATATATATTTTTTTTCTTTTATTTTTCTCAATGCATATGATTAAATTATTGAATGCATGAACATGTCCTAAACATTTCTTTCACATTTTCATAAAGATATATAACACCCAATTCTTAAACCAAATATTTTCAAACCCAATTTCCCACACTTAAATCATAAGCACTCTCACTAGTCTAAGCT
Source organism: Arachis hypogaea (assembly GCF_003086295.3). NCBI lineage: Eukaryota > Viridiplantae > Streptophyta > Magnoliopsida > Fabales > Fabaceae > Arachis > Arachis hypogaea. The sequence continues at coordinate 62,154,461 of NC_092055.1, read as the reverse complement.
AACTAAGAATTCAAATTAAGGACATTATTGTTTTTCGCTTAGAGTTAATGATGGGCTAAAGTAAAGAACAAATGGGTAAAATATGCTCAAAATTGGTTTGCAATGGATAATGAAAAGGTTAAGGCCATATGGGTATGTAAGCTAACTAAAACAAAGGCCTCAATCATATAAGTGCATGTATACATCAAACAATGGAAATATAGAATTAAGCAAGACAAAGATCACAATTTTAGAGAGAAAAACACACATCAAAAATAAATTATTGGTTGACAAAATGCAACCAATCAATTAGGCTCAAAAATCTCATAGGTTTTGTGTGTTCGAGCTCTAAACCATGTTCCAATATAATATTTCTTCAAACAAGTGTAACATAAAATTTTATTCAAATTAGTGAAATACTCTAAAAAGTTTCTTGAAAAAGAAAATATTACTTTAACCAAGTGGTAAAATATGTAAAAAATTAAACAAATATGCAATTAAACATGCAAATGCAACAATGAATAAGGAAAATAAATCATTGGTGTTGAGATAGAGGAGTAACTAACCCATGGAGATCGGTATCGACCTCCCCACACTTAAAGATTGCACCGTCCTCGATGCATGCTAAGATGTACAAGTGGATGGGCTGCTCCAACTGATGCCTTTCTCTATAGATTGTGCAGATTGACTTGCCTGTCTCCCCATGTAAACGTCTTCCGGTTCTCTTCCGGGTGGCCATCCTGAAAGAAAAGGGAAGAAGAGTAACCCAGAAATAAAGATAGGAAAATAAATAAAACATGGGTTGGTTGATGCCAAATAATGAGGGTCTCAATTACATGGTAGCTACAACATGCAAGTGAGAGAACAATAGAAGCACATGGCATACCAGTGGTGCAAAATTTACAACAATGGGGAAGAGAGTGGGTAATGAAAGACAATGTGAGTTCATGTCAATGCAAAAGGAATATCAGTATTATAAAAATTAGCATTGATTTAAATAATATTACCCAATCAGAATTAAACAAGTCACTAAGCACCAAGAAAATATCAGAAAAAATGTAACAGTTGAATAAGAACATTTGAACACCAATAATATTTTTAGAAAAATAAAAATATGCAATGAATGAAAGTATGCAAATAATTTAAATAAAATAGAATGGAAGTGAGAGAAAATAGGAAAGGAAGCAGAAGGAAATAAGAAAAGATAAGAAGAATAAGGATTCGGAGAAGAAAAGATAAGAAAATTGGCACTAATCTGGATAGGTTGTGCGACGCTGGCAACGCGGTCGCATGGGTGACGCGGTCGCGTGGTGCGCGATAAGGTTGGGTGACACGGACGCGTGAGGCACGCGATCGCGTGACTTGATTTGTGCTAGTGGCACGAGTGCAGCCTCGCGGTCACACAACTCTTTGTTCAAATCTTAGTATTGCCAAAATCCAGGGTGACGCGGTAGCGTGGGGGATGCGATCGCATGAGTAGCCTTATTTCCAATATGACGCGGATGCGTGGGGCACGCGTTCGTGTGGGAGGGCTTGGGCTGCCAGCACGAGTCCAGCCCAACTCCAGCACAACTTTCGGCCATGCACCCTTTTTACGCCGATTTCAGGTCACGCGGCCGCGTGGGTGACGCGGTCGCCTGGGAGGCCATTATTCCCATATGACGCGGTCGCGTGGGGTGATTTGTGCCATTGGCACGTCTCCAGCGCTGCTTCTGCGTAACTTTCTGTTCAATTTATTATTCTCTCATCTCCTTGCGACGCGGACGCGTCGCTGATGCGATCGCGTCGCATGCTCGCTTCTTTTTTTTTTAATCTGAAAAGATGCAGAATGCAGTGTTAATATGAATGTGATGCAAAACTCCAGGTTCAATATAATAAAATAAAATAAAATTTCAAAAATAAATAAAACTAAATAAAAATGAAAAAGGACGATCATACCATGGTGGGTTGTCTCCCAGCTAGCACTTTTAGTTAAAGTTCTTAAGTTGGACATTTGATGAGCTTCCTGTTATGGTAGCTTATGCTTGAACTCATCCAGGAATTTCTACCAGTGTTTGTGATTCCAGTAACCTCCGGGGTCCCAAACTAGGCATGTAAAACCCTTGAGCAGCTTCAAAAAGATTCTTAGGCTCCCGGGGTGTTGGATGTCAGAACAGATTCCAGGATCCCAAACCTTGCTTTTACACCCATTTTTGTCGGGAGCTGTATTTTTCCAGCCAGGTGATAAGTAATTTGAATTCTCACTGCAGCTACCAAACAGCTTCCTAGACCCATTAAATTGAGCTCTACACCAACCTTTGCATTTAAACTTAAAGCTTCCAACCATAATGAACCTTGCAGGACAATTCTTACCACTGGCCATCTTCCTCTTACTCTTAATGCCACAAAAAGCCGTAAGTTGACCATCCGTCTCCAGTAGCCCATATTCAAGTGGGATTAGAAAGCTAAGGGATATGAATTTTACCCACTTGAATGTTGTGAAGGATGATGGCAACTTAGGGGGAGGGGTTTTTAATGAAATTGCAAGCTCCACTCCCTTGTGCTCTTCTCTGATAATTACCACCTCTTTGCAAACTTCTTCAATTTCAACCTCTTCCTCTTGGTAGCTCTCTTTCAATTCAATCTCCTCTTCATTGCTTTCCAAGGGCATGGGAGGTTGTGCTTCCTCTTCTTGAATCTCCATCTCTTGATCAACCTCTTCCAAGTCTTCAACTATGATATGCTTTGGAGGTTGTACACCCTCCTCAGCATCAATTTCAACCGTCTTGGAATGAGGCTCTATATCTTGACTTTCCCATGGAGGTTCTGCATCTCCTAAGTCTTCAACCACTTCTTCTTCTTGAACAACGACAGCGTCTTCCACTTGTTCTAGTACAAATTCATTCTCTGTCTTGTCCACTAGGGTTTCTGGTATCTCCTTTATGCTACGCTCTTCACTAGACTGTCCACATGGAGCTGTGGCTGATCCTTGTATATTTGAGCGTCTAGAAGCCCATTGAATTAATACTTGCCCCAGTTGTTGAATGGTTGCCTGAAATTTAACTACTGTTTCCCTTAGGCGATCCTCTGCTTCTCGGGTTGCCAGACTTGGACATGATACAAAAGAAAGTGGTGGTGGTTGGGAGTGATTGGATTGGAATTGGGGTGGTTCTATATATGGTTCATATGGCTCATAAGGTGGTTGGTATGGTGGTTGAGGGTTAGGGTCATATGGAGATGAATGGCGGAAAGGGGCTTGTGAGTTTGGTGGTCCAAAGTTATGTTGAGGAAAGGGTTCATAGGCATATGGTGGTGGTTGTTGATAGTCTATTGGAGGTGGTTGTTGCCATGAGGATTGATCAAGTCCTTGTGGCTCCTCCCATCTTTGATTGTTCCAACCTTGATGCCTGTTCTCATTGAAATTTCTTCTTCCTGCAACATAATTGTAACTAGACTCATAGCCAAAGGAGTGAGAGTTTATAGTAGCAAATAAAAAATTAAAAACAAAAATAAAAATAAATTTAAATTATAAGGTTATTTAAATTTTGAATTCGAAAATTAAATTTTGAAATTTGAATTTGGAAATTTTGAAATTTGAATTTTGAATTTTGAAAATTTTTGAATTTGAATTTTGAAAAAAAAATTTTTAAATTTAAATTTTTGAAATTTGATTTTTGAAATAAGATAAGATAAAATAAAAATTTTAAAATAAAAACCAATAACCTCTTAAATTAAGAAAAAGCAAAAATAAAAATAAAAACAAATAAACAAGCAAAAATAAAATATTTACAATAACCAATAATAAGGCACACGTTTGCAATTCCCCGGCAACGGCGCCATTTTGACGTTAGGATTTTTACCAGTAAAGAGATTCATGGAAACGGTTGTGTTGTAGATATAGTCTCTAAACCAACAAAAATCCCTTCGTACAAACGTTTTGGTTGTCACAAGTAACAAACTCCTTTAAAATTGATAACCGAGTATTTAAACCTCGGGTCATCTTCTCAAGGAATTGCAAGGAGGTGTTCTTATTATTGATTATGAAAAAGTGTGTTTTTGGGGAATGTTGAGTTTGGGCAATGGGCACAGATATATTTAAATGACAAGTAAAATAAATAAATAACTGTAAAATAAGCTTTTGGCAAGGTATGAAGACTGGAGGTCCTATCCCAGTTATCCTTATCAATTGTAATGAGAATTAGATTTTTCTCCCACTTTATTAACCTCAAACTATGAAGGTAAGTTAAGTGAATGAATTAATTCTTGAAGAATTCCAGTTCTCAATCAACAATGAGTTTGATAACTCAAGAGTTACCAATTATTTAACCAAAGCCAAAAGGAAGAAAATAAGTAAGTTAAATTGAAAGCACTTATAAATAAAGCAAAGCAGAATTAAATCTGAAATTACCTCGAATTGCATTAATAATAGAAGATCAATCTAAACATAAAGAGTTCATAAATTAAATTGGGAAAATAAATAAAAATAAAGAACCTGGGATTGAGAGTCACTCCTAAAACTAAGAGAAATCCTAAATCCTAATCCTAAGAGAGAGGAGAGAATATCTCTCTCTAAAAACTACATCTACTCCTAAAATTGTGAATATGAGAGCCCCCTTCTGAATGGATGCATTCCTTCACTTTATAGCCTCTAATCTGTGTTTTCTGGGCCGCAAACTGGGTTCAAAACAGTCCAGAATTCGCTGGTTTCGAATTTTGCCATGCTGGATTTCCGTCATTGCGACGCGGCCGCATGGATCACGCGGTTGCGTCGCCTAGCGTCAAGGGAACTATATCATATTATATATCAAATCGAAGCCCCGGACGTTAGCTTTCCAACGCAACTGGATCCGCGTCGTTTAGACCTCTGTAGCTAAAGTTAGTGCCGTTTGTGTGCGAAGAGGTCAGGCTAGACAGCTTAGCAATTTCTCCAACTTCTTGTATTCCTTCCACTTTTGCATGCTTTCTTCCCATCCTCCAAGCCATTCCTGCCTTATAATATCTGAAAAAACTTAACATACATATCAAGGCATCTAATGGTAATAAGAGCGGATTAATAATAAGCAAATATAAGATCAAAGAAGCATGTTTTCAATCATAGCACAAAATCAGGAAGGAAATACAAAACCATGCAAATATTATGAATAAGTGGGTAAAAAGTAGATAAAAACCACTCAATTGAGCACAAGATAAACCATGAAATAGTGGTTTATCAACCTCCCCACACTTAAACACTAGCATGTCCTCATGCTAAGCTCAAGAGAAACTATAAAGAATGAAGAAGAATGAAATGCAACCTATCTATATGAATGCAACTACATGCAAAATATTTCTACCTACTTGGTTAAAAGTAAACAAATCTTTTAAGAACAAATATGAACTGGATTTCACTAATTCAAATCATGAAAATGAAGTTCAAATAGACTTGTAGAAGAAAATAGCTCATGAAAGCAGGGAACAAGGAATTGAGCATCGAACCCTCACTGGTAGTGTATACACTCTAATCACTCGGGTGTTTAAGGTTCGATTCTCTCAATTCTCCCTTGCTTTCTAAGACTTGCTCTTTATCTAACAATCAACAAAAATTTAATGCACAAATACACATATCAAGAGGTCTTTTAAGGGTTGTAATGGGGTTAGGGTCAAGGTAGGATTGCATTTGGCCAAGTGGACTAAAATCTGAATCCTTAATTAACTTAAACTTTCCACCTAACTTTAGACAATCCATGTAATCACAATACAAATTCTAACTATCCATCAACCATGTTTTCCACATTATTCATGCATTCTAATTCTAAGTACCTTACATATGCATTGCTTTCACTTACTTTGGGGCATTTTGTCTCCTTTTTGCTTAATTGCTCTTTTTCTTTTCTTTTTCTCTTTTTCTTCTTCTTCTTTTATATATATATATATATATATTTTTTTTTTTTCTTTTATTTTTCTCAATGCATATGATTAAATTATTGAATGCATGAACATGTCCTAAACATTTCTTTCACATTTTCATAAAGATATATAACACCCAATTCTTAAACCAAATATTTCCAAACCCAATTTCCCACACTTAAATCATAAGCACTCTCACAAGTCTAAGCTAACTAAGGATTCAAATTAAGGACATTATTGTTTTTCGCTTAGAGTTAATGATGTGCTAAAGTAAAGAACAAAGGGGTAAAATAGGCTCAAAATTGGTTTGCAATGGATAATGAAAAGGTTAAGGCCATATGGGTATATAAGCTAAGTGAAACAAAGGCCTCAATCATATAAGTGCATGTATACATCAAACAATGGAAATATAGAATTAAGCAAGACAAAGATCACAATTTTAGAGAGAAAAACACACATCAAAAATAAATTATTGGTTGACAAAATGCAACCAATCAATTAGGCTCAAAAATCTCACAGGTTTTGTGTGTTCGAGCTCTAAACCATGTTCCAATATAATATTTCTTCAAACAAGTGTAACATAAAATTTTATTCAAATTAGTGAAATACTCTAAAAAGTTTCTTGAAAAAGAAACTATTACTTTAACCAAGTGGTAAAATATGTAAAAAATTAAACAAATATGCAATCAAACATGCAAATGCAACAATGAATAAGGAAAATAAATCATTGGTGTTGAGATAGAGGAGTAACTAACCTATGGAGATCAGTATCGACCTCCCCACACTTAAAGATTGCACCGTCCTCGGTGCATGCTAAGATGTACAAGTGGATGGGCTGCTCCAACTGATGCCTTTCTCTATATATTGTGCAGATTGACTTGCCTGTCACCCCATGTAAACGTCTTCCGGTTCTCTTCCGGGTGGCCATCCTGAAAGAAAAGGGAAGAAGAGTAACCCAGAAATAAAGATAGGAAAATAAATAAAACATGGGTTGGTTGATGCCAAATAATGAGGGTCTCAATTACATGGTAGCTACAACATGCAAGTGAGAGAACAATAGAAGCACATGGCATACCAGTGGTGCAAAATTTGCAACAATGGGGAAGAGAGTGGGTAATGAAAGACAATGTGAGTTCATGTCAAGGCAAAAGGAATATCAGTATTATAAAAATTAGCATTGATTTAAATAATATTACCCAATCAGAATTAAACAAGTCACTAAGCACCAAGAAAATACCAGAAAAAATGTAACAGTTGAATAAGAACATTTGAACACCAATAATATTTTTAGAAAAATAAAAATATGCAATGAATGAAAGTATGCAAATAATTTAAATAAAATAGAATGGAAGTGAGAGAAAACAGGAAAGGAAGCAAAAGGAAATAAGAAAAGATAAGAAGAATAAGGATTCGGAGAAGAAAAGATAAGAAAATTGGCACTAATCTGGATAGGTTGTGCGACGCTGGCGACGCGGTCGCATGGGTGACGCGGTCGCGTGGTGCGCGATAAGGTTGGGTGACGCGGACGCGTGAGGCACGCGATCGCGTGACTTGATTTGTGCTAGTGGCGCGAGTGCAGCCTCACGGTCGCACAACTCTCTGTTCAAATCTTAGTATTGCCAAAATCCAGGGTGACGCGGTCGCGTGGGGCATGCGATCGCGTGAGTGGCCTTATTTCCAATATGACGCGGACGCGTGGGGCACGTGTTCGCGTGGGAGGGCTTGGGCTGCCAGCACGAGTCCAGCCCAACTCCAGCACAACTTTCGGCCATGCACCCTTTTTACGCCGATTTCAGGTCATGCGGCCGCGTGGGTGACGTGGTCGCCTGGGAGGCCATTATTCCCATATGACGTAGTCGCGTCAGCGACGCGGTCGCGTGGGGTGATTTGTGCCATTGGCACGTCTCCAGCGCTGCTCCTGCGTAACTTTCTGTTCAATTTATTATTCTCTCATCTCCTTGCGACGCGGACGCGTCGCTGATGGGATCGCGTCGCGTGCTCGCTTCTTTTTTTTTTAATCTGAAAAGATGCAGAATGCAGTGTTAATATGAATGTGATGCAAAACTCCAGGTTCAATATAATAAAATAAAATAAAATTTCAAAAACAAATAAAACTAAATAAAAATGAAAAAGGACGATCATATTATGGTGGGTTGTCTCCCACCTAGTACTTTTAGTTAAAGTCCTTAAGTTGGACATTTGATGAGCTTCCTGTTATGGTGGCTTATGCTTGAACTCATCCAGGAATCTCCACCAGTGTTTGTGATTCCAGTAACCTCTGGGGTCCCAAACTAGGCATGTAAAACCCTTGAACAGCTTCAAAAAGATTCTTAGACTCCCGGGGTGTTAGATGTCAGAACAGATTCCAGGATCCCAAACCTTGCTTTTACACCCATTTTTGTCGGGATCTGTATTTTTCCAGCCGGGTGATAAGTAATTTGAATTCTCACTGCAGCTACCAAACAGCTTCCTAGACCCATTCAATTGAGCTCTACACCAACCTTTGCGTTTAAACTTAAAGCTTCCAACCATAATGAACCTTGCAGGACAATTCTTACCACTGGCCATCTTCCACTTACTCTTAATGCCACAAAGAGCTCTAAGTTGACCATCCGTCTCCAGTAGCCCATATTCAAGTGGGATTAGAAAGCTAAGGGATATGAATTTTACCCACTTGAATGTTGTGAAGGATGATGGCAACTTAGGGGGAGGGGTTTTTAATGAAATTGCAAGCTCCACTCCCTTGTGCTCTTCTCTGATATTTACCACCTCTTTGCAAACTTCTTCAATTTCAACCTCTTCCTCTTGGTATCTCTCTTTCAATTCAATCTCCTCTTCATTGCTTTCCAAAGGCATGGGAGGTTGTGCTTCCTCTTCTTGAATCTCCATCTCTTGATCAACCTCTTCCAAGTCTTCAACTATGATATGCTTTGGAGGTTGTACACCCTCCTCAGCATCAATTTCAACCGTCTTGGAAGGAGGCTCTATATCTTGACTTTCCCATGGAGGTTCTACATCTCCTAAGTCTTCAACCACTTCTTCTTCTTGAACAATGACAGCATCTTCCACTTGTTCTAGTACGAATTCATTCTCTGTCTTGTCCACTGGGGTTTCTGGTATCTCCTTTATGCTACGCTCTTCACTAGACTGTCCACATGGAGCTGTGGCTGATCCTTGTATATTTGAGCGTCTAGAAGCCCATTGAATTAATACTTGCCCCAGTTGTTGAATGGTTGCCTAAAATTTAATTACTGTTTCCCTTAGGCGATCCTCTGCTTCTCGGGTTGCCGGACTTGGACATGATACAAAAGAAAGTGGTGGTGGTTGGGAGTGATTGGATTGGAATTGGGGTGGTTCTATATATGGTTCATATGGCTCATAAGGTGGTTGGTATGGTGGTTGAGGGTTAGGGTCATATGGAGGTGAATGGCGAAAAGGGGCTTGTGAGTTTGGTGGTCCAAAGTTATGTTGAGGAAAGGGTTCATAGGCATATGGTGGTGGTTGTTGCCATGAGGATTGATCAAGTCCTTGTGGCTCCTCCCATCTTTGATTGTTCCAACCTTGATGCCTGTTCTCATTGTAATTTCTTCTTCCTGCAACATAATTGTAACCAGACTCATAGCCAAAGGAGTGAGAGTTCATAGTAGCAAATAAAAAATTAAAAACAAAAATAAAAACAAATTTAAATTAAAAGGTTATTTAAATTTTGAATTTTAAAATTAAATTTTGAAATTTGAATTTTGAAATTTTGAAATTTGAATTTTGAATTTTGAACATTTTTGAATTTGAATTTTGAAAAAAAAAAATTTTAAATTTAAATTTTTGAAATTTGATTTTTGAAATAAGATAAGGTAATATAAAAATTTTAAAATAAAAACCAATAACCTCTTAACTTAACAAAAAGCAAAAATAAAAATAAAAATAAATAAACAAGTAAAAATAAAATATTTACAATAACCAATAATAAGACACACGTTTGCAATTCCCCGGCAACGGCGCCATTTTGACGTTAGGATTTTTACCAGTAAAGAGATTCATAGAAACGGTTGCGTTGTAGATATAGTCTCTAAACCGACAAAAATCCCTTCGTACAAACGTTTTGGTTGTCACAAGTAACAAACCCCTTTAAAATTGATAACCGAGTATTTAAACCTCGGGTCGTCTTCTCAAGGAATTGCAGGGAGGTGTTCTTATTATTGATTATGAAAAAGTGTATTTTTGGGGAATGTTGAGTTTGGGCAATGGGCACAGATATATTTAAATGACAATTGTAATGAGAATTGGATTTTTCTCCCACTTTATTAACCTCTAACTATGAAGGTAAGTTAAGTGGATGAATTAATTCTTGAAGAATTCTAATTCTCAATCAACAATGAGTTTGATAACTCAAGAGTTACCAATTATTTAACCAAAGCCAAAAGGAAGAAAATATGTAAGTTAAATTGAAAGCACAATTAAATCTGAAATTACCTCGAATTTCATTAATAATAGAAGATCAATCTAAACATAAAGAGTTCATAAATTAAATTGGGAAAATAAATAAAAATAAAGAACCTGGGATTGAGAGTCACTCCTAAAACTAAGAGAAATCCTAAATCCTAATCCTAAGAGAGAGGAGAGAACCTCTCTCTCTAAAAACTACATCTACTCCTAAAATTGTGAATATGAGAGCCACTCCTGAATGGATGCATTCTCCCACTTTATAGCCTCTAATCTGTATTTTCTGGGTCGCAAACTGGGTTCAAAACAGTCCAGAATTCGCTGGTTTCGAATTTTGCCATGCTAGATTTCCGTCATTGCGACGCAGCCGCATGGATCACGCGGTCGCGTTGCCTAGCATCAGGGGAACTATAGCATATTATATATCAAATCGAAGCCCCAGACGTTAGCTTTCCAACGCAACTGAATCTGCGTCGTTTAGACCTATGTAGCTAAAGTTATAGCTGTTTGAGTGCGAAGAGGTCAGGCTGGACAGCTTAGCAATTTCTCCAACTTCTGGCGTTTAACGCCAGCTTTTCTCCCATTATTCGCGTTAGACGCCAAGTAGATGCTCTGTTCTGGCGTTAAACGCTATTTTGGTGCTTGTTTCTGGCGTTTAACGCCAGCTTGATGCTTCTTTCTGGCATTAAATGCCAGTTTGATGCTTCTTACTGGCGTTTAAACGCCAGTGAGTTCTTCCTCCAGGGTGAGCTATTTTTAATGCTATTTTTCATTCTGTTTTTGATTTTTCAGTTATTTTTGTGACTTCACATGATCATCATCCTAAAGAAAACATAAAATAGCAATGGAAAATATATAGCTATAATTAAATAACATTGGGTTGCCTCCTAATAAGCGCTTCTTTAATGTCAATAGCTTGACAGTGAGCTCTTAGAGAGCTTCACAGAGACTCAGAGCTTGATGGTGGCCTCCCAACACCAAACTTAGAAGTTGAGTGTGGGAGCTCTATTTGACTCTGTGTTGAGAGAAGCTTTTCATGCTTCCTCTCCATGGTTACAGAAGAAGATCTTTGTGCCTTAAACACAAGGTAGTCCTCATTCAATTGAAGGACTAGCTCTCTTCTGTCCACATCAATCACAGCTCTTGCTGTGGCTAGGAAGGGTCTTCCAAGGATGATGGATTCATCCTCTTCCTTCCCATTGTCCAGGATTATGAAATCAGCAAGGATGTACAGTCCTTCAACCTTCACCAGGACATCCTCTACAAGTCCATAAGCTTGTTTCCTTGAATTGTCTGCCATCTCTAATGAGATTCTTGCAGCTTGTACCTCAAAGGTCCCTAGTTTCTCCATTACAGAGAGGGGCATGAGGTTTATCCCTGACCCCAGGTCACACAGAGCTTTCTCAAAGGTCATGGTGCCTATGGTACAAGGTATTATGAACTTTCCAGGATCCTGTTTCTTCTGAGGAAATTTCAGTTGAATCAAATCATTCAGTTCATTGATGAGCAATGGGGGTTCATCCTCCCAAGTCTCATTACCAAATAACTTGCCATTCAGCTTCATGGTTGCTCCCAGATATTGAGCAACTTGCTCTTCAATAATATCTTCATCCTCTTCAGAGGAAGAATACTCATCAGAGTTCATGAATGGCAACAGTAAGTTCAGTGGAATCTCTATGGTCTCTACATGAGCCTCGGATTCCTTTGGTTCCTCATTAGGGAACTCCTTAGTGGCCAGTGGACGTCCATTGAGGTCTTCCTCACTAGAAATCACTGCCTTTCCTTCCTCACTAGGTTCGGCCATGTTGGTTATATTTATGGCCTTGCACTCTCTTTTTGGATTCTCTTCTGTATTGCTTGGGAGAGTACTAGGAGGGAGTTCAGTAACTTTCTTACTCAGCTGACCCACTTGTGCCTCCAAATTTCTAACGGAGGACCTTGCTTCAGTCATGAAACTGAAAGTGGTCTTAGATAGATCAGAGACTACAGTTGCTAAGTCAGAGCGGCTCTGCTTAGAATTCTCTGTCTGTTGCTGAGAAGATGATGGAAAAGGTTTGCTATTGCCAAACCTGTTTCTTCCACCATTATTATTATTGAAGCCTTGATTAGGCTTCTACTGATCCTTCCATGAGAGATTAGGATGATTCCTCCATGAAGGATTATAGGTGTTTTCATAGGATTCTCCCATGTAATTCACATCTTCCATTACAGGATTCTCAGGATCATAAGCTTCTTCTTCAGAGGAAGCTTCTTTGGTACTGCAGGAAGCAGCTTGCATTCCAGTCAGACTCTGAGAAATCATATTGACTTGCTGAGTCAATATTTTGTTATGATCCAATATGGCATTCATAGTATTAATCTCAAGAACTCCTTTAATTTCTTCTGAGTTGTCCCATTATTTACAAGATTCCTTTCAGAAGTGTACATGAACTGGTTATTTGCAACCATTTCAATAAGTTCCTAGGCTTCTGCAGGCGTCTTCTTCAGATGAACAGATCCTCCAGCAGAGTGGTCCAATGACATCTTCGACAATTCAGACAGACCATCATAGAATATACATATGATGCTCCATTCTGAAAATATGTCAGAAGGACACCTTCTGATCAATTGCTTGTATCTTTCCCAAGTTTCATAGAGGCATTCACCTTCCTTCTGTCTAAAGGTTTGGACTTCCACTCTAAGCTTGCTCAACTTTTGAGGTGGAAAGAACTTTGCCAAAAAGGCATTGGCTAGCTTTTCCCAAGAGTTCAGGCTTTTTTTAGGTTGTGAATCCAACCATGATCGAGCTCTGTCTCTTACAGCAAAGGGGAAATGCATAAGTCTGTAGACCTCAGAATTAACCCCATTAGTCTTAACAGTGTCACAGATTTGCAAGAATTCAGCTAAGAACTGATGAGGATCTTCCAATGGAAGTCCATGAAACTTGCAATTCTGCTGCATTAGAGAAACTAATTGAGGTTTAAGTTCAAAGTTGTTTGCTCCAATTGCAGGAATTGAGATGCTCCTTCCACAGAAGTCAGAAGAGGGTGCAATAAAGTCACCAAGCATCTTCCTTGCATCTCCACCATTATAATTGGGTTCGTCCATGTCTTCTTCTTTTTCGAAAAATTCTGTCAAGTCCTCTCTAGAGTGTTGTGCCTTAGCTTCTCTTAGCTTCCTCTTTAGAGTCCTTTCAGGTTCCGGATCAACTTCAACAAGAATATTCTTATCCTTGCTCCTGCTCATATGAAAAAGAAGAGAACAGCAAAGAATAGGAATCCTCTACGTCATAGTATAGAGATACCTTTATGTGAGTAGAAGAATAGAAGAGTAGAATGAAAAAGAGAAAAGATGAAGAATTTGAACACAGAGAGGGAGAGAGGGTTCAAATTATAAGGAGAAGAGAAGTGTTAGTAAATAAATAAATAAATAAATAGAAAGAGATAAGAGAGAGAGAGAGAGAGAGAATTCGAATTTTAAATTAAAATAAAAGGAAAATATTTTTGTTTTTATTTTAATTATTGGTTAGTATTCAAAATTTAAAAAGAAAAAATAAAATGAAATTAATTGAAAATTAAATAAATTGATTACTTAAAAAGATTTTTAAAAACTTTTATTTTAAATTAATTGCTTCAAGTTCTAATTTTATTTTATTTCTTTTCTTACTATTTGATTTTCGAAATCAATAAGAGAGAGAAGTAGTTAGGTGGTTTTGAAAAAGATAAGAAATCAGAAAAGGATTTTGAAATTAACTTTTGAAAAAGATATGATTGAAATTTATTTTGAAAAAGATTTGAAAAGAAAATTAAAAAGATTTAATTTTTGAAATTAAAGTTGATTAGTAACAAGAAACTAAAAGATATGATTCTAGAATTTAAAGATTGAACCTTTCTTAATAGGCAAGTAACAACTTGAAAATTTTTGAATCAAAACATTAATTTTTAGTGATAAATTTGAAAATCATGAAATAAAAATAAGAAAAAAAAAAGATTTTGAAAATCAATTTTAAAATTTTCAAAATTATTAAGAAAAAATGAAAAAGATTTGATTTTTGAAAAAGATTTGAAAAGATAAAATTTTTAAATTGAAATTTTGACTTGATTAACAAGAAACAACTAAATTTTAAAACTTTTGACTAAATCAATTCAAAATTTCGAAAATTATGAGTAAAATAAGGGAAAGATATTTTTTTATTTTTGAATTTTTAATAAGGAGAGAGAAAAACACAAAAATGAAACAAAACATAAAAATTCAAGATCGAAACAATAAATGCATGCAAGAACACTTTGACTGTCAAGATGAACACCAAGAACACTTTGAAGATCATGATGAACATCAAGAACATATTTTTGAAAATTTTTAGGAAAAGAAAAATATGCAAGACACCAAACTTAAAAATTTTTAAACTTTAGACACTAATAATTCGAAAATGCATATAAAAAACAAGACAAGACACAAAACAAGAAAATGTAAAGATCAAATAAGAAAAATCATCAAGAACAACTTGAAGATTATGAAAAACACATGCATGAATTTTCGAAAATTTTAAAGAAAAAATAAAGCATGCAGTTGACACCAAACTTAAAATTTGACACAAGACTCGAACAAGAAACACAAAATATTTTTGGTTTTTATGATTTTATTAAATTTTTTTGTAATTTTTATTTTCAAAAATTAATTTGGATGAAGAAAATAAAGAAATCCAAAATTTTTAATAGGAATTCTAGGAATCATGCAATGTTAGTCTAAAGCTTCGGTCCAAAAATTTAGACATGGCTAAATAGCCAGCCAAGCTTTATGTGAAAGCTTCGGTCCAAAAGATTAGACATGGCCAAATGGCCAGCTAAGCTTCAGCAGAGCATTACATACAACAGCCAAATTGATGGGAATCAAAAAGCTCATATACTGATAAGTGAAAGCCTTGGTCCAAAAAATTAGACATGGCTTAGCAGCCAGCCAGGCTTCATATATCATCTGAAACTCTAGAATTCATTATTAAAAATTCTAAAGAACAAAATATAAACTGTTTTTGAGTTTTTTTTATTTTTTGAAAATTAAAAAGCTTAAAAATAAAATAAAATTACCTAATCTGAGCAACAAGATGAACCGTCAGTTGTCCAAACTCGAACAATCCCCGGCAATGGCACCAAAAACTTGGTACACGGAATCGTGATTTCAACACTTTTCTTCACAACTCCGTGCAGCTGACCAGCAAGTGCACTGGGTCGTCCAAGTAATACCTTACGTGAGTAAGGGTCGATCCCACGGAGATTGTCGGCTTGAAGCAAGCTATGGTCATCCTTGTAAATCTCAGTCAGGCAGATTCAAATGGTTATAAGGTTTTAATAATTAAAATATAAATAAAACAGAAAATAAAATAGAGATACTTATGTAATTCATTGGTGGGAATTTCAGATAAGCGTCTGGAGATACTTTCTTGCTTCTGAACTTCTGCTTTCCTACTGCCATCTTCCAACCATGCGTTACCTCCTTCCATGGCAAGCTGTATGATCCTCTCAGATGAAAACAAATCCCTATGCGCTGTCACCGCAAGGCTAATCATCTGTCGGTTCCCGCTAGCGTCGGAATAGGACCATTGTCCTTTTGCACACTGTCACTGCACCCAACATTCGCAAGTTTGATGCTCGTCACAGTCATCCCTTCCCAGATCCTACTCAGAATACCACAGACAATGTTTAGACTTTCTGGATCTCAGGAATGCTGCCAATGGTTCTAGCCTATACCACGAAGATACTAATCTCACGGACTCGGTCTGTGTATTAGATATCCAAGAGAGTATACTCCAGCTGTCATCCATTAACTATGTTGAACATCCTCTAGATCGCTTTGTGGTTGTCAGGCACGCGATCTTGGCAAAGCGAGTAACGAAGATTGGATGATTGTCACGGGTCACCCCTTCATTCTGACTTAACTGAATTAAGAACAAGAGTATATCTTGGAGAAGAAGTAGGCGTGAATTAAAGGAAAAACAATAGTACTTGCATTAATTCATGAAGAACAGCAGAGCTCCACACCTTAATCTATGGGGTGTAGAAACTCCACTGTTGAAAATACATAAGTGAAAAAGGTCTAGGCATGGCCGTGAGGCCAGCCTCCAAACATGTACAATGGCAAAAGCTCTAAAAGATGGTCAAAAATGAGATAAAGAGACTCCAAAATAAATCTCTAAAAGTAGTTTCTATACTAAACTAGTAACCTAGGGTTCCATGAAATGAATAACTAAGTGCAGATAGTGCAGAAATCCACTTCTGAGGCCCACTTGGTGTGAGCTTGGGCTGAGCATTGAAGCTTTTTCGTGCATAGGCTGTTCCTGGAGTTAAACGCAATTGAGAGCGTGCCAATTGGGCTTCTGTAACTCCAGAAAATCCATTCCGAGTGCAGCAGTGTCAGAATCCAACAGCATCTGCAGTCCTTTTTCAGCCTTTGAATCAGATTTTTGCTCATGTCCCTCAATTTCAGCCAGAAAATACCTAAAATCACAGAAAAATACACAAACTCATAGTAAAGTCCAGAAATATGATTTTTGAATAAAAACTAATAAAAATATAATAAAAAGTAATTAAAACATACTAAAACTATGTAAAAACAATGCCAAAAAGGGTATAAATTATCCGCTCATCAGTTACGCGTACGCGTCATGCATGCGTACGTGTCGCCTAAATGCATGGCAACTATATCAAATTGCATATTGTGATGACCCAATTTTCAATATGTCTAGATCATATCGGAAACTGAGCGCTACCAATTTGTCTTCCTAATTATTATCTATTATTTATCATATGAGCCTGATTCGTTGTTAAAAACGTAGTTAATTTGCGAGGTGTATTTTTTTTTTTTTGAAAACGTTTGGCTTAATAGACAGAATCATTTATAATCAATTCACAAGTAATAACAGATAAAACAGTTATAAATAACCACACATAAATACATCACGAGTAGCTAGCAACATTCAGTTATCCAGCCTTTATTAGAGTATAGACCTTTAGTTAGAACACCCCTAGATATAGCTAGATAATAACTATATACATATACATACATACAACATCCCAGGTCCTGACCTGTTCAAGAGGTCCCTAAGCTGGCACCTAGGCTAGCCTAGATTCTATACTCACTTAGTCCCTCTAAACTACTAAAGCGAGGGAAAGTACGTTCTAGGTCTTCAAAACTCAAGTCAGGTGGAACGTCATCAAAAGATAGAACATCATCTGCTACTCCTCTGCACGATCAGACTTTTCCTCAAGATGTCTCTCTGGTACCTCATGAAGTAGCCACACAACAGGAATCTCGTACATAGGATTTAAGTTAAAGTGCGCATATGAACGGGGTGCAGACGTTAGCTGGTCTCACAGTATATACATATAAACAGAGAACGATATTCACCCTAGACTCAGAAGACTATCTAGAGCAAAATCCTCTTCTTGCGAATGGTCATCAGCGAACTATGGTAAGGTACTCTTACTTCCATCTGAAGGGGGAAGGGAGAGAGAAGGGGTAAGAACTGGAGAGTTCTTAGTAGGGTCGGGGTTATGAGTTACGTTCATTAATTCTATGTTGTTTAGCATACTATTAGCAGAATACAAAGATGCAGTAATTAGAAAACACAGATAAGTAGAGAAGATAGAGAAAACAGATAGCAGAACACAAACAGAAGAATACAAGAAAATAACACAAGCGCAGAGAATGGAATACAAACAAGGAAAGCATACATTCATACCACAATCATAACAAAGGAAATGCACAACCAAGTATGATGCATGTCTAGCCCTAGCGCAGGTAATGAGCTCATCTTTCAGTTTCTACCCGCTCCCGACGTAACCCGAAGCAGCTGAAACGGGTATGGTTTTCCAGTCAGCATAGGTACAGTTCTCACTAACCGACGTATGCGTCATATCCTCTGTAAGCAAACTCTGCCTTACAGGTGTTGGCATTCCAGCCGTGTATGAAATCATATTCTCTTTAAGCAATCCTTGCCTTACAGGTGCGGCATTCTAGCCGTGTATGAATTAATATCCTCTGCAAGTGATCCCAGGTTATCAGTTGCAGGTACAGCTCTCAATAGCTGTGTAACACTGGAAAACGTTCTGTGGTTGTACTACTATCTATCTAACTGCCTTCATGCAGCAGATCATTACATAATCATTCTCATTATTCATCATTATTTTCACATTCTTATGCAGTACCTCTTTCTTTCTCTGTTCAATCATACTGTACAAACTTTACATCTTTCACTTTTACAATATCCTGGCTCAAACCATTTCTCTTTATCATATTACTCTTTTCACTTTAAATTTTTACTCTGCTCTGATTACTCTTTTCTCTGTATCTCTTTACTTTTCTCTGGTTACTCTGTTCTCTGTGTTACTTTATTCAGCTCTAATTTCTCTGTTTAACATGTGTATTTAAAGCTTATGTAAATTTTGGTATAAATAGTTAGCCTGTCCCAGGTATAGGTTCATTAAGTCTATATTGAAACAGTTTAACTTTTCATATAACACCTAACCCTAGTCATAACTCAAGTACTAACTAAGTTGCCCTAGTTCGTTCACTAGTCTCTATGTGTTTTTCTGTCATTAAAATTTTACAGACTTTTTCTTTGGTTTTTATCTTTTCTTTAACTTTTTATCTTTTTTTTATCTTTGCCTCACTATCATGTTATTACCACTCCCTAAGTGTTTTATGAAGGTAATTATGATATTCTGCACTTAAAGTTGTCTTTCTAAAACTTTTATAGAAAACTGCCTTTTTCGCATTATTTTATTATTTTTATTAAAATATTATTTTTAATTAAATATTATTATTTAATATTTTATTATTATTTATTATTTTATTATTAAATTTTTGAAAATTACGTTGCCTTTACCTTTTAACCTTTAAAATTAACTTTTTACCCCGGTAACTTTTAATATTTCTCCGTTAACCACCCCAACTTTCAAAAATTACAAAATAACCCCTTAAACACCAAAAATTTTACTTCCTTGCCCTTTCTAAGATCTAAAAGGTGTTCTTCAAAGTTCTTCACCATACTCAAAGTGTTCTTCGTGTTCTTCGTATATTCTTCAAACTCTTTCTCTGTTTTTACCCGTTTTTCAGTCTTTTCAGCAACCGATTTTTACCAAAATTCAAAATAAATTTCCAGCCACTAAAACCCCATCGTTTCTACATGATTTTAACATAAATTGAACCTCAATTTAATCTCTAGGGTTTCATTTTCCAGCAGCCACAAGAACACACATTCATAGCTTAAATTTCATCAAATTTCATCAAATTTTCACATACAAACAATCACAGCCAAACCATATCATAATCACACAACTCAAACACAATCAATCAAGATTAAATTTGTCAATCCCTACCTAGTTTTTCTGCTCCTAATTCGGTTAAACTTTCAGGTGGTCCTTAAGCACTTTTTCCTCCTAAATCACATCAAGAACAATTTTAAATCCAAAAACTCTCAACTAACCAAATCTCACTCAGTATGTTAGGAAGAGATATCTCACCTTAGACTTGCTGGAAATTCACGTTTCTTGGCCCTCAAGTCAAGTTAAGCATGATTCCTAAGGAAGAACATCAAGAAAACACATGTTTTGCATGGTTTTCCTTGAAAACCGAATTGAAATGGGAGGAAGACAGCCATCTCACCTTATTTCTATCCTTGATAAGTTACATGGTTATGTAGAGGAAGAAGAGAGGATCATTTTGGTGAAATCGGAGTTTTGATTTGAGTTTTAGTTCAGAAGAAATCAAGCTTTGAAGATTAAGTGTTCATGAAAGTTTCTCTCTTTTCTCTCTTGTTATTTTCGGCCAAAATGATGAAATGAGGCAGCCTTGGAAGTCTTGGGGGTGTAAGGTGAGTTGTGATTGGTTGGCTTGGAGGTGGATTAAAATAATATTAAAATATCTCTGGTGTACAACTACTAAAACTAGGTGTATCGGAACACTCGTAAAAACATCTCTAAAAATTATTTTTTGAGCTACTAGCATAAATGACACTAGTAACATATTTATTATGAGAATAAAACATGAATAATGAGGCCTTAGCATTGGTAAAGTCATCAGAGAGTGCTGGTGCTAAGCTGCACTAGTAAACCGTAAACCCGGTTAAATCGATTTTCTGTTTTTAACAAAAACAGACCAGGTAACCTTATAATGTCATTCAAGAATTTTCTAATACTAATATAATGATAATATTATACTATTATCTCTCTCCTCTCATGAATCGAGTCCGGTTTGTCAAACAGAGACTATTTACGAAAATCAGAATCAAAACTGCCAACCGATACGGTTCAAAAACTAGGTTCTTCGCGATTGCATTATCGAGCTTGCCTCAGAGGAGGTTCTAACTTAAGGATGACATAATGATAATGAGGATTGAGATTCTTGATGATATAACAGAGGTGTTCCCTTTTCTGATCTTTCGGAGAAATCCGTACTTTCAGAAAAGACCTCATGTACTCGAAAATCAGGGTTGTTACATGCATATCATTTTGAAGCCCAAGATGTTAGCTTTCCAATGCAACTGGAACCGCCTCATTTGGACTTCTGTAGCTCAAGTTATGATCGATTTAGTATGAAGAGGTCAGGCTTGACACCTTAGCAATTCCTTCAATTTCTTGTATTCCTTCCACTTTTGCATGCTTCCTTTCCATCCTCTAAGCCATTCCTGCCCTATAAACCCTGAAATTACTTAACACACATATCAAGACATCGAATAGTAAAAAGAGAGGATTAAAGTTAGCAAATTTAGGGCCAAAGAAGCATGTTTTCAATCATAGCACAAAATTAGGAAGGAAAATGTAAAACATGCGAATTCAATTAATAAGTGTGAGTTTAGTGGATAAAATGCACTAACTTAAGCATAAGATAAACCCTAAAAATGGGATTTATCAATCTTCCCACACTTAAACATTAGCATGCCCTCATGCTAAGCTCAAGAGAAGCTAAAAGAGTGAAGAGGAATGGTAAAGCTTATGAAATGCAACCTATCTATATGAATGCAACTAAATACAAAAAATACTTCTACCTACTTGGTTAAAAGTAAACAAATTCTCCAAGACAAACATAAATCAGATTCCACTAATTCAAATCACACAAAAAAAGACAAGTAAACTTGTAGGAAGATAGCTCATGAAAGCAGGGAACATAGAATCAAGCATTGAACCCTCACTGGAAGTGTATATGCACTCTAATCGCTCAAGTGTCTAGGGTTAATCCACTCTACTCTTCTCTAGTCATGCTTTCTAAAGCTTTTTTCTTCAACTAACCAATCAACAAATATTTAGTGTACAAATGCAAACATCATGAGGTCTTTTCAAGGTTGTAATGGGGATAAGGTAAGGGTGAGGATATTTGTATGACCAAGGGAGCTATAATATGAATCTTTGACTAACCTAAGTTCTCACCTAACACACACGCTCTATATAATTCTAAAATCATGCCTAGCTACCCAAAATCTCACTTTTGTATGTTTCACATACTCATGCATCAATTTTTTAATTCCATCACATGTGCATTGATCTTTTTATTGAACTTAGCATTGGGGTAATTTTGTCCCCTATTCATTTATTTCTTTTCTTTTCTCTTTTTTTTTTCTTTTATTTGTTTATTTATTTATTTATTTTTCATAAATGAAAATATAATATATCAATGCATATGATTTTTTTTATTTCACAAGAGTACGCACCTAAATTTCCAATATTTGTCAGTAAAAATACAACACATTCTCATCAATCCAAGTTTCCACATTTCCCTACACTTAGTTGACACACACTATCTTAAGCAAACCAAATATTCAAATCAGGTAATTAATTATTTTTCCGGTTAAGGCTAGTGATGTGGTAATATAAAGAACAAATGGGGATTAAAAAGGCTCAAAATGGCAAACAAAGGTAAATGGGATGGTAGGCTATTTGGGATAAGTGAGCTAATAACAATTGATGGCCTCAATCATATGTATGCATGCAAATACACTAAACAATGGATATATAGAATGGAACAAACTATAGATTGCAATTATATAGAAGAAAACACATAAGAATAAAAATCATGGTTAAATAATGTAACCATATAATTAAGCTCAAAATCTGACAGGTTGGATTGTGTGTTCTTAGCTATAAACCATGTTCCAAATTACAATCTTCAAACAAGTTTAACAAAAAAGTTTTAATTTAAATTAGTGAAATGCTATAAAAAGTGTCTTTGAAAAAGAACTTATCACTCCAACCAAGTAGTGGTAGAAGAACATGCACAAAATCAAACAAACATGCAATCAAACATGCAAATGCAACAACTAATTTAACTAAGAAAATTAAGCATTAGTGTTGAGACAGGAAAGTAACTAACCCAAGGAGATCGGTATCGACCTCCGCACACTTAAAGACTGCACCTTCCTCGGTGCATGCTAAGATGTGCAAGTGGACGGGTTGCTCTAACTGACGCTTTTTCTCCAAAGAATGTGCGTAGGAACTTGTTTGTCGCCCCATGTAAATGTCTTCCGTTTCCCTTCTTGATGGCCATCCTAATAGAAGAGAAAAGGGAAGAAAAGAAACCTAGAAGCAAAGATAGAAAATAAATAAAATATGGTTGGGTTAATGCCAAATAATGAGGGTTTCAATTACATGGTAGCTACAACATGCAAGTGAGAAAACAGTAGAAGCAAATGGCATATCAATAGTGCAAAAATTACAACAATGGGGAAGAGATAATGGGTAATGAAAGACAGTATAAGTGCATATCAATGCAAATGGAATACATATGTCATAAGAATTTAGTATTGACCTATGAATAATAATACCCAACAATTTAAAACAAGTCACGAAGCATTAAAATAATGCAAGAAAAGATGCAACAGTTGAATAAGAACATTTAAGACCAATGGAAAAATAATAAATTTACAAAAGAAAATAAAAACATGCACAAAATTAAAATGCTGAATGAAAGTATGCAAATGCAGTAAGTAAAAGAAATTGAAAGAGAATATGGACGAGAATGTAAAGAAATGAAGAAGAAGAAAGTAAGAAAGGAGGAAGAAAGAAGGAGAAATGATAAGAGAACAAGATACGGACACGACGCGCAGGCATGTATCACGCGTACGCGTGAAAACTGAAGAAGTCATACGACGCGTAAGCGTCGCCCACGCGTACGCGTGGCTGGCCAAACATGCACACTGACGCGTGAGCGTCGGTCACGCGTACGCGTGACTACTCGCACGACTCCAGCACCATAGCCACACAACTCTCTGTTTGATTCACTCTTTATGCTGATTTTCATCCCCACGCGTACGCGTCACTGACGCTTACGCGTGGGTTGAAATTTTTGCAAAAGGACATGTACGTGTGAGGCACGCGTACGCGTGGGTTGGCCTGTGCACCTGGCACCCCTCCTGCGCGTCTCCATCACAACTCTCTATTCGTTTTCCCTTTATTTCGCACTGACATATGAAGCATGCGCGTCATCGACGCTTACGCGACGAGTGCATTTTTTTTTGCATGCAGAAATGAAGGTAATTATGCAGAATCTGGAAAAAAATAAAACTAATAAAATGGAAGATCATACCATGGTGGGTTGTCTCCCACCTAGCACTTTTAGTTAAAGTCCTTAAGTTGGACATTTGGTGAGCTCCTTGCCATGGTGGCATGTGCTTGAACTCATCTTGAAACTTCCACCAATGCTTGGACTTTTAATAAGCTCTATCGATTCCAAGTAAATTCCCCAAGCCTTGAGGAAGTTCTTCACAAGCTTTGAGCTCCCAAAATTGATTCTATTGTATGCCGGGATCCCAAATCTTGTTTCTACACCCGTTAGTGCACGGAATTATGATCACACTTTTCACAACTCCGGTACAACTAACCAGCAAGTGCACTGGGTCGTCCAAGTAATACCTTACGCGAGTAAGGGTCGATCCTACGGAGATTGCTGGCTTGAAGCAAGCTATGGTCATCCTGTAAATCTTAGTCAGGCGGATTCAATTGGTTATGAGTTTTGATAATTGAAAGATAAATAAAACATAAATTAAAATAAGATACTTATGTAATTCATTGGTGCAAATTTCAGATAAGCGTTTGGAGATGCTTTGTTGCTTCTGTACCTCTACTTTCCTATTGTCTTCATCAAATCATGCGTGCTCGCTTCCATGGCAAGCTGTATGTTAGTGGATCACCGTTGTCAATGACTATCATCCGTCCTCTCAATGAAAATGGTCCAGGTACGGTTTCTGTACGGCTAATCAACCGTCAGATCTCTCGTCTCGGATGAAAAATACCAGGCACAGCTATCGCACGGCTAATCATCTGTCGGTTCTCACTTGTGTCGGAATAGGATCTCTCTATCCTTTTGCATACTGTCACTGAGCCCAACTTTCGTGAGTTTGAAGCTCGTCATAGTCATCCTATTCCAGATCCTACTCGGAATACCACAGATAAGGTTTAGACTTTCCGGATCTCAGGATTGCTGCCAATTGGTTCTAGCCTCTGCCACAAAGGTTCTAATCTCACGGATTCGGATTCTCTGTTGTCAGGAGAGGCAAGTCAAATCTATAGATCAGAGACCCAAGAGACTATACTCCGGCTGTCGTCCAATGACTACGTTGAACATCATGTAGACCGCTTGTGGTTGTCAGTCACGCGGATCTTGGCTAAGCGAGTAACGAAAATAGTGGGTGATTGTCACGGGTCACCCTTCATTCTAACTTAACTAAATTAAGTACAAGAGTATATCTTCGAGAAGAGGTAAGTGTGAATTGAAAGAGAAACAATAGTACTCGCCTTAATTCATGAAGAACAGCAGAGCTCCGCAACTTAATCTACGAGGTGTAGAAACTCCGCCATTGGAAAATACATAAGAGAAAAAGGTCTACGCATGGCCGAATGGCCAGTTTCCTAAATGTAACATAAAAGTCCCCAAAGATTTGAATACAATAGTAAAAAGTGTTATTTAAACTAAACTAGTTACTAAGGATTATAGAAAATAAGTAACTAAGTGAAGATAGTGCAGAGATCCACTTCTGGGGCCCACTTGGTGTGTGCTTGGACTGAGCATTGAGCTTTACACATGCATAGGCCTTTTCTAGAGTTAAACCCCAGCTTGGATGCCAGTTTGGGTGTTTAACTCCAGTTCTGGCGTTTTACGCCAGAAAAGGGTCTTTGGTGGGCGTTTAAATGCCAGTTTGGGCCATCAAATTTCAGGCAAAATATGAACTATTAAATATTGTTGGAAATCCCAAGATGTCTACTTTCCAACACAATTCAGAGTGCACCAATTGGGCTTTTGTATCTCCAGAAAATCCACTTCGAGTGCAGGAGGGTAAGAATCCAACAGCATCTGCAGTCCTTCCTCAGCCTTTGAATTAGACTTTTGCTCAGGTCCCTCAATTTCAGCCAGAAAATAGCTGAAATTACAGAAAAACACACAAACTCATAGTAAAGTCCAGAAATGTGATTTTCTCATAAAAACTAATAAAAATATAATAAAAAGTAACTAAAACATACTAAAAACTATGTAAAAATAATGCCAAAAAGCGTATAAATTATCCACTCATCACAACACCAAACTTAAATTATTGCTTGTCCCCAAGAAACTAAAAACAAAATAGGATAAAAAGAAGAGAAAATATAATAAATTTCAAAATATCAATGAAGCTTAGTTCCAATTAGATGAGCAGGACTAGTAGCTTTTTGCTTCTGAACAGTTTTGGCATCTCACTTTATCCTTAGAAGTTTAGAATGATTGGCATCCATAGGAACTCAGAATTCAGATAGTGTTATTGATTCTCCTAGTTTAGTATGTTGATTCTTGAACACAGCTACTTTATGAGTCTTGGCTGTGACCCTAAGCATTTTGTTTTCCAGTATTACCACCGGATACATAAATGCCACAGACTCATAATTGGGTGAACCTTTTCAGATTGTGACTCAGCTTTGCTAGATTCCCCAGTTAGAGGTGCCCAGAGTTCTTAAGCACACTCTTTTTGCTTTGGATCACGACTTTAACCACTCAGTCTCAAGCTTTTCACTTGGACCTTCATGACACAAGCACATGGTTTAGGGACAGCTTGATTTAGCCGCTTAGGCCAGGATTTTATTCCTTTGGGCCCTCCTATCCATTAATGCTCAAAGCCTTGGATCCTTTTTACCCTTGCCTTTTAGTTTAAAGGGTTATTGGCTTTTTGCTCTTGCCTTTTGGTTTAAAGAGCTATTGGCTTTTTCTGCTTGCTTTTTCTTTCTCTTTCTTTTTCTTTATTTTTCGCCCTTTTTTTTGCAAGCTGTTGCTTTTCATTGCTTTTTCTTGCTTCAAGAATCAATTTTATGATTTTTCAGATTATCAATAACATTTATCTCTTTTCATTATTCTTTCAAGACCTAACAATTTTAACATTCATAAACTTCACTATAAAAAATATGCACTGTTCAAGCATTCATTCAGAAAACAAAAAGTATTGCCACCACATCAAAATAATTAAACTATTTTCAAGATAGAATTCAAAATTCATGTACTTGTTTTTCTTTTTTAGAAAAAAATTTTCATTTAAGAAGGGTGAAAGATTCATGGAACATTCATAGCTTTAAGACATAGACACTAAACACTAATGATCATGTAATGAAGACACAAACATAGTTAAAACATAAAGCATAAAAACTGAAAACAGAAAAGAAAATAAACAAGGAGATTAAAGAACGGGTCCACCTTAGTGATGGTGGCTTCTTCTTCCTCTTGAAGAACCAATGGAGTTCTTGAGCTCCTCTATGTCTCTTCCTTGCCTTTGTTGCTCCTCTCTCATGGCCTTTTAGCCTTCTCTGATTTCATGGAGGATGATGGAGTGCTCTTGGTAAGGTCCACGAGTGGGCTCTCTTATTTGATCCAACCTCTTTCTAGTGATGGGCTTTTGAGATGAATTTCTCCATCTCCCATGACTCGGAGTTGGAAGCAACTGCCTTCTCTTTCCTCTTCCTATAGGTTTTTCCGGCCTTAGGTGCCATTAATGGTTATAGAAAAACAAAAAACAGAGCTTTTTTCCACAGCAAACTTAAAAGGTTTGCTCGTCCTCGAGCAAAAGAAGAAAAAAAGGATTAGAGGAAGAAGAGAAGGAATTAATTTTGAAAACTTATTACTGTATATAAGAAAAAGAGTTGAAAAGAATTTGAAAAGATATGTAAGTTTTGAAAATGTTTTGGAAGGAATTTTAAAAAAAGAAATAAAAAGAATTGGAAAGATTATTAATATTTGAAAATAGAAATTGAAATATGAACGTTTAAAATATGTTTGATGCAAAAAATTATGAATTAAAACATGAAAAATTGAAAAAAATCAAATTGGAAACAAAATTACCTCCTTTGTGTCATCCCGGCATTTAAATGCCCAGAATGCTATCCATTCTGGCATTTAACGCCCACTTGACTGCCTCTTTGGGCGTTTAACGTCCAGCCAGATACCCTGGGTGGCGTTAAATGCCAGGAAACCTTATTTACTGGGCATTTTTCTGAACATCCAGAAGGCTACCATTTCTGGCATTAAACGCCCAGAATGCTGCCCATTCTGGCGTTTAACGCCCAGAATGCTGCCTGCATGGGCGTTAAACGCCCATTCTGCTATCCTTACTGGCGTTTAAACGCCAGTAAGCCTGTCCTCCAGGGTGTGCTGTTTTTGATTCCACTTTAATTCTGCAACTGTTTTTATGACTCCACATGATCATCAACCTAATGAAAACATAACATGGCAATGGAAAACAAATGTCTATAAAAAAATATAATTAAATAACATTGGGTTACCTCCCAATAAGCACTTCTTTAATGTCAATAGCTTGATAGTGAGCTCTTAGAGAGCTTCACAAAGACTCAAAGCTTGATGGTGGCCTCCCAACACCAAACTTAGAAGTTGAGTGTAGGGGCTCTGTTTGACTCTATATTGAGAGAAGCTTTTCATGCTTCCTCTCCATGGTTACAGAAGAAGATCCTCGAGCCTTAAACACAAGGTAGTCCTCATTCAATTGAAGGACTAACTCTCCTCTGTCCACATCAATCACAGCTCCTGTTGTGGCTAGGAAGGGTCTTCTAAGGATAATAGATTCATCCTCATCCTTCCCAGTGTCTAGGATTATGAAGTCAGTAGGGATGTAAAGGCCTTCAACCTTCACTAAGACATCCTCTACAAGTCCATAAGCCTGTTTTATTGATTTGTCTGCCATCTCTAATGAGATTCTTGCAGCTTGTACCTCAAAGATCCCTAGTTTCTCCATTACAGAGATTGGCATGAGGATTATTCCTGACCCCAGGTCACACAGAGCTTTCTCAAAGGTCATGGTGCCTATGGTACAAGGTATTAAGAACCTTCTGGGATCTGGTTTCTTCTGAGATAGTTTCTGCTAAACCAAGGCAGTCAGTTTCATGATTGCTCCTAGATACAAAGCAACTTGCTCTTCAACAATATCTTCATCCTCTTCAGAGGAAGAATACTCATCAGAGCTCATGAATGGCAACAGTAAGTTCAGTGGAATCTCTATGGTCTCTATATGAACCTCAGATTCCTTTGGTTCCTTGATAAGGAACTCCTTAGTGGTCAGTGGACGTCCATTGAGGTCTTCCTCATTGGAAATCACTACCTCTTCCTCCTCTATAGGTTCGGCCACTTTGGATATTTTGATGGCCTTGCACTCTCTCTTTGGATTCCATTCTGTATTGCTTGGGAGAGTACTCGGAGGGATTTCAGTAACTCTTTTACTTAGCTGACCCACTTGTGCCTCCAAATTTCTAATGGAGGACCTTGTTTCAGTCATGAAACTGAGAGTGGTCTTAGATAGATCAAAGACTATGGTTGCTAAGTCAGAGAGGCTCTGCTTAGAATTCTCTGTCTGTTACTGAGAAGATGATGGAAAAGGTTTACTATTGCCAAACCTATTTCTCCCACCATTATTATTATTGAAGCCTTGTTGAGGCTTCTGCTGATCCTTCCATGAGAAATTTGGATGATTTATCCATGAAGGATTATAGGTTTTTCCATAGGATTCTCCCATGTAATTCACCTCTTCCATTGCAGGATTCTCAGGGTCATAAGCTTCTCCTTCAGAGGAAGCTTCTTTAGTATTGCCGGATTCAGCTTGCATTCCAGTCAGATTCTGAGAAATCAGATTGACCTACTAAGTCAATATTTTATTCTGAGCCAATATGGCATTCAGAGTATCAATCTCAAGAACTTCTTTCTTCTGAGTCATCCCATTATTCACAGGATTTCTTTCAGAAGTGTACATGAATTGGTTATTTGCAACCATCTCAATAAGTTCCTGGGCTTCTGCAGGGGTTTTCTTCAGATGAAGAGATCCACCAGCAGAGTGGTCCAATGACATCTTGGACAATTCAGACAGACCATCATAGAATATACCTAAGATGCTCCATTCTGAAAGCATGTCAGAAGGACACCTTTTGATCAATTGCTTGTATCTTTCCCAATATTCATAAAGTGATTCACCTTCCTTCTGTCTGAAGGTTTGGACTTCCACTCGAAGCTTGCTCATCTTTTGAGGTGGAAAGAATTTGGCCAAGAAAGCATTGACCAACTTTTCCCAAGAGTTCAGGCTTTCTCTAGGTTCTGAGTCTAACCATATCTTAGCTCTGTCTCTTATAGCAAAGGGGAAAAGCATAAGTCTGTAGACCTCAGGATCAAACCCATTGGTCTTAACAGTGTCACAGATCTGCAAGAATTCAGCTAAGAACTGATGAGGATCTTCCAATGGAAGTCCATGAAATTTGCCGTATGGTCCTCTCCGGAGTGTTGTGCTTTAGCTTCTTTTAGCTTCCTCTTCAGAGTCCTTTCAGGTTCAGGATCAGCTTCAACAATAATGTCTTTATCCCTGTTCCTGCTGATATGAAAAAAAAGAGAACAAAGAGAGAGGGAACCCTCTATGTCACAGTATAGAGATTCCTTTATGTGTCAGAGGAAAAGAAGAATAGAAGAATGAGGTAGAGAGAGAATAAGAA
Organism: Arachis hypogaea; assembly: GCF_003086295.3. Taxonomy (NCBI): domain Eukaryota; kingdom Viridiplantae; phylum Streptophyta; class Magnoliopsida; order Fabales; family Fabaceae; genus Arachis; species Arachis hypogaea. The sequence goes on along the minus strand of NC_092055.1, from coordinate 62,124,216 downwards.
GAATTCGAACACAGAAAGAGGGAGAGGGTTCGAATTATTTGATGAGTAGAAGAGAAATGTTAGTAAATAAATAAAATAAATAGAAAGAGATGAGAGAGAGAGAGTATTCAAAATTTAAGGAGAGGGAAAGGAAAAATATTTTTATTTTTATTTAATTAATTAAGTTAGTTTCGAAATTTTGAAAAAGAAATACAAGAAAATTAAAAACTAAAACAATTAGTTAATTAAAAAGAATTTTGAAAAAGTGGTTAGTGATTTTCGAAAATTAGAAGTGGAAAAGTAGTTAGGTGGTTTTGAAAAAGATAAAAAATATTAAACTTTTTAAAATTAAAACAAACAAGTCAAGTGGTTAGTTGAAAATATTTTAAAATAAATTTTGAAAATATAAGAAGTTAGAAAAAGATTTTGAAATTAAAATTTTAAAAAGATATAATTGAAATTTATTTTGAAAAAGAAATTAAAAAGATTTGATTTTTAAAATTAAAGTTGATGACTTGACTAACAAGAAACTAAAAGATATGATTCTAGAATTTAAAGATTGAACCTTTCTTATCAAGAAAGTAACAAACTTGAAATTTTTGAATCAAAACATTAATTGTTAGTAAAGTTTTTGAAAATATGAAATAAAAATAAGAAAAAGATTTTGAAAATTTATTTAAGAAATTTGAAAATATTAAGAAGAAAAATGAAAAAGATTTGAAAAGATAAAATTTTTTTTAAATTGAAATTTTGACTTGACTAACAAGAAACAACTAAATTTTAAAAATTTTTGACCAAGTCAACTCAAAATTTCAAAAATTATGAGAAGAAAAAAGAAAAGATATTTTTTTTTGACTTTTTAATTTTTAATGAGGAGAGAGAAAAACAACAAAATGAAACAAAACATAAAAATTTAAGATCAAAACAAATAATGCATGCAAGAACACTTTGAATGTCAAGATAAACACCAAGAACACTTTGAAGATGATGATGAACATCAAGAACATATTTTTGAAAATTTTTAAGAAAAGAAAGACATGCAAGATACCAAACTTAGAAATTTTTAAACTTTAGATACTAATAATTCGAAAATGCATATGAAAAACAAGAAAAGACACAACACAAGAAATTTTAAAGATCAAAGAAGGAAAATCATCAAGAACAACTTGAAGATCAAAGAAGAACACAATGCATGAATTTTCGAAAACCTAAGAAAAATTAAAAATATGCAGTTGACACCAAACTTAAAATTTGACACTAGACTCAAACAAGAAACACAAAATTTTTTGGTTTTTTTTATTTTATTAATTTTTTTTTCAAAAATAAAAATAAAAAGCTTAAACATAAAATAAAAATACCCAATCTAAGCAATAAGATGAACCGTCAGTTGTCCAAATTCGAACATTCCCTGGCAACGGCGCCAAAAACTTGGTGCACGGAATTGGGATCACACTTTTCACAACTACGGTACAACTTACCAGCAAGTGCACTGGGTCGTCCAAGTAATATCTTATGCAAGTAAGGGTCGATCCCACGGAGATTGCCGACTTGAAGCAAGCTATGGTCATCCTGTAAATCTTAGTCAGGCGGATTCAATTGGTTATGAGTTTGGAAAATTGAAAGATAAATAAAACGTAAATTAAAATAAGATACTTATGTAATTCATTGGTGGGAATTTCATATAAGCGTTTTGAGATGCTTTGTTGCTTTTGAACCTCTGCTTACCTATTATCTTCATCCAATCATGCGTGCTCCCTTCCATGGTAAGCTGTATGTTGGTGGATCACCGTTGTCAATGGCTACCATCCGTCCTCTCAATGAAAATGGTCAAGGTACGGTTTCTGTACGGCTAATCAACTGTCGGATCTCTTGCCTCGGATGAAAAATACCAGGCAAAGCTACCGCACGGCTAATCATCTGTCGGTTCTCACTTGTCTCGGAATAGGATCTCTCTATCCTTTTGAACACTGTCACTGTGCCCAACATTCGTGAGTTTGAGGCTCGTCACAGTCATCCTGTCCCAGATCCTACTCGAAATACCACAGACAAGGTTTAGACTTTTCAGATCTCAGGAATGCTGCCAATTGGTTCTAGCCTCTACCATGAAGGTTCTAATCTCATGGATTCGAATACTCTATTGTCAGGAGAGGCAAGTCAAATCCGTGGATCAGAGACCCAAGAGACTATTCTCCGCTTGTGGTTATCAGGCACGCGGATCTTGGCTAAGCGAGTAATGAAGATAGTGGGTGATTGTCACGGGTCACTCCTTCATTCTGACTTAACTAAATTAAGTACGAGAGTATATCTTGGAGAAGAAGTAAGCGTGAATTGAAAGAGAAACAATAGTACTTGCATTAATTCATGAAGAACAGTAGAGCTCCGCACCTTAATCTACGAGGTGTAGAAACTCCACCGTTGGAAAATACGTAAGAGAAAAAGTTCTAGGTATGGCCGAATGGATAGCCTCCAAAATGTAACATAAAAGTCCCCAAAGATTTGAATACAATAGTAAAAAGTGCTATTTATACTAAACTAGTTACTAAGGATTACAGAAAATAAGTAACTAAGTGCAGATAGTGCAGATATCCACTTTCGGGGCCCACTTGGTATGTGCTTGGACTGAGCATTGAGCTTTACACGTGCACAGGCCTTTTCTAGAGTTAAACGCCAGCTTGAATGCCAGTTTGGGCGTTTAACTCTAGTTTTGGTGCCAGTTCTGGCGTTTTACGCTAGAAAAGGGTCTCTAGTGGGCGTTTAAACGCCAGTTTGGGCTATCAAATCTCGAGTAAAGTATGGACTATTATATATTTCTGGAAAGCCAAAGATGTCTACTTTTCAAAGTGATTAAGAGCACGCCAATTGGGCTTCTGTAGCTCCAGATAATCTACTTCGAGTGCAAGAGGGTCAGAATCCAACAGCATCTGCAGTCTTTCCTTAGCCTCTGAATCAGACTTTCGCTCAAGTCCCTCAATTTCAGCCAGAAAATATCTGAAATTACAAAAAAACATAAAAACTCATAGTAAAGTCCAGAAATGTTATTTTTGCATAAAAACTAATAAAAATATAATAAAAAGTAACTAAAACATACTAAAAACTATGTAAAAATAATGCCAAAAAGAGTATAAATTATCCGCTCATCACCCGTCTTCAAGTTGATCATCATGATTCCATCCGGGTGGTTTAGCCTTGGAATTCTCATGTAAGCACCCAAACATTCTCCTAGACCCATTCACTTTGGTTCTACACCAACCATTGTTATCAAACTTTGAGCGTACATCCATCATGAACCTAGGGTGATGTTTCCAACCACTACACAATTCTCCCTTACTCATTAATCCGCAAAGAGCTCTAAGTTGACCATCCGTTTCAAGCAACCCATACTCAATTGGAATTAGAAAGCCTAGAGATAAGAGATTTACCCACTTGAATGGTGTAAAGGATGATGATGACTTAGGATGGGAGACCTCCCCACACTTTGACAAAGCAAGGTCCACTCCCTTGTGCTCCTCTTTGATGATCTCCACCTCTTGACAAACTTTCTCAACATTAACCTCTTCCTCTAGTTCAATGGGAGAGGGTTCAATTGTAGGTAAAAACTCATTAATTATTGAACCCATCTCATGATTAACCTCCTTAAAGTCTTCAACCATGATATGCCTTGGAGGTTGTACACCCTTCTCAACATCAAATTCAAACGTCTTGTAAGGACGCTATATGACTTGAGTTTCCGATGGAGGTTTTGCATCTACTAAGTCCTCAACCACTTCCTCTTCTTCGATAATTTCGGTTTTCTCCACTTGCTCTAGTACAAAATCTAACTCCTCCTTGATAACTTCCACCTCTTGACAACTTTCTTCAATTCCCCCTAATTCTTCAACTACTCATTCATCTTCAAAGGTCTCTCCTACCTCCACCTTTTGGGTCTCCTCTTGCTTCTCTTAAAGTATGTATGCGTGAACCCGATCCATTGATGAGTGGAAATTATATTCCACACAAAACTCACCGGCAAGTGTACCAGGTCGCATCAAGTAGTAATAATTCACAAGAGTGAGGTCGATCCCACAGGGATTGATAGATCAAGCAACTTTAGTGGGTGATTAGTCTAGTCAAGCTAACATTAGTGAATTGGATGAAATTGAACCAACAGAAAGGAAATTGCAGTGAATTTAAAGTGCAGAAAGTAAAATTGTAAGTAATTTAAAGAACAAGAAAGTAAAATAGCTGAAACTTAAATTGCAAGAAAAGTAAATTACTGAAACTTAAAGTGTAAGAAACTTAAATTGTTGAATCTAAATTGCTGGGAATCTTAAATTGCTTGAAGAATAAAGGATTTGTGGACTGGGATTTGAAATAAAACTGGAATTGTAAAGTGCAGAGAAGTGGAAGATGAAGTAGATTTGCAGAAGAACTAAACAGAAACGAAAAATTACTTGAAGAAATAAACAGAAAGAAAACTCAGCTCAATTATGAAATCTAAAAGAAAAATTGAAGATCTAAGAGGAGCAATAAGATTAGAACACAGATCTAGATCTCAATTACACCCTTGATCAAATAGAAAATAAATTGCAGAAGAAATGTAAATGACACAGCAAATGAAACTCAAATCCAATTCCTCAATTTTCAGACATATGCAGAAGAAGAACAAAGATGAATTTCAGATCAAGACTTAAAATAGAATTCCTTCAATCTCAATACAAAATTTAAAACAGAAAGTAGAGGTTGAAGAAGAAAGTAAAATGAAAACTAGAGAGCAGGACTCAGATCCAATCTCAATTCTCAAATTCAAAAAGGAAAATTAAAAGAGAGCTCTCTATTCTACTCCTACTGCTCTCTGTTAGAGCCAGCCTGTTTTAAAACTGGAATTGATACCTTTATATAGGCTTTTTCAAAAATGAAAATGAAATTAAAATTAAAAACAAATTACAAAATGAAATTCCTAATCTAGCTTCTCTGTGTCTTGTGCCTTTGAGTGATGTCCATGGGCTTTGCTTGCTTTGGGGCTTCAATGAAATGGGTTGATTTAGTTTTGAGGTGCTTGATGGCTTGGGTTAGGAGAAATTTGTTAAAAAATGGGTTGGGGCATGCTTCCAGTGGAGCGCTCCGTTGGGTAAGAGAACTGAGCGCTCACTAGCTCCTTGTGTGCGTGTGGCCTCTTCCAACGTTCACTTAGTGAACGTTACGCTCCCTTAGTGAGCGCTATTCCTTGGGCGCTTGATTCCCTCTTCGATCCTTGGCGTGGGCCTTTGCTTTCCTTGGCATTCCCTTTTGGTGTAGCGCTCAGTTGGATGTATGAACGTAGCGCCCCTTTGCTGCCTTGTGCGCACTTCACTTTTCTTCACGGGGGAGGGCCCGAAAATGTTTAATCATTGAACGTAGCGCTCAATTATTTGAGCGTCCCTTGGTTCCCTTGAGTGCTTTGCTTTCCCTTGTTTGAGGGCCCGAGAAAGTGAAAAGAATTCAACGTAGCGCTCCTTTTCTTCCTTGGATAAGCGCTCCGTTAATTCATTTTCACATTACATGCAAAAAATTTTTTATTGGCTTCATTAACAATGCCAAGTGTTCATCCATTTCAAGGCTATCATTCATTCATGATGGCATTGATAATTAACATTTCATGCAACGTTTCATGCATGCATTCATTTATTTTAATTAATAATCAAATGCATGCATGCATATGTTTACTTTATGCATTAACGTAACTTGATTTGCCAAATGGGCATTAGTAATGAAACTTTCATGCATGCATGCTTTAATTATTAATGAGGCATCATTAAATGCCACGGCTCCATGGCCATGGGCCATGCTTTTTAAAACCGTGGCCTAAGGTTCCAAAGCGTGCTCAATCTTCAAAGCGTGCTCCAAAATTCTTTTTTTCTTCTTTTGAGTTGATTTTGTGCTATTTTGCTTCTTTTTCTACTTATTTCTTACAAAATTTATAAAATCAAAAGATCAAGGAAATATACCATTTAAGCACAAAAGAATGCAACATTTAAGCACTAGTCATCAATTTCTTGTATGAAAAAGCATAGAAAAATATGACATGATGACATGTCATCATCCATTACGTCCCTAAGACGATCCCTTCCTTCTTGTTTTGTGTCAATAGCGTAATTAGGATCATGTTGCTCCTGGATTGATGCAGATGGGTGACAAGTGAGTGCACCAGAGCTTGAGGGTTGAGTATTGGAGGTAAAGGATGGATCCACACGAGATATAAGAGCTTGGAGAGTAGAGGTGAGACCGGTGAGAGCAGAGGTAAGTGTGGTTTGAAGCTCTCTTTGCCCTTGGCAAATAGCACTAAAGGTATCATCTATGAGAGCTTGGGGTGGATAGGAGGGTTCATTTGTTAGGAGAAAAGGCTCATAATGGGAAGGTGGTTCTTCTTGATAAGGATATGGAGATGGTGTATATTGAGGTGGTGGTCCTGGGTATGGTTCGTATGGTGGTTGGTATGGTGGATAAGAGTTAGGATCATATGGAGGTGAATGGTGGAAAGGGACTTGTGAGTATGGTGGTTCAAAGCTACATTGAGGAGGGGGTTCATAGGCGTATAGCGGGGCTTGTTGGTAACTACAAGGGGGTCCACCATAGCTATTAGATTGATACGCATCTTGGAATGACTCTTGCTCATAGTACGTTGGTGGCTCCTCCCATCTTTGATTATCCCATCCTTGATGCATATTCTCATTATAGCTTCGATTCCCTACAACATAATTTGAACCAAACTCATAGCCAAAGGGATGAGAATTCATAGTAGCAAGTAAAAACAAAATCTAATAAGAATTAATGAAAATAAACTCCTAAAACTAGAAACACTAACGAAGAAACGAAAGAGCAAAATTATTCACAATATTCACAATAACCAATAATAAGGCACATGTTTGCAATTCCCTGTCAACGGCGCCATTTTGATGAACAGATTTTTGCTAGTAAAGAATTCACAATAAATTCTAGTTGCTAGTATAGTTTCTAAACCAACAAAGAATCCTTTCATACAAAAATTTGTTTGTCACTAAAGCAAACCCAATAAAATTAAACCAAAGTATTTAAACCTCGGGTCGTCTCTCAAAAAATTGCAGGAAAGTGTAGTTTATTATTGGTTGTGGAAAATTATCTTTTTGGGTTTTTGAAATAAGGAACAAGGAAATAAAATGGCAAGAAATTAAATTAATAACTAAGAAAACTCTTGGCAAGGTATGAAAATTAGAAGTCCTATCCTAGTTATCCTTATCAATTGTGATGAGAATTGTCTATTGCTCCCACTTAGAGTTTGATAACTCAAGAGTCTCCAATTGCTCAACCAAAGCCAAAAGGAGAGAAATCTACACTAAAATCCAACCAAGCATTTTATCAAACACTTGGAAGGCACAACATAAAAGCATAGAAAAGCAATAAGAGACAATAAAATCCAAACAACCAATTGTAAGCATCAATAACACAAATAGAAGAAAGAAATCATAAATATGAAATACCTCAAATTGCATTAAATAGAGAATCAAATCTAAAATGAGAATTCATAAACTAAAGTGGCAACATAAAGTAATCAACAAGGGAAATAGATAAACTAAAATGCTAGAAAAAATAAGAGTAGAAGAGAAACTAAATTAAAATAGAATAGAAATCTAAAATTGAAAATAGCTAGACCTAAGAATCCTAACACCTAGAGAGAGAAGAGAGCTTCTCTCTCTAGAAACTACATCTAAACCTAAAAATTGTGTGAATGAAAGTTGTGTGATTGAATGAATCATGATTTTCCTACTCTGCAGCCTCTAATCTTTGTTTTTCAAGCTTAAAATGGTGCCAAAAACAGCCCAGAAATCGCCCCCAACATTTTCTGATACGTGCGGCACGTGGCTCTGTCACGCGTACGCGTCGTCCACGCATACGCATCGCTAAACTTTTGAAATGTCACGCGTACACGTCATGCACACATACGCGTCACCTAACTGCATGGCAACTGGTGCACGAAATCACAATCACACTTTTGCAATTCCGCACAACTAACCAACAAGTGCACTGGGTCGTCCAAGTAATACCTTACGTGAGTAAGGTTTGATCCCATGGAATTGTCGGCTTGATGCAAGCTATAGTTATCTTGTAACTCTTAGTCAGGATATCAATAATAATTCTCATTTTTAATTGGAATGAGTAAAAGAACATGGATTAAATAATACTTGTTATGCAGTAATGGAGAACAGGTTGAGGTTTTGGAGATGCTCTGTCTTCTGAATCTCTGCTTTCCTACTGTCTTCTTCTTCACGCACGCAAGGCTCCTTCCATGGCAAGCTGTATGTTGGTAGATCACCGTTGTCAATGGCTACCATCTGTCCTCTCAGTGAAAATGGTCCAGCTACGGGTTTCGTAGGGCTAATCATCTATCGGTTCTCACTAGTATTGGAATAAGATCTATTGATCCTTTTGCACACTGTCACTGCGCCCAACATTTGTGAGTTTGAAGCTCGTCACAGTCATCCCTTCCTGGATCCTACTCGGAATACCACAGACAAGGTTTAGACTTTTTGGATCTCAAGAATGCTGCCAATTGATTCTAGCTTATACCACGAAGACTCTGATCTCACAGATTTGAATGCTCTGTTGTCAGGAGAGGCAATCAAACTCATGAACTAGGAACCAAAGAGATACACACACAATCTAAGGTAGAACAGAAGTGGTTGTCAGGCACGTGTTCATAAGTTGAGAATGGTGATGAGTGTCACGGATCATCACATTCATCATGTTGAAGTGCGAGTGAATATCTTAGAATAGAAACAAGCATGATTGAATGGAAAACAGTAGTGATTGCATTAATCCATCGAGACACAGTAGAGCTCCTTACCCCAACCATGGAGTTTAAAGACTCATGCCATAGAAGATACAAAATTTAGATGTAAAAAAATGTCATGAGGTACAAAATAAATATCTAAAAGTAGTTTTTATACTCAACTAGTAACCTAGGTTTACAGAAAATGAGTAAGCTAAGATGGATAGTGCAGAAATCCACTTCTGGGGTCCACTTGGTGTGTGTTTGGACTGAGCTCTGAAGCTTTCACGTGCATAGGCTATTTCTAGCTTTGAGCTCCAGCTTTTGTGCCAGTTTGGGCATTTAACTCCAGCTTTTATGCCAGTTCTGGCGTTTAACGCCAGAAAAGGGTAGAAAGTTGGCGTTTAAACGCCAGTTTGCATTATCAAAACTCGGGCCAAGTATGGACTATTATATATTGTTGGAAAGCCCAAGATGTCTACTTTCCAACACATTTGAGAGCGGTGCCAATTGGGCTTCTTTAGCTCTAGAAAATCCCCTTCGAGTGCAGAAGGGTCAGAATCCAATAGCATCTGCAGTCCTTCATCAGCCTCTGAATCAGACTTTTGCTCAGGTCCCTGAATTTCAGCCAGAAAATAGCTGAAATTACAGAAAAATACACAAACTCATAGTAAAGTCCAGAAATATGATTTTTTCATAAAAACTAATAAAAATATAATAAAAAGTAACTAAAACATACTAAAAATAATGCCAAAAGCGTATAAATTATCCGCTCATCACAACACCAAACTTAAATTATTGCTTGTCCCCAAGAAACTAAAAACAAAATAGGATAAAAAGAAGATAAAATATAATAAATTTCAAAATATCAATGAAGCTTAGTTCTAATTAGATGAGCGGGACTAGTAGCTTTTTGCTTCTGAACAGTTTTGGCATCTCACTTTATCCTTTGAAGTTCATAATGATTCGCATCTATAGGAACTTAGAATTCAGATAGTGTTATTGATTCTCCTATTTCAGTATGTTGACTCTTGAACACAGCTACTTTATGACTCTTGGCCGTGACCCTAAGCATTTTGTTTTTCAGTATTACCATCGGACACATAAATGCCACGGACAGATTACTGGGTGAACCTTTTCAGATTGTGACTCAGCTTTGCTAAAGTCCCCAGTTAGAGGTGTCTAGAGCTCTTAAGCACACTCTTTTTTGCTTTGGACCACGACTTTAACCGCTCAGTCTCAAGCTTTTCACTTGACACCTTCACGCCACAGGCACATGGTTAGGGACAGCTTGGTTTAGCCGCTTATGCCAGGATTTTATTCCTATGGGCCCTCATATCCATTAATGCTCAATGCCTTGGATCCTTTTTATTTTACCCTTGCCTTTTGGTTTAAAGGGCTATTGGCTTTTTCTGCTTGCTTTTCTTTTTTTTTCTTCCTTTTTTTTTCGCAATCTTCTTTTTATTTTCTGCAAGCTTTTCACTGCTTTTTCTTGCTTCAAGAATCAATTTTATGATTTTTCAGATTATCAATAACATTTTTCCTTTTTCCTTATTCTTTCAAGAGCTAACAAATTTAACATTCATAAACTTCACTATCAAAAATATGCACTGTTCAAGCATTCATTCAGAAAAACAAAAAGTATTGCCACCACATCAAAATAATTAAACTATTTTAAAATTTGAAATTCATGTACTTCGTTTTCTTTTTCAGAAAAAAATTTTTTCATTTAAGAGAGGTGAAAGATTCATAGGACATTCATAGCTTTAAGACATAGACACTAAGACACTAATGATCATGTAATAAACACACAAACATAGGCAAACATAAAGCATAATTTTTGAAAAATAGAAAATAATGAACAAGGAAATTAAAGAACGGGTCCACCTTAGTAATGGCAGCTTATTCTTCCTCTTGAAGATCTTATGGAGTGCTTTAGCTCCTCTATGTCTCTTCCTTGCCTTTGTTGCTCCATATTGGAACTCAAATCTCCTAAGGAGGTGTTGATTTGCTCCCAATAGTTGTGTGGCAAAAAATGCATCCCTTGAGGTATCTCAGGGATCTCTTGATGAGGGACTTCCTCATGCTCTTGTTGAGGTCCATAAGTAGGCTCTCTTATTTGCTCCATCCTTTTCTTAGTGATGGGCTCATCCTCTTCAATGAGGGTGTCTTCCTCTATGACAATTCTAGCTAAATTGCATAGGTGACAAATGAGATGAGGGAAGGCTAACCTTGCCAAAGTGGAAGTTTTGTCAGCCACTTTGTAGAGTTCTAGAGATATGACCTCATGAACTTCTACTTTCTCTCCATTCATGATACTATAAATGGTTATGGAAAAACAAAAAGCAACACTTTTACCACACTAAACTTAGAAGGTTTGCTCGTTCTCGAGCAAAATAAGAAAGAAGGGAGTAGAAGAAGAAGAAAATGGAGGAGATGGAGAGGTGTGAGTGGTTCGGCCAAGGGGGAGGGTGTTATGGAAAGGTATGAAGAAGAGGGAGAGAGAGTTGAGGTAGGTGGGGATCTTGTGGGGTCCATAGATCCTAAGGTGTCAAGGATTTTTCATCACTGCACCATTTTAGAGTGTAAACGCCCCTTTGAGTGCCAATCCTAGCGTTAAACGCCAGGTTGCTGCCCATTTCTGGCGTTTAACGCCAGCTTTTCTTCCCTTTCTGGTGTTAAACGCCAGCTTTATGCCCTTTTCTGGCGTTAAACACCAGTATGGTGCCTTTTTTTGGCGTTAAACACCTAGACAGGTGCCAGACTCGGCGTTTAACGCCCATTCTGCTACCCTTACTGGCGATTAAACGCCAGTAAGCTCCTCTTCCAGGGTGTGCCATTTTTAATGCTATTTTTTATTTTGCTTTGATTTTTGCAGTTGTTTTTGTGACTTCACATGATCATCAACCTAAGAAAACATAAAAGAACAATGGAAAATAAAATAAATACAATTAATTAACATTGGGTTGCCTCCCAACAAGCGCTTCTTTATTGTCTTTAGCTGGACCTTTACTGAGCTTTAGTCTAGTCTCAGTTTTGAGCATTCTTGCTCAACATTGCTTTCAAGATAATGTTTGACTCTCTGTCCATTAACAATGAACTTTTTGTCAGAGTCAATATCCTGAAGCTCTACATATCCATATGGTGACACACTTGTAATCACATATGGTCCCCTCTATCGGGATTTTAATTTCCCAGGGAATAATTTGAGCCTAGAGTTGAACAACAAAACTTTCTGTCTTGGCTCAAAGACTCTGGATGATAGTTTCTTATCATCCCACCTTTTTGCTTTCTCCTTGTAAATTGTTGCATTTTCAAAAGCATTGAGTCTGAATTCCTCTAGCTCATTCAACTGGAGCAATCTTTTCTCTCCAGCTAACTTGGCATCAAGGTTTTGGAATCTGGTTGCCCAGTAGGCCTTGTGTTCCAGTTCCACTGGTAGGTGACAGGCTTTTCTATACACAAGCTGGTATGGAGAGGTCCCTATAGGATTTTTGAATGCAGTTCTGTATGCCCATAGAGCATCATCCAGACTCCTTGCCCAATCTTTTTTATGGGTACTTACAGTTCATTCCAGGATTCTTTTTAGTTCTCTATTTGAGACTTTAGCCTGCCCATTTGTCTGTGGATGATATGGAGTTGCCACTTTGTGGTTAATTCCATATCAGATCAAAGCGGAGTCAAGATGTTTATTGCAGAAATGAGTCTCTCCATCACTGATGAGTATTCTAGGGACACCGAATCTACTGAAGATATGCTTCTGGAGGAACTTCAGCACCATCTTAGTATCATTAGTGGGTGTGGCAATTTCCTCTACCCATTTGGATACATAGTCTACTGCCACCAGAATGTAAGTGTTTGAGTATGATGGTGGGAAAGGCCCCATGAAGTCAATACCCTATATATCAAACAACTCAATCTCTAAGATCCCTTGCTGAGGCATGGCATAACCATGAGGCAGATTACCAGCTCTCTGGCAACTGTCACAGTTACGTACAAACTCTCGGGAGTCTCTATAGAGGGTAGGCCAGTAGAAGCCACATTGGAGAACTTTTGTGGTTGTTCGCTCACCTCCGAAATGTCCTCCATATTGTGATCCATGGCAATGCCATAGGATCTTCTGTGCCTCTTCTCTAGGCACGCATCTGCAGATCATTCCGTCTGCACATCTCTTAAAGAGATATGGTTCATCCTACAAGTACTACTTTGCATCAGAAATTAATTTTTTTGTTTGTTGTCTACTGTACTCTTTGGGTATGAATCTCACAGCCTTATAGTTTGCAATGTCTGTAAACCATGATATTTCCTGAATGGCAAAGAGTCGCTCATTCGGAAAGGTCTCAGAGATCTCAATAGGACGGAGGGATGCCCCCTACTACTGGTTCTATCCGGGACAGGTGATCAGCTACCTGGTTTTCTGTCCCTTTTTTTGTTTCTTATTTCTATATCAAACACTTGCAGAAGCAACATCCATCTTATGAGCCTGGGTTTTGAATCCTGCTTTGTGAGTAGAGATATTTAAGAGCAGCATGGTCGGTGTACACAATCACTTTTGATTCTACTAAATAGGATCTAAACTTGTCAATGGCATAAACCGCTGCAAGCAGCTCTTTTTTCTGTGGTTGTGTAATTCTTCTGTGCATCATTTAGAACACGGCTGGCATAGTAGATGACGTGCAGAAGCTTGTTATGCCTTTGTTCCAATACTGCACCAATAGCATGGTCACTGGCATCACATATTAATTCGAATGGTAATGTCCAGTCTGGTGCAGAAATGACAGGTGCTGTGACCAGCTTAGCCTTCAGAGTCTCGAAGGCCTGCAAACACTCTGTGTCAAAGACAAATGGTGTATCAGCAGCTAGAAGATTACTCAGAGGTTTTGTGATTTTTGAAAAATGCTTTATAAACCTCACATAGAATCCTACATGTCCCAAAAAGCTTCAGATTGCCTTAACATTGGTGGGTGGTGGTAATTTTTCAATTACCTCTACCTTAGCTTGATCTACCTCTATTCCTTTGTTCGAAATTTTATGCCCAAGGATAATTCCTTCAATCACCATAAAGTGACATTTTTCCCAGTTTAAAACCAGGTTAGTCTCTTGGCACCTTTTCAAAACAAGTGCTAGATAATCAAGACAGGGGCTAAATGAGTTTCCAAATACTGAAAAATCATCCATGAAGACTTCCAGAAATTTTTCCACCATATCAGAGAAAATAGAGAGCATGCATCTCTGAAAGGTTGCAAGTGCATTGCACAGACCAAAAGGCATCCTTCTGTAGGCAAATACTCCAGATGGACATGTGAATGTTGTTTTCTCTTGATCCTGAGGATCTACTGCAATTTGGTTGTAACCTGAATAGCCATCCAAAAAGCAGTAATAGTCATGACCTGCTAGTCTTTCTAGTATCTGGTTTATGAATGGAAAAGGAAAATGATCCTTTTTGGTGGCTGTATTGAGCCTTCTGTAGTCAATACACGTACGCCACCCTGTAACTGTTCTTGTAGGAACCAGTTCTTTCTTTTCATTGTGAACCACTGTCATGCCTCCCTTTTTGGGTACAACTTGGACAGGGCTCACCCAGGGGATATCAAAAATAGGATAAATAATCCCAGCCTCTAGTAATTTAGTGACCTCTTTCTGTACCACCTCCTTCATGGCTGGATTCAGCCGCCTTTGTGGTTGGACCACTGGCTTAGCATCATCCTCTAATAGGATCTTGTGCATGCATTTGGCTGGGCTAATTCCCTTAAGGTCGCTTATGGACCACCCAAGAGCTGTCTTGTGTGTCCTTAGCACCTGAAGTAGTGCTTTCTCTTCCTCGGGCTCTAAGGCAGAGCTTATAATCACAGGAAAGGTGCCATTCTCTCCCAGAAACGCATATTTCAGGGATGGTGGTAGTGGTTTGAACTCAGGTTTAGGAGGCTTATCCTCTTCCTGAAGAGTTTTCAGAGGCTTTTCTATTTCCTCTGGTTTCTCCAGATCAGGCTGAACATCTTTAAAGATGTCCTCTAGCTCTGATTCGAGACTCTCAGTCATATTGATCTCTTCCACCAAGGAGTCAATAATATCAACGCTCATGCAGTCATTTGATGTGTTTGGATGCTGCATAGCTTTGACAGCATTTAACTTGAACTCATCCTCATTGACTCTTAGGGTCACTTCCCCTTTTTGGACATCAATGAGAGTTCGTCCAGTTGCCAGGAAGGGTCTTCCTAAAATGAGAGTTGCACTCTTGTGCTCCTCCATTTCCAGCACTACAAAGTTAGTGGGAAAGGAAAATGGCCCAACCTTGACAATCATGTCCTCAATTATGCCTGATGGATATTTAATGGAGCCATCAGCAAGTTGAAGACATATTCGGGTTGGTTTGACCTCTTCAGTCAAGCCAAGCTTTCTGATAGTGGATGCATGGATTAGGTTGACACTTGCCCCGAGGTCACATAAAGCTGTCTTGGTACAAGTACCCTCTAATGTTCATGGTATCATAAAGCTTCCGGGATCCTTAAGCTTCTCTGGTAAGCTTGTTAGAATGACTGCACTACATTCTTCAGTGAGAAAAACTTTTTCAGTTTCTCTCCAATCCTTCTTATGACTTAAGATCTCTTTCATGAACTTAGCATAAGAGGGTATTTGCTCAAGTGCCTCTGCAAACAGAATCTTTATTTCAAGAGTCCTGAGATAGTCTGCAAAGCGGGCAAATTGTTTATCTTGTTATGCTTGGCAGAGTTTCTGAGGATAAGGCATCTTGGCTTTATATTCTTCAACCTTAGTTGCTGTAGGTTTATTTCCTACAGAGGCAGGTTGAGAAGCCTTCTTGAGGGAGTTATTATCAGCACTTGTAGGTGTCTGATCCCTCATTGGCGTTTGAACGCCAGGATAGGGGGATGGATGGGTGTTTAACGCCAGATTCCTACCCTTTTCTGGCATTTGAATGCCAGAACTGGACATGGATTGGGCGTTTAACGCTAGATTCCCACCCTTTTCTGGCATTTGAATGCCAGAACTGGACATGGGTTGGGCGTTTAACGCCACTTTTGTACCCTTTTCTGGCGTTTGAATGCCAGAATCATTCCTCTCTGGGCTCTTATTGTCCTCAGAGGGATTTTGGGCAGTGGGTTGGTCATCCTCTGTCAGTTGTTCCTTTATTGGCTTTCTGCTGCTTTGAGTTGAGACATTTAATGTCTTCCCACTCCTTAATTGAAAAGCTTGGCATTCTTCTGTTATCTGTTTAGATAGCTGCTGTCTTGTTTGATTCAATTATGCTTCCATATTTTGATTAGAAATTTTAGTGTCTTGGAGCATCTCTTTAAATTCTGCAAATTGTTTTGTTATAATAAGCAATTGTTGATTGAGTTCAGCAAGTTGTTCTTGAGGACTAAGTTCAGTGGATACTGCTTTAGCCTCTTCTTTCAAGGAGGACTCACTGCTTAAGTACAGATGCTGATTTCTAACAACTGTATCAATGAGCTCTTGTGCCTCTTCAATTGTCTTTCTCATGTGTATAGATCCACCAGCTAAGTGATCTAGAGATATTTGAGCTTTTTCTGTAAACCCATAGTAAAAGATGTCTAACTGCACCCACTTTGAAAACATTTCAGAGGGGCATTTTCTTAGCATCCCTCTGTACCTCTCCCAAGAATTGTAAAGAAATTCAATATCCTCTTGTTTAAAGCCTTGGATGTCCAGCCTTAGCTGTGTCATCCTTTTTGGAGGGTAATATTGATTCAGAAATTTGTCTGATAATTGTTTCCATGTTCTTATGCTTGCTGTGGGTTGGTTATTTAACCACCTCTTAGCTTGATCTTTTACAGCAAATGGAAATAGTAATAATCTGTAGACATCCTGATCCACTTCTTTATCATGTATTGTGTCAGCAATTTGTAAAAATTGTGCCAGAAAGTCAGTAGGTTCTTCTTGTGGAAGACCGGAATACTAGCAATTTTGCTGTACCACGATAATGAGCTAAGGATTTAGCTCAAAACTGCTTGCTCTGATGGGGGTATACAGATACTACTCCCGTATGTAGTAGTAATGGGGTTAGCATATAACCCCAGAGTCCTTCTAGACTGTTCATTTACACTTAGGTCAATGATGGAGAAAAGGAAATTGATGTGAATTGTAAATAAAATATATTTTATTTTTATTTTTATTTTATTTAATTAAAAACAAATCGAATAAATAAAAATAAGATAAAATAAAATAATTAGAAATTAAAATATAAATTTCGAAAACTAAAATAATTACTTAATTAAGAAGATTTGAAAAACTTTGAATAGAATTTTTGAAAAGGATTTTGAATTTTGAAATTTCAGAACTAAGATAAGATAAAATAGAAATTTTAAAATAAAAATATGAATTTTTTTTTAATTTAATAAGAGAAAAGAAAAACAATAAGATGACACCAAACTTAGAATTTTCAGATCAAAACGAAGAAAGCAAATAGGGAAACTTTAAGTGTCAAAATGAACACCAAAAACAAATTTTTTAAAATTTTTAAGAAAATAGAAACACAAAGGACACCAAACTTAAAAATTTTTGTATTTTGGATACTAATAATTCGAAAATGTATAAGATAAATAGCAACAAATATCAAACAAGAAATTTTAAGGATCAAATAAGGAAAATTATCAAGAACAATTTGAAGATCAATAAAGAATTAAGAACATGTAATTCAAAAAATTGAAAGAAAAATAAGAACATGCAATTGACACCAAACTTAAAACATGAAACTAAACTCAAACAGAAGACTAAATTATGAAGTTATTGGTTTTAAAAAAAAATTTCAAAAATAATTTAGAAAAAGAAAATAAGGATTCTAAAATTTTAACCTAAAAACAATAAGAGAAGACTCTAAACTAAAAAGAAAAATTTTCCTAATCTAAGCAACAAAATAAACCGTCAGTTGTCCAAACTCGAACAATCCCCGGAAACGGCACCAAAAACATGGTGCACAAAATCACAATCACACTTTTGCAATTCCGCTCAACTAACCAGCAAGTGCACTAGGTCGTCCAAGTAATACCTTACGTGAGTAAGGGTCGATCCCACAGAGATTGTCGGCTTGAAGCAAGCTATGGTTATCTTGTAACTCTTAGTCTGGATATCAATAATAATTCACAGTTTTAATTTGAAAGAGTAAAAGAACATGGATTAAATAATACTTGTTATGCAGTAATGGAGAACAGGTTGAGGTTTTGGAGATGCTCTGTCTTCTGAATCTCTGCTTTCCTACTGTCTTCTTCTTCACGCACGCAAGGCTCCTTCCATGGCAAGCTGTATGTTGGTGGATCACCGTTGTCAATGGCTATCATCCATCCTCTCAGTGAAAATGGTCCAGCTACGGGTTTCGTAGGGCTAATCATCTGTCGGTTCTCACTAGTGTTGGAATAAGATCCATTGATCCTTTTGCACACTGTCACTGCGCCCATCATTTGTGAGTTTGAAGCTCGTCACAGTCATCCCTTCCCGGATCCTACTCGGAATACCACAGACAAGGTTTAGACCTTTCGGATCTCAAGAATGCTGCCAATTGATTCTAGCTTATACCACGAAGACTCTGATCTCACAGATTTGAATGCTCTGTTGTCAGGAGAGGCAATCAAACTCGTGAACCAGGAACCAAAGAGATACACACTCAATCTAAGGTAGAACAGAAGTGGTTGTCATCACATTCATCATGTTAAAATGCGATTGAATATCTTAGAATAGAAACAAGCGTAATTGAATGAAAAATAGTAGTGATTGCATTAATCCATCGAGACACAGCAAAGCTCCTCACCCCCAACCATGGAGTTTAGAGACTCATGCCGTTGAAGATACAAAATTTAGATGTAAAAAAATGTCATGAGGTACAAAATAAATTTCTAAAAGTAGTTTTTATACTCAACTAGTAACCTAGGTTTACAGAAAATGAGTAAGCTAAGATGGATAGTGCAGAAATCCACTTCCGGGGCCCACTTGGTGTGTGTTTGTGCTGAGCTCTGAAGCTTTCATGTGCGAGGCTATTCCTGGCATTGAACTCCAGCTTTTGTGCCAGTTTGGGCGTTTAACTACAGCTTTTATGCCAGTTCTGGCGTTTAACGCCAGAAAAGGGTAGAAAGTTGGCGTTTAAACGCCAGTTTGCGTTTAAACGCCTATTTGCGTTATTAAAACTCAAGCCAAGTATAGACTATTATATATTTCTGGAAAGCCCAAGATGTCTACTTTCCAACTCAATTAAGAGCGAATTAATTGGGCTTCTGTAGCTCCAGAAAATCCATTTTGAGTGTAGGGAGGTCAGAATCCAACAGCATCTGCAGTCCTTTTTCAGCCTCTGAATCAGATTTTTGCTTAGGTCCCTCAAGTTTAGCCAGAAAATACCTAAAATCACATAAAAATACACAAACTCATAGTAAAGTCTAGAAATGTGAATTTTGCATAAAAACTAATAAAAATATAATAAAAAGTAACTAAAACATATTAAAAACTACCTAAAAATAATGCCAAAAAGCGTATAAATTATCCGCTCATCAGCAACCATAGGAAATTGCATAACATTTTGAAGCCCCAGATGTTAGCTTTCCAACGCAACTGAAGCCGCCTCATTTGGACCTCTATAGCTCAAGTTATGATCGATTTAGTATGAATAGGTCAGGCTTGACAGTTTAGCAATTCCTTTAATTTCTTGTATTCCTTCCACTTTTGCATGCATCATTTCCATCCTCTAAGTCATTCCTGCCCTGTATATCCTAAAATCACTTAACACACATATCAAGGCATCAAATAGTAATAAGAGAGGATTAAAGTTAGCAAATTTAGGGCCAAAGAAGCATGTTTTCAATCATAGCACAAAATTAGGAAGGAAAATATAAAACATGCGAATTCAATTAATAAGTGTGAGTTTAGTGGATAAAATCCACTAAATTAAGCATAAGATAAACCCTAAAAATGGTGTTTATCAATCTCCCCACACTTAAACATTAGCATGTCCTCATGCTAAGCTCAAGAGGAGCTAAATGAGTGAAGAGGAATGGTAAAGCTTATGAAATGCAACCTATCTATATGAATGCAACTAAATACAAAAAATACTTCTACCTACTTGGTTAAAAGTAAACAAATTCTCCAAGACAAACATAAATCAGATTCCATTAATTCAAATCACACAATAAAAGACAAGTAAAATTGTAGGAAGATAGCTCATGAAAGCA
This sequence comes from Arachis hypogaea, assembly GCF_003086295.3. NCBI lineage: Eukaryota > Viridiplantae > Streptophyta > Magnoliopsida > Fabales > Fabaceae > Arachis > Arachis hypogaea. The sequence continues at coordinate 62,104,287 of NC_092055.1, read as the reverse complement.
GGGAATATAGAATCAAGCATTGAACCCTCACTAGAAGTGTATATGCACTCTAATCGCTCAAGTGTCTAGGGTTAATCCACTCTACTCTTCTCTAGTCATGCTTTCTAAAACTTTGTTCTTCATCTAACCAATCAACAAATATTTAGTGTACAAATGTAAACATCATGAGGTCTTTTCAAGGTTGTAATGGGGCTAAGGTAAGGGTGAGAATATATGTATGGCCAAGTTAGCTATAATATGAATCTTTGACTAACCTAAGTTCTCACCTAACACACACACACTCTATATAATTCTAAAATCATGCCTAGCTACCCAAAATCTCACTTTTGTATGTTTCACATACTCATGCATCAATTTTTTAATTCTATCACATGTGCATTGATCTTTTTATTGAACTTAGCATTGGGGTACTTTTATCCCCTATTCATTTATTTCTTTTCTTTTCTCTCTTTTTTCTTTTTATTTATTTATTTATTTTTTTTCATAAATGAAAATATAATATATCAATGCATATGATTTTTCTGATTTCACAAGAGTACGCACCTAAATTTCTAATATTTGTCAGTAAAAACACAACACATTCTCATCAACCCAAGTTTCCACATTTCTCCACACTTAGTTGACACACACTATCTTAAGCTAACCAAATATTCAAATTGGGTAATTAATTGTTTTTCCGGTTAAGGCTAGTGATGTGGTAATATAAAGAACAAATGGGGATTAAAAAGGCTCAAAGTGGCAAACAAAGGTAAATGGGATGGTGGGCTATTTGGGATAAGTGAGCTAATAACAATTGATGGCCTCAATCATATGTATGCATGCAAATACACTAAACAATGGACATATAGAATGGAACAAACTATAGATTGCAATTATAGAGAAGAAAACACACGAGAATAAAAATCATGGTTAAATAATGTAACCATATAATTAAGCTCAAAATCTCACAGGTTGTGTATTCTTAGCTATAAACCATGTTCCAAATTACAATCTCCAAACAAGTTTAACAAAAAAGTTTTAATTTAAATTAGTGAAATGCTATAAAAAGTGTTTTTGAAAAAGAACTTATCACTCCAACCAAGTAGTGGTAGAAGAACATGCACAAAATCAAACAAATATGCAATCAAACATGCAAATGCAACAACTAATTTAACAAAGAAAATTAAACATTGGTGTTGAGAAAGGAAAGTAACTAACCCATGGAGATCGGTATCGATCTCCCCACACTTAAAGACTACACCATCCTCGGTGCATGCTAAGATGTACAAGTGGACGGGTTACTCCAACTGACGCTTTTTTTCCAAAGAATGTGCGTATGAACTTATTTTTCGCCCCATGTAAAAGTCTTCCATTTCCCTTCTTGATGGCCATCCTAAAAGAAGAGAAAAGGGAAGAAAAGTAACCTAAAAGCAAAGATAGAAAACAAATAAAATATGGTTGGGTTAATGCCAATTAATGAGGGTCTCAATTACATGGTAGCTACAACATGCAAGTGAGAAAACAGTAGAAGCAAATGGCATATCAATAGTGCAAAAATTGCAACAATGGGGAAGAAATAATGGGTAATGAAAGACAGTATAAGTGCATATCAATGCAAATGGAATACATGTTCATAAGAATTTAGCATTGACCTATGAATAATAATACCCAACAATTTAAAACAAGTCACGAAGCATCAAAATAACGTAAGAAAAGATGCAACAGTTGAATAAGAAAATTTAACACCAATGGAAAAATAATAAATTTAGAAAAGAAAATAAAAATATGCACAAAATTAAAATGCTGAATGAAAGTATACAAATGCAGTAAGTAAAAGAAATTGAAAGAGAATGTGGATGAGAATGTAAAGAAATAAAGAAGAAGAAAGTAAGAAAGGAGGAAGAAAGAAGGAGAAATGATAAGAGAACAAGAAACGGACGCGACGCGCGCGCATGCATCATGTGTACACGTGAAAACTGAAGATGTCATGCGACGCGTAAGCGTCGCCCACGCGTACGCGTGGGTGGCCAAACATGGACACTGACGCATGAGCGTCGGTCACGCGTACGCGTGACTACTCGCGCGACTCCAACACCATTGCCACACAACTCTCTGTTCGATTCACTCTTTACGCCATTTTTCATCCCCTCGCGGACGCATCGCTGACGCTTACGCGTGGGTTGAAATTTCTGCAGGGGGACGTGTACGCGTCAGGCACGCATACGCGTGGGTTGGCCAGTGCGCCTGACACCCCTCCCGCGCGTCTCCATCGCAATTCTCTGTTCGTTTTCCCTTTATTTCGCACTGACATATGAAGCGTGCGCATCATCGACGCTTACGCGTCGAGTGCTTTTTTTTTTGCATGCAGAAATAAAAGTAATTATGCAGAATCTGGAAAGTAACACTCATAAAAAGAAATAAAACTAATAAAACGGAAGATCATACCATGGTGGGTTGTCTCCCACCTAGCACTTTTAGTTAAAGTCCTTAAGTTGGACATTTGGTGAGCTCCTTGTCATGGTGGCTTGTGCTTGAACTCATATTGAAACTTCCACCAATGCTTGGACTTCCAATAAGCTCTATCGATTCCAAGTAAATTCCCCAAGCCTTGAGGAAGTTCTTCACAAGCTTTGAGGAAGTTCTTCACAAGCTTTGAGCTCCTAAAATTGATCCTCTTGTATGACGGGATCCCAAATCTTGTTTCTACACCCGTCTTTAAGTTGATCATCATGATTCTATCCGGGTGGTTTAGCCTTGGAATTCTCATGTAAGCACCCAAACATTCTCCTAGACCCATTCACTTTGGTTCTACACCAACCATTGTTATCAAACTTTGAACGTACAACCATCATGAACCTAGGGTGATGTTTCCAACCACTACACAATTCTCCCTTACTCTTCAATCCGCAAAGAGCTCTAAGTTGACCATCCGTTTCAAGTAACCCATACTCAAGTGGAATTAGAAAGCCTAGAGATAAGAGATTTACCCACTTGAATGGTGTAAAGGATAATGGTGACTTAGGAAGGCGGACCTCCCCACACTTTGACAAAGCAAGGTCCACTCCCTTGTGCTCCTCTTTGATGATCTCCACCTCTTGACAAACTTTTTCAACATTAACATCTTCCTCTAGTTCAATGGGAGAGGGTTCAATTGTAGGTAAAAACTCATTAATTATTGAACCCATCTCATGATCAACCTCCTCAAAGTCTTCAACCATGATATGCCTTGGAGGTTGTACACCCTCCTCAACATCAAATTCAAACGTCTTAGAAGGAGGCTCTATGACATGAGTTTTCCATGGAGGTTCCGCATCTACTAAGTCCTTAACCACTTCCTCTTCTTCGATAATTTCGGTTTTCTCTACTTTTTCTAGTACAAAATCTAACTCCTCCTTGATAACTTTCATCTCTTGACAACTTTTTTTAATTTCCCATAATTCTTCAACTACTCCTTCATCTTCAAGGGTCTCTCCTACCTCTACCTTTTGGGTCTCCTCTTGCTTCTCTTGAAGTATGTATGTGTGAACCCGATCTATTACATCCCTAAGATGATCCCTTCTATCTTGTTCTGTGTCAATAGCGTAATTAGGATCATGTTGCTCTTGGATTGATAGAGATGGGTGAAAAGTGAGTGCACCAGAGCTTGAGGGTTGAGTATTGGGGGTAAAGGATGGATCCACACGAGATATAAGAGCTTGGAGAGTAGAGGTGTGACCGGTGAGAGCAGAGGTAAGTGTGGTTTGAAGCTCTCTTTGCCCTTGGCGAATAGCACTAAAGGTATCATCTTTGGGAGCTTGGGGTAGATAGGAGTGTTCATTTGTTGGGAGAAAAGGCTCATAATGGGAAGGTGGTTCTTCTTGATAAGGACATGGAGATGGTGTATATTGAGGTGGTGGTCCTGGGTATGGTTCATATGGTTCGTATGGTGGTTGGTGTGGTAGATAAGGGTTAGGATCATATGGAGGTGAATGGTGGAAAGGGGATTATGAGTATGGTGGTTCAAAGCTATGTTGAGGAGGGGGTTTATAGGTGTATGGCCGGGCTTGTTGGTAACTACAAGGGGGTCCACCATAGCTATTAGATTGATACGCATCTTGGAATGGCTCTTGCTCATAGTACATTGGTGGAGGTTCTTGCCAAGAGGGTTGATCAAATCCTTATGGCTCCTCCCATCTTTGATTATCACATCCTTCATGCATGTTCTCATTATAGCTTCGATTCCCTACAACATAATTTGAACCAAACTCATAGCCAAAGGGATGAAAATTCATAGTAGCAAGTAAAAACAAAAACTAATAAGAATTAATGAAAATAAACTCCTAAACCAAGAAACAGTAACAAAGAAACGAAAAAGCAAAATTATTCACAATATTCACAATAACTAATAATAAGGCACACGTTTGTAATTTTTTGTTTGTCACTAAAGCAAACCCAATAAAATTAAACCAAAGTATTTAAACCTCGGGTCGTCTCTCAAGGAATTATAGGGAAGTGTAGTTTATTATTGGTTGTGGAAAATGATCTTTTTGGGTTTTTGAAATAAGGAACAAGGAAATAAAATGACAAGAAATTTAATTAATAACTAAGAAAACTCTTGGCAAGGTATGAAAAATAGAAGTCCTATCCTAGTTATCCTTATCAATTGTGATGAGAATTGTCCATTGCTCCCACTTAGTTAACCTCTAACTATGAAGGAAAGTCAAGTGGATAAATCAATTTGATTCCTCAAGTCCTAGTCAACTCCTAAGGAAAGACTAGCTTTAGAGGGATCCAAATCAACTAGCAAATTTCAATTATTAGTCAACAAAGGTGTTTGATAACTCAAGAGTCTCCGATTGCTCAACCAAAGCCAAAAGGAGAGAAATCTACACTAAAATCCAACAAAGCATGTTATCAAACACTTGGAAGACACAACATAAAAGCATAGAAAAGCAATAAGAGACAATAAAATCCAAACAACTAATTGTAAGCATCAATAACACAAATAGAAGAAAGCAATCATAAATATGAAATACCTCAAATTGCATTAAATAGAGACTCAAATCTAACATGAGAATTCATAAACTAAAGTGGCAACATAAAATAATCAACAAGGGAAATAGATAAACTAAAATGCTAGAACAAATAAGAGTAGAAGAGAAACTAAATTGAAATAGAATAGAAATCTAAAATTGAAAATACCTAGACCTAAGAATCCTAAAACCTGGAGAGAGGAGAGAGCCTCTCTCTCTAGAAACTACATCTAAACCTAAAAATTGTGTGAATAAAAGTTGTGTGATTGAATGAATCATGATTCCCTTACTCTACCACCTCTAATCTATGTTTTTCGAGCTTAAAACTAGACCAAAAACAGCCCAGAAATTGCCCCCAGTGTTTTCTGATACGTGCAGCACGTGGCTCTGTCACCCGTACGCGTCGTCCACGCGTACGCGTCGCTGAACTTTCGCAATGTCACGCGTACGCGTCATGCACGCGTATGCATCACCTAACTGCATGGTAACAATGGCAAATTGCATATCATTTTGAAGCCCCGAATGTTAGCTTTCCAACGCAACTAGAACCGTCTCATTTGGACCTCTGTAGCTCATGTTATGATCGATTTAGTATGAAGAGATCAGGCTTGACAGCTTAGCAATTCCTTCAATTTCTTGTACTCCTTCCACTTTTGCATACTTCCTTTCCATCCTCTAAGCCATTCTTGCCGTATTGATGCACGGAAACTTGTCTCTCAACAAATTTCCCTTCGACAAGTATACCGAATTGTCGTCAAGTAAAAACTCACAATAGAGTGAGGTCGAATCCCACCGGGATTGATTGGTCAAGCAACTTTAATTAGAGGAATTTTCTAGTTGAGCTAAGTAGAAATTGAGTTGAGAAATTGCAGAAAATTAAATGGCGGAAAAGTAAATAACAGAAAATGTAAATGATGGAAATAAATGGCAGAATGTAAAAGGCATAAAGTAAATTGCAGAATCTTAAATGGGGATTTGGGGAGATGAGCAGCAAAGCAAATGGCTGAAAATAAAGAGAATGGGTAAGATCAGAAATGGGGGATTCATTGGGCTTAGGAGATGTTGCATTCTCCGGATCAAGTTTATTTTCATCTATTCCTCAATCAATGCATTCATTGATCTCCTTAGCAATCTTAAGTGATTGGATTCCAATTCCTTGGCAACCCAATCTCTCTAAGCTTAAACAATTGCCAAATTCCTTGATTTAATTGCTCATGGGAAGAGATGAAGTTTGGCCACTGATTATATCACATGCATTCCCAAATCAAAGTGTTGGTAGGATTATATGCCAATATATCCATCCACACCCCAATTTGGTCCAGCATGAGAAAGCCTTTCTAGCATGATCTCCTCATTCCTCTTCCAAGATAGCAAACCAAATGGGTGAAGAACGAAAGCTTTCTAGTAAAATCAAGAGAAAAGAAAGAGGAAGAATAATGAAAACTATTATTGATCCATCAAATTATAACAGAGCTCCCTAACCCAATGAAAAGGGGTTTAGTTGTTCATAACTCTGGAAATGGAAAGCAAAAATGAAAAGTGCATTCTGAAATTAAAATAGAAGTTACAGAGAAAGTAAAATATATAGAGTATAGTTCTCAAGTTCTTGATCTCATTTCAATTCAAAACTCCTCCTATATATACTACTCTTCAAGTCTTGGATATGGGCCTTTGATCTTCAGTTGAAGCAGTTACAGTCTTTAGTGGGCTCAGCTTTGCTTGCAAAGAAAGTGTGAGTTAGGCATGATGGGAAGTTAGTTAGGACGTTAGTGGCGTTAACGTTAAGTGTAAATTTGGGTTCGAGAGCGTTAGTGACGATAATTTTGTCACTAACATTCCAAACTAGTTGATCCACGTTAACTTCAACGTTAGTGGTACTAACGTGGCCACTAACGTGGCCTCTTAGTCCTTCGCAAATGTTATTGGCACTCACCTTTACCAATAACGTTGCTCTTTGTCCCTTTCTTCCACGTTAATGGTCCACGTTAGTATAACTAACGTGGCCCTTAACGTGGGCATGCTCAAGCTTTGAGAGCGTTAGTGACAATCACCTTTGTCACTAACGTTTTAAAGTGCCCCTCTTTCCCACGTTAGTTCTCCACGTTAGTGTAACTGACGTGGCCACTAACGTGGGTATGCTTGCCATCTCCAACGTTAGTGACAAAGGTGAGTTTCACTAACGTTGGCTCATCATTCATTGCTCCACGTTACCCTTCACGTTAGTGGTCTTAACGTGACCACTAACGTAGGCAATTTAGGCTTGGTCTAGCGTTAGTGACAAAGGTGAGTGTCACTAACGCTTGCGACTTCTCCTTTACTCCACGTTAGAGTCCACGTTAATTGGATTAACGTGGCTCTTAACGTGGCTTAATGTGGTGTTAGTGGTAATCACTTTCACCACTAGCGTTGGAGCTCCCCTTTCTTCGACGTTAGTTCCCATGTTAGTGTAACTAACGTGGCAACTAACGTGGGTTATGATGTCATTCGAGGGCGTTATTGGTGGTAACTTTACCACTAACGTTGCAAGCTTGTTCCCTTTCCACGTTAGTGGTTATGTTAGTGAGACTAACGTGGCTCCTAACGTGGCTCTTCTTTGCTTCCTTTGTCTTGAAATCAAACAAACAGGGTGCATCAAAGCTTTGTTTCAAGTCATGAGGTCATGCATCATCCATATTATCATTCAATTCATGCATAATTCTCATGAAATCATGTAAAGTTGACAATGTTTGCTTGAATCAAGATGTAAGTGTATATTTACCCAAAACTTGCTTATTTACTAAGAAAATGCATGAAACTATCTTAAAAGAGTAAAGAAAAAGGTCAGTGAAACTGGCCAAAATGCCCTGGCATCACAACACCAAACTCAAAGCTTGCTTGTCCCTAAGCAAGTACTGAAACATAAGAATGATGAATGAAAGAACAAGAGAAACAAGTTCTTATTACAGAGGTAAAGTTCTTGGGTTTATGGGGTTTCATGCATAGCAATTTAGGTTCATTCCTTTACTGGTTTTCAGGTTCCTATCATGCTCTTGAATACTTGCTTGATTACATCCTATGAGATCCTTATTCCTTGATATCCCCCTTCTTTTCAGGGTTTATTGCATTCTTAGGCTAAGTGCTCTGTGATGGGGCAACTCTTTAAAATAAGCTTTCAGCCAACACTCCCGAGCCAGTTGGTTCAAGGTGCTGGGTGTTGAAACACCCCTAAGGACTTACTCCCTCAAGTCTCTCTCCCCCATACATGCACACCACAGGCATATGGTTTGTTATTTTCTTTTCTTGAGGCCTTGGTGTCCAGCACCTCTTTGGGTCACTAAGTGTTCTGTGGTAAGGTTGCTCTTGATAGTGGATTTTCAGTTGATAATCCCGGGTTAGTTAACCCAAGTTACCAAGTGATGAAGCACTCCTGAGAACTTATTCATCCAAGCAGATCCCTGGCATAGGAACACCACAGACACATCCCTTAAGATTTAAACCCTTGGTGCCTAGCCTTATTTCTTATTCTTTTTCTTTCTTTTTCCAATTCTCACTGTTCTTTTTCTTTTTTTTATTAAGACCTTGTTGTTTAAATAGTCTCATAGAATGTGCTTCAAACATAGGATTCAGAACATGTAGTTGCCTGTATACCTTGTTGGTGGACCAACTTAGCTAACCAATTACCACACCACAAACATTAAGAACTTACTCCACAAGATGAACCACACTCTGGTTTTTCATAACATTTTCTTTTATTTAGCCTAAAAGACAGGCATACATTTAAGCAGGATGAAAATGACAACAGGACACTTAGACTAGCACACATGGACTTATGAAATGAAAACAAACACTAACTTCTAGTGACTTAAACTAAAGAAAACTATTAATCAGGGTCACATTCAGACTTCCAATTTGAACATTCCAAAGTAGATGGAATTAAGTAACAACACAACCTTTTAGTGGTGACTTTTGGCTCTCCCTTTGTTGTCATCATTCATGGCTTTTGCATCCTTCTTCTCCTTGGATGATGGTGCACCGTTTTTCCTGAAAATTGCTTGAATTCCTGCAAAGTTATTAGAAGTTGCTTGTTCCCAAAGCACTTGAGAAATAGTTAGCATGCATGTATGCTTCGTGAATTTCTGAACTTAATTTGGTGTGTGAGCACCAAACTTAGTTCCTTGCTTAATGCAACAGATCGAATACATGCAGAGAACCTCATGTGCTTTTATTAAGAAAATGACTATGAACTAGAAACTAAACTATTGTTAAGTAGTTTCCCTGATTGGTTGGAGCTAGTAACTTGTCATTGAAGGGGTGTAGTGTGATTCTATCTGAAATCTTTAGTGGAACACCAAACTTAGAATTATACATTCACCCTTGGATTGTTTTGGTGTGCAACACCAAACTTAGCTCCTTACAATACAGGGAAAACTACTTATACCCTTTATTGAAATAATCATGAAAAGATAACTACCTTAGGTTGGGTTGCCTCCCAACGAAGCGCTCTTTTAGCGTCGCTAGCTCGACGATTTCTTCATTAGTTGAGATAATACATCATTTTGGGGCTCTCTCCCATGTTGCCCATGTAGTGTTTGAGCCTTTGTCCGTTCACAGTGAAAGTCTTCTTTGAGCTTTCCTCCATGATTTCTATGTGTCCATAAGGTGAGACCTTTGTGACAAGAAAGGGTCCTAACCACCTTGATTTGAGTTTTCCAGGGAAAAGTCTCAATTTAGAGTTGTAGATGAGCACTTGCTGTCGCTTTTCGAAGCTCCTGGGTGTCAGATTAAGGTCATGCCTTCTCATTGCCTTTTCCTTATAGATCTTGGCATTTTCATAAGCTTGAGACCTAAACTCCTCCAGTTCCTGCAGCTGCAAGACTCTTTTTTCACCAGCAGCAATGCTATCAAAATTTAGTAGCTTGAGAGCCCAGAGGGCTTTGTGTTCCAACTCCAATGGTAAATGACAGGCCTTTCCATGCACCAATTGATACGGGGACATCCCGATTGGTGTTTTGAATGCCGTCCTGTATGCCCAAAGAGCATCATCTAGCTTCTTCGACCAGTCTTTTCTTGATGCTCCCACAGTCTTTTCCAGGATCCGTTTTAGCTCTCTGTTAGATATCTCAGTTTTCCCACTTGTTTGGGGGTGGTAAGGTGTAGCAACCTTGTGTTTTACCCTGTATTTTAGGAGAAGAGCTTCTAGTGGTCTGCTGCAAAAATGGCTCCCTCCATCACTGATGAGTGCTCGTGGGACTCCGAACCTACTAAAGACATTCTTTCTGAGGAAGTCATGCCCACCTTGTTATCATTTGTTGGGGTTGCAATAGCCTCTATCCATTTGGACACGTAATCCACTGCTACCAAGATATACTTGTTTGAATATGAGGTTGGGAATGGACCCATGAAATCGATTCTCCACACATCAAACAGTTCCAGCTCTAAGATGAAATTCTGTGGCATCCATTTCTTTTGGGTAAGTTTCCAGCTCTTTGACATTCATTGTAGTTCTTCACTAGTTGTTTGGCATCCCTGAAAAGGGTGGGCCAAAAGAATCCACTTTGTAGTACCTTGGCTGCAGTTCTTTCCCCTCCAAATTGGCCTCCATAGCACGAGCCATGGCAGTTCCATAAGACCTCTCATCCCTCTTCTTCTGAAATGCATCTTCTAAGGATTCCATCTGAACACTTCTTGAAGAGATATGGCTCATCCCAGATGAAATATTTAGCATCATTAATGAGTTTTCTTTTTTGATGTTTGTTGATCTCTGGAGGCAAAGTCCCAGTTGCCTTGAAATTGGCAATATCTGCAAACCAGGGTGCTTTGTGAACCACCATTAACTGCTCATCTAGGAAGAACTCATTTATACTTGCATTATGTGTTCCACCTTTATCATGAGGGATTCTAGATAGGTGATCTGCTACCTTGTTCTCCTTATTTTCTTGATCTGCTTCTTGTGAGGGTTTGAAGACATTGAAGGTAAGTTGTTCATCATGTATCCTTAATATTAGCTCTTATCGCTCCACATCTATAAGTGCTCTGGCTGTGGCCAGGAATGGTGTTCCCAATATAATTGGATGGAGGTAACTCTCTTCCATCTCCAAGATGACAAAGTCTGTGGGAAGGAAGTAGTTCCCAACCTTTACCAACACATTTTCAACCACTCCTACTGCTTGTTTTTGAGTTTTGTCAGCCAGCTTGATGACTACGTCTGTGGGCATTAGCTCATTAATCTGAAGCTTCTTCATGAGGGATAGAGGCATTAAGTTGATGCTTGCTCCCAGATCACAGAGTCCCTTATCAATCACTGTTTCTCCTATAGCACAAGGGATGTGAAAACTCCCTAGGTCCTTCTTTTTTGTAGGCAACTCTGTTTGAATGAGAGCACTGCACTCCTTGTTCATCACTATTGTTTGCCCTCCTTTGAGTGAGCTTTTCTTGGTCAGCAGTTTTTTCATACACTTAATGTATGAGAGCATTTATTAGAGAGCCTTGATGAATGGTATGTTTACATGGAGAGATGCAAACATGTCAAGGAACTTTGAGTACACTTTTCTTTCTACACCACCCTTAAGTCTATGGGGAAAAGGTGCATATGGGTTCAGAATCTCTTTCTCCCTTAACTCCTCCCTCTGTGTGGGGTTCGTTTCTTGGTCACTCTCTTCTTGCTTCTCTGCTGGAATATTTCGAGAGTGTTCTAAGGGTTTGTTCAGTTCTTGCTCAATCCCCTTATCACTTATAGTGACCATCTTGCATTCTTCCTATCTCACTTTCTTTGCTTCACCTCTCGGGTTTTTCTCTGTGTCACTTGGGAAGCTATCAGTAGGTTTGGGAATCTGCTGAGAGAGGTATCCCACTTGAGACTCCAGCCTCTTGATGGTGTTTCCCTAGTTTTTGATATTAGATCGCACCTCCTCCTTGAACACTTTGTTGTCTTGGATTTCCTTGCATATGCCTTCAAGTAGAGTCTCAATCTTTGAGAGTCTATCTTTGGATGGTGATGGTAAGTTGAGGTCGGAGTGGTGAGAATGGCTATTTTGGTTTTGATATGGATGATGAGAGGTATTGTTGGGTGGGTGTTGATATGATCTCTGTGTGGAATATTGATGAGTTGCATTGTTGTTGGGGTTGTGAGTCTCTGATCTTGGCCTTGATCTTGTTGATTTCCCCACCCAAAGTTAGGATGGTTCTTCCAACCAAGATTATAAGTTTCGGAGTATGGATCATGGGTCTGCCTAGGTGAATTTCCAATATAGTTGGCTTGTTCCCGGTCACCCTCATCCTCTGCATTCACTCCTTCTTGAGCTGCTGATGAGGTGGTGACTGCTGCAACTTGGTTTCTTTCCATCCTCTTGGTAAGGTCAGCCAGCTGCTTGGTGATCATCTTGTTTTGAGCCAGCAGCGCATCCATGTTGTTCAGCTCTATTACTCCTCGCGTATTGCCCCTTTCAGAAGCATAGAAGTAGTCATTCTCAGCTACAGTCTCTATGACATCTATGGCTTCTTCAATGGTCTTCTTCTTGTTCAGAGATCCCCTGGATGAGTGGTCTACTGCCTTCTTTGATTCATAAGAAAGACCATCATAGAAAACGTGTAACTGTTCCTATTCATTGAACATATCTGGCGGGCACCTTCTTGTCAAGTCCTTAAACCTCTCCCATGCTTCATAAAGAGTTTCACCATCTTGGTGCCTGAAGGTTTGTACCTCAGCTCTCAACCTGTTGATTCTTTGAGAAGGATAGAATCTCGCCATGAATTTGTTTACCACATCTTCCCAGGTTGTCAGACTCTCCTTCGGGAAGGATTCCAGCCTTTTAGATGCTTTATCCTTGAGTGAGAAAGGAAACAGAAGCAGCCTATAAGTGTCAGGATGAACACCATTAGACTTCACAGTATCACATATCCTTAGGAAGGTGGTGAGATGTTGATTGCGGTCTTCTTGGGCACTTCCTCCAAATGCACAGCTGTTCTGAATGAGGGTGATGAGCTGGGATTTTAGTTCAAAGTTATTGGCTTATATGGTTGGCTTTTGGATGCTACTTCCATAATTTCCTGGGTTTGGATTGATATAAGAGCCTAGAACTCTTCTCTCTTGCCCAGCATGATTCACTGGACCTTCTCTGGCATGGTTGTGAGCCTCTTCTTTATGGTGGTTCTCCATATTCTCCTCCATGTCTGGTTCAAAATACTCTTCCTCTTCTTCAGCACTAACGACTCTCTTTCCTCTTGCTTCCCTCCTTAATCTAAGGAAGGTCCTCTCAGGTTTAGAATCAAAGGAAGTTGAAGCCCTGCTTCTTCTACCTGTCATACAACCAACAAAGCAAAAAGCAAGAAGAAATTGAATGGAAATTACTCTTGTTAGAATGGCTGTTAGTGTGAGTGGTGCAATATATCAAACAATTAGTGGGTTAGTGAACTGAATTGTAAACAATGAAGAAAACACAACAAATGGGTAAGGGATAAAGGAAAAAAAATAACTAAAACTGAAAGTAAATCACTCAATGGAATTTAAACAAAACAAAAGAAAACTGCTCAATATAGTTATTCTCCAACTTAATCATTGTCGATACAAAATCAATCCCCGGTAACGGTGCCATAAACTTGATGTACGAAAACCTGTCTCTCAACAAATTTCCCTTCAGCAAGTATACCGAATTATCGTCAAGTAAAAACTCACAATAGAGTGAGGTCGAATCCCACAGGGATTGATTGGTCAAGCAACTTTAATTAGAGGAATGTTCTAGTTGAGCTAAGAGAAATTAAGTTGAGAAATTACAGAAAATTAAATGGCGGGAAAGTAAATAACAGAAAATGTAAATGCTGGAAATAAATGGCAGAATGCAAATGGCATAAAGTAAATTGCAGAATCTTAAATGGGGATTTGGGGAGATGAGCAGCAAAGTAAATGGCAGAAAATAAAGAGAATGGGTAAGATCAGAAATGAGGGATTCATTGGGCATAGGAGATGTTGCATTCTCCGGATCAAGTTCAATTTCATCTCTTCCTCAATAAATGCATTCATTGATCTCCTTGGCAATCTTAAGTGATTGGATTCCAATTCCTTGGCAATCCAATCTCTCTAAGCTTGAACAATTGCCCAATTTCTTGATTTAATTACTCATGGAAAGAGATGAAGTTTGGTCACTGATTATTCCACAGGCATTCCCAAATCAAAGTGTTGGTAGGATTATATGTCACTATATCCATCCACACCCCAATTTGGTCCAGCATGAGAAAGCCCTTCTAGCATGATCTCCTCATTCCTCTTCCAAGGTTCCGAGGAGATCCAATTATGGAGAGCTTCTCTTCCAAGATAGCAAACCAATTGGGTGAAGAACGAAAGCTTTCTAGTAAAATCAAGAGAAAAGAAAGAGGAAGAATAATGAAAACTATTATTGATCCATCAAATTACAACAGAGCTCCCTAACCCAATGAAAAGGGGTTTAGTTGTTCATAGCTCTGGAAATGGAAAGCAAAAATGAAAAGTGCATTCTGAAATTAAAATAGAAGTTGCAGAGAAAGTAAAATATATAGAGTATAGTTCTCAAGTTCCTGATCTCATTTCACTTTAAAACTACTCCTATATATACTACTCTTCAGATCTTCTAGTTAGCTCTTCAAGTCTTGGATATGGGCCTTTGATCTTCAGTTGAAGCAGTTACAGTCTCTAGTGGGCTCAGCTTTGCTTGCAAAGAAAGTGTGAGTTAGGCATGATGGGAAGTTAGTTAGGACGTTAGTGGCGTTAACGTTAAGTGTAAATTTGGGTTCGAGAGCATTAGTGACGATAACTTTGTCACTAATGTTCCAAACTAGTTGATCCACGTTAACTTCAATGTTAGTGGTACTAACGTGACCACTAACGTGGCCTCTTAGTCCTTCGCAAACGTTATTGGCACTCACCTTTACCAATAACGTTGCTCTTTGTCCCTTTCTTCCACGTTAATGGTCCACGTTAGTGTAACTAACGTGGCCCTTAATGTGGGCATGCTCAAGCTTTGAGAGCGTTAGTGACAATCACCTTTGTCACTAACGTTTCAAAGTGCCCCTCTTTCCTACGTTAGTTCTCCACGTTAGTGTAACTAATATGGCCACTAACGTGGGTATGCTTGCCATCTCCAACGTTAGTGACAAAGGTGAGTATCACTAACGTTGGCCCATCATTCATTGCTCCACGTTACCCTTCACATTAGTGGTCTTAACGTGACCACTAACGTAGGCAATTTAGGCTTGGTCAAACGTTAGTGACAAAGGTGAGTATCACTAACGCTTGCGACTTCTCCTTTACTCCACGTTAGAGTCCACGTTAATTGGATTAACGTGGCTCTTAATGTGGCTTAGTGTGGTGTTAGTGGTGATCACTTTCACCACTAACGTTGGAGCTCCCCCTTTCTTCCACGTTAGTTCCCACATTAGTGTAACTAACATGGCAACTAACGTGGGTTATGATGGCATTTGAGGGCGTTATTGGTGGTAACTTTACCACTAACGTTGCAAGCTTGTTCCCTTTCCACGTTAGTAGTCACGTTAGTGAGACTAACGTGGCTCCTAACATGGCTCTTCTTTGCTTTCTTTGTCCTGAAATCAAACAAACAAGGTGCATCAAAGCTTTGTTTCAAGTCATGAGATCATGCATCATCCATATTATCATTCAATTCATGCATAATTCTCATGAAATCATGTAAAGTTCACAATATTTGCTTGAATCAAGATGTAAGTGTATATTTACCCAAAACTTGCTTATTTACTAAGAAAATGCATGAAACTATCCTAAAAGAGTAAAGAAAAAGGTCAGTGAAACTGGCCAAAATGCCCTGGCATCACCTATAAACCCTGAAATCACTTAACACACATATCAAGGCATCGAATGGTAATAAGAGAGGATTAAAGTTTGCAAATTTAGGGCTAAAGAAGCATGTTTTCAATCATAGCACAAAATTTGGAAGGAAAATGTAAAACATGCGTATTCAATGAATAAGTGTGAGTTTAGTGGATAAAATCTACTAAATTAAGCGTAAGATAAACCCTAAAAATGGGGTTTATCACCTACCCTTCAGTCAGTCTTTGTGCACCAAAAGTAAGTCCCTATCTCAAAAGATTTCATTAGAAAGTACTTGATCTTTTACCTAGTCCGGATGGGATGGATGCCTATGAAGAGGCACAGCTTGAGCGCAAAACATTTGATTTAGACTGGAACCTCGTTCTTAGAGTCATCACCCAACCCGGAAGCCAGTGGATATATGGGCAATACCGGACTCGACCTAAGTGCATCTCCGCCCAAGCACTCACTATAGAGAACCAAGAGAATCGACCCTCAAACACTAAAGTGATTAGAGTGTATACACTTTCGTTGAGGGTTTGATGCTCGATTCCTTGTTCCCGGTTTTCATGAGCTTTCTTCTTGCAGGTTCACTTGTACTTTATTTTGATATTTGAATTAGTGGAATCCAGCTTTTGTTTGTTCCTAGATAATTTGTTTACTTTTAACCAAGTAGGTAGAATCATTTTGCATGTAGTTGCATTCATATAGATAAGTTGCATTGCATAAGTCTCACCATTTTCCCTTCACTCTTTTGTTTCCCTTGAGCTTAGCATGAGGACATGCAAATATTTAAGTGTGGGGAGATTTGACAAACCACTATTTTATGATATATTTTGGACTGAATTGAGTGGGTTTTGTCAACTATTCTCACACTTATTCATGTAAATTGCATGTTTTTAAGTTTCCTTCCTAATTTTGTGCTATAATTGAAAACATGCTTCCTAGGCCTTTAAATCATTAATTTTTAATCCTCTGTTATTACCATTCGATGTCATGATATGTGCGTTAAGTGATTATAGGATTTATAGAGCAAGAATGGCATAGAGCATGAAGAGGAAGCATGCTAAAGTTGAAAGAACATAAGAATTTGAAGATTTGAGAGCTGAAAGTGACGCGCGCGCATGACCGATGCGTACGCATGACCAAGAGTGTCGACCACTAACGCGTACGCGTGATTGATGCGTACGCGTGACCTTGTGCAGAGCCCACCGACGTGTGCGCGTGGCTAACGCGTACGCGTGACGAGCCTCACATGCTGCAATTAACAGAACTCACTGGGGGCGATATCTGTACTGACTTGGACCTAGTTTCAAGCCAGAAAATGCAGACTAGAGGCTGGGATTGAGCTGAGACTGAACACACTTTTACTTTAGCTTGGTTTTTTATTAGTTTTTAATTCTAGTGAGAGAAACTTCTACTTCTCTAGGGTTTTTGGCATTCTTAGTTTTTGCTTTGAATTGGATCTGGAGAGGAATGCTGCTACCTTCAATTGGAGTAATCTTCCTTATAGTTTTCTTCTCTAGTTCCTCTATTACTCTTTTACATTTGATTATTTTGAATCCATGCTTGGATTTTGTTATGATTGAATTTTGTTAATGCATTGAGCTTTTTTCACTTCTAGTGTTATTGCTTATTTTGTTCTTGTTAATTATTTTCAGTGGTAATTTGAACTGAATCCTTTTCCTATTTCTTATCATGTCTTTTATCTTTGCTCACCAAGTGTTTGAAGAAATGTCATCCAATATCATGGAGTAGATTTTCTTGCTTGGTTGGGGGTTGATAATTGGAGCCACCTGAATTGTTACACTCAAGTATTAATCTGTAAGTGGAAATTGCCAATTAGCTTGAAACTCACCAACTCTACGAAGTAACTTGGACTTATGAGCTAAGGTTAATTGTTTCACTTGACTTTCCTTCACTTGTTAGAGGATAACTAAGTAAGAGCAATGAACTTTTACCATCACCCTTGGAAAAGACAATAAGGATAGAATTTCCAATTCTCACCCCTAACCAAGGCTTTTTATATTGATTATTTTACAACCCTTGCTAACTATTCATTGCTTTAATTTCTAGTTATTTATTTTCCTTGTTCTCAACTTCAAAAATCTCCAGGAAAATTACAATCAATAAATTGCATCTTGTGTCCACTTCTAGGGAAACGACCCGAGATTTTACTCCGGTTATTTATTTTATTTGTGACACATTTTAAATTTAATAGCGGAAATCTCATTGGTTAAGACTGGTCTTGCAACGTGGATTTGGAAAATACCTTTGGTAATTCTTGACCGGCATTTATCCACTTATTCATATTTGCATAATTCCCCATTTGATCCTAAAATTGAAAAAACCATTTCACATATTAGGCAAGCTCGGCGTCGGTTAGCTTCCGAGGGTGGTGAAGGGGTTTCACCCAATTCACTAATCTTACCAGAGGTTGAGTCTGAAGCATCATTTGAGGAAGAAGCTAACTCCTCTCCTGCTAAATCTATTGAGTGTAGTGAAAATTAAGGTTTTGGTAAAAATTAGGTATAAGGGTAGTTTGGTAATTTTGAGAAAATTAGGGGTAATTGAGTAATTGAAAACCAATTTTTAATCCAATAATAATACTTATAAAAATACTATTTAATTATCAACTTAAAATTTATTTTCGAATAAATACACTAATTTAATAATTAGGGATAATGAAATTTATTTTCTTTAAATTATGAACTAATGTTCGATATCTAATTATTCAAATTTAAAGCATATAAAATCCTCATTTTTTTTCAATCATTAAAGCCTTAAATCAATAATTAAAAAGTACTCAATTAATATAAAAATTCCTAAAAATATTTTTTCAAATAAATAAAATAAATCAGAAATAATTTATTATTTAATTTTTAAAAATTTGCGGTCTTACAAGTGGCGCCCAACTCCACCAAAATCACAAGTACTGGGCACCCAGCTCTGAGACCTGGTGCCCAGTGCCCCTGCACCCAAGCTGGGCGCCTGATGACTGGAAAATCAAAGCGCTCAGATATTGACAAGTGCATCAAATTGTAACAACCCTAGTTTTTGAAAATCAAATAATTAATTATTTGTGATTTATTTTAAGAAAATTATTTTGCTAAAGGTAATTAAATGGAATTTCATGATAATTGGAGTTTAAATTAATTAGAATTTTTATATAAATTTTATTAGATATTTGGTATAATTGAAATTATAATTTCGATAATTGAATGATAAGAAGAATTGATAATTTAATTTAAATAAATTCTATTTTGAATGAATTATGTTATTAATTTGAACTCATAGGAATTAATTTACTAGAAATGATTAGATTAATTTTTATAAACACTTTATGTTTAAGTCAATTAATATTTATGTACCATTTTTATTATAATTAATTATTTTATAAATTGAAATTAAAGTTTCGGAGATAGAAAAATAATAGAGCTTTATATGATTTAATCTAGAAAATTGATATTTGAATTTAAATTGTACTTTACAAAATATAATTAACATGTTCATTTTATATTTTAAATTAGAAATAATTGATTGAACTTAGTAATATGATGATAAATAATGTTCCTAAATATTTTTAATAGAGTACATTTGATTTTAAAATTACTCTACCCTTCAATTTTATCAAAATATCTATTCAAATCTATCCATATTACTTTATAAAATCCCTAATTTCTAACCCTAATTCCCAAATTAATTTACAAACCCTAATTTTCCAAATACAGAAACCTAACCCAGTTACCCCTCACCCCAGCGCCGTTTCCCCCTTTCACTCACTCAGCTTCATCCCTCAAACCTAACAACTGCAGCCTCACCTTCCTTCACGTAACAAACACATACACACGCAGATGTAGAAATGAGAGATAGAGATCTGAGATCTAGAAAGTGAGGGAGCCGTGAGGAAGAAGAGAAGGAGAAGGGCGTGGCGTCGCCGGCTGGGTATCGCCGCCGTTCAACTCGTCGTCGTGCCGTCCACGTCGAGCTCGTTCTGTCACCATCATGTCGCGAATGAGGGATTGCCGCCCAGGTTCGCGCCGTCCGTGGAGCTTGCCACCGTCGCCGTTTAAGCTACCACTGCCGCCACACTCCACGCCATTATTGTCGTCATTCACGGAGGAAGAGGAAGCAAGTGCGCTAGAGGAGAAGCCGTCATCATCAAGCCACGCGTCGCCGCCGTTGGAAGAGTTTCGTGCGCCGTCGCCGCTGAAGAAGGAAGGATCGCACGAGAGCCAGGGGAGGAAGGAGCCTCTGTTGCATCACCACCGTGCTTCCATCACTACCTAACCGCCATGCCGTTGTTGTTGCTGGGTTGATGCCGCTGTTGCTGTCCAAGCTGTCACCATCGCAGAATATATGCAGAGGAGAGGAAGAAAGGATCTCCGCCACTGTCAGGGTTGTTGGTGAGTCCCGTGCCGCCATTAGAGTCGCTGTTCTGCCACCATCAAGTTTAGGGGAGGAAGTTGCTATTGTTACCATTGAAGCTCGCTGGAGAAGGAGCTATTGACAGAAGCTGCTGCTGCTCTTGATCTGTACTGCTCTGTTTTGTTCCTGATTCTGGTTTCGCAGTTGCCAGAACCTCTGTCACTGTGGGTATTGCTGTTGGAGTCGCCAGGAACCAACGCTGGAGTTGTCGTAGTTTGTGACTTTCGTGATTTTCGACACTCTGAGGTAGGGGATTTTATTTGAAATTAACAGCTTTTAACTTATGAATGCCAAAGAGGTTTAGTGAGTAATTACAAATAATTCATAAACATGATTAATTGATAGGAATAAGCCTAATTTGAGGTTGTGAGATTTTGATTAAGGTTGGTATTGAGATGATTTCCTAGTATCTTAATTAATTTATTAATTTTTTATTGTGGCTGTGAATGTCATTAGGTGTTCTTGTTGGAGTGATTATTCTGATTTATTATTGGAATTAAATGTGGCTGTGATTACGCTGAATTGTAATTGAAACTAGATGCGGTTGTAAATTGTATTCTGAATTATTGATTTTTTTGCGATGAATGAGTTGACTGAGGTTCTGATCCTGAATGAATTATTTTGAATTAATGGCTGTAAAATGGATTTGTGACGGGTTGGAATTGTTTGAACTGTGGCTGCGATTAGTGATTTTGTAACACCCTACCATACAGAGTCTTATGCTTAAGTCATAATTCAGAGATGGCAAGGTATTACGACCTCTAAAACAAAAATTTAGTACGTATAGTAGTATGAATAATTGATTATAACTAGGAGCCTTTATAGAAAAGGGGGTAAACAAAAAAACCGTAACTCGAAAATGCAACACTCCGATCGATAACGTAACGAGCAAAGGATAAGCTAACGCAAGATCATATGTATAAAGAGTGTCAAAAATGGGAATATCAAGACTCAAAATCCAGCTGCAAAGATAACCGGTCCGAGCATAGCAATATATACATATAATAAAATAAGGAAAACCCCAAGGAAAACCCAAAGGGACACAAATACAGAAACCTATTCTCCAAAACCTCCTATAAGAGGAGTCATCACAGTTTGTGTTATTTAATGGAGATAAAAGTATCTAAACAAGATACATAACCCAAGACAGAGTCCTGAGAACAAAGATCTTCGCTAATCCAGAAGTCTCCCGCATGCCTCAACGAGAAGCCTCGCGTCCTGCATCTGAAAACCACAAAATCCTCATGGGTGAGAACCAGAGGTCCCCAGTACGGTAACAGCTTCCACATATATAATACATAATAATAGAGAAAAGCCGAAGGCAATCCTAGAACTTCCCCCAGATAATATCAAAGCTTATAAACAAGCTAAACCGTAAGTGACAACAGACTAAAGATCCTTCAGTCTAACTAATACTTCCCTTTCCAATTCCTTCAGACCTCCCAACCACCAGCAGGAGTATAATATAGCAAACACAGTTATATCAGATAAGAGATTTACAAATAGGAACAGATAAGGCATTTAGGAAATTAGCAAGTAATATTCAATCAAATAGGCAATCTCAAACAATTCATGTAGTATGCTTATGATGCATGCCTGTCCCTAGTGGCTGATGATATCATCTGTCGGTTATAGAGCCAACCCGACAAGTCCTGGTAGCTAACCATTGGACTGTCCCTCTGTCGTGCATCCCCAACTCGAGTTATACTCATCATAAACTTAATCATAATCATGATCCATATCCATCACCCTCACTGGTGAATATTTATCCATCACCATCACTGGTGAATATTTATGGGGGCGAGCTCATCCGGGCCTTTCACAGTGCCCGGCCACACTTACGACATTGGGTTAACAGAGCTTCGAGTCTCAACCTGGAGCACGTGGTGGCTAGCCACTGCTACTACCCAGGGAAACCCTCATCTCCAATGGTGGAAGTGCAAACATTCACAATTCAATCAACAGCATATATGCATTTATACTTAGCCATAAACATGGCTCCGCCGTCACACGGCAATAATCTAGCCATCCGACTCACGGTTAAATCCATAACCAGCCAATTCATTAACATTTACGGCCCTTCGGCCCATGGCATAACAAGCACTTCCACCGCCATTCTCCGCATCTCACATAATCATCTTTGATCCTCAATGATCATCCATTTTCCCTTGCTTCACTCGCAAGTTACCACATTCACTAGCCCTTTTTCTCATGCTAGGCATATCATAATGATTTAAGACATAAGCGGTGAGATCGGAGGCTTAGAAGTTTGAAATTTGGCTTTTAAAACTAAAAAATCAACTTTAAGATGACAACAGGGCCACGCGTACGCGCACTCCACGCGCACGCGTGGATGGCCTTAAAACTCATCGACGCGCAAGCGTTATACGCGCGAACGCGCGGATTGAAAAATATCCAAACGACGCGCAAGCGTCAGCCACGCGTATGCGTGGGTGCTCTTGCGCCCAGGCACAAAACTGGCACAACTCTAGCACAACTCTCTGGAAAATGGCTGGGCATTTGGTGCAGTGCATCGACGCGCCCGCGCACACCACGCGTACGCGTGGATGGTGCTTTCTTGAAGAACGGCACTTACGCGCCAAGTGCGCCTACGCGCGGGGGTGATTCTGCTAAAATTTTTCTAAGTTAAAAGCTGCAGAATTCACAGATTCAACCCCCAATCTTCCGACGGACATAACTTCCTCATTTTAAATCGTTTTTCACCCGTTCTTCAAACGGCATGGACATACCGGATCCAATTTCATTTCTAAATAGATTTGGCATAAATCAGAGATCCGTAGTCCAAGTTATGTCTCGTCAAAGTAAGCCCAAAAACCATGTTTTCATACAAAACCACAAAGTGCCATTTTCAAAACAAGCCACTTGCAACTCTTTTCAAAATCAATCAAAACATGCCAATTTCATCCCTTTTCTTTGAAATCAATCAAAATGTACCAAAATCAATACCAAGCCATCCTCAACTCACACATTGACATTTTACCAAAATTCCCAAAACTACCTCCAACCATTTTAACACTTCTCAATTAATGGCTAAAGGACAAACACAATCTCATGTCATACATCCTTCTCATCCCAGTTTCCAATAATATCAATTTCAAAATCAACCATCATTATACATGATCAACATCATACTCACCATCCACATGGTACCACCCATCAATTCAACCTTAATCATCCATCAAGCATATATCACAACATGCATTTCTTATATATCACACAATCAAGGCATCAATATTCATAATCACATATATGAACACATCATATATCCCAACCATTCAACAACACCAACAATTCAATTCCTATCTTAGGGCCTCTAGCCTAAGTATTTCCTACCACATTACATATTAGATACGGGAAACCGAAACCATACCTTAGCCGATTTTCCAAGCTCAACCGGAGCACTTCCAAACCACTTGTCCACAAGCTCTCAAGGTATCAACACCTCCAAGAACAGATTTTATCACACAAAACCCTCTTCCAAGCTTTCCAAAATCACCAATCAAGCTCCAATATTCACATATACACAACCTAAGCCACAATCATCATACCCATACACAACATCTCAATACCCAAACATCATAGAACAACAAATCACACTAGGGTTGAGAATCTTACCACACCCAAGGTCCAGGGAGACAAGATTAACCTTCTCCTTCAAGAGAGTTGGGTCCTATAACATCAAAGAACCCAAAATCTCAACATTTCACCCATGAAACTCGAAATCAAGGGCTGGAATTTCGAACAGTAAAACGTGGCTTACCTCAAGATTGATTGTATGGGTTTTGTAGAGCTCTCCACGGTGAACGCGTGGCCGCAAACGGAGCGACAATCGGAGCTCTAGATCAAAAGTTATGGTGGTTTGAAGATCAAGTGAGAGATAGAACTTGAGAGAGTGTTCTTCTCCTCCCTCACTCCATTTTCAGCGTGTGTGTGTGTTTAATGAGGAGAGAGAATGCTGAAAACTAGGGTTTTGGTTTAGTTATGTTGGGCCAAGGGCCCACTTTGGGTCCGGTTGGTCCGGTTTGGCCCGTTCGGTCCAATCTTGGTCCGATTTCTATAAAATTGGTACCGAAATTCTCGTCTCAATCTCCTCTATCACATTAAGCCATAAAAATAACAATTTTGGCTTTCTAGAATAAATTCTCATTTTATGGGTTAATTAGCCGTTAATTAACCGGGTCTTACATTCTACCCACCTAATTGGAAATTTTGCCCACAAAATTCAAATTCAATTACCTGAGAATAAATGCGGATAATCCGTTCGCATCTCCGACTCAAGTTCCCAAGTGTGTTCCTCAACACCGCCTCGACTCCAAGCCACTTTGACTAATGAAACCTCTTTTCCACGCAACCGTTTGATACTAGTATCATTAATTCTGACTGGAGCCACTGGAAGCGTAAAATCTTCTCTTAACTAAACCGATTCAGGTTCTAACACATGGTTAGCATCAGGGGTGTACTTCCGAAGCTGCGACACGTGAAACACATCGTGCAGGTTCGAAAGATGAGGTGGTAGAGCCATCCGATATGTCACCGGCCCAATCCTCTCCAGGATCTGAAATGGACCAATGTATCGAGGATTCAACTTCTTTGCTTTAATCGCTCTACCTACTCCTGTGGTCGGAGTAACCTTTAGGAAAACATGATCTCCTTCCTCAAATTCCAAGGGCTTCCGCCTCTGATCGGCGTAACTCTTTTGGCGACTCTGCGCCGTAAGCATCCTATCTCGGATTTTCTTCACTTGTTCAGTGGTCTCAGCTATCATCTCCGGCCCCAACAAGCCTTTCTCTCCAGCTTCATACCAACATAGCGGAGATTGACATTTCCTCCCATACAATGCCTCATACGGAGCCATTCTGATGCTCGCATGGTAACTATTATTGTATGCAAACTCCACTAATGGCATATATCGATCCCAACTCACCGGTTGATCCAAAACACAAGCTCTCAACATATCCTCTAGGGTTTGGATCGTCCTCTCGGATTGACCATCTGTTTGAGGATGGTAAGCTGTACTCAAGCTTAATCGGGTTCCAAAAGCTTTCTGAAATGCACCCCAGAATCTCGAAGTGAAACGAGGATCTCTATCAGAGATTATAGTAGCAGGTACACCATGGAGTCTCACAATCTCCTTTATGTATAACCGAGCTAGCTCCTCAAGGGTGTAAGTCATCCGAACGGGTAAAAAGTGAGCTGACTTCGTCAGTCGGTCCACAATCACCTAGATAGCATCAAAACCAGTCCTAGTCCTTAGCAATCCCGACACAAAGTCCATTGCAATACTTTCCCATTTTCATTGCGGAACCTCTAAAGGTTGCAACATCCCGGAAGGTCTTTGATGTTCAATCTTTACCTTTTGATAAGTTAAGCACCTTGAAACATATTCCGCCACATCATTCTTCATACCCGGCCACCAAAACATCGCCTTTAAATCATGGTACATCTTAGTACTTCCCGGGTGAATGGAGAATCCGCTTTTGTGTGCCTCCTTTAAGATATCTTGCCTCAAAGTACCAACATCCGGCACAATGATTCTACCCTTGAATCTCCATAACCCATCTTTTTCTTTCGACACTCTCCACTGTTTTCCTTGCTCGATAGCTGGTAACACCTTCCATAACGCTTCATCGTTTTCATGAGCCTTTAGGAGTTCGGACTTAAAGTCACTTGAGATTTCTAATCGGCTCAAACACAAGGTTCCAGATACTTCTCGAGCACCAATTTTTAGACTCTCGAATCCCATGAGCAACTTCTCCTCTTGAAGCATCATCCAAGACGCATATAACGACTTCCAACTTAACGCATCCGCCACTATATTTGCCTTTCCAGGATGGTAATTTAACTCAAAGTCATAGTCTTTCAACAATTCCATCCACCTCCTTTGCCTCATATTAAGCTCTTTCTGATCAAAGAGGTATTTCAAGCTCCTGTGATCGGAGAAGACTTGGAACTTAACCCCATAGAGATAATGCCTCCACACCTTCAAGGTAAACACGACCGCAGCGAGTTCCAGATCGTGTGTAGGGTAACTAACTTCATGAGGTCTCAACTGTCGTGAGACATACGCCACCACATTATGATGCTGCATCAGCACGCATCCTAAACCCTTTAGTGAGGCATCACAGTACACCTCAAATGGTTCGTTCGGCTCAGGTAACACCAACACAGGTGCAGTGGTCAACCTTTTCTTCAATGTCTGAAAGCTCTCCTCGCACTCAGGAGTCTAAACAAACGGAGTGTCTTTGCGGGTTAACTTTATCAACGGCAAAGCTAATTGCGAAAAGCCTTTGATGAACCTTCGGTAATAGCCAGCTAAGCCCAGAAAACTCCTTATCTCGGTTATTGTGGTTGGTTGCCTCCAATCCATCACAGCTTCTACCTTAGTTGGATCTACGGCTATTCCCTTCATACTCACCACGTGACCCAAAAACTTCACCTCACTCTTCTAGAACTCACTTAGAAAGTTTCGCATGGAGTTTCTTCTCCTTTAAAATCTGCAACACGGTCCTCAAGTGTTCCGCATGCTCTTCCTCAGTATTGGAGTAAATTAGTATATCATCAATGAAGACAACAACGAATTTATCCAGAAACGGACGGAATACTCTATTCATGTAATCCATGAATACTGCAGGGGCGTTCGTCAACCCAAAGGACATTACAGTATACTCGTAATGACCATAACGAGTCCTGAAATCGGTCTTAGGGATATCCTCACCCCTCACCCTTATCTGGTGATAACCAGATCGCAAATCGATCTTGGAGAAAACCCCAGCTTCTTGTAATTGATCCATGAGATCATCAATTCTCGGTAATGGGTACTTATTCTTTATGGTGACCTTGTTCAGCTGCCTGTAATCCACACAAAGTCGCATACTTCCATCTTTCTTCTTTACCAGTAACACTGGAGCACCCCATGGGGAAACACTTGGTCGGATAAAGTTCTTACCCAACAATTCTTCTAACTGAGACTTTAGCTCGGCCGTCTCTAACGGTGACATCCTATAAGGAGCACTTGAGATTGGTCCCGCCCCAGGCACCAACTCAATAGAAAACTCGACCTCTCGATTAGGTGGAAATTCTTCAATATCATTAGGAAACACTTCCGGAAACTCACACACTACCGGAATCTGATCCAACCTTTGATCATCACCCGAAACACCAGCGGTTAACAACAGGATACCCTGACATTCGATTCCAGAACAGTTCACCATCATCGAATTCAAGTAATAATTATTCACCACGACCGGCCCTTCTGTATCTTCCGGCATAAACTACACCGACTTTGTAGAGCAATCAAGCAGGACATGGTTCTCAGATAACCAGTCCAATCCCAAGATAAGATCAAGACCGATCATCGGTAAGCAGATTAAATTATGGACAAAATCACGCTGCTTGAACCTAAACGAAACTTTCGGGCATCCTAGCCTAGTTACCATGGCTTCATGGGTAGCATTATACACTTTTAAGTCATAACCTAAGGTTACGATCTTCTATCCTAACTCATGGGCTTTCTCAAATGCAATGAATGAATGCGATGCTCCCGAATCAAATAAAGCATTTAAAGTTTGACCAGTCATTTCACAGTTACCTCGAATGAGTGTCTCGGATCCCTCTGCACCCACAGCTGAGGTGGTGAACACCTGACCAGTCTGTTGTACTTTCCCAGCACCTTGCTTTTGCTTCTTCGGACAACTTGTGGCTTTATGCCCCGCCTTTCCACAATTGTAGCACAAACCCCATCCGGACTTGCATGGTACTCCCGGATGGTGACTCCCACACCTAGTACAAGCTTGATCATTTTGAGGCTGCTTCCCAAACCTTTTCCCTTGGGAGTAGTTGTTGTTGGGCCTCCTAAAAGAACCTCCCCTTTTGAAAGGTGGACCTCTAGGTGCAAAGCTCTTCCCTCGGTTCTGTGGGAATGATCCTTTGTGACTTCCTTTCTCAGCGGCTGCCCTCTTCACGCACTCTTCAGCAACCCTACACTTGTTCACCAATTCGGAGAAAGTCCTAATCTCCATTAGCCCTACCAAACCGAAAATATCACTCCAGAGTCCTCCTTCGTACTTAACACACTTCCATTCCTCATATTCCACCGGAGTCCCTTGACACATACGAGAGAATCTGAACAGCTCCTCAAACTTGTCAGTATACTCAGATACGGACATAGTACCCTGCTTCAGCTGCAACAATTCAAGCTCCTTGGCCGTCCTAGCAGAAGTCGGAAAGTACTTCTTATAGAACTCCCCTTGGAAGACATCACAGGTGATATAATCATCACCCTGCTACAGAAGGCGTCGGATACCCTGCCACCAATGCGACGCTTCACCAGTGAGCAAATAGGTAGCGAACTCCACACGCTGCCCTTCAGGTACCACCTGCGCTTGCAGTGCTCGTTCCATAGCCTGAAACCATGTATCGGCTTCAGTCGGACTAGTAGTTCCCTTGAACTTCGGTGGATTAACCTTCAAAAAGTTTGCCAGTGTCATCGGGCCCTGAACTCCACCTCCGTCATTACCATGGTTGTTCATCTGTTGACCAAGAGCCTCAGCAGTGGCTTGCATAGCAGCAGCCATGTTCTCCAACGCAGTCATAAAGTTCACCGGGTTATTAGGGTTAGTCTCCGGCGCACGAGTATTCGTATGTCCTCTCCCACGGCCTCTACCGCGTCCACGAGACGCCATCTGGTTCCTATACACACCAAACAATCGATATTAAGTTGATCAGTCTCAATATCGGAAGTTTAGTGCTTCAAAGTCCCAAATGCATGCTCATGAACATTTATGCTAACTATATCAAGTAGATATACTAACAGCACATAACACACATACAGAGAATGCACAGAAGCACAGTCAGTCCATTCCTCAGGCTCTACAGGAACAAACTGCTCTGATACCATAATGTAACACCCTACCATACAGAGTCTTATGCTTAAGTCATAATTCAGAGATGGCAAGGTATTACGACCTCTAAAACAAAAATTTAGTACGTATAGTAGTATGAATAATTGATTATAACTAGGAGCCTTTATAGAAAAGGGGGTAAACAAAAAAACCATAACTCGAAAACGCAACACTCCGATCGATAACGTAACGAGCAAAGGATAAGCTAACGCAAGATCATATGTATAAAGAGTGTCAAAAACGGGAATATCAAGACTCAAAATCCGGCTGCGAAGATAACCGGTCCGAGCATAGCAATATATACATATAATAAAATAAGGAAAACCCCAAGGAAAACACAAAGGGACACAAATACAGAAACCTATTCTCCAAAACCTCCTATAAGAGGAGTCATCACAGTTTGTATTATTTAATGGAGATAAAAGTATCTAAACAAGATATATAACCCAAGACAGAGTCCCGAGAACAAAGATCTTCGCTAATCCAGAAGTCTCCCGCATGCCTCAACGAGAAGCCTCGCGTCCTGCATCTGAAAACCACAAAATCCGCATGGGTGAGAACCAGAGGTCCCCAGTACGGTAACAGCTTCCACATATATAATACATAATAATAGAGAAAAGCCGAAGGCAATCCTAGAACTTCCCCCAGATAATATCAAAGCTTATAAACAAGCTAAACCGTAAGTGACATCTGACTAAAGATCCTTCAGTTTAACTAATACTTCCCTTTCCAATTCCTTCAGACCTCCCAACCACCAGCAGGAGTATAATATAGCAAACACAGTTATATCAGACAAGAGATTTACAAATAGGAACAGATAAGGCATTTAGGCAATTAGCAAGTAATATGCAATCAAATAGACAATCTCAAACAATTCATGTAGTATGCTTATGATGCATGCCTGTCCCTAGTGGCTGATGATATCATCTGTCGGTTATAGAGCCAACCCGACAAGTACTGGTAGCTAACCATTGGATTGTCCCTCTGTCGTGCATCCCCAACTCGAGTTATACTCATCATAAACTTGATCATAATCATGATCCATGTCCATCACCCTCACTGGTGAATATTTATCCATCACCATCACTGGTGAATATTTATGGGGGCGAGCTCACCCGGGCCTTTCACAGTGCCCGGCCACACTTACGACATTGGGTTAACAGAGCTTCGAGTCTCAACCTGGAGCACGTGGTTGCTAGCCACTGCTACTACCCAGGGAAACCCTCATCTCCAATGGTGGAAGTGCAAACATTCACAATTCAATCAACAGCATATATGCATTTATACTTAGCCATAAACATGGCTCCGCCGTCACACGGCAATAATCTAGCAATCCGACTCACGGTTAAATCCATAACCAGCCAATTCATTAACATTTACGGCCCTTCGGCCCATGGCATAACAAGCACTTCCACCGCCATTCTCCGCATCTCACATAATCATCTTTGATCCTCAATGATCATCCATTTTCCCTTGCTTCACTCGCAAGTTACCACATTCACTAGCCCTTTTTTCTCATGCTAGGCATATCATAATGATTTAAGACATAAGTGGTGAGATCAGAGGCTTAGAAGTATGAAATTTGGCTTTTAAAACTCAAAAATCAATTTTGGGATGACAATAGGGCCACGCGTACGCGCACTCCACGCGCACGCGTGGATGGCCTTAAAACTCATCGACGCGCAAGCGTCATATGCGCGAAGGCGCGGGTTGAAAAATATCTAAACGACGCGGAAGCGTCAGCCACGCGTACGCGTGGGTGCTCTTGCGCCCAGGCACAAAACTGGCACAACTCTGGCACAACTCTCTGGAAAATGGCTGGGCATTTGGTGCAGCACATCGACGCGCCCGCGCACACCACGCGTACGCGTGGATGGTGCTTTCTTGAAGAACGGCGCTTACGCGCCAAGTGCGCCTATGCGCGGGGGGTGATTCTGCTAAAATTTTTCTAAGTTAAAAGCTACAGAATTCACAGATTCAACCCCCAATCTTCCGACGGACATAACTTCCTCATTTTAAATCGTTTTTCACCCGTTCTTCAAACGGCATGGACATCCCGGATCCAATTTCATTTCTAAATAGATTTAGCACAAATCAGAGATCCGTAGTCCAAGTTATATCTCGTCAAAGTAAGCCCAAAAACCATGTTTTCATACAAAACCACAAAGTGCCATTTTCAAAACAAGCCACTTTCAACTCTTTTCAAAATCAATCAAAACATGCCAATTTCATCCCTTTTCTTTGAAATCAATCAAAATGTACCAAAATCAATACCAAGCCATCCTCAACTCACACATTGACATTTTACCAAAATTCCCAAAACTACCTCCAACCATTTTAACACTTCTCAATTAATTGCTAAAGGACAAACACAATCTCATGTCATACATCCTTCTCATCCCAGTTTCCAATAACATCAATTTCCAAATCAACCATCATTATACATGATCAACATCATACTCACCATCAACATGGTACCACCCATCAATTCAACCTTAATCATCCATCAAGCATATATCACAACATGCATTTCTTATATATCACACAATCAAGGCATCAATATTCATAATCACATATATGAACACATCATATATCCCAACCATTCAACAACACCAACAATTCAATTCCTATCTTAGGGCCTCTAGCCTAAGTATTTCCTACCACATTACATATTAGATACGGGAAACCGAAACCATACCTTAGCCGATTTTCTAAGCTCAACCGGAGCACTTCCAAACCACTTGTCCACAAGCTCTCAAGGTATCAACACCTCCAAGAACAGATTTTATCACACAAAACCCTCTTCCAAGCTTTCCAAAATCACCAATCAAGCTCCAATATTCACATATACACAACCTAAGCCACAATCATCATACCCATACACAACATCTCAATACCCAAACATCATAGAACAAAAAATCACACTAGGGTTGAGAATCTTACCACACCCAAGGTCCAGGGAGACAAGATTAACCTTCTCCTTCAAGAGAGTTGGGTCCTATAACATCAAAGAACCCAAAATCTCAACATTTCACCCATGAAACTCGAAATCAAGGGCTGGAATTTCGAACAGTAAAACGTGGCTTACCTCAAGATTGATTATATGGATTTTGTAGAGCTCTCCACGGTGAACGCGTGGCCGCAAACGGAGCGACAATCGGAGCTCTAGATCAAAAGTTATGGTGGTTTGAAGATCAAGTGAGAGATAGAACTTGAGAGAGTGTTCTTCTCCTCCCTCACTCCATTTTCAGCGCGTGTGTGTGTTTAATGAGGAGAGAGAATGCTGAAAACTAGGGTTTTGGTTTAGTTATGTTGGGCTAAGGGTCCACTTTGGGTCCGGTTGGTCCGGTTTGGCCCGTTCGGTCCAATCTTGGTCCAATTTCTATAAAATTGGTACCGAAATTCTCGTCTCAATCTTCTCTATCACATTAAGCCATAAAAATAATATTTTTGGCTTTCTAGAATAAATTCTCATTTTATGGGTTAATTAGCCGTTAATTAACCGGGTCTTACAGATTATTTAAGTTTACTTATTAAATTGAGATATGAAGAGTTAATCATTGAATGAAATGTATTTGAGAAGAGTTAGTTGTGGTGATTATTCTGAGTTATGATTGAAGTTGGATGCGAATGTGAATTGAGTTTGGGTTATGGCTGTGATATTGATGGGTTTCGTTGTCGTGAGTAATTAATTGATGAGATTTGCTTTAGTTTAAAGCTGTAATTGATATTGGTGTTTTCTGATTTTGATGAAATTGTTGAAAAGTTCTGATTCTATGTGACTATACTGAATTAGTTGAGTTGTGTGACTGTATTCTGGTTATGGAGAGTAAGTGCTTGTTGTTGTTTTTAGTTATTTAATGTATCGAAATGGCTGTGAAATTGACTTGTGACTGGTTGGAACTGGTTTTGTAGTTGTTAATGTTGGTTCATGATTAGTTAGAATTAAGTTTGAGAACTGTTAACAGATTGAAGCTTGATTGTTAAATTTATCTTATGAAATCTGAATTTAAAGATAAGACCAGTAACTCTAAAAGTATAAGGATAACTTGTGATAATTGGGAATTATATGGAGCAGAATTTTTGGGTGAACATATTATAAAAGAACTGGAATTATGTAAATAATACATACTCTGTGTTTTGTTGTCAATATTGCTAAGATTTTGGTTAAGTTAGGTGATAATATGTTTTGGGTATTCGGAAAGTGAAAAACTGTTAGTCCTTTGGTTAAAATAATTGATGAATTGATACAATGGAAGTTATTGATGGATTATGTGGAAATTAGTTATGAATTGATAAGAATAGAATTGAATTAATGGATTATGTGGGAATCATAGAGTATAATCGAATTACTATTTATTATGAGTTGTGAATTTCTGTTTGATTGAGAATATTCTGTTTGATAGTTATTAAAAAATGGACTGATGAATTATTGAGAAAGGTTTGATGAGATGTGAAGGAAGAGGGAACCCGTAAGGGTGGTTAAGTCCGAGTTTTAGGGGAGGTGCTGTTGAAATTTTATAAAAATCTGAGGTTTCATTTGAAAAGTTATTTTGGAAGCTTTGAATTTGGAAAATTATATTACTTGAGCTTTATTTAGTAAAGAAAAGAATTATTCTATTTTAATTTCGACTTACCAAAGAAAGGTTTATGTTTCAAAATTAAATTATTTAATAAAGAAACTATATTTCAAGATTGATTCAATATGAAAAGAGTTATGCTTTGGGCTTGAACTAGAGGATTACTTTTCAGGAGTTTGGTAAATTTTATAATATTTGAATCTGAATGATAAAGAGAAATGTTTTGAGCTAAGATGTTGTAAAAGTGAAATATGTAAAGTTTGTATAGTATGATTGAATAAAGAAAGAGAGAGATATGGTATAAGAATATGTAACTGGAGTTAACAACGAGAATGATAACTTATGATGATAATTTCCCTGATTCTTTTGAGGAAAGATATTCAGTTTATGAAATTGTTGGAAAGGACGTGGGTTTTGTCCCGCTTGCATATTTATGATTATAAAAGAGAATACAAAGCAGAGGACCTGTTGAAAGGTCATTTGTTGCTTAAGGCAACCCAAGAGATGTGTTTATTCATTTGTTGCGTTAAGGCAACTCCAGATATACTTGTATGATTATCTGCTGCAGTGAGGCAGTCAGATAGATAATGGTGTGACCACTGAGAACGCTTTCCTACAATACAGATCCATATTTTATTTCTGTAAGGCAGAGGGGTTATTTCCTGCTACAGAAGTACCGTGACCACCTGTTCCATTTCTGTAGTGGCAGAGGGTTATTTCCTGTATACAGAAGGTGTGTCGGCATACATCCCTGCAGTGGCAGATGTGTTATTTCCTGCGTGCAGTGGACCCTGTGGTGGCAGAGGGGTTATTTCCTGTACACAGAGGTATAGCCAACTGGAAAGCCATACCCGTTTCAGCTGCTTCGGATTACGTCGGGAGCGGGTAGAAACCGACAAATGAGCTCATTACCGGCACTAGGGCTAGACATGCATCATCCTTATTTGTGCATCTGCATTTGATTGTGTTTGCTTGTTTTATTTCTTTGTAATTTGTGTTGCTTGTCTTGTTTCTTTGTGATTGTGCTGTTTGTCTTAGTGACTTGCTTGTGTGTTTGATTAGATATTTTTGTTGATGCTGTGAACTTAGTAAAGTATTGAGGAATGGTATTTGTGAAATGAGGTTTGGGTATATTATTTATGTTGCTGATTTACTTAGTTACTGTGATGGTTGAGGAATGCTATTTATAGCTAATGAATTGCTAATGCGGTTGAGACTTTATGTAAGTAATATGATTTAAAGAAAGGGATTTAAACGGTTTCAAGTAAGTCTTAAGAAATTTTTGAAAAGGTTTGATAAAGAAAACTACATGGGAAACTTAAGTTAATTATTTGCATGTAAATCATTACTTTTACGGCATTCCCATTCCCTACTGAGAACGTGTGGTTTGTTCTCACCCCAAAATCTTCCACCCTTTCAGTGACACAGGTTCGAAGACTCCGTTTGAAGCTGCGGGCGATTGTTAGACCTTATTTATGAGTTAAGTTTTTTATTTGAGTTGCTTTCATAGAGTTTTCTCGCTCTTATTGCTTAACATTTTTATTTTATACAGAGGGATAGGATTTGTATCTGAGTTTTATTTGAAATCTTTTGTATGTCAGATATTATTATTAATAATTATGTGATTATTATTACTTTGAAATGTTTGCTATATGATTTTGATAAACAAAAACAAAAATTTTTCTGGAATTTTCTATAAAACTAAAATGCGATATCGAACTAAAGGCTCAATAGTAAATAGTTAATAAAGGAAAGCAGGTTGGTAACGCCTTACTTTCGGTGCGATCATGACGTACTGGAAGTTGGGTCATTACACAAATCATTCAAGTAATACCACTATGAGTGAATATCGTTCCCACAAGGATTAACAGATTGAGACAAGCAACGTCTGATTTAATCTCTAATTAGATTAATCAAACCATAGCAAGAGAATTGTGGAACTTGAATTAGAAGCAAGAACAGTGAAGAAGAGAATGAGAGAATGCTTTATAAAGTTGGAAGAAAATCAATGAATGAGGATGTTGAAGGATTTAGTAATGTTTGATTCTTGGAAGAACAATGCTTTTGCTTTCTTAATTTAACTCGTGCAAAAATCTTTTCATAGCAAATCATTTATAATCCAATTCCAATCCCTTAGTAATTTAATTTCTCTTACCTAATTAGTCACCAATCCCTTGGTCAACTAATCAAGAAAAGAAGTGATGAATTGTTTTGATTTTAAGCCATATAATATTCAAAAACTATCCCTAGTTGAATTATATGTCACGTATTCAAAACTAGTTCTAAATAATTGAAGATTACGAAATGAGTTTCAACCTAATTTCAAAATTAACTTTTCCAAAATAAAAATAGAATCTAAGACAGAATTAGAATACTTTCCAATACTTTTAATCACTAACAACGAAGAATAAAACTCAGTCTTGAAAAAGTAAATAAGCATGAATTAAAATAAAGAAAACACTCACATTATACCATAAACCAAATAGAGCTCCTAACCTTCAAAAATGGAAGTTTAGTGACTCATGATAATGAAGAAAAACTAAAGATGAGAGATGTGCGTATCATGATTTTACATCACTTCTGGATTGTCCCTCCTTGTGAATCTTGTTCACTTATTTATATCCTAAGTTGTATCTAAAATTCATATTCAAAACTAACCCTAATCTTATCTTTAGGAATGATAAGATAACTACCTACTTGAATTAAAATAAAATATTTAACAATAATTCAAATCTAATCTAGAAATAAATCCTAACAACCAAATCTTATCTTTCTAGAAGAAATTATTGTTAACTAATCACTTGAATCCTGAATCTTTGGATGAGGTTAAAAGCTTTTCATGATTGCATATTGAAATTGGGCCTTAGCAAGTGTTACATCCTGGGAGTTTTGAAGCTTGGAGCGTCGGGATTGCTGAGGGGCCCCCGGGCATTGGCCCAATTGAGTGAGGGACGCCCGACTTTAGGTGTAGATTGCCGGGCGTTGGTCCATTTAAGAGGAGGACACCCAACATTGGTGAAGGCCACCTAGCATGGGTGATGAGCCGCCGAGTATGGGTGCTTGAATGATGGGCATCCATTTGGGCGTCCAGTTTGAGGTTTTGGGACCTGGTTGGGCTTCCGTTGGACTGTATTTATGTTTTCCTATTAAAGAGGCTTTAATCCTTGATTACTTTGAGAACAAAACTCCTGTAAACACAATAATACTAAAACAACTCTATGGATATCATTCAAGTAATACCATGGTGAGTGAAAAATCAATGCGCTCTGATATTGGCAAGTGCACCAAATTGTTCAAGTAATACCACGGTGAGTGGATA
The DNA here is from genome assembly GCF_003086295.3 of Arachis hypogaea. Lineage (NCBI taxonomy): Eukaryota > Viridiplantae > Streptophyta > Magnoliopsida > Fabales > Fabaceae > Arachis > Arachis hypogaea. The sequence goes on along the minus strand of NC_092055.1, from coordinate 62,067,259 downwards.
TCATTCCCGCGAGGATTAACGGATTGAGGCAAGTAACTTCTGATTTAATCTCTAATTAGATTAATCAATCATTGGCAAGAGGATTATGAATCTTGAATTAGAAGCAAGAACAGTAAAAAGGGAATGAGAGAATGCTTTATGAAGTTGGAAGAAAATCAACCAATGAGGATGATGAAGGCTTCGGAGATGTTTGATTCTTTAAAGAACAATGCTTATGCTTTCTTAATTTAACTCATGCAAAAATCTTTTCATAGAAAATCATTTATAATCCAATTCCAATCCCTTGGAAATTTAATTTCTCTTAACCCAATTAATAACCAATCCTTTGGTCAATTAATCAAGAAAAGTGGTGAATAACGGTTTCCATTTAAAGCCACACAATATTCAAAAACTATCCCTAGTTGAATTAAATGTCATATATTCAAAACTAGTTCTAAATAACTGAAGATTATGAGATGAGTTTCAAACTAATTCTAAAATTGATTTTCCCAAAGTAAAAAAAGAATCCAACATAAAATTAGAATATTTCGCAATACTTTTAACCATTAATGATGAAGAATGAAACTACATCTTGAAAAAGTAAAAAAGCATGAATTAAAATAACGAAAACACTCATATTATAAATCCATAAACCAAACAAAGCTCCTAACCTTCAATAATGGAGGTTTATAAACTCATGATAATGAAGAAAAACTAAAGATGAGAGATATGGTGATTCTAGAACACTTTCAGATTGTCCCTCCTTGTGAACCTTATTCACTTATTTACATCCTAAGTTCTATCTAAAATTCAAATTCAAAACTAACTCTAATCTTATCTTTAAGAATGATAAGATAACTACTTACTTGAATTCAAAATAAATCTTTAACAATAATTCAAATCTAATCTAGAAATAAATCCTAACAACCAAATCTTATCTTTCTAGAAGGAATTAATGCTAACTAATCACTTGAATCTTCAGGTATAATTAAGGCTTTCCATGAATGCATATTGAAATTAGGTCTTAGCAAGTGTTGCATCCTGCTGGGAGTTTTGAAGCTTAGAGCGACGGGCTTACTGAGAGGCCGCCAAGCGTTGGCCCAATTGAGTGAGGGACGACAGGCTTTGGTTATAGACCGTTGGGCGTTGGTTCGTTTGAGAGGAGGACGCTTGGCTTTGGTAAAGGCTGCCAGGCGTGGGTGATGAGCCACTAGGCATGGGAGCTTCGATGTTGGCTGTTCGTTTGGGCATCTAGTTTTGAGGTTTTGGGTTCTGGTTGCGCCTCCTTTGGACTGTATTTGTATTTTCTTGTTAAAAAGGCTTTAATCCTTGGTTAGTTTGAGAATAAAACTCCTGAAAATATAATAATACTAAAACAACTTCAAACACTTGATTAGTTTTGAAATTTCACTAGAAAAATATAAGAATTTTGATTAAAGAAAACTAATGAAAAAGAAACCTAAAACTACTAAAGATGCCTAGGCATCAGTGCCCAAACATCAAGCCGAGCGCCAGGGACATGAAGCCCTGTGCCCAATCAAGAAGTCGAGTGCCTGCGACTCCTAGAAAGCTCTACTTTCAATTCAAGATTCAAGATTTAAATGATTAGTTAGTAACAACCTCTTCTAGAAAGATAAAAGCTCTATTAACCCTCTCATGATTCAAGTTTACCTCTAAATATTTTCTAGATTTTGAGTAAAACAAATAGATGGAATGCCAGTAAATAACTCTCTTCTTCTGTTTGAAATACTTCTAGAGCAAAGAGCCTTTGATTTATTTACATTCACCGTCAATCCCGAGGCTTTGCTAAAGAGGTGAAGCACATTCATGACAAGCTGAACCTGGGATTTTGTTTCTTTACAAAAAAGTAGATCATCAGCAAACATAAGGTGAGAAATTTGAGGCTCCCTTCTAGACTTCACAACCGGCTCCCATAAACCATCTTCCACCTTTTTACTAATAAGACAAGCTAGTCACTCCATACATAGAACGAATAAATAGGAGGACATAGGGTCTCCTTGCCTAAGATCCCTACAAGGAAAGAAATCCCTCAAGCTTGGAGCCATTCCACATGATGGATAAAAAAGATTATCAAACACAAAACATAATAAGGAGGATAGTAGCAGTATGGAAACCAAAAAGCTGTAAAGTCTGCTCTAGAATCTCCAATCAACTCTGTCATAAGCCTTTTCAAGATTAATCTTAAAGGCTAGAGTACCTTTCTTGGACTTGGTATATTTCAAAAAATACAAGACTTCTTGAGCAACTATAATGTTGCTTGTAGTATCTCTACCTAGAATAAAGCCACCTTACAACGGGCCAACAATATCAGTTAAAAAGGGGCGCAGTCTATTAACCAAGACCTTGGTAATAATCTTATAAACCATGTTACATAAACTGATAGGTCTGAACTCATTCAAACTAGTTAGAGCATCAACCTTCGGAATCAAAACAATTAAAGTTTCAAAAATTGAAGAATCAATGGTAGCATCCAAAAAAGCACTATAATCAAAGCCCAAACATCTTTTTCTACTATATTCCAATATTCCTTGAAAAAGATAGCTTGGAATACATCAGGTCCTGGAGCCTTAAAGGGACTCATACTGAACAAAGCTGACTTCACTTCTTCAAACCTTTCTGGAGTTGTCAAAGCTTCACATGCTTTCTCAGGGAGAGAAGGCAATGGGTACTCACCCATGCTGTCCAGCACTATATTTTCTGTGGAACAAAAAAAAGATTTTGAAAAGAACGCCATTGCTTCTTTTTAAAGGATATCCACCTCTGTTGTCCAAGTTCCACCATTGATAAATAGGCCATGAATCATGTTGTATTTTCTTGTCACAATTATTTGTGTCTGAAAAAATTTTGTTTTTATCACCCAAAAGAACCCACTTTTCCCTTTATTTCTGAGCCCACAACATCTCTTCTTAGAGTAGGATAACATTATATTCATCACGGCACTCTTTCTCCTTTTCTCTGAGAGATAAACTGTCTAAATACTCTAGCTATTTTTGAATGTCATTAATCTTCTTTTTTAAGTTTCGCTTTCTCACAAAGATATTGTCGAAGGTCTCTCTGTTGAACTCTAACGAACTCTTTTGCACTTCAACTAAATAATCAGTTATTAAAGGTGTTTTCCTACTCTATGCCTATTGCACCACTGTTTTGCAACGAGGATGAGTACTCCAGACCTGCTGAAATCTGAAATATTCGTTCCATTTTGGCTATATTAAACCAAAGCATCTAAGAAGAATGGGACAGTGATCAGAATGAAGTCTAGATAAAACTTCCAAATAAGCTTCTAGAAAGGGATACCTTCAATAAACATCTAAAATTGCCCTATCAAGTTTTTAGCAATATTGCAGCATCCATGAGTTTTCCTATAACAAGTAAAACCTCTACCTGTACAAGACAAGTCAAGATGACTACAAGCATCTAAAGTATCAACAAAGATATTGGAATGGGTTTCACAAAAAATTCTGCCTATTACTTTTTCTGGATATAAAATTTCATTGAAATCTTCTATCAAAACCCAAGGACATTGATGGCCAGAACTTAGAGAAAGAAGTCGCTCCAAAAGCAGAGTACGATGGAAATATTGTGGACTCCCATACACTGTGCTACATAACCATTTTTTACCACCCAGCTGAACTTCAACAGTAAGACATTGATGAAAGTAATTCACCATACTGCAACTTACATTACTAACAGACGAGATAAACCATATCCCCCCTTTATGGCCACAAGCCTCGACAATACCTACATCACGAAACCCTAACTTCTCTTAAAAAGACATTAAATTAGAAAAAGGGACATGAGTCTCAACTAAAATAACAAATAAAGGATGATATCTCTTAACAAGTTCCTTACAATGAATCCTAGACATTTTATTAGAGGCTCCCTGCGTACGCACACATCGTATTTTTCCACTTGTACGTACACACATAAGGTTGTGTGGACGTGATAAACTCCATTTTTACGGTTTATCTTGTATTGAATTTAGAGCATTTTATCAACCTTTTCTCACATTTATTCAATGAAATAGCATGGTTTTGTGATTCTCCTCTAATTTGTGCTTAAATGTGAAAACATGCTTTTAGACCTTTAATTTGATGATTTTAACTTACCTTTGATTCCACTAGATGCCTTGATTTGTTTGCTAAGTGATTTTAGGTTGAAAAGGCTAGGAATAGATCAAAGGAGTAAAGAGGAAAGCATGCAAAGAGGAGAACACATGGAAAAAGCCAAAGATTTGGATGCACTCATGGACGCGCACGCGCACTGGACGCGCACACATGGATCGTAAAAATCCCATGGACGTGCACGCGTGCTGTATGCGTACGCGTTGGTGCTGGCACGTGATTTTTAAGTGAAAAATTGCCCAGCAAATTCACAGAAGGTGTGGGGCTTAATCTAAACCAACTTTGGTGCCAAAACACTTAAAAGGACCAAGGATTGAAGGGGAGAGGCATCTTTTGCTCATTCATTCATTCATTCCATAATTAGGAAGTTTAGATATAGTTTTAGTGTTAGTTTTAGAGAGAGAAGCTCTCACTTCTCTTTAGAACTAGGATTAGGTTTAGGTTAATAATCTTAGATCTAGGTTTTGGTTCATACTTTCATCTACTTCTACCTTTCAATTCTTTCTTGTTACATCTTGTTCTTTAATTCTTTTGTTGTAATTTCCTTTATATTATTTCTATACTTTGTTGTTGATCTACTCTTGTTCCTTTTATTTCCTTTCAATTCAATTTGAGGTAATTCATGTCAACAATGTTCTCTTTGATTGTTGTTGTTAATTCTTTGAAATAAGTGTTGTTAGATTTCATTCTTGTTGTCAATTTACTATGCTTTTCTTTTATGCCTTCCAAGTGTTTGTCAAAATGCTTGAGAAGATGTTAGAGTAGAATTTTATGTTCTTGGCTTGGGAAGGTAACTTAGGAATTCTTGAGTTACTAATGTCCAATTGATTGATAGTTGGTAGCCATTGACTCTAGCTCTCATTAATTCAATTAGTGAATAGCTAGGACTTATGGACTTGGATTGATATAAATCATTTGACTTTTGTTTACTTGTAGAAGGATGACTTAATGGGATTGATCCTTGCAATCATTATATTGTGGTTAGTGATAAGGATAGAGATCCTTGACCACCAAACCTTGCCAAGACCTTTTTGTCATTTGATTTCTTATATCATTTACTTTTCTTGTTTCTTATCCAAAACCACAAAATATACACGTCCATAGCCAATAATAGGAACACTACCCTGCAATTCCTTTGAGAGACGACCCGAGGTTTAAATACTTTGGTTATTGGATTTATTCGGGGTCTGTACTTGTGACAAACAATTTTTTGTATGAAAGAATTATTGTTGGTTTAGAAACTATACTTCGACGAGATTTCATTTTGTGAAATTCTATACCATCAATTTTTCGTTCATCAGGACGCACACTTGTTGACTCTCACTTGTGCGTATGCACGCATGCTTGTGCGTACGCACACTTGCTAATTTGCTCCAAACTCCATTTCTTCATGATTTCTCCATTTTTACATGCTTTTTCTTCATTCCTTCAATCCAATATTTGCCTTACAAGCCTGAAATCACTCAACAAACACATCAAGGCATCAAATAGAATTAAAGTAAATAAAATTTAGCAATTAAGGGCCTAAAAAGCATGTTTTCACTTTTGAGCACAATTTATGGAGAATTTACAAAACCAAGCTATTTCATTGAATAAGAGAAAGTTGATAAAATCCACGCAATTAGAGCAAATAAATTCCATGAAATGTGGATTTATTACTCTCCTCACATTCTAAGCCAAGATGTTGAAATTTGTACTATTCGTAATAACCATGAAAAATAAAAGAGAGAAACCAAGTACCCGTTAATGACTAGCTCTTGTGACATCCCTAGAAGCTCCATGAACATCCTGATTGGCTTCGAATTCTTTCTCGCCAGGTGCATTTGCCTAAACTTCTTGATCTACTATATTGGGTGAGCTTTGCAGTGATAGAGGTCTTCTCCTATTGTGCTTATTTTGTTGCAAGGGAATTTCAGTAACATTACGAGGCTTGATCTACAATCCAACACGCTGAGAAAGTGTGACTTTCTTAGATCAAGAAGAGGATGGTCCATTATTTTCTCTTAGTTTTGGACTTGTGTTAGAAAGAATTGGGCCTTTTTCGTACTGGACCCTTGTCTATTTTTGGCTTTCCTTTTCGGTGGACCTTTTTCCATTCTGCCTCATCTGCATGTGGAGATATGTTATCTCCTTTTGCATGCTGATTTTTCTCCTCAGGATCTGTTGAATTCAATTTCTCATTAATTATGCTAGGATTCTTGCCAAATATGAAAACTCTCGCAAGTTTCCTGATTTCCTACAATTCAAAATTTTGAGTGCTGGAGCACCCTGTTGCTGTTGCTACTTCTCAACTGCCATTGCTGATAATAGACCGATCTTGATTTCATTGTTTATCCCTTTTGAACGCTCTCCTGTAATATGCCCATAGCAATCACAGATCCCACAAACCAAATGAAGACTTTCATATTCAACATCATATTCAATTCTATCCACTACAATCCTTCACAGATCCCATAAACCAAATCGATCTGAACACAAGCACAAGTGTATTTACCCCCTCTCTATTGATTTTGTTACAAAATCGATCTTAATGGGGTTACTATAGCTGAAGCTATCTTATTCTTGGCCTTTTCATGATAATACATGTAACCCTGCAATCCTAACCCATATCATGGTGGATCCCAAAGATCTTTCACCCACCCTAAAAGAAGGATTCCACGATCCTCCCAGCAAAATTTTGTCCCTTTCTTCTAACATATCAAACTTCACCAAAATGTAACCTTATCCTACATAAAAAAGTTCATAGCCACACTTCAATCGCCAAACACTGCTAAACTTGTATGACAAGATGGTGTAGCTTAGATTCTTGTCCAGAACCTTAAGAACTATAGCGTCCTTGTAAGGTTGAGCAAGAGTCACTCTTCCCTCCTCTGTGAAGGTCGACGCCAGGAGGAGAATGGTCTCCCTATTTTCCTTTGACTGATGTCAACTGATCTCCATAAAGAAGGTCCGATGCTCCCAGTATAACCGACGTAGAAGCGCCCATAACTTTATCGTGAAATGAAACCCTACCCTGTGTTGGGACCTCCTTGACACCCAAAGCACCCCTCCCCCATGCTCCTCCTTATTTCCGTCACCAGAAATCTCATTTTGAGCCACCTTCGAACCCTTTGCCCCACTCGCACCATCACTCATATTCGCTGTAGAAAGATAGAATTTGGTTGTTAGGATTTAGGTTAGATTAGATTTGAATTTGAATAAAGTTATTTTTTTCTTTTGAAGATAAGATTAGTTTTTAAATTTCAATTAGTTAGGAAGTTAGTTTATAAATAAGTAAACAAGGTTCACATCTAGGGAGATATGGATCTTTGATCAAAGAATCATACTGGAGCCATCCAGCACGCCTTTAGTTTAGTTATTTTCTTCTCTACCATGAGTTACTAAACCTCTCTTGTTAAAGGTTAAGGCTCTGTTTGATTTTATGGATTAGTAATGCAAGTGTTTTCTTTATTTTAATTCATGATTTTCTACTTTTTCAATATTGAGTCTCGTTTTTCATCTTTAATGGTTAGAAGTGTTAGAAAATATTCTAATTCTGTCTTGGATTCTGTTATTACTTTGGGAAATTTAATATCGGAATTAGCTCTAAACTCTTTCTCATGATTTTTAACTTGATTAGGAATAGTATTTTGAAAATTGTGTGGCTTTAAATCAAAACTGTTCTTCACCTCTTTTCTTAAATTGGCGATTAACTAAGTTAAAAGAAATTAAATTGTCAAAGAATTGGAATTTAATTATAATTATTTGGTGTGAAAAGATTTTTTGCATGAGTCAAAGTAAGGAAACACAAGCATTGCATTTTCTAAGAATTTAACATCTCTGAAACCTTTAACATCCCATATCCTTGATTACTTCCTAATTTTCTAAGCCCTCTCTCGCCCAATAGTCAAACCAAAACTAATTCTCTCTTCACTGTTCTTTGCTCTACATCACGATCTAATTTTTTCTTGCCAAGGTTTGATTGATCTAATTAGATATTCAATTAAACGTTGCTTGTTTCAATCTGTTAATCCTCATGGGAACGATATTCACTCACCGTGGTATTACTTGACGCGATTTCGAGCACTTGCTAGTATCCAAGCGTATTAATTTTGGCTCATCAACCAACTTCTGAAAACCAAGAAAAGGACAAGAGAAATTTAATCTAGCATTATTCAAAATAGGGAAAACTAAATAGTAGTACCTCTATGATATTTGCTGAATTGGAATCGCTAGGATGAATAAAATAGGATGAAAGCTCTATCACAATGCTTCGAGAAATACATTCTACAGTAGGGAGAAACCAAAATTCCAGAAGACAAAAATTTTCACGAAACAAAAAATGATAGCCACGATTCAAATGAAAGGAAAAGACTCTTACTTGGAATACCAGGTGAATGCATTCAAAAATGAAGGAAGAAAATAGAGTTCCCTATCATTGTGCGCTTGCTTCAATTTGTGAGGTAGGAGAAGAAGATTTTCAGTTGCTAAGGGAAGAAGGAGGGCTTCGAATGTTTTCTTTCTAAGAAAATAAGAAGTTTCCATAATTTTTTAGAGCGAATAGGAAGTTGAAGTAAGGATTATTTAATTAAAGGTAATGTGGCATTGATTGATGGAGAGAGAAGTTGTAAATAAAACTTGACCGTTCACAAAGTGAGGAAAGTTACAACTACATGAAGAGAACTAAAAAATTTTCTCAAAAATTTGTTGGCACCTAAAATCCAACAAGTGCAAAAAATTAGTTTGGACTTGATCCATTAAACTCGGGTGTTGTTGACAAAGTCATTAAGCTAAGAAACCCAAGTTGAGGCACCATTCTGGACAAGGATAGTACGCTGAGGATATGATTAAATGAGAACATCCCGTTACAAATTCAACAAAAGCTAAAGGATATACCTTTAAGACTATTAAAGTCGTTAACTCACGAGGCTGCCGAATCATAGCAGTAAATGCCTAATAACAGTTACATCAGAAAGATGTAATAAAAGGAAAGGGAAAACTCACTAGGTAGAACATTGTTCACTACTATCACTGAGAAAGTATTTCTGACCTAGGCATCAGAGTATCTTTGCACGTTGTCCTTCCTGTCTGATATTAACATTACACAAGTTAGGGTTTCTGAATCTCTTAAGCTCGTGACTTCCACAAAAGATACGAAATTTTTATATGAAATTTTAAGGTAAGTACATGGATAAGTATATTGGATTCGAAATTTTTATATATTTTTAGTGCTTATTTTATATTTTATAAAAATAGTTATTTTTTTGGATAATAAAATAATGAATTTTTTACTTTACAAATAATATGATTATAAGCCTCTTTATTGGGCCTAAATCAAACATCATATCCATTTTCATTTTTTTTTGCCGCGGTGACTTTTCATCCATTAGACTTTAGCCTAGGATGGTAACGAGTGTAACGTTTTCAAACGGTAACTCTTTATGGTTGAGGTCTTGGCAGTGGTGCAATCGTCATTCATTTACTTCGTGATATCAAATTTAGGTTCAAAATTTTTGCTAAAAATATGCAATTGATATAAATCCTTAAAATGTTGTGTGTGTAAATGTGTAGCGTGGATGAATTTCTGATATTGTAATGCCAAAAATTGGGAGCTGTGCAACTCATCTAACAAAAAAGGATAACTCGTTCAAAATAAATAATATATGAGAAAAACAACAATTTCTATTCACGAATGTAATGTGTGACAAAAGTTGCAAAACTACCAAAACGAAAATGAAACTAAAATTATATCTAAGAAAAATGAGTTATATGTGACAAAAGTACCCAATCCTTAAATTTTTTTTACTTTTGTTACAAAAAATTTTAAATTACTCCTACTATTTATTCTCAGCCTCTCACACCACTACCGTCTCATATTTTCCAAACCTTAAATTTTCATAACCTTCTCTCACCACCATCTTAACTACCTATAATACCACCACATCACCACTACTACCACCAAATTGTAATCATTACCACATTTTCATTTAATTAATCAAATTTCTTTGAAAAAAAAGAAAAATTGAAGTCGAATTAGAACTGGTGGCCCTTCGGTAGGGTTGGCAGCATAACCCGCATTTATGGATATCTAACTCGCTCTAATTCGATTGAAGCGGGTTGACAATCCGACCTAGAATAGAGCCTGTTTCAGATGTTGAGCTGATTGTATCCGCTCAACTCGCATCCTTAATATATAATGTGCGTTGTAAAAATATATTTACGTATAATGAGCGAGTAAATATTTGAATCTAAATTCCTCTCTTTTACACAAATACTTAGTTTTACCAAGCTAGTAATTCAAATTACTAATCATAAATAAATAATATTTAATATTATAAAATGTTAAAGGAATAAATTTATTTTTACAAGTCAAATAAGTGTGGTTATAGTTTCAGTTAAAGGATTTAAATACATAATAGAGTTAAAGTGAAGTTTAAACCCTATATTGTCCCTACCTATTATCACCTCAATCTTTTGGCATAACCATCAAGATACCAGAGGTCCAAAAAATATTATTCAAGTACAACATGTGTAAATCATGTATGTAGATCTAAGCAAATAATAATATTATAACAACATAATTTGATTTAGATAGAATCAATTTTGACCAATATATATTCGTCTAGTGGTTAGCTCACTAGATAGCTTAAACAAGTGTCAAGGATTTGAATCTTGCATTGTGTATGCAGCAATTTATTGGCCAGCTGTAACGATCCAATTTCTGGTACGTCATCATCATACTAGAAACTGAGCGCTACCAACTTGTCTTCCTAATTATTATCTATCATTAATTATATGAGCCTGATTCGTTGTTAAAAGCGTAGTTATTTTGCGAGGTGCTTTTTTTTTCTTTGAAAACGTTTGGATTAATAATCAGAATCATTCATAATCAATTCACGAATGATAACAGATAATATAGTTATAAACAACCACACATAAATACATCACAAGCAGTTGGCAACATTCATTGATCCAGCCTTTATTAAAGTATATACTTTTAGTTAGAACACCCCTAGATATAGCTAGATAATAACTATATACATGTATATACATACAATATCCCAGGCCCTGACCTGTTCAAGAAGTCCCTAAGCTGGGGCCCAGGCTAGCCTAGACTCTATACTCACCTAGTCCCTCTAAACTACTAAAGTGAGGGAAAGTACATTCTAAGTCTTCAAAACTCAAGTCAGGTGCAACGTCATCAAAAGGAGGAACATCTTCTACTGCTCCTCTGCATAATCATGCATTATCTTAGAGTATCCCACTGGTACTTTTTTGAGTGGCCGCATAACAGCAACATTGTACGGAGGATTTAGGTTAAAGTTTGTAGATAAACAGGATATAGATTTCGGCTGGTATCAAGGTATATACATATAAACAGATAACAGAGTTCACTCTAGACTCAGAAGACTACCTAGAGCGGAATCCTCTTTGCAGAACGATTGTCAGCGGAGTACGGAAGGGTACTCAGGCTTCCATAAGAAGGGGGAAGGGAGAGAGAAGGGGTAAGAATTAGAGAGTTCTTAGTAGGGCCGGGGTTATTAGTTAAGTTCATTAATTCTGTCTTGTTTAGCAGACGAATAGCAAAATACAGAGAAGCAGTAAATAGAAGAAACAGGTAAATAGAGAAAATAGAGAAAATCGAAAGCAAAACACACACAAAAGAATACAAGAAAGTAAAACACAGACACAGAGAATAGAATACAAACAAAGAAAGCATATATTCATACAACATTTGTAACAGAGGAAATGCACAACCAAGTATGATGCATGTCTGACCTAAGCAAGTTATGAGCTCACGTGTCGGTTCCCTGCAGCCCGACATTACCTAGGAACTAGTCCTAGATATGGCTTTTTCTCTGTAGGTGAACTTTGGCCTACAGAAATAGCACTCCCGTAAGTGAACTTCGGCTTACAGAAATAGTTTAAAAACAACACAACAACTTTCTGTAGGTGAACTTTGGCCTACAGAAATGACACTCCTATAAGTGAACTTCGGCTTACAGAAATGGCGCCCCTGTAAGTGAACTTCGGCTTACAGGAATTACAATTCTCTGTAGGTGAACTCTGGCCTACAGAAGCAACACCTTGAGCTACATAATTGATATTCACTCTAGGTGAACTTCGGCCTACAGGAATAACAACTTACTTTAGGTAAACTTGGTCCTACAGGACCTCTAGAGCCAACGGAAAAGCAGCAGATGAACATACAACAGAATATCTTGCCACAAGGGTTAACTCTTTATTTTTATAATCTTTCCCTCTATTCTCTTTGTTATATTACTATTTTCTCTATGTATCCTTATTCTGCTCTGATTACTCTGTTCTTTGTGTCTCTCTACTCTGCTCTGATTTCTCTGTTTAACGTATGTATTTAAAGCTTATGTAAATTTTGGTATGAATAGTTGGCCTGTCCTAAGTATAGGTTCATTAAGTCTATACTGAAACAGTTTAACTTTTCATATAATAACTAACCATAGGCGCAACTCAAGAACTAACTATGTTGCCCTAATTTGTTCGCTAATCTCTGTTTGTTTCTGTCATTAAAACCTTACAAACTTTTTCTTCGATTTTTATTTCTTCTTTAACTTTTTATCTTTCCTTTATCTTTGCCTCAATAATATGTTATTACCACTCCCTAAGTGTTTTATGAAGGTAATTATGAGATTCTAAGCTTAAAGTTATCTTTCTAAAGCTTTTACGAAAAACTGTCCTTTCGCATTATTTTATTATTTTTATTAAAATATTATTTTTAATTAAATATTATTGTTTAATATTTTATTATTATTTCTAATTTTATTATTAAATTTTTGAAAATAAACTTACCTTTTACTTTTAACTTTAAAATTCACTTTTTACCACCCGTAACTTTTAATATTTCTACTTTAACCACCCTAACATTTGGAAATTACAAAAATAACCCCTCAAACACCAAAATAATTACAACTTTGCCCTTTTTAAGATCTAAAAGTTGTTCTTCAATGTTCTTTGTAAGAACCACGACTAATTAACTACTTAATTAATTAATTAATATTGACCAATCTAGAGTCCAAAAAATTAGAGTGAGATTTTGAGGATGTAAATATGATTTTTGGACTCAGTTGGTTTTTCTGAGTTAAAAAATGTGTTTTCTGCGAAAAACCACGAAAAACTGCGAACAGGCAGTTGAACCAGTTGAACCGGTTCAAGTCTGCCCCGGTACTGCACGAGAAAAATTTAAAACAGTTAAAAACCTTAGAAAAATATTAGAAGTCAAAAACCAGGCGTTAATTTTAAAGGTTTGACCCAAAGTTGGGCCAAACGGGCTAAAAAATGCTAACGGGTTGGACCGAGCCTAAGTCCAACATTATATAAGTCCCTTTAAGTGGCCAACTCAGCCACTTTAACACCACACAACCAGCAGCAACGTGAAAAGAGAGAAGAGAGGTAGGGTTCCAAAAATTTCACTATTCATCATCTTCTTTTTGGAGCCATATCTCACTCTCTGAAGCTCCGATTCGCGTGCCGTCAGTTGCCACGTGAAGCTCTCCCCTCTTCGATTTCATCCGAACAAAGTGGTAAGGAACCTCCAATTTCTTGCCTAGTTCTTACTTCTATAATAGATTCGGTTTTTGGCTGTGATGAATAAGTAGTTCTTGTGATTTTGAGTATTTAGGTACACTCTAGCCTTTGATAACCTTTGGATTTGGCATCCAAAACTATTGGGTAAGGTGATTTGCTCTTGACCTCTTCTGAAATTTCAATTATGATGAGCCCTAGGTTGAATTATTGTGAATTATGTGTGTTATAACCTGAATTATTGTGAGTTTGGGAGTTATTAGAACTTGTTGGTGCTTGTTGAAATGGAATTGAAAGCTTGGATTGTGGTTGAGAGCTATTGGAAATCGGCCAAGGTATGGTTTCGGTTTCCTTTATGTAGTATATAATATTTCTAGACACTTAGGATAGTGGCCCATAGGATAGATTTGAATTAAAATGGTTGTTGTGTTGATGAATGATGATGTATGATAATTTATGATGATTTGATGAATTGTGATATAGTTGTTGAATATTAAGATGAAAATTAGATAATGAAAACGTTGAGTAGTGGGTTGTATGCCTGTGTATGTAAATGAGTGAGGAGGTTTGTTGATGTTGGTAGAGGATAGTGGAATGATTAATTGTGCACTAAATTGTTGAATTGTTGAGATTGAGTTTATAAGTTGAAATTGGTATATGAAATGGATGAATCGATGTATTGCTAAGTTATGAAAGTCATGAAAGGTATATAAATATGATTGAGGTATATTGGGACTGTGTTGAATATGGAATGAGTGATTTTGGATTGAGAAATTGGTAAAAATTTGAAGTTTAGAACTTATGGTAAAAAATGAATTCTTGGTAAACTTTGTCTGATCATAACTTATGCCTCAGTTTTTAAAAATTGTTGAAAATTAATTAGAATTCAAGTTTATTGAAAACTCTTCAACTCAATATAAAGTTTGCAAAATTTGGATTTTTGTAGAGGAAGTTATGATCATTCAAAGTTTGGAGTCAAAATCTGAATTCTGAGCTTGCTGCAGAATTTAGGATCTCTGGTTTGTGTGGGCACGCACAGCCTTGTGCGCACGCACAACCCTGCGAAATTTAGAACATGTGCGCACGCACAGACCTGTGCGTACGCACACGCAGGGAAGGGCTTCCTGTTTGCAGCGCTAGCACAACCTGTGCGCCCACACAACAAATGAGGATTTACAACCTGTGCGTACGCACAGCCCTGTGCGCACGCACAAGTTGGAAAGGTCAGTCTGTTGGGGTGCTAGCACACCTTGTGCGAGTGAACAGACCTGTGAAATTTCATACCTATACGTACGCACACCCCTGTGCGTACGCACACATCTTAAACTTCCAGGGCGTGCGCGCACACACCCCTGTGCGTACGCACACGTCCTGTTTCTCAAATTCAACTTTGTTTTTCAACTGTTTCACCTTCCCAACAAGGTTGCAAGCTTCTATAACACCATTTTAGGACTGTTGGGCCTAGTTTTAGATATTTAAAACATGGAAAAGAATCTAAGGGTTTTAAATGATATTATATGCAAAAATTAGAAAACGGAGGCTTAGGTTTCTTTTGTAATGAGGATGGTTCAATGGTGTGTGAAGGTAGATTGATATGTGAAGTGAGAAATGATGAACTGTTGAGTTTGGAAATTGAAATGTGAATTGGTAGTGGTTGAGATGAATCGAGGACTCTGAATGAGATGATGGATCCATGTTATACTGAAATTGTTTTTTGAAAACCGCTGAAGTATTGATTTTATATTGAGAATATGAGACGCTATGCGCCCAGCAGGGACGGCGGTTGGATCCCGCCTGTCGAGGTAGCGGCGGCGGCGTAAGGGCGGTGGTCGTCCCGCTTGCGTTGAGATGTGAGGTCCGTGGCAATAGTATCCTGCTCGCATCCTTTCGGAATCACTATAGTGTGCCGGCACTATATCCGAGATGGTGATCCAATCACGATATCTCGGGGGTTCCCATTATAATTTCCGAAAGCCAACATCTCTATGGAGGTGTGTCGGGTTGGCAGTTGAACCGACAATGTGATATCACAGCCAGTAGGACAGGCATTCATCATGTGCATTTTTATCTCCTTGTTTGCTTTGCCGACTTGCAATTATATGCCTACTTGAATAATATGTCTATTTGTTTACTTGAACTACTTATATTATATGCTCCTACTTGTGTTTTACTTGCATTGTAATTAATTGTGTTTTCTACTAGGATAGAGGAGGTTTGGAAGGCGGTGGCGATGGATCGCATGGAGGATAGGTTGGTGAAGGCTGTGGGACAGCGGTGTCTGGTTAGAGTAAAAACCCCCTAAGATAGATTATTTATTTATGTTAAGGTTTATATAATTATGTTCATCTGTTTTAGTATGCTTTAAGTTTGAATCTTGTGATGGATATGAAGTCTAGGGTTGCCTTTGGCGTCCCGGGGTCTTATATCCTACATCACTGGGCACTATTACCATACTGAGAACCTCCGATTCTCATACCATATTTCTGTTGTGTTTTTCATATGCAGGTTGCAACCCACCTTGGTGAGTTGTTTGGTTGGTGACAGAAGCAGAGGATTCGGATATCTTTTGAGTCTTTTTGGATTATTTTGTATATGTCTCTCACACTTGTATTTTGTTTTTCCTAGAGGCTTGTATTTGAGAGAACAAAATTATATAAGCTGTTTTTACTGTCTCGTTCTGTATATCTATATATGGCTAGCCGGCTTAAACTCTGCGACCCGTGGCTAGTTTCTTATAATATTATACTATGATATTTTGATATAAAATGTATCTATTTCTTGTACCTTAAGTTAGTAGCTTTGATAGTACGTTTGCGCTTTTCGAATCCTGTTTTTAAGCTATATCCTTTATCGGGCTTCTAGACTATACTATTCTTTCTATATATTATATGTATTAGCTTAGAACTGTCGTAATCTCTGATTAACCTTTGCTTTACGACGCGAGGTAAAGCTTAGACTAAAAAACTGTCGTAATCTCTGATTATCCTGTTTTTAAGCTTAGGCTATTTTCCAAAAGCCACAAGAACACAAGTTCATAGCTTGAATTTCATCAAATTTCATTAAATTTTCACCAAAATTTCAACAAGAATCACTCATATAAAAAATAAATTTCAAGCATAACCAAACTATATCATAATCACACAACTCAAACACAATTAATCAAGATTAATTTTTCCTAACCCTACCTTGATTTGCTACTCCAAATCCAGGTACTCTTTGAAGTGTTCTTAAAGAACTTTTTCCTCCTAAAACACATCAAGAACAACTTTGAATCCATAAAACCTTGACTGAACAATCCTTAATCAACATGTTAGGAAGGGATTCCTCACCTTAGATGTGCTGGGAATTGAAGATTCTTGGCTCACAAGTCAGGCTAAGCAAGAGATCTAAGGAAGAATATCAAGAAAACACATGTTCATGCATGTTTCCTTAAAAAACGAATTCAAAGGGGAAAAGAATAGCCATCTCACCTTATTTTTAGCCTTGATAAATAAAATGGTTATGTAGAGGAAGAAGAGAGGATCATTTTGGTGTAATCAGAGTTTTGATTTGAGTTTTAGTTCAGAAGAAATCAACCTTTGAAGATTTAAGTGTTATGAAAGTTTCTCTCTTTTCTCTCTTGTCATTTTTGGCCAAAATGAAGAAATGAGGCAGCGTTGGAGGTCTTGGGGGTATAAGGTGAGTTGTGATTGGTTGGCTTGGAGGTGGATTAAAATAATATTAAAATATCTTAGGTGTATAACTACTAAAACTAGATGTATCGGAACACTCGTAAAAACATCTCTAAAATTTTTTTCTAAGCAACTAGAATAAATGACACTAGTAACATATTTAATATGAGAATAGAACATGTATGATGAGGCCATAGCATTGCTAAAGTCATCAGAGAGTGCTGGTGCTAAGCTGCACCAGTAAACTGTGAACCCGGTTAAACCGATTTCCTATTTTTCACTAAAACAAACCAGGTAACCTTATGATATCATTAAAGCATCTTCTAATACTAATATAATGATAATATTATACTATTATCTTTCTTCTCTCATGAATCGAGTTTGGTTCGTCAAACAGTGACTATTTACGAAAACTAGAATCAAAACTCCAAACTGATACGATTCAAAAACTAGGTTCTTCGTGATTGTTTAGCTTATCTCAAAAGAGGTTCTAGCTTAAAGATGACATAATGACAATGAGGTTTGAGATGCTTAATGATACAGCAGAGGTGTTCCCTTTACTGATCTTTCGGAGAAATCAGTGCCTTCAGAAAAGATCTCGCATACTTGAAAAACGGAGTTGTTACACCAGTGACAAACTCTTAAATGAAGTTCGAGTCTATGACAGATTAATCCTTGGACTATTGAGTTGAAGGATATTGTTGACCAAAAAAATTGAATCAATTTTAAAATTAAATTAAAATTCAACTAGATTAGTTTACATTCCATATTTTACCATTTTGATCAATTTTTTATTTGGCATGGGATTGGGTTAGCAATTTTGATCGCCCAATTAGGTTTAATCAACTCTAGGAACTCCTAACTTTATTGTTTAATGAACCAATGAATTAACCCTTTTATAAAGTTTCGAGTTTCTCTTCTCTAGTGTTTTTAATTTGCTTCTAGTCTAAAGCATATTTTGCTAACATATTTCTTTTATTAGTAATGTTAACTGATAGTAAATTATATACAAGATATAAATATATTGATTTTATACTTTATACTTTGTAGTTAAAAACATTTTACGTGTTATTCAAAAAAATGTATTATACATAATGCACCTTCTTTTAAGGTTTAATTATTCTACAAATACATATAGTTTTACTAAAATTTTAATTGGATCCCTATATTTTTTTTAATTTGATTTTTGTACTATTTAATTTTTTCAATTAAGTCCATGTTGACGTTAAACGTAAAAAAAAAAAAAAAAAAAAAGACGTTAGCTAAGTATGAATTTTCTTATTTACCTATACTCTACACTTATAATATGGTTCATATGAATTAAGAATTCCTCTCCTTCCCATTTCTCTTCTTCTACAGTCTTTAAGATAACACATAGGTATATGGATCTAAGTCAAAGAACTTCTATACTTTTTTTTTTTTGGGGTTCTCTATATAAATGATGTCCAACCTCAAGGAAAGAAGACACCTATATTTATGTGGAAAACAGTAACTGTGCTTTCTTCATCTTCTACATCCATATCCAACTCCATCTCCATCTTCATCTCCATCTTCTACTTTTACTTGTTCTTGTTCTTCTTGTGCTTTTTGTTCTTCATGTTTTTCATATACAATCTTTTTTCTCTTTGGTATGCTTTTACTTACATTTTTTCTGTTGGCTACAAACACAATTCTTTGTCTCTGATCTATTGAATTTCTTCACTTGTTGAATTTTTGTTGAATTTCTAGAGAGAAATTATATTCATGAGGACAATTGGACACTTCTTTAGTTTCATCTGAAATCAGATAATCTCCATTAGAATAATTGGAATTACCTTTCTTTGACTGCACCATATTCATAAGGCTGTGTTTGTCACTAATTAAACCCTTTTTTTAACATTGATATAAGCTGATTTCACTGTCATTACATAATTTTAGGCTTTAGATAAAAAAAATAAATTACTAAATAGTTAAAGACTTAATTATTTTCAATTTTATTAAATTAATTTTAATATTCTAGTGAGTAATTTGAGTTTTTATTATAATAATCTATGCTGAATAAACACCAAAATAAATAACAATAATAATTATAAATATTTTAATTGATTTATAATTTCTTTTTAGCTAATTCAAAAAGAGTCAATGTAGATTTGGGTTGCAAAGTTGGGAGCAACAATTTTATTACTGAATATAAAGATATGATTCACCTAGCTAAAGTGTGTGTAACTCTATTACAGTGACGAGATATAAGTACACATTTCAAACTCAATACAATGATTATGATCATTTCCAAAATGCTTCTATGATATGTGCAGTATAGGAGTGCATTTCTTGTTTTTTTTTTACATCATGTAAATATTTGATTGTTTGAATTCTAGTTAAATTTTTTTCCAAAGATAATAATGATATTTAATTCAATAAGAAAATAAATACAATGTTTAAAAGTCAGGACAAGAGAATTAGAAAAAGGATATTCCCACACATTCACGAACAGGTGAAATTATGAGAACAAAATAACATAGAAAAATAAATATCAAAAGAAATCTTAGGGTATTACATAAGGCAAAATAGATACCTCTTGGTTCAACTTAAGCGATATTGCTAGCACTTTCTCCGGAGGCTCTTCGATGTAACGTCCCGTCCAGCAAAATACCTTGCTTAAGTCAGAGTATTTCTACTAGAAAGAATATTACGTAACCTTTTCTAGTATTAACTACTTAATTATCAAGCCTTTGTATCGAGTTCGCGTTTCAGTTTTAAGAAAATGCCAGAAAATTGTTTTTTTTTCATTTTTTTTTTCATTAAAGTCATAATTCAAACATTCACAAATAATAATAATCACATAAATATTATTGATAATAATTCTTATACAAAAGAGACCAAATAAAACTCAAATACAATATACTAAACCTACCCATCTATGTAAAATAAAATCTCAAAGGACAATAGCGAGGGGACTCTATGAAAGCAATTAAAACCATAAAGAAAGCCTACTGATCGCTCGCAGCTTCAAATTGCGTCTTCAAACCTGTCGCTGAAAGGGTGGAAAATTTGGGGGTGAGAACCAAACCACATGTTCTCAGTAGAGGTCGAGAATGCCGTGAAGGTAAAGAATAAAGCGCAAATAGTTAACTGCATTCATAGACATCTAAAAGGAAACTAACTTTCTTTAGAAGCATTAGTTAATTACTCAATATCCTAAATCCATATTTTTCTTGTAAAACTTTTAAAAGTTTCCTAGACTGTATGAATGACCAACCTGTCCCAGTCATAGGTTCATTAAGTCTATGCTGAACCAGTTTGATTTTTCATACCTTACTAGACCATAACATAAAAGAAGTTACCTACGCGGTATAAATGATCATCCTGCTGCAAGCATAGGTTCATTAAGTCTATGCTGAATCAGTCAGATACTTTATACAAAACTAGACCTCAAACGTACCAGTCACGGCCTTAGGCCCAAACAACTCAATCAACACCCAATTCACCACAATCCAGCCAATCAGTTACAAACACAAGTAATGAGGTTCAAACACAATCAAGAGCAATTACATCAAGTATAGCAACTAGCAGTTAAACAGAATTATTCACTTAGGAAAATCAATTACAATATACACACCCAAACAATGTCACATAGATGCATATGATGCATGCCTGTCCTACTGGCCATGAGCTAACGCGTCGATTATGTTGCCAGACCCGACTCGGATAAGCGGGATTAGACCACCATCCTTATCCGTAGGTTCCATAGACAAGCGGGAATTAAACCACCATCCTTGTCCGGAACACGCAAGCGGGATTAAACCACCGTCCTTGCCTCCACAGTAAGCGGGATTAAACCACCATCCTTACTGGGTACATAAAATAATATGCAAGCGGGATCACACCACCGTCCTTGCTGAACAATTTACCAATACGTGAGCGGGATAAAACCACCGTTCTCACTGCAGGCGGGACAAAACCACCATCCCTGCATAATGGTTTACGCACTGAGCAAGCAGGACTAGACCCACGCCCTTGCCAACAATCTCATAAATTAAATATTCTTTTCTTAAAAGAATCATTGAAGTTATTATTATTAAATAAGCCTTGAATATTTATTTTGATTAAGTCCTTATATTTTTATAAAAATTTGGACATAATCTCCTTTAAAAATAGGACTTATCCACCCTTACGGGTTCCTTCTTTCTCAACAATTCATTAGCCTCTTTCAACATTTGCCACAACAATATATTCTCAAAAATATTTGATAATGGAAAATCTATTTCTTAAATTCCATATCCAAAATAATTACCAACACAACTTGGCAGCCTGATTTCCATTTTGTTTTTAAAATATCAAATGAATTCGGAATTACGCAAACTTTAAATCCATGCGATCGTCTCGGATTAAATGTTCTATTAAATCAAAAATCATAATTTTTCGTTGTCTCTAGCTTCGGGAATATAAGCAAAACCGTGACTGTTCTGCAGTGTTTTAAATCCAGAAGACAGCAGCACCATACAACATTTGAAATTTCATATAAAATCCAAATTAAATCCAACTACCTTCAAAATTAATGTGGTTAAACATAACTCATCCAAATTTCTTTCTCAATTGGTTCCAGGGTCATACCATTTTTAATGAAGGAGTTAAATAGCTTGGAAGTTAGGTAATTTTCTGCAGAATTCTGTTTTACAAATCATTGAACACAACCTCTTCCAAGTCCCATAACTCACTTATTAAAACTTGGAAAATCCTGAAATTTAAATCACATATACTAAACATACTTAATTTTCACCTCCAATTGGTTGCATCTCAATATCTATCCAGGATCAAAAGTTATAAACTCCCAAAGTTACTAATTTAAGAAAACGGAATCTGGCTTTTTCTGCATAATGCATCATCCTTCAAAAATTCATATCTTTAAAACTACAAGTCCAATTGTTCTGAAATTTTATGGAATTAAAATAATAGGAATAAAGTTTTATCTAAAATTGGTTCCATTTCAAAATTCAAACTGCAGAATTTCCAATAGAGGAATCAAGTTGCTGCTGCGTTAAACGTTCTGCAGAAAAACCAATTTTGACATCCATGATTCAAGAATTCACCATAAATCATAAGCTTAGTGAAAAAGTCTCAAATTCAGCAGTCCAGTTCCCTATATCCCCAAGCTCAATCCATACTTGGTCCCACGCAATTCCGATAATCACAGAAATAGTTATAGTTTTTCAAAGTTTCCGGCTTCCTTTAAAAATAATGCAGAAAATCAAGTTTTACATTTTAACTTTGAAAAATCATAACTAGTTCTATAATTAATTCAAACTTCTCAAAATTGAGTCCCAATAACAACTTTTATTATACTTTACTCAGCCTTTGCTCTTATATCATTTCGATTATCGTTGAATAACTGATTCACTTCCAAAGTCACCTTTTAATTTCAAAAATCAGTTTTTCAGCAATCTATTTAGTATTCAAAATCCAACCCTTCAAAACCCTTCAAAACCAATTCCAAATCAACCACCAACCAAGTTCATTAACATTACAATATACCAAATAACAACTCAACGGCAACAAATCCAACATAACCCATTAAAATTCAGAAATTCTCAACAATTAGTCATCAAGCAATTCCCAATCCACATAATCAATCAATATCACAAATCAACAAATTCCAAATCACAATCTCAACCATTCCAATCACAATTTTCAGCCACAATTCAATAATTACATAATCAATCAATTACTCACAGCTATTAAATCTATTTGCAGTTATTCAATAAACCTTGTAGGCATTCTTAAATTGAAATCGTTTTAAACCCCCTACCTCGATGTCGCAATCGCATAGTTTAACGCAACAATCCCTGCTTAGTCTAAACTGGCAACTGCAGCGGCGATTTCAACGCAACCGAGACGGTGGCAGTAGCATCAATTCTGGTTACGCTTGCAGCAACGGCAATTTTGGCAATTTCAGCATAACACCATAATACTAAAACAAAGATATTGGCTATCGTAATTAAAATAAGAACATAATAGAGAAACAAAATACCAAATAGAACAAGAGCAAGAGCGTTACAGGGTTAGGAATAGAGGTTCAATGTCAAAACGAAGAGGATGGTGCAGCCGCTTCTCTCCTCCGGTGACAAGTTCCAGCTGTAACGATTCCAACAACTATAGTGTACTCAGGAACATTAAAGATAGGGACAAGGTCATTCTAAAGCAACAAAAGATTCATAGACAGTGACTCCGGTAACTAGGAAACAACGAACTCACCCATATGAACAGCAGCAACCAAGGTCTCCGGCGACGGCGGCGGAAGAGGAACGACTCCTCCTCTGCTGCGTCACTCTCAATGGCAGCAGCAGCAAACCCTGATGGCAACGGGAATAGGGAGCGACAATGATGAAGGCTCGACTAAGATAGCGAGGCACGATGGTGCGGGTCAGCATCTTCTCTTCGCGTCACACCCTCAGCGAACAGCAACGGAGATACACGAACAAGGCAAAGGGGCGTGGCTCGACGGCAGCTCCTTCCTTTCCTCCGTGGGTCACGTTCGCCTCTCCCTTTCTTCTCTGCGACAGCAGCTCAGCAGCGGCGCCAAGCTCCATAGCGTTGTTCCTCCCCCTCTCTTCTTCTCTCTCGTCCTCTGTCTCCCTTCCTGTTCTCCATTTTCCCCCATCTTCCCTTTTTCCCCTTCCTTTCTTTTCCCTTTCTATTTTCCCCCCTCGAGCTCCCCTGTTTCCTTTCTTTCCCATTCTGTTTGTGCGTATGTTTTGTGAATTTAAGGTAGAATTAGGCTTTTAATTAGGAATTTAAGGTTAAGGTATAATGTATATGATTAATATAACAACCTTTACAAAATATTTGAGATAGAATAATAATTTAAGATTCAAATATAATACCATAAAAATTACTTCATAAAAATTATTTTCAAAATGTATAAGATTTTATTTATCAGCATATCAATGAGCTCAAACAATTATTTTTAATTTAAATTATAAAATAAACATATTAATCACATTTTTATAAAATACAGTTTAAACTCAATACTAATTAGTTAAATTAAATGATATAACTTTTTATTATTTTTCTATCACCGAAACTTTAATTTCAATTTACAAAATATCTAATTATAATAAAATTACTTAAACTTAAAGTATTTATAAAAATCCATTTAATCATTCCTAATAAATTAATCTCTAAAAGTTCAAACTAATAAAATAAACCATAATTCATTCATATTAGAAATTACCTAAATTAAATTATATAATACTTTTATTACTAAATTTTATTTCCAAAGCATTTGAAATAACCAATTATAAAAATTACATAAGAATATTAATCAACTTAAACTCCAAATATTAATAAAACTAATTTAATTACTATTAATTAATTAATTTATAAAATAAGATATCAAATTAATAAAATAAAACGTAACTTTTTTTTTCAGGATAATAGTTACTTAAATTAAATTATACAATTCTTTTTCTTTTTTTTTTATTTTTCAATTACTAAAATTATACAAAATATTCCATTATACTTAGATTACTTAAAAATATTAATTGATTCGAAATAAAACTATCTCCGAATCTATTTAATTATTTCTAACAAAATAATTTCTGAAATTATAAAGTTTAAACTTAATAAGATAAAATCATAATTTATTTATAATTAGATTTTCAAAAATGCGGGATGTTACATTCGACATGCTCAAAGACTCACCGATACCTCTCTTTCCAAATATTCTAAGTTATAATCAAAACTAGTCGAGCTCTATGAGAGCTTGTTCCCTGAAGTCCAGTTTGTAACACCGAATCCCTCCACCAATCGAAGAACAAGGAACATCTAGGGTCTGGAATGAGGTAATCCAAAGGACTCTTCTTCCACACTAGATTAGCGTCTCCACAGAAAAATAAATAGTGCATCAGTGATTCTAGTGTTGACTGCAAATTGGACAAGTTGCCGAAGTGGATGAGAACCACCGGTGGATGAGAAGCAGAATAGGAAGCTTACCATGGAGAATTTTCCATGTAAAGAGCAAATCCTTGTGAGGAATTTTCAGCTTCTATAAATAGCTCCAAACTGGCCTCTATTGCATGGAGTTCGAACAAAATTCAATGAAAATATGGTAACATTGGAAAGCAATCTTGTACCCTGATGCAACATCATATGTTTTTGCTCTGTTCGTCACCCATTGAATTGTGCCTTCACCTTTTTCTGGGGTTTTAGAGAGGATTCACTGAGCAATTTTTGGAGAAAAAAGATTTAAGATTAATGCTTGGTTCCACTGTTTATTTGACAAAAACAAGTCTTTCACCCATAACAGATGGTAACTATCTGGTAGTAATGTTGCAGATGGTGGGACAGTGAAGGGGTAAGGAGGAGGGAACCATGGCTCACTGAAGATTCGGATATCACCGAAACTTATTTTTCAACTAATGTCTGTCTCTACAACTCCCCTCCCTGCAAGAATACTTTTCCAACCCCAAGGTAAGGTTCTTATTTCTACTATAAGGATAGAATTGAATTTGAAGTATTTACCTTTAAGTATTCTAGAAAGAAGAGAGTTAGGTTGAGTCATGATTTTTTAGCACTATTTACCTAAAAGAGCCAGGTTTTAAGCCCTGAGATCTTTGAGACTAAGCATGCCTTCTTTCTTAAGTCTAGTCATCTTATCCCAGCTAATCCACGCCATTCGCCTTTCAAAACCTTGCTGCCCCCACCAGAACTAGGTTAGAATACTATAAATTTCATTTAGCAAGCTGTCTGGACGTTTAAAACACGACAAGGTATAGGATTGGTATTGCTTTACCAACTGCTTGGAGTAATACCTATCTCCTCCATTAGATAACAAGCACTTTTTCTATTGTACGTGGTGTCCTTTTAAGAATCTTATCTTTGATTGAGTTGAAGGTGACTTTTTTAGAGCTGTAGACAAGGGAAGGTAGACCCAAATATTTATCCTGTGCACATATGTGAAAAATATTCAGCTGGGCTGCTAGGGAGGTTCTAATCGGCACTAGAATGTTATTACTGAAAAACAGGGCCAATTTATTAAGATTAACTCTTTCCCCACTGAAGCTCTCATAAGATTCCAATAATTCTAGAATACAGGCACAACTATTTTCTGAGCCTTTACCGAATAGAATGGAATCATCAGTGAATAACAAGTGATTTATAGTTGGGCATCTTCTTTTTATCTGAATTCCACAAATGAGACTATTTTGCTCTGCTTTGTGTAGCAAGAAGGAAATTCCTTCTCCACATAATAAGAAATGAAAAGGGGATAGAGGGTCACCTTGATGGATACCTCTATTTGGTTTAAAAAAATCATAGGATTGACCTTCCACAATGATGGGGGAAAAATCGTCGGTAAAGATTTTCACAAAAATAAGCACGTTGTAAGTATAGTTCTAAACCGACAATTAAACCTCAATCAAATTTAATTTGTTTGTCACTTAAGCAAATCCAATAAAATTAACCGAATTATTAAACCTCAGGCCGTCTCTCAAGGAATTGCATGGAAGTATGTTACTATTGGTTATGAGATAGTATATTTTTGGGTTTTTAAATGTTGGACAAGGAATATAAATGACAAGGAAATAAACTAATAATTAAGAAAAGTCCTAGCAAGGATTGATAATTGGAATTCCTATCCCCATTATCATAGTCACTTGTTAACCTCGCTTAGTTAACCTCTAACAATTGAAGGTAAGTCAAGTGAATAGTTCAACTTGGATTCACAAGTCCTAATCAAGGATTAAAGTTAGTGAAGTTTAAGTCAAATAGCAACTTTCAATTACCAACCAACAAGAGACTTTGACAATTCAAGAGTCTCTAATTACTCAATCTAAGCCAAGAACGTAAAAAGCTAACTTAAAACCCTCCCAAGTATTTTATCAAATACATGGAAAGCACAACATAAAGGCATAGAAAACTAGCAAGGAATATTAAATCTAAACAACCAATTGCAAACATCAATAATAACAAACGAAGAAAGTAGCAATAAATATGAAAAACCTCAAATTGCATTAAATAGAAAATTGAATCTAACATATAGAGTTCCTAAATTAAATTGGAGAATAAATAAATCAACAAGAGAAGATAGATAAACTAAAGTACTAGTCTATAACAATATATAATGCGAAAACCTCAAGTTTGGTGTCCAATTTTCTTTCCTATTTTAACCCTGCTAAGTGCTAACATAGTCCAAAACTAACTTTACAGTTATGCATTTCACTACCAGTTACAAAAAAAATTCACACGTAACTTCTTTCTCAATCCTCCACTTAAATAATCTATTTTTTTATCATTTCTTTAATTTTCTTAAATAATCTATTTCTTTTGATGTTTTTCATCTCCTTTTTTTAATATTCTCAGTTGAATTGCCTCCATCCTCCTCCTTTGCCTTCCTCCACTGCGGTTATAAATTTTTTTTTCAATTTACTTACTCAATCTATATTTTTAATCTATTTTTAATTTTTTTAATTTGTTACCAATTTTTTGTAGACAAATAGAGTTATGTCTTTTTCTCTCATT
Organism: Arachis hypogaea; assembly: GCF_003086295.3. Taxonomy (NCBI): domain Eukaryota; kingdom Viridiplantae; phylum Streptophyta; class Magnoliopsida; order Fabales; family Fabaceae; genus Arachis; species Arachis hypogaea. Next base: position 62,039,433 of record NC_092055.1, on the reverse strand, counting down.
AATTTGATTTGACAAAAAAAAAAACAGTTTCTTTACATTTTATATGTACATTTTATTTATTTTTTTGACATGTCTGTATTTAACTATCACTCAATGATGGGATGAAAAAATTTTATAAATATTTTTTAATATTTTTCTTTTTAAATTGCTTTTAATGGGATAATTTTTTTTTATTTTCTAAAATACTTGATTACTTAAAATATTGTATTTAAAATTTGAGTATATAAATACTTTTAAATTAAACTAAAATAAATAAATTATATTACAAGAAAATTTATTAATTTTGCCTTTTACAATATTATTTGTTTGGCATATTGGCTTAGTTATTTAATTGGTATATAATGCATGCAAGAGAATCACACCTATCAAGTGTTTCTTAAAATATTCGTATACTAATTTTCTAAATAATTAATTATTTAGAGTACTGGATTTGATATTTAATTATATAAAGTATTATATTTGTCATACAGAAAACACAAAAAATATGCACATTTCTATAACAATATAGGAAAAGTCTAGGAAACCAGCAATTTTATTGAATTTTAGCCAGCATGTAACCAGCAGAGAAAGGTGAGTCATTAGATGAAATCTCACATCAATCTCACACCATTAAATCATCATTGATAGCTATTTGATGGCTACCAATCACAAAAGTTGCTGGTCCCCTAGCATTGCTCAACAATATATAATGGGAAAACCCATTTTAGTGTCCAATATTTTTTTCCATTTTTATCCTTTTTAATAACTTACTTCTAGTTAGAGAATTCCACCACTTCATTTTCATTCACGTTCACGTCAATATAACTTCTCCCATTAATTTCTCTCACATCACGATACTGCATCAGTTACAGAATTCCCACTACTTAATCTTTATCTTCATCTATAATAACAATAGGATACCAATTTCTCCTCTTAATCTCTCTCACTTCACTGGTTACTCCATAATAGAAAAAATTTCCTTCATTTCTCCTCCATCTTTTTCTACGTTCTTCTCACTTCGCCTAAATATAATGTAAAACCTACTGTAATTTATTTTTCTTCATTAAATAAATGTGTAAAATTATTTTTATATGTTTCTTTGATTAATTACAGTTGACAACATACCAATGGAAGATTCACGTGGAAGTGGTCGACGAACTTGGCAAGACTATGCCAGACAACGAAGACAAAATATGAGTGAAGAACAGAGGCAGCAACACCTTGACAGAAGGCGTGCAAGTTACCCAGAGAGTATTAGACGAGAAAAACAAATCGATACATCAAGTGGACCAACTAACATGACAATACCATTACAAGATATCACAAGTATATCTATGTTACTGGACTCTTAGTACGTACCAATTATGTATAATTTATTTTTTGAGTGTACCTTTAAATTATCAAATTACATTATTTTCATCTTAATAATGAATTTTTTATATATACAGATACTCACAATAACACCAGAGCTGGTTCAAGTAATATACCAAACGGTTCAAATATGGGTAGGAATCCTATATATTTATATTTTTATTTATTTAATTAATAATAATTTATTTTTCCTTAAATTTTGATTCAATAAATCTTTTATTATTGGCCTAAATAATATTATTATAGATATTATTATATTGTCTTAAATGTACTTTACATCATTATAATCTCAATTATTATTAAATAGTTTAATAATTTTTTAATATAATATCATACAAATATAAAATTTTTATAACTGTATCTATAATTTATAACAATATATAATGGAAAAAATTTTTATAACTGTATCTATAATCTATAACAATATATATAAAATTTTTATTGATAAGAAGATGTATGATGAATTACGAAGAATTTTTTCTAGATACACAATTTTTATACTCTCCTATTTTGTTTATTAATTATTCTTATATTTTGATATTTAAAAACAAAAAAAATAAGCATTCTCATTTAGTCTGCTTTTTCACTATTTATAAAAAAAATAAAGACCTCTTCATATTTTGGCCTACAACTTAAAAAAGATGAAGACAAATATAAATATCTATGACATTTAAGTAAAAATTATCTTTTGTAAATAACTAATATGTATTTTGGTTTATATATACTCTTTTTGAATCAGAATAATATTATTATCATTATTTTTTGAATTATATTTTGATTTATAGTAATTTTAATTTTAATAAAACATGATATAAATAAAGTCACGTCAACATTAAAATAAAAACATACTTATCTAATAAATTTAAAGAGTGAATGATATATTAACAAAAAAATAAAATTAATTTCGTAAAAATAATAGAAAAGTGGCTGAACAGGCACGTTAGTGCCTGTTGAGCCGCTAGTACAAATAAAAGTAGAAGAAAGCTAAATTAAAGTATAATAGAAATCTGAAATTGAGAAGAACTAATACTAAAAACCCTAAAACCTAGAGAGAGGAGAGAGCCTCTCTCTCCAGAAAACTACATCTAAAACCTAATATTATGTGAATGAAGTGAGTATGAATGATTCCCCCACTCTACAGCCTCTATTCTGTATTTTCGGGCTTGGAACTGGGCCAAAAAGAGCCCAAAAATTGACCTCAGCATCTTGTGTGTAATGTAGCACGGGACGCTCTATCACGTGTACACGTTGCTTGGCAAAAATTCTAGTCATGCGTATGCGTCGCCCATTCATACGCGTCGCTACCAGCTTCTCAAAACATCATTTTCTTGCGTTCCTTCCACTTTTGCATGCTTCCTTTCCGTCCTCTAAGCCATTCCTGCCCTATAAACCTTGAAAACACTTAGCAAACATATCACGGCATCGAATGGTAATAAGAGAAAATTAAAATTAGCAAATTTAAGGCCAAAGAAGCATGTTTTCAATCATAGTACAAACTTAGGAAGGAAAATGTAAAACATGCGAATTATATGAATAAGTGTGAGAATAATGGATAAAATCAATTAAATTAAGCACAAGATAAACCTTAAAAATGGGGTTTATCAATCTCCCTACACTTAAACATTAGCATGTTCTCATGCTAAGCTCAAGAGAAGCTATAAAGGAGTGAAGAGGAATGGTAAAACTTATGAAATGCAACCTATTTATATGAATGCAACTAAATGCAAAATGCTCTTTCCTACTTGGTTTAAAAGTAAATAAATTATCCAAGAATAAATATAAACTGGATTTCACTAATTCAAATCTCAAAATAAAGTACAAGTAGACTTGCAGAAGAAAATAGCTCATGAAAGCTGGGAACAAAGAATCGAGTGTTGATCCCTCACCGGAAGTGTGTACACTCTAATCACTCAAGTGTTTAAGGTTCGATTCTCTCAATTCTCTACTAACCTTGCTTTCTAAGGCTTGCTCTTCGTCTACCAATCAACAAATAATTTGATGCACAAATACACATATCAAGAGGTCTTTTAAGGGCTGTAATGGGGTTAAGGTCAAGGTAGGATTTTGTTTGGTCAAGTGGACTAAAATCTGAATCCTTAATTAACCCAAACTTCCCACCTAACATAGGACAATCCATGTAATCAAAATAAAAAACCTAACTATCCATTAACCATGTTTTCCATATATTCATGCATCCTAATTTCGAGTATAGTACATATGCATTGCTATCACCGTTTACTTTGGGGTATTTTGTCCCCTTTTATTATTTGCTCTTTTTCTTTTCTTTTTCTCCCTTTTTTTTCTCAATGCATACGATTAAGATATTGAATGCAAGAATATGTGCTCAACTATTGTTTTGCACATTTTCACAAGAATATACAACACCCAATTCTCAAACCAAATGTTTCCAAACCCAACTTTCCCACACTTAAATCATGAACATTCTCACTAGTCTAAGCTAACCAAGGATTCAAAATAAGGACATTATTGTTTTTCTCTTAGAGTTAGTGATAAGCTAAAGTAAAGAATAAATGGGGTTAAAAAGGCTCAACATTGGTTTGCAAAGGATAATTAAAAAGGGTACGGCCATATGGGTATGTAAGCTCGGTGAAACAAAGCCTCAATCATATAAGTGCATGCATACATCAAATAATGGAAATATAGAATTAAGCAAGACAAATATCACAATTATAGAGAGAAAAACACACACCAAAAATAAAATATTGGTTGATAAAATGCAACCAATCAAATAGGCTCAAAATCTTACTGGGTTTTGTGTGTTCGAGCTCTAACCCATGTTCCAAAACAGAATTCTTCAAACAAGTTTAAAAATTTTTAATTTAAATTAGTGAAATGCTATAAAAAGGTTCTTGAAAAAGAACTTATTACTCCAACCAAGTAGTGGTAGAAGAACATGCACAAAATCAAACAAACATGCAATCAAACATGTAAATGCAACAACTAATTTAACAAGGAAAATTAAACATTGGTGTTAAAACAGAAAATAACTAACTGATAAACCCCAATTTTATGGTTTATCTTGTGCTTAATTTGGGAGATTTTATCAACTTTTCTCACATTTATTCAATGAAATAGCATGGTTTTGCAATTCTCCCTTGATTTGTGCTTAAATGTGAAAACATGCTTTTTAGGCCTTAAAATTTGTGATTTTAATTCACTTTAATTCCATTCGATGCCTTGATATGTTTGTTGAGTGATTTCAGGTTCATAAGGCAAGTATTGGATGGAAGAAGTGAGGAGAAAAGCATGCAAAGTGGGAGAACTCATGAAGAAATGAAGGAACCGTAAAGCTATCAAGCCTGACCTCTTCACACTCAATTGACCATAACGTGAGCTACAGAGGTCCAAATGAGGCGGTTTTAGTTGCTTTGGAAAGCTAACATCCGGGGCTTCGAAATGATAAAAAATTTGCCATATGTTTATTTGCGTATAGGGGCACGCACGCCATGTACGCGTGCGCACTGATGCTGCTCGTGGCCCAGTAAAAATGAAATCGCTGGGGTGATTTCTGAAGCAATTTGGGCCCAATCCAACTCATTTCTGATGCTATTGAACCCAAGGATTGAGGGGGGAATGAACCAAGTAGTCATAGTTTAGTTTTCATCATGTTGTAGGGAGAATTCTAGAGAGAGAAGCTCTCCCTTCTCTCTAGAATTTAGGGTAGTTTAGGTTTAATTTTCTCAAATTTCTCTTTCAATTCTTGTTTTGATTTCAATTCTCTTTATATTTTTGTGTTCTATTGTCTTAATCTTCTTAGTTTCTCTTGTTAATTTCTTATTTTGCTCTCTCTTATGTTGATGAACATTTGTTGGATCTTAATTTTCTTTAATACAATTTTATGCTTCCATGCTCTTTTATGTTTATCTTCATTGTTATTGTTGATTTCTTATTTATGTTAGTTGTGGGTGTCACTAATTCTTGCATTTTATGATGTTTACTTTTCTTGCACTCTAGGTGTTTGATATAATATTTCCTTTAGTTTTTGAGTAGCTCTCTTTACTCTTGGCCTAGGCTAAGGGGATTGAGTGACCTTGAGTCATTGGGTCTCAATGATTTGGTGATTTGAGAATCCTTGGTGATCAATTTGATACTCATTGACACCAACCCACTACTAATCTAATTAGTAGATAGGTTGGAACTTATGGGTTGATGTGATCAAAGCCATTTGATGTACTTCAAGTCTAGGAGTAGATATTACATACTTAAGACTTTTGCAAGTAGACTTAATGAGCTTGGTTCCTCGTAATTGTCAATATATGGTATGTAGACAAGGATGGTGATCTCAATTACCTATGCCTAGCCAAGAGTTCTTTCCATTTATTTTAGTAGTTCTTGTTATTTTACTTTCTTGTCATTTATTTTCTTGCAAAAATATAAAATCAAACCCCCCTTGCATTTTCATAGCCAATAATTAAACACTTCATTGTAATTCCTTGTGAGACGACTCGGAGTCTAAATAATTCGGTTAATTTTCATTGGGGTTTGTACATGTGACAACTCAAATTTTTTATGTGAGAATTGTTTGTTGGTTTGGAGCTATGCTTACAATGAAGTAATTCTTTCTATAAGAAGAAAATCTAGACCATCGAGCAAATCTCATCTATCACTAACCCACGGAAGTCGGTATCGACCTCCCCACACTTAAAGATTGCACTGTCCTCGGTGCATGCTAAGATGTGCAAGTGGACGGGTTGTTACAACTGATGCTTTTCTCCAAAGATTGTGCAGATGGACTTGTTTGTTGCCCCATTGAGAAGCTTTTCCTTTCCCTTCTTGGTGGCCATCTGAAAGAAGAGAAAAAGGAAGAGAAGTAACCCAGAAACAAAGATATGAAAAGAAATAAAATATATGTGGGTTAATGCCATAAGGTTCTCAACTACATGGTAGCTACAACATGCAAGTGAAAAAATAGTAGAAGCAAATGACATATCAATAGTGAAAAAATTGCAATAATGGAGAGAGAAAGAGTGGGTAATGAAAGACAGTGCAAGTGCATATCAATACAAATGGAATACAAGTATCACAAAAGATTAGCATTGACTTATGAATAATAATACCCAACAATATAAAACAAGTCACTAAGCATCAGAATAATGGAAGAAAAGATGCAACTGTTGGATAACCACATTTAACACCAATGGTAAAATAATAAACTTAGAAAAGAAAATAAAAATATGCACAAAATTAAAAATACAATGAATGAAAGTATGCAAATGCAATAAGTACAAGGGAATGAAAGGGAATAAGGATGAAAAAGGAGGAGGAATGAAGAAGAAAGAATAACAAAGGAGAGAAGAAAGAAGAAGAAATGATAAGAGAACAAGAAACAGACGCGATGCGACGCGCATGCATCACGCGTATGCGTGAAAACAGAAATGGCCATGCGATGCGTAAGCGTCATCCACGTGTGCGTGTGGATGGCGAAAAATGCATTCTGACGCGTGAGTGTCGGTCACGCATATGCGTGACCACTCGCGCGATTCCAGCACCATGGCCGCACAATTCTCTATTCAATTCACTCTTTTACGCCGATTTTCATGCCCACGCGTACGCGTCTCTGACGCTTACGCGTGGATTGGAAAAAATTACAGGGGACGCATACGCGTGGGTCATGCATACGCATGGGGTTGGCTATGCGCCCAGCACCCCTTCAGCGCGGCTCTAGCGCAACTTTTCTGTTTAGCCAAGCCTGCCGCGTCGTTCCAGATTCGGGCATCGACGCGTATGCGTCAGTCACGCGTACGCGTGACAGCCATTTTTTTAAAGCATACCAGCTATCAAATTAATGCCAATCATGGTTAAACTAGTGAAACCATAATTTAACTAAATAAACATAACTAAAAATTGAAATTCAACTTATTACCAATATAAACAAAAGAGAAAATAGGACGAATTCACCATGGTGGGGTGTCTCCCACCTAGCACTTTAGTTAAAGTTCTTAAGTTGGACATTTGGTGAGCTCCTTGTCATGGTGGCTTGTGCTTGAACTCATCTTGGAACTTCCACCAACGCTTGGACTTCCAATAAGCTTCAAAATTCCCAAGTGAATTCACCAAGCTTTGAGCTCCCAAAGTTGATCCTCTTGTATGCCTGGATCCCAAATCTTGTTTCTACACCCGTCTGTAAGTTGATCATTGTTGTTCCAACTGGATGGCAGACAGCTCGAATTCTCTACGAAGTACCAAACTCTTCTCTTGGACCCAATCAATTGATCACTGGTCTAACCCTTGCATCTAGCTCTTGAAATATCAACCTTGATGAGCCTTGATTTGTAACTCCAAGAACTAAACATCCTTCTCTTACGCTTAATGCCACAAAGCCTCCTAAGTTGGCCATCCGTTTTAAGAATACCATATTCAAAAGGGACAGTAAAGCGAATAGAGATAAGTTTTACCCACACAAATGAAGGAGTAGATGGCAACCTAGGTAGAGAAGTCTCCAATGTTCTTGACAAAGCATACTCAACTCTCGTCCAACCTTTTCGAAGGACTTCGGCTTCCACATCATTCTCAAACTCACTTAGAGAAGGTTCTTTATACCCAAGGAGTTCATTTGCGGATGTAGATTCATCACTAGGAAGACTTGATTCATGATCATCATCACTAAGGGAACTTGCTTCTTGATATATCCCATCCAATTCTTCATAAGGAATATGCTATGGAGGTTGTACACTAGCCTCCTTGACATTAAGTTCAAGCTTCTTGGGGGAATACTCTACAACTCTAGATTCCCACGGAGGTTCGGCATCTCCTAAGTCTTTAACCACTTCTTCCTCTTCAACTATTACGGCTTCCTCCACTTGTTCCAATACAAAGTCATGTTCCTCATTGTCCACCGGAGTTTCTAGTGTCTCCTTCATCCTACGCTCTTCTATTGATTCTCCACATGTAGCCATGGGAGTACTTTGAGTGTTGAAGTGTAGTGAGGCTAAATTATCCACTACCTCGGTCAAGGTAGCTATGAACTCTTGTGTCATCCTTTGCATCTCTCTTTGCTCTTGAAGAAGAACACTTAGAGTGTCATCCATTGGAGATTGGGGTGGATATGAAGGTTCATTGCTTGGGAGGAAAGGTTCATGATATGAGGGTGGTTCATCATAATAAGGATGTGGCGGTTCACACTCTCCATCTTTTTCACTTGTTGTACCACACACTTCAATCCCTTGTTCTCAAGTTAAGACTCTTTAGCCATGAGAGCTTCATGTGCTTTTCGGCTTTCCACTCGCTCTATTTGATGAATGGCTTCTTGAAGTTGATCCAGTGTCTCCTTGAGATGATCCTTTGACTCTTGTTCCGCTTGGATAACATAATTAGGATCATATGGCTCTTGGGTTGATGAATATAGACATAGTCTATATGGAGGTGGTGGTTCTTGGAAGTAATTGGGTTGGAATTGGGGTGGCATATATATGGTTTATATGGCTCATAGGGTGGTTGGTATGGTGGATAAGGGTTAGGATCATATGAGGGTGTTTGGTAGTAGGGGGCTTGTGAGTATGGTGGTTTAAAGCAATGTCGAGGAGGGGGTTCATATGCATATGGTGGGGCTTGTTGGTAACTACAAGGGGGTCCACCATAGTTATTGAATTGACATGCGTCCTGGAATGGCTCTTGTTCATAGTATGTTGGTGGGGTTGTTGATTGTCACGAAAGGGTCCACTATAACCATTGTCTTGGGATGCATCGTAGAATGGTTGTTGCTCATGGCACATTGGAGAGGGTTGTTGTCGAAAGGGTTGATCAAATCCTTGTGGCTCCTCCTAACTTTGATTGCCCTAACCTTGATGCATGTTCTCATTATAGCTTCCATTTCATACAACATAATTTGAACCAAACTCATAGCTAAAGGGGTGAGAATTCATAGTAGGAAATAAAAATAAAAGCTAATAAAAATAAGCAACAAAGTCCTAAAACTAACAAAAACTAACAAACAAGCAAAAGGCAAATATGTACAATAACCAATAATAAGGCACAGGTTTGCAATTCCCCGACAACGGCGCCAAAAATTGATGGGGGAAAATCTTCGGTAAAGATTTTCACAAAAATAAGCGTGTTGTAAGTATAGTTCTAAACCGACAATTAAACCTCAACCAAATTTAATTTGTTTGTCACTTAAGCAAACCCAATAAAATTAACCGGAGTATTAAACCTCGGGTCGTCTCTCAAGGAATTGCAGGGAAGTATGTTACTATTAGTTATGAGATAGTATATTTTTGGATTTTTAAATGGTGGACAAGGAATATAAATGACAAGGAAATAAACTAATAATTAAGAAAAGTCCTAGCAAGGATTGATAATTAGAATTCCTATCCCCATTATCATAGTCACTTGTGATGGTAATTGCCTTTTGCTCTCACTTAGTTAACCTCTAACAATTGAAGGTAAGTCAAGTGAGTAGTTCAACTTGGATTCACAAGTCCTAATCAAGGATTAGAGTTAGTGAAGTTTAAGTCAAATAACAGCTTTCAATCACCAACCAACAAGAGACTCTGACAATTCAAGACTCTTTAACTACTCAATCTAAGCCAAGAACGTAAAAAGCTAACTTAAAACCCTCCAAAGTATTTTATCAAACACTTGGAAGGCACAACATAAAAGCATAGAAAACTACCAAGGAATATTAAATCTAAACAACCAATTGCAAACATCAATAATAACAAACGAAGAAAGGAGCAATAAATATGAAATACCTCAAATTGCATCAAATAGAAAATTAAATCTAACATGAAGAGTTCCTAAATTAAATTGGAGAATAAATAAATCAACAAGAGAAGATAGATAAACTAAAGTACTATGACAAATAAAAGTAGAAGAAAGCTAAATTAAAGTATAATAGAAATCTGAAATTGAGAAGAACTAATACTAAAAACCCTGAAACCAAGAGAGAGGAGAGAGCTTCTCTCTCCAGAAAACTATATCTAAAACCTAATATTATGTGAATGAAGTGAGTATGAATGATTCCCCCACTCTGCAGCCTCTATTTTGTGTTTTTGGGCTTGGAACTGGGCCAAAAGGAGCCTAGAAATCGCCCCAGCGTCTTGTGTGTAATGCAGCATGTGACGCTCTGTCACACGTACGCGTCACTCACGTGTACGTGTCGCTTGGCAAAAATCCTGGTCACGCGTACGCGTGGCTCACGTATACGCGTCGCTCGTCTTCTGCGCCAGTCACGCGTACGCGTCGCCCATGCGTACGCGTCGCTGCCAGCTTCTCAGAACATCATTTTCTTGCGTTCCTTCCACTTTTGCATGCTTCCTTTCCGTCCTCTAAGAAATTCCTTCCCTATAAACCCTGAAAACACTCAGCAAACATATCATGGCATCGAATGGTAATAAGAGAAAATTAAAATTAGCAAATTTAAGGCCAAAGAAGCATGTTTTCAATCATAGTACAAAATTAGGAAGGAAAATATAAAACATGAGAATTATATGAATAAGTGTGAGAATAATGGATAAAATCAATTAAATTAAACACAAGATAAACTCTAAAAATGGGGTTTATCACACAACAACAGAGTAAGAAACGGTTGTCAGCAATTCACGAACCCAATCAAAGAATCACGATTCAAAGCCCAACTTCTCCATAATAAACCATAGAAAATGCCACTCCACCTTGTCATAGGCTTTACTTATTTCAAGCTTGAGTGCCATTTCGTATTCCAAGCCTCGCTTTTTTTTATTTAAGATAGTGCATACATTCGTGTGCTATGAGAATGTTATCAGAAATAAGTATACCTTTGATGATCAGTTTTTTTGATGGTATAGAATTTCACAAATGAATTCTCGTTGCTAGTATAGTTTCTAAACCAACAATAAACCTTTCATACAAGAGATTGTTTGTCACTAAAACAAAACCCTAAAAATAATAACCGAAGTATTGTTCTAAACCAACAATAAACCTTTCATAAATTGCATTTAAAGAGAAATAGAAGAAACAAATGTGCATCAACATAAAAGTAGAGAATTACAAGAATTAAATGCTAAACTAGAGAGAAGAAAGGCAGGAGAAGAAGAATTACAAAAGAAAAAGTAAATCAAAGCATGAAATTAACCTAGATCTAAGAGATCCTAATCTAGATCTAACCTAATCCTAATTCTAGAGAGAAGTGAGAGCTTCTCTCTCTAGAAACTAGCTTTCCCTCCAAAATTAAACTAAAAATAACTAATGACACTAGATAATTCATCTCTCTTCAATCCTTGGGTTAAATAGCATCAGAAATGAGTTGGATTGGGCCCAAAATACTTCAGAAATTGCTGGCCACGAGTTGCCTTTAGTGAGTCACGTGCAGCTTCCCATGTGTATGCGTACATCATGCGTACGCATCTTTAAACGCAAGGAAACAATAGAAAATTTTATATCATTTTGAAGCCTCGGATGTTAGTTTTCCAACACAACTAAAACCGTCTCATTCGAACCTCTGTAGCTCAAGTTATGATCGATTAAGTGCGAAGAGTTCAGGATTGACAACTTTGCGGTTCCTTCATTTCTTCATGAGTTCTCCATTTCTACATGCTTTTTCTTCATTTCCTCAATCCAATATTTGCCTCCTAAACCTAAAATCACTTAACAAACATATCAAGGCATCTAATGGAATCAAGGTGAATTAAATTTAGCTATTTTAAGACCTAAAAAGCATGTTTTCACTCTTAAGCACAATTAAAGGAGAATTTACAAAATCATGCTATTTTAGTGAATAAATGGGAGAAAAGTTGACAAAACATCTAAATTCAACACAAGATAAACCCTAAAAATATGTTTTTTCAAGCCGCTATTCAAGCCCAAGTAATTCAGTGTCTCCCATGATGCCTAATGCCTACTTTTGTTCTAGGAGTGCAGTAACTTCTATAATCTCCTTTTTAGAATTAGTAGGGATATAAATGTTCTTTTGTTAGAGAGCTAATTGGTGTCTAAACAATTTAAGCTTCTAAAATAATCTGAACATTGCTAAATCTTCTATATCTGATTTCCATACCTCACTTATGAAGTTACGAATTTGTCCTTCACGACATCAGCGGGATTGAAACTTGAATCTCCTATTTGATCTCTTTGATTGGTTGTTAGTTTCCAAAAGAAGGGGGCATGATCAGAACCTGTCTCTAATGATCTAAAGACAGTGGGTTGAGAGTATAATTGGGACCAAGATTTATCAACAAGCACTTTGTCAAGTCTTTCCTGAATTAGTTCACCATGCTTGCGTCTATTACTTTAAGTAAATGTTCTACCCATCATTCCCAAATCAATCAATGAATTATTTTCAATAAAATAATTAAAGTCAGCAATAGAAGAATGAAATTTAGAATTACCACCAAGTTTCTCACCTTGTTCAATAATGGAATTGAAATCACTAACAATAATCGATATACCTTGGAGTTGGGAGAACATCAAAGAGATTTCTTGAAACTGGGATAGACAAATATTTTCATTGTAATTTAAATAAATGCCGACTAAGTTCCATTCAATATTGAAAGGGACATCTTTTCTCAAGGCAACAATACAGAACTCAGAACAACTGATAATCTGAATAATAAAATCATCCTTCCATGCCAACGCAAGTCCACCCGCACTACCATGATGACATGCCATTTTGTGCATATTTTCTATACTTTTTCATACAAGAAATTGATGATTAATGCTTAATTATTGAGTATTTTAGTGCTTAAATACTATATTTCTTTGATCTTTTGATTTGATAACCTTTGTAGGAAATAAGTGGAAAAAGAAGCAAAACAAAAGCACAAATTAAGCTCAAAAGGAGAAAAGAGGAATTCTGGGGCACACTTTGAAGTTTGAGCACGCTTTAGAGCCTTAGGCCACGCTTTAAAAAGCGTGGCCCATGATTAAATCAAGGAAGCGTGCTCTGTTTTCACAATGAGCGCTCTTGGCGCGAGAGCGCTATGTTCTTTTTCAAAGAGCGCTTGCGATAGTGGAGCAAGCAAAATTCGTAAGTGACGCGTACGCGTAGGCCACGCGTACGCGTCGAAGCTACAACTCTGGAAGACCACGCGTACGTGTCGGTGGGATATTTCTGAAAAAGCACGCGAAAGCGTGAATGAAGCGCATCGTGGAAGTAAAGTTTTTGAAGACTACGCGTACGCGTAGGGGACGCATACGCGTGGGGAGCACTCATATTGAAAGCGCTACGCTCTTTTGGAGAGCGCTGATATGGACGCGCACGCGTAGAGCACGCTTACGCGTCACAAGAGCAAATGTTGAAGGCTACGCGTACGCGTGGGGGACGCGTACGCGTAGATGTGCCAAAATGCAAAAGGACGCCCACGCGTATGGGATGTGTACGCGTGGGTATAAAAGCACTCCGTTCTCTAAATGAACGCTATGCTCTCCTGGAAGTGCATTTCTGCTAAAATTAGCTTCATTCCAAGCCCATTTGAACTACAAGCAAGCAAGCCCACTTCGATCACTCAATGAAGACCACAAGGATTATCTAGAATAGGAATTTCAATTAATTGTAATTTGTTTTGAATTTCATTTCAATTTGTGATTTAGGAAAGCCTATATAAAGGCTTTAGTTTCAGAAGAAAAAAGAGGATCTGGCACTGGAGTACAGTAGGAGTAGTAGTAGTAGTAGTAGTAGTAGTAAGAGTAGGAGTAGGAATAGAATAGAAGGCTCTTGTAAACACTTACCTTTCTGCACTTTTATATTTCAGTATTGAATTCAATTTAGCTTATGCAAATTTTAATTTCTGCAATTCTCTTCTGCAACTTTCCTTTCTGCCAATTTTATATTTTAGTTCTTATTGAGCTTGATTTACTTTCCTGCAATTTACATTTCCTTCAAGTGTTTTTAGAGCTATGATCCACTGAACCCCAATCACTAAGGGATGAGCTCTGTTATGATTCACATGATTTAGTGAATTTCTTCTTCTTCTCAGTTCAATTGAGTAGCTATAGGATATCCTCTATTTTGATTGAGATTCATCCACTCCGGAAGGGGGTTTGAATCTGTTGAATGCTTGTGTGAGCCACAGAAGGGGAATCATGAGCATTAGAATTGAGGCTCTATCCTTCACTACTCTCTTGATCAACACCATTTGGGAGGAATTGAGATCTTGAGACTTAGTGTGACTTATGGATGAGAGACAAGCATTTAACCTCTTCTCATGACAATTAGATCAAGCAATTGGCAAGATTGATTGTGATTAGAGAGATTGGATTGCCAAGGAATTGGGATCCAATCAATTTCAATCTGCCATAGATCTACTCATATGATTGAGAAAGGAGTTGAAACCCATTTGATTCATTGTGGATTATGATATCTCCAATCGTTAATGAGTTTTTCTTTCTGTTAATTGTTTTTGAGTCCATTTCAGTTGCTTGATTTACTGCTCTTTTTAATTTCCCAGCACCTAGTCCCTTTACATTTGATGCAATTTACATTCTGCACTTTAAATTCCATGCAATTTACATTCTGTTAGTTCAATTTCACTCAATTCACAACTGTTAGCTTGACTAGAATAACCACCTAACTAAATTTGCTTGATCCATCAATCCCTGTGGGATTGGTGCATGGAATTGTGATCGCGCTTTTCACAACTCCGCACAACTAACCAGCAAGTACACTGGGTCGTCCAAGTAATAAAACCTTATGCAAGTAAGGGTCGATCCCACTGAGATTGTCGGCTTGAAGCAAGCTATGGTCATCCTGTAAATTTTAGTCAGGCGGATTCAAATGGTGATGAGGTTTTGATAATTAAAAGATAAATAAAACATAAAATAAAATAAAGATACTTATGTAATTCATTGGTGGGAATTTCAGATAAGCGTTTGGAGATGCTTTGTTGCTTTTGAACCTTTGCTTTCCTACTGTCTTCATCCAATCATGCGTGCTCCCTTCCATGGCAAGCTGTATGATCCTCTCAGTGAAAATGGTCCAAGTACGGTTTCTGCACGGCTAATCAACTGTCGGATTTCTCGTCCCGGATGAAAAATACCAGGTACAGCTACCGCACGGCTAATCATCTATCGGTTCTCACTTGTGTCTGAATAGGATCTCTCTATCCTTTTGCACACTGTCACTGCGCCCAACATTCACGAGTTTGAAGCTCGTAACAGTCATCCCTTCCCAGATCCTACTCGAAATACCACAGACAAGGTTTAGACTTTCCGAATCTCAGGAATGTTGCCAATTCGTTTTAGCCTCTACCACGAAGGTTCTAACCTCACGGACTCGGTCCGTGGATCAGAGACCCTAGAGATTATACTCCAGCTGTCATCCAATGACTACGTTGAACATCATGTAGACCGCTTGTGGTTGTCAGGCACGCGGATCTTGGCTAAGCGAGTAACGAAGATAGTGGGTGATTGTCACGGGTCACCCTTTCATTCTGACTTAACTGAATTAAGTACGAGAGTATATCTTGGAGAAGAAGTAAGCGTGAATTGAAAGAGAAACAATAGTACTTGCATTAATTCATGAAGAACAACAGAGCTCCGCACCTTAATCTATGAGGTGTAGAAACTCCACCATAGAAAATATATAAGAGAAAAAGGTATAGGCATGGCCGTGTGGCCAGCCTCCCAATGGCATAAGCTTCTCAAGTGTGTGAACACAATAGTAAAAAGTGCTATTTATACTAAACTAGTTACTAGGGATTACAGAAAATAAGTAACTAAGTGCAGATAGTACAGAAATCTACTTTCGGGGCCCACTTGGTGTGTGCTTGGGTTGAGCATTGAGCTTTACATGTGCATAGGTCTTTTCAAGAGTTAAAAGCCAGCTTGGGTGCTAGTTCTAGCGTTTTATTCCAGAAAAGGGTCTCTGGCTGGCGTTTGGACGCTAGTTTGGGCCATCAAATCTCAGAAAAAGTATGGACTATTATATATTGCTGGAAAGACCAAGATGTCTACTTTCAACGCAATTAAGAGCACATCAATTGGGCTTCTGTTGCTCCAAAAAATCCCCTTCGAGTGCAGGAGGGTCAAAATCCAATAGTATCTGCAGTCCTTTCTCAGCCTCTGAATTAGACTTTTGCTCAGGTCCCTCAATTTCAGCCAGAAAATACCTAAAATTATAGAAAAATACACAAACTCATAGTAATGTCCATAAATGTGATTTTTGCATAAAAACTAATAAAAATATAATAAAAAGTAACTAAAACATACTAAAAACTATGTAAAAATAATGCCAAAAAGGGTATAAAAAATCCGCTCATCACAATACCAAACTTAAATTGTTTCTTGTCCCCAAGCAACCAAAAACAAAATAGGATAAAAAGAAGAGAAAATACAACAAATTTCAAAATATCAATGAAGCTTAGTTTCAATTAGATTAGCGGGACTAGTAGCTTTTTGCTTCTGAACAGTTTTGGCATCTCACTTTATCCTTTGAAGTTCAGAATGATTCGCATCCATAGGAACTCAGAATTCAGATAGTGTTATTGATTCTACTAGTTTAGTATGTTGATTCTTGAACACAACTACTTTATGAGTCTTGGCCGTGACCCCTAAGCATTTTGTTTTCCAGTATTACCACCGGATACAAAAATGCCATAGACACATAACTGGGTGAACCTTTTCAGGTTGTAACTCAGCTTTGCTAGAGTCCCCAGTTAGAGGTGCCCAGAGTTCTTAAGCACACACGTTTTGCTTTGGACCACGACTTTAACCGCTCAGTCTCAAGCTTTTCACTTGACACCTTCACGCCACAAGCACATGATCAGGGACAGCTTGATTTAGCCGCTTAGGCCGGGATTTTATTCCTTTGGGCCCTCCTATCCATTAATGCTCAAAGCCTCGGATCCTTTTTACCCTTGACTTTTAGTTTAAAGGGTTATTGGCTTTTTTCTCTTGCCTTTTGGTTTAAAGAGCTATTGGCTTTTTCTACTTGCTTTTTCTTTTTCTTTCTTTTTCTTTATATTTCCCCCTTTTTTTTCCGGAAGCTTTGTGTTTTTCACTGCTTTTTCTTACTTCAAGAATCAATTTTATGATTTTCAGATTATCAATAACATTTCTCTTTTTTTTCATTATTCTTTCAAGAGCCAACAATTTTAACATTCATAAACTTCACTATCAAAAATATGCACTGTTCAAGCATTCATTCAGAAAATAAAGAGTATTGCCACCACATCAAAATAATTAAACTAATTTCAAGATAAATTTCGAAATTATGCACTTCTTGTTCTTTTGCAAATAAAAAACATTTTTCATTTAAGAAAGGTGAGAGATTCATGGAATCATTCATAGCTTTAAGACATAGACTCTAAACACTAATGATCATGTAATGAAGACACAAACATAGTCAAAACATAAAGCATAAAAGGAAAACAGAAAAGAAAATAAACAAGGAGATTAAAGAACGGGTCCACCTCAGTGATGGTGGCTTCTTCTTCCTCTTGAAGAACCAATGGAGTTTTTGAGCTCCTTTATGTCTCTTCCTTGGCTTTGTTGCTCTTCTTCCTAGAGGTTTCTCTGGCCTTAGGTGCCATTAATGGTTATGAAAAGCAAAAAGCTGAGCTTTTCCATACCAAACTTAAAAGCTTTGCTCATCCTCGAGCAAAATAAAATAGAAGAGAGTAGAAGAAGAATGATGCAATTAATTTTGAAAACTTATTACTATATGCAAGAAAAATTAAAAAGAGTTGAAAAGAATTTTGAAAAGATATGTAAGTTTTGAAAACGTTTTGGAAGGAATTGAAAAGAATTGAAAAAGAATTAAAAAGAATTGGAAAGATTATTAATTTTTGAAAATAGAAATTGAAAGATGAATGTTTAAAATATGTTTGTTGCAGAAAATTATGAATTAAAACATGAAAAATTAAAAAAAATTGAATTGTAAACAAAATTACCTCCCTTGTGTTATCATGGCGTTAAACACCCAGAATAGTATCCATTCTAGCGTTTAACGCCCACTTGACTGCCTTTTGGGGTGTTTAACGCCCAGCCAGATACCCTGGCTCACGTTAAATGCCAGGAATCCTTCTTTACTGGGCATTTTTCTAAATGCCCAGAATGCTGCCATTTCTGGCGTTAAACACCCAGAATGCTGCCTGCATGGGCGTTAAACACCCATTCTGCTATCCTTACTGGCGTTTAAATGCCAGTAAGCCTGTCCTCCAGGGTGTGCTGTTTTTGATGCTGTTTTTGATTCCGCTTTAATTCTGCAGCTGTTTTTATGACTCCACATGATCATCAACCTAAAGAAAACATAAAATAACAATGGAAAATAAATGTCTATAAAAAATAAATATAACATTGGGTTGCCTCCCAATAAGCGCTTCTTTAATGTCAGTAGCTTGACAGTGAGCTCTTAGAGAGCTTCACAGAGACTCAGAGCATGATGGTGGCCTCCCAACACCAAACTTAGAGTTTGAGTGTGGGGGCTCTGCTTGACTCTGTATTTAGAGAAGTTTTTCATGCTTCCTCTCCATGGTTACAAAAGAAGATCCTTGAGCCTTAAACACAAGGTAGTCCTCATTCAATTGAAGGACTAAATCTCCTCTGTCCACATCAATCACAGCTCTTGGTGTGGCTAGGAAGGGTCTTCCAAGGATGATGGATTCATCCTCATCCTTCCCAGTGTCTAGGATTATGAAGTCAGCAGGGATGTAAAGGCATTCAACCTTCACTAAGACATCCTCTACAAGTCTATAAGCCTGTTTCTTTGATTTGTCTACCATCTCTAGTGAGATTCTTGCAGCTTGTACCTCAAAGATCCCTAGTTTCTCCATTACAGAGAGTGGCATGAGGTTTATACCTGACCCCAGGTCACACAGAGCCTTCTCAAAGGTCATGGTGCCTATGGTGCAAGGAATTAAAAACCTTCCGGGATCCGGTTTCTTTTGAGGTAATTTCTGCTGAACCAGTGTATTGAGTTCCTTAATGAGCAATGGAGGTTCCTCCTCCCAAGTCTCATTACTAAATAACTTGGCACTCAGCTTCATGATTGCTCCTAGATACCGAGCAACTTGCTCTTCAACAATATCTTCATCCTATTCAGAGGAAGAATACTCATCAGAGCTCATGAACTGTAGCATTAAGTTCCATGGAATCTCTATGATCTCTATATGAGTCTCAGATTCCTTTAGTTCCTCAATAGGGAACTCCTTATTGGTCAGTGGACGTCCAGCAAGGTCTTCCTCACTGGAAATCACTGCCTTTTTACTCTCTCCAGGTTCGGCCACTCTGGATATAGTTATGGCCTTGCACTCTCCTTTGGGATTCTCTTCTGTACTGCTTGGGAGAGTACTAGGAGGAGTTTCAGTAACTCTTTTACTCAGTTGACCCTCTTGTGCCTCCAGATTTCTAATGAAGGACCTTGTTTCATTTATGAAACTGTGAGTGGTCCTCGTTAGATCAGAGACTATGGTTGCTAAGTTAGAGAGGCTATGCCTAGAATTCTCTGACTGTTGCTGAGACGATGATGGAAAAGGTTTGCTATTGCCAAACCGAATTCTCCCACCATTATTATTATTGAAGCCTTGATTAGGTTTCTGCTGATCATTCTATGAGAAATTTGGATGATTTTTCCATGAAGGATTATAGGTGTTTCCATAGGATTCTCTCATGTAATTCACCTCTTCCATTCCAGGATTCTCAAGATCATAAGCTTCTCCTTCAGAGGAGGCTTCTTTAGTGCTGCCGGATGTAGCTTGCAATCCAGTCAGATTCTAAGAAATCATATTGACTTGTTCAGTCAATATTTTATTCTGAGCCAATATAGCATTTAGAGTATCAATCTCAAGAACTCCTTTCTTCTGAGTCATCCCATTATTCACAAGATTTCATTCAGAAGTATACATGAACTGGTTTTTTGCAACCATGTCAATGAGTTCCTGGGCTTCTGCAGGTGTTTTCTTTAGATGAACAGATCCACCAGCAGAGTGGTCCAATGACATCTTGGACAATTCAGACAAACCATCATAGAATATACCTAAGATGCTCTATTCTGAAAGCATGTTAGAAGGACACCTTCTAATCAATTGCTTGTATCTTTCCCAAGCTTCATAGAGGGATTCACTTTCCTTCTATCTGAAGCTTTGGACTTCCACTCTAAGCTTGCTCATCTTTTGAGGTGGAAAGAATTTGGCCAAGAAAGCATTGACTAACTTTTCCCAAGAGTTCAGGCTTTCTCTAGGTTGTGAGTCCAACCATATCCTAGCTTTGTCTCTTACAACAAAGGGGAAAAGCATAAGTCTATAGACCTCGGAATCAACCCCATTGGTCTTAACAGTGTCACAGATTTGCAAGAATTCAGCTAAAAACTGATGAGGATCTTCCAATGGAAGTCCATGAAACTTGCAATTCTGCTGCATTAGAGAAACCAATTGAGGCTTAAGCTCAAAGTTGTTTGATCCAATTGCAGAAATTGAGATGCTTCTTCCATAGAAGTCGGAAGTTGGTGCAGTAAAGTCACCAAGCATCTTCCTTGCATCTCTGGAATTGTTGTTGGGTTTGGCTGCCATGTCTGCTTCTTTTTCAAAATTTTCTATAAGGTCCTCTCTGGAGTGTTGTGCTTTAGCTTCTCTTAGCTTCCTCTTCAGAGTCCTTTCAAGTGCAGGATCAGCTTCAACAAGAATGTCTTTATCCCTATTCATGCTCATATGAAAAAGAAGATAACAGAAAAGAAGAGGAATCCTCTATGTCATAGTATAGAGATTCCTTTATGTGTCAGAGGAAAAGAAGAATAGAATGAAGAAGGAAGAAGAATAAATTCGAACACAGAGAGATAGAGAGAGGGTTCGAAATATTAGATGAGTAGAAGAGAAGTGTTAGTGAATAAATAAAATAAATAGAAAGAGATGAGAGAGAGAGTATTTGAATATTAATTATAAGAAAAAAAATATTTTTGTTTTTATTTTAATTATAAGTTAGAATTTGAAATTTAAGAGAAGAAATAAAAGCAAATTGAAAACTAAATAAATTAATAAATTAAAAAGATTTTTAAAAAAATTGTTAGCTAGTTTTCGAAATTAATGAGAGAGAAAAGTAGTTAGGTGGTTTTGAAAAAGATAAGAAATAGTAAACTTTTTAAAATCAAACAAAAAGTCAAGTAGTTAATTGAAAAAGATTTGAAAATAAAAAAGATAAGAAGTCAGAAAAAAATTTTGAAATTAAAATTTTAAAAAGATATGAGTGAAATTTATTTTGAAAAAGAATTGAAAAGGAAATTAAAAAGATTTGATTTTTAAAATTAAAGTTTATGACTTGACTAACAAGAAACTAAAAGATATGGTTCTAGAATTTAAAGATTGAACCTTTCTTAACAAGAAAGTAACAAACTTGAAATTTTTGAATCAAAACATTAATTGTTAGTAAAGTTTTCGAAAATATGAAATAAAATTAAGAAAAAGATTTTGAAAAGTTAGTTTTAAAATTTCGAAAACATTAAAAGAAAAATGAAAAAGATTTTGAAAAATTTTAAGAAAGAAATTCGACAATCATAAGAAAAATGAAAAAGAATTGATTTTGAAAAAGATTTGAAAAGATAAAGTTTTTAAATTGAAATTTTGACTTGACTAACAAGAAACAACTAAATTTTAAAAATTTTTGACCAAGTCAACTCAAAATTTCGAAAATTATGGGAAGAATAAGGAAAGATATTTTTTTATTTTTTGAATTTTTAATGAGGAGAGAGAAAAACAACAAAATGACACATGACATAAAAATTTAAGATCAAATCAAATAATGCATGCAAGAACACTTTGAATGTCAGGATGAACACCAAGATCATGATGATCATTAAGAACATATTTTTGAAAATTTTTAAGAAAAGAAACACATGCAAGACACCAAACTTAGAAATTTTTAATGTTTAGACACTATGAATTCGAAAATGCATATGAAAAACAACAAAAAAACACAAAACAAGAAAATCACAAGATTAAACAAAGAAAATCATCAAGAACAACTCGAAGATCAAGAAAGAACACATGATGAATTTTCGAAAATTTAAGAAAAATTCAAAATATGCAATTGACACCAAACTTAAAATTTGACACTAGACTCAAACAAGAAACATAAATTTTTTTTGGTTTTTATGGTTTTATTAAATATTTTTATTTTTTTTCAAAATTATTTTGGAAAAAGAAAATAAAGAAATTCAAAACTTTTAATAAGAATTCTAGGATTCATGCAATGTTAGTCTAAAGTTTCGGTCCAAAAGAATTAGACATGGCCAAATGGCCAGCCAAGCTTTAGCAAAACACTGTAAATAACAATATCAGATTTAAGAATCCAAAGGCTCATGCAATGTTATTCTAAAGCTTCGGTCCAAAAGAATTAGACATGGCCAAATGGCCAGCCAAGCTTTAGCATAACAAATACAGACATGTCCTTTTTACAATGGAAAGTGAAAACCTCAGTCCAAAAGATTAGACAAGGCTTAACAACCAGCCAGGTTTCAACATATCTCATGAAGCTCTAGAATTCATTCTTAAAAATTTTTTGAATGGTTTTTTTCGAAAACACATTATTTTTTTTCGAAAATAAAAATAAAAAGCTTAAACATAAAATAAAATTATCCAATCTAAGCAACAAGATGAACCGTTAGTTGTTCAAACTCGAACAATCCCCGGCAATGGTGCCAAAAACATGGTGCACGGAATTGTGATCGCACTTTTCACAACTCCGCACAACTAACCAGCAAGTGCACTGGGTCGTCTAAGTAATAAAACCTTACATGAGTAAGGATCGATCCCACAGAGATTGTCGGCTTGAAGTAAGCTATGGTCATCTTGTAAATCTTAGTCAGGCGGATTCAAATGGTGATGAGGTTTTGATAATTAAAAGATAAATAAAACATAAAATAAAATAAAGATACTTATGTAATTCATTGGTGGGAATTTCAAATAACCATTTGGAGATGCTTTATTGCTTCTGAACCTCTGCTTTCCTACTGTCTTCATCCAATCATGCGTGCTCCCTTCCATGGCAAGCTGTATGATCCTCTCAATGAAAATGGTCCAAGTACAGTTTCTGCACAGCTAATCAACTGTCGAATTTCTCGTCTCGGATGAAAAATACAAGGTACAGCTACCGCATGGCTAATCATCTGTTGGCTCTCACTTGTGTCGGAATAGGACCTCTCTATCCTTTGAAGCTCGTAACAGTCATCCCTTCCCAAATCCTACTCGGAATACCACAGACAAGGTTTAGACTTTCCAAATCTAAAGAATGCTGCCAATTGGTTCTAGCCTCTACCACGAAGGATCTAACCTCACGGACTCGGTCCGTGGATCAGAGACCCAAGAGATTATACTCCGACTGTCATCCAATGACTACGTTGAACATCATGTAGACCGCTTGTGCTTGTCAAGCACGTGGATCTTGGCTAAGTGAGTAACGAAGATAGTGGGTGATTGTCACGGGTCACCCCTTCATTCTGACTTAACTGAATTAAGTACAAGAGTATATCTTGGAAAAGAAGTAAGCATGAATTGAAAGAGAAACAATAGTACTTGCATTAATTCATGAAGAACAGCAGAGCTCCACACCTTAATCTATGAGGTGTAGAAAATCCACCGTAGAAAATACATAAGAGAAAAATGTCTAGGCATGGCCATGTGGCCAGCCACCCAATGGCATAAGCTTCTCAAGTGTGTGAATACAATAGTAAAAAGTGCTATTTATACTAAACTAGTTACTATGGATTATAGAAAATAAGTAACTAAGTACAGATAGTGCAGAAATCCACTTCCGAGGCCCACTTGTTGTATGCTTGGGCTGAGCATTGAGCTTTATACGTGCACAGGTCTTTTCTAGAGTTAAACGTCAGCTTGGGTGCCAGTTTGGGCGTTTAACTCCAGTTCTGGTGCCAGTTCTGGCGTTTTACGCTAGAAAAGTGTCTCTGACTGGCGTTTGGACGCCAGTTTGGACCATCAAATCTCAGGAAAAGTATGGACTATTATATATTGCTGGAAAGCCCAAGATGTCTTCTTTCTAACGCAATTGAAAGCGCACCAATTGGGTATCTGTAGCTTCAAAAAATCCACTTCGAGTGCAGGAGGGTTAGAATCCAACAGCATCTGCAGTCCTTTCTCAGCCTCTGAATCAGACTTTTGCTCAGGTCCCTTAATTTTAGCCAGAGAATACCTGAAATTACAGAAAAATACACAAACTCATAGTAAAGTCTAGAAATGTGATTTTTGCATAAAAACTAATAAAAATATAATAAAAAGTAACTAAAACATACTAAAAACTATGTAAAAACAATGCCAAAAAGGGTATAAAATATCCGCTCATCAGGGATCGACCTCACTTTTGTGAGTTTTACTACTTGATGCAACATGGTATACTTTCCGGTTAGTTTGTGCAAAATTCAATTTTTCGTCATCAAGTTTTTAGCGCCATTGCCAGGGATTGATTTAGATCAACAATGATTAAGTGGGTGATAAGTTTAGATTAAGCATTTTCTTTATTTTTCTCATTTAAGTGCTTTTAATTTTTTGTTTGCTACTAATACTAAGGTGTTTGTGTTATTGCCTCACTGAGAAATTTTTCTCTATGACATGAGGAGTTTTAATTTTCCTTGATGATTGTGTTTCACAAAATTCAAATGGAATTTACCTCTTCTTTTGATCAAACAAATTTCATGGGATATTGCCCACCATCACCAAATGACTATTCTAATGGTGGCTGGGAATATCACCAAGAAATGATAGATTATGAGCAATCCAACCAGTGGAGATATGCTTTAGGGCCACAAAATAATCAAGACAACTCCATGAGATACTACCCAACACCACAAAATAATTCATGTCATTATGCTAATGGTGGATGGGAGTATCAACAAGGAATGATAGAATATGAACACCTCCCAGAGCCACAAAATGACTCATATTGCTATGACAACTATTCATGCTGTGGCTGGGAGGGTCAAAACAAAGAGATCTTAATGATCCATATTTTGCTCATCAAGAGACATCATTATTGGATTATGCTGCCAATACATTCATGCAAGATTACTCCCCAATGCCACAAAATGATCCACACTGTGATGAATTCAACAATCACTCAAGTTGTGGGTGGGAGGATCAAAATTAAAGAGCATTTACTAGTTCATACTCCTTCAATGCATTCATGTAAAATTGTCCAACCTTACCTCCCAGTTTTTCATTTGAAAATTCTTCATCATTTGACTATGCCTCAACATAAAGTTTTCTCCAAAATCCATACAACTCATTTCACTAACCACAAAATTCATTACATTACACAGAAGGCTCACTTCAACATTCACAAAATTCACTTCATAATTCACAAGACTCATTCCATACCTCTCAAAATAACTTCACCATAACACATCCATATCCACAAAATTACTCTCAACCTTCATCTCTTGAGCTAGTAGAGGATCTCCTTCAAAAGTCTAGAGAAATATTGGAAAGACAAGAGCAATCTTGGAAATAACAAGAAATCCTCCTCAAGAAGATGGATGGGCACTTAGAGAAAATAAGGAGAAACTTAGGATTTCCAAGCATTGAGGATGAAGAGCAATCTGTGAGCGAGGAAGTGGAAGAAAAGTCCCTGTACCAAATGAAACTTCAATGGAGAAGGAGGTTGTGGAGGTATTTGAACCTGTGAATCTAAATCAACAGAGGCTACTTGAAGTGATAGAAGAACATGAAAATCCCCTCCCAATGGACTCAATGGAAAATCATGAAGAAGAAAAGGAGGAAGACAATTAAGGGAATCCACATTCAATTGAAGCAGAGAGCTACATAGAAGAAGGGTTCATCGAATCACCAATGCAAGAAGCTTTTGATAAATAGAACACTCTAACCATCACACAACACTCAAGTCTTGATATCCAAGAACTGAAGGCAACTAACGACAACACCAAAAAGAGGATTGAGACCAAGATACCAAGGATAACATTCATAAAGAAGAAAAGGTCAACTGCAAATAATCCAACCCCTACCCCAACAAGCTAGTTCAATCAAGAAAATAACACAAGGAAGCTTACTAGAAAGAGACCAAGAAGGGGGATACTGATGAATGATTTTATGCTGGTGTAGAATTTATCAATGAATCCAGTTGTAGTATAGCCTAAACCGACATGCAACTCCTCATCAAACAATCAAAAATCAATAACCGAGAGTATGACTCTCGAGTCCTTCTCCCTAGGAGTGCTCCAAGATGTACATTGTTGATTAGAAAGTGTATTAGTGTTTGGAGTTTCATATAAGAAAAGAACAAACTAGTAGTGTGAATGAAAATCAAACTATATAAAGGCCTTAGCTAGAATTGAGAATTGGACTTCCTATCATCATTATTTCTATCAATTATAATCACAATTAGTTATTCCTTCACTTAGTTAACCTTTATTATTAAGGAAAGTCAAGTGAAAGTAATCAATTTGGATTCACAAATCCTAGCCTAACCCTAAGGAAGTCTAGCTTTAGTGGCATGCAAATCAACTAGCATTTTCTAATTGACAATCAACAAAGGACATTATAACTCAAGTGTCTCCAATGTCTCAACTTCCAAGCCAAGTAAGAAAAGTCTACTCCATAGTTAAAGTTGGAATTTTCTCAAACACTTGGAGAGCAATGATGAGAGTCATTGCAAAATTGAGAATAAACTTGAAATCAAAGGTGTCCACTACAAGAGATTAACAACAATCCAACAATTGAAGGCTAAGAACTTGAATTACCTCAGTGTATCAATGGAAATAGAAGTAACAACATCCAAAAGCTAGATCCACAAGTAACTTGAACAACAAGAACTAAATTGAGAATAGTAGAGTCTAGATCTATAATTGGAAGCAATGTAGAGTGAATTAACAATAGATCCCACCAATGAATACAAGAGAATTGGAAATTTGAGAGGCAAAAACCCTAGAGAGAGGCTAGATAGAAGGTAGACTTTCTCTCTCTACAAAAATGTAACTTCCAACTAAAAATATCTAAAAATGAGTCAATAGATGTGGATCCCTTCAATCCTTGGTCTTCTTATGCCTTTTTCCGCCAGAATTCTGCTCCAAACAAGGTCTGTAACTGCCCTGAAATCGCTAGTCATGTTTTCTCTTTAAAACTCACGTGCGGCATCGACGCGTACACGCACGGAACGCACACGCGTCCCTGGGGGTTTTGCAAGCCACGTGCATGCATCAAGCGTGCACGCACGTCCATGAGGGTTTGGCTCAGCCATATAAATGCCCCGGCTCCCGGCTTCGGCTCTTTCGCACTGATCTTGATGGCACGCATCCACGCGTATGCACAAGGTACGCGTACGCGTCGGCGCTAAAATTCCAAAGCTTCATTTTCCATGCTCCTTCCCTTCATGCATGCTTCCTTCCTTTCCTCTAGACCATCCCTGCCCTATAAGCTCTGAAATCACTTAACAAATGGATTACGACATCGAATGGTAATGGAGGATGATTAAAAATACGTCAACTTTAACGTAAAGAAGCATGTTTTCATGCATGAGGCAAAGTTGAGAAAGGAACACAAAATCATGCATTTTTATACGAACAAGTGTGAAAGACCATTGATAAAACCCTAAAATCCATACAAGATAAACCCTAAAAACGGGATTTATCAACCTCCCCACACTTAAATGATAACATGTCCTCATGCTAAAGGAAAGCAGAAAACCAAAGGATCACGAGAGAATAAGATTTATGGGATGCAACCTTCCTACATGAATGCAACTAAGATAAATGCCACTATCTACTTGGTTAAAAGCAAATCAATCTTCCAAGAGCATACATAAGTGCGTAGGGCAAAATGACTATGATATATGAAGTCTACCAATTCAAACATCAAAGTGAGATGTGCATGACTTGCATGAAGAATGCCCGTGAGAGCCGGGAACAAGGAATTGGGCTTTGAACCCTCACTGGGAACACTCAATTCTCCTCTATTTCATGCTTTTCAAGATTTGTTCTTCATCTAACAATCAACAAATATTTCATGCATTCATACAAATATCATGAGGTCTTTCTCATAGGTTGTAATGGGGCTAGGGTTAAGGTAGGATGCATATATGGTTAAGTGGGCTTGAATTTGAATCTTTGATTAACTTAAACTTCCCACCTAACCTATGACAACCTATACAATTCCAAAGCTAACCTAACTACCCATTTTTCACTTTTTCACATACTCATGCATTTTCTTTTTATTTCACAACACATATGTATTGATTTTTATTGAACTTTACTTTGGGGCATTTTGTCCCCACTTTATCTCTTTCTTTTTCTTTTTTTTTCTTTTTCTATTTTTTTCTTCTTTTTTTTCGATATATATATTTTTTCTTTTTCTTTTCCTTTTGTTTTTTTTCTCATTTTTCTTTCTTTCAAACTATATACAAGAACATCAATGCATAAGGTCTATACATTTAATAAATATATGAGTACGCATCCAATTCCCAATATTTTCAAAATCAATACAAAACTACCCTTTTATTCAACAAATGTCCCAAGTTTTTCCACACTTGAATGATACACACTCACTAGCCTAAGCTAACCAAAGATCCAAATAAGGACATTTATTATTTTCCGCTTTAAGGCTTGTAATGTGCTAAATTAAGAACAAGTGGGTTAATCGTAGGCTCAAATTGGCTAACAATGGAAGATAAAAGGTAAGGCTATTTGGGCAAGTGAGCTAATGAAACAATGGCCTCAATCATATAAATGCATTAATACAAGGAATAATAGACATATAGAATTAAATAAATCAAGGATCACAATCATAGAAAGAGAACAATTGCACACAAGAAGGAAACTAAGTGGTTATAAGAGGTAACCACATCATTAGACTCAAATCTCACTTGCTTGTGTGTTCTTAGCTCAAAATTCATGTTCCAAGTTACATTCTTCAAGAAAGTTCAACAAAATTTTTTTCAAATTGGTAGGATGCCTGATAAACCCATATTTTATGATATATTTTGTGCTTAATTTGAGTGATTTATTCAATCCTTCACCCACTTATTCATATTAATTGCATGGTTTTACTTTCCCTTCCTTATTATGTGCTGTATGTGAAAAACATGTTTCCTATGCTTTAATATTAATTATTTTTAATTACCTTTATTTCCATTCGATGCCGTGATTAGTGCGTTGAGTAGTTTCAGATCTTCTAAGGTAGGAATGACCTAAAGGATGGAAAGGAAACATACAAAAATGGAAGGAAAGCACAAAACGGAGCTTCTGAAGAAACTGGCATCCACGCGATCGCATGGACGAAGCGATGGCGCGCCAAGCGCGAATCAGCAGCGACGCGGCCGCATGACTAACGCAACTGCGCACCTTAAGCAGAACGCACATAACGCGGCCGCATGACTGACGCGACCGCGTGGCAAAGAAATGCTCCGAATGACGCGACCGCGTGACAGAGGCCACGCACCAGAAATTGCAGAAAACGCTCATAGCGAATTCTGAAGCCCTTTTTGGCCCAAATCCAAGTCAAGAAGGCAAAGACCAAAGGTTACAAAGTGGGGGAACGCATCCATTCAAAGAGAGCTCGCCAATTTTCACTTTCCATGATTTAGATTTAGTTTGAGAGAGGTTCTCTCCTCTCTCTCTTAGGATTAGGATTAGGATTTAGGACTTCTCTTAGTTTGTAAGAGTGACTCTCGATCCAGGTTTAATATTTACTTCAATGCTTTTATTCGTTCCTATAAATGTTGTCAACTTGACTTATGAATCCTTTCCATGTTATGATTTGAATTAATGATTATTTGAGGTATTTCAGTTATTGATTGCTTTCTCCTTAATTTGTGTTACCATTGCTTTCTATCTAAGGACATTTTTTATTCCAACAATTTTACTTTTTCCCTTTTGGTCTTGGTTAAGAAATCAGTAACTCAACATTATTAAACTCAGCATAATTGATAATCGTTATCTTGCTAATTGAACTGAACTTCAATAATCCCAACTTTTTCTTAGGAAATAAATAGGATTCGAAGGTCAAACTAATTAGTCCCTTGACTTTCCTTTACTTTAGTAAAGGTTAACTAAGTGGAATTTAGATTCAATTTTCATTATTGTTGAGAGAGATAACTAAGTTGGACTTCCAATTTCTCTTACCTTGCCAAAAGATTGCTTTACAGTATTTATTTACTTTAATTGCCATCTACTTCACCTGTCATTTAAATCACTTGCTTCTCACCTTCTAAACCCCGATTACAATCTTTATAGCCAATAATAAGAACATACTTCCTTGCAGTTCCTTGAGAAGACGACCCGAGGTTTGAATACTCGGTTAACAATTTTTAAAGGGGTTTGTTACTTGTGACAACCAAAACGTTTGTAAGAAAGGTTGATTGCTTGGTTTAGTAACTATACTTACAACGAGAGTTTATTATAACCTCTAAACCATCAATCTTCAGTTCTTCAAAATGGCGCCGTTGCCCGGGAACTACTAACGTGTGCCTTATTATTGGTTATTGTAAATATTTTTCTTTTGCTTGTTTATTTATTTTTCCTTTTTCATCTTTATTTGCTACCATGAATTCTCACCCCTCTCGCTTTGAGTTTGGTTCTAACTTTGTTGAAGGAAATAGAAGTTACAGCAGGAATATGCATCAAGGTCAGACCAATCAAGGATGGATGGAGCCAAGAGGATTTAATCAACCCTTTAGGCAGCAACACCCTCCGAGATATCCTGGACAAAGACCATTCTACCGTGCATACCCAGCTGAAAGATATGGTGGACAACCTTGTAACTACCAACAAGCCCCACCCCGTGCATATAAACCATCCTTTCAACATAACCTCAAACCACCACACTCACAAGCTTCTCTTCACCATTCGCCACCATATGATCCTTCCTTACCCCAGTACCAATCCAATCACTCCCAATCACCACCACTTTCCTATGTATCATGCCCAAGTCCGGCAACCCGAGAAGCAAAGGTTCGTCTAAAGGAAACAATAAATAAATTTCAAACAACCATTCGACAACTGGAGCAAGTAGTAATTCAATGGGTTTCTAGACGCTCAAATACACAAAGATCAGCCACAGCCCCGTGTGAACAGTCTAACGAAGAGCGTAGCATGAAGGAAATACCAGAAACTCCAGTGGATAAGACAGAGAACGAATTCGTACTAGAACAAGTAGAAGAAGCTGTCATTGTTCAAGAAGAAGAGTTGGTTGAAGATCTAGGAGATGCTGAACCTCCATGGGAATCCAGAACTGAGGAGAACTCCGTCAAGGACGCTACAGTTGATGCTAAGGAGGATATTGTACAATCTCCAAGGCAAGTTGTTTATAAAGAATCAGACGGAATAACCCAGGACACAAATTCCCTTGATGATGATAGTCACAAGTCAAATTCTCTGAGATCGAAGAATCTTCCCCAAGTGAATATGAAGATGATGCGGAGGTAGATTTCTCTCAACCTCCAATCTATGACTCAAGTGATGAGGAAGACATAGAAGACTTCGACCAGGGTGATACTACATTTGAAGACTCTTACAAGGAAGTGGAAAAATTCACAGAAGAACCCAAGGGAGTAGAACTTATAGAACCACCAGAAACACCTATCCCAAGGCCATTACCACCTAAAACAAGCTTCAAGTGGGTACAATCCTTAACCTATAACTTTACTTATTCTCTTGAATATGGTTTGCTTGAAACAGATGGCCAGCTTAGAGCTCTTTGCGGCTTTAAGAGTAAGAGGGAAATGGCTCGTACTCAGAGTTGGTGCACAAGGTTCAATAAGGTTCCACGCTTCACCTCGAAGTACACGGATTGGTATCATGCTCCATTGCATGGATCACGGAGAACGTTTGGTCACCATGGTGAGATTCTACTTTCTAAACCGCCCGGATGGAAACATATAGATCAAGAAGGAGGCGGATTTAATAGCAAAGTTTGGGATCCTAGAATCTATTCTGACATTCGTCACCCCGGGAGCCTGAAAATTTGTCTGAAGCTGCTCAGAAGCTTTACATGCCTAGTATGGGACCCCGGAGGCTATTGACATTCCAAGCACTGGTGGAGATTTTTGGACGAATTTAAACACAAGCCACCATAACACGAAGCCCTTCCAATGTCCAACTTAAGGACTTTAACTAAAAGTGCTAGGTGGGAGACAACCCACCATGGTATGATCGTTCCTTTTGCAATTTTAATTTTATTTTGTTTTGTTTATTTTTGAATTTTATTTTTATTTTATTAAACCTGGAATCATGCACAGCATTCACATTAAGCATTGCATCCTGCATTCAAAAAAAAAAAAGGGATGCACGACGCGACCGCATGCCCCATGCGATCGCGTCATACTGCGAATACACTATCCACGCGACCGCGTCAACCACGCGGCCGCGTGCCTTAGAGATCGGCGTCAAAAATCTAACGTCCAGAGAGTTAGGCTGGAATCGTGCAGCCCTTGTGCGTTTTGCACAAATTGGCCCACGCGATCGCATGCCACATGCGATCGCGTCACTAATACAAAACCAATCCCACGCGACCGCGTGAGCGACGCGATCGCGTCGCATGGATTGCACAACACCCTAGGACGAGACAGAGAGTTGCGCTGAAACAGTGCTGGAGTCGTGCGTTTAGCACAATGTCCAGCGACGCGATCGCGCGACCCATGCGATCGCATCATTCCCTCTCCTACCCCTCTCACGCGATCGCGCGACCTACGCGATCGCGTCACCCCTATTTTCACCCCCACCACGCGACCGCGTCCCCCACGCGATCGCGTGGATTTGAAAATATAACCCCCCAGCCACGTGAACCCTATCAGTCGCGTAGCCCCCCAACCCTCTTCTCCCTCTCTTCCTCCTCTTCTCTCAACCACCACCCAACCACCATTGCCGCCGCCCCGACCACCACCCAGTCACCGCCACCGCCCAGACGCCGCCGCCACCGACCCCTTCCTCCCTCCCCTTCTTTCTTTCTCCTTCTTCCTCTTTCTCCCTCCTTCTCCGCCACTGCCCTCCGCCACTGCCCACCTCACACCGCCGCCCCCAACCCAGCCGCGCCTCCTCCGTCACCCACAAGCTACCCCCCTCCCTTCCTCTATCAATTACCCTAAACCCTATCCCCATTACCCCCTTAGCCACTGCCCCCTCAGCCGCCACCGCGCCGCCATACCCTTCCACCGTGCCGGATGCCGTCGCAGCCACCACCCAGCCGCTTTCTTACCCCATTCTACTCCTCACGCCTACCAGGTTCCGATGAATGCCACCTTTCTATCCTTCACAGTTATTTTACAATTTTTTCTATTTCTGTTCATAATTAGGATAGATAGATATGCATGCTGTAGTAGATTTTTAGGTTGTTAGGTAGCTTAGACTGTGGTTAGTGGATCTAGGTCTATTTACTTGCACTGTTCATGCTTCTGTTTTATCAAAACTGCAATTCTGCTGTTCCTGTGACCTTGTTCATATGCTGTGATTTCTTGCATTTGCTGCTTGTTAATCTGACTTTTCATGTTTCTATTAATTATAGATAACTGCAGCAAGTTTTTAATTCATATGAACTGCCTTGTTTGCTGTTTATTTTCCGGGACAATCCAATTTTAGCCGGAATGCTGCCCAAATTTTTTGTGAATTGTTTTCATTCATGTTTTGGTTTGAAAATCTAAACTCTGTTGTCCTCTGCCCTACCCAAACCACTTCATGAATGCTACGGCAGACTTTCTTATCCTCTTTGATTTCCTGGTTTATAAACTGCATCTGTGATATTCTGATTCCAATTCTTGCTTTCTTTATATCTCTTTGAATCAACATCACCCTGTTTTCCTTGTTCGGTTATGAGTTAATTCTAGTCATAATTGTGAATTCTTGTTATATGGAATATTTTCTTTATGCCACTTACCTTAACCCACATTTTCCTGACTCACTAATTTTAATTTAATAACTTCTTTTTCAAATTCTAACATTACTAACCTTTTCAAAATCTCTGTTCTAATTTTTTTTACTTTCCTCTAACTTTCTAACCATGGCATAATGACAATTTTTCTATTTAACTTGAATTCTGATACATTTTGGATTGTCAATTCTTCCTTTCCAAATTTTAAACTACTAAACAATCCTTAAAGCACATTTACTTGACTCATTTACCTCATTCTAATTCTCCTTTGCCGCTTTGAGTTTTCTTTGTTTGAATTGCCTATTTGCTTCCCTATTTTTATCCATCTCCTAGTTTCCTATTTTTTAGGATGTCTGCCTCCCAGAGGAAAGGAAAAGGCAAGGCTACTGGCAAGCGCAAGAGAGGAGATTCCTCCCAGTCCATCATTGCCCTCATGCATGATTCCTCATGGCGGGAGAAGAACTTTATACAGCAGAAAAAAGCTGACCAGCTGCTCCCTGTAAATGATCCAATAAAATTTGCAAACCGGTACTGTGAGCTGAAGTACCCGACTTTTACAAACTCTAGGAATCTATACCTGGAGAGAACTCTGAAGATTCCAGAAGCACTCCAGCAGTACACCACTGAGCAAATCAAGCAAAGGGGCTGGTTCTTTCTGGAGAGAACACTGATAGAGGTCAACGCATCTTGGGTCCGGGAATTCTACTGTAACTACTACCTCACCACCCTAGATGCCATACACCTGAGAGAAAAACAAATTTTGGTCACTGAGGAGGCCATCGAGGACATTCTCCAGCTCCCAGCCAAGTCCGATCAGCCTGATGGTTATTCAAAGGCTGAGGAGGACATGCGTCTGATGCAGTTTGATTGGGATGCTGTAAAGGCACGGATAGCTCTCGACCCGACTGTTCCTTAGGAGATGGGTCAGGACACCACCATGCCTAGAGGGATCAAGAGGGCGTACTTAAATGATGAGGCTCGGTTATGGCACCAGATCTTAAGCAATTATGTCATGCCGAGTACTCATGAGACGGAGATCCCAGCTGCTATGATCACCCTCCTATGGTGTGTGCTGCAGGGTAAGGACCTTTATCTACCACGCTTTATCCGGCATTATATGGCCAGGGTCCACGTCCGAGGCACCCTCCCTTTCCCGTATCTGGTTACACAGCTAGGCCGTCGAGCTGACGTGCCATGGGAGGATGTCGATGAGAGACCACTAACGGCAGACTACAGGAAGATCATTCCTCACAGCAGGAACTTCCTAGCCTTGGGCTACAGACCACCACCCTTCACTGCTACTGATGAGACAGCCCCACCGTCTGCTAGACCCTCTTCATCCACGGCTGCCCCTGCTGCCCCTGCTGCCACCACTGCACCTCCACCTGCCTCTGAGCCCGTATACCGCCTCGTGCACCGCCTATTCCGACAGCTTGATCAGATGCAGCGCCGTAACCGGCGTCGGTATGAGAGATTGGAGCGTCGCAGCCAGCGACGCTATTCGCATCTGAAGCTGATGATCCGACAGGGTGGTGACATCCCCTCTGAGCCCGACACACCATCAGAGCCATCAGAGGAGGAGGAGGATGAGCATGAGGAGGAGACTCACTTCCAGGAGCAGACCCATCAGCAGGCAGACACAGAGCAGGCTGCCTCGCATCAGGAGGTTACGCATCAGATAGAGGCTGCAGATCCGGAGATCCCGATCCAGTCAGCACCGCCTCTACAGCAGCCAGACCCTCAGCCCACCACCACCACAGAGCCTCCAGCTACCATCCCTACCAGTGATGACACCCCCTTCACACCCGGCCTGACTGAGCATCAGGGACGATGCTTCATTTTAAGTGTGGGGAGGTCACCATCTCTGGCATTTTATTTTGGTGAACCACTACATCTCTTTTTCTTTTATTTTGGATAATTTTCTGTATTTTTCTTTTTTTTTCTGAGTACTTATACATTGCTGCTTTTATGTATTTTTACTCTTTTTTTGCATTTTGCATTTTTAGTTCATATTTTTAGTTATTTAGTTTAGTTTGCAATTCTGACTTATTAGTGGATTAATTAGTATAGTTTACCCTTTTTAGCATAAGATAGCATAGTTAAATTGAAAAATATAAAAAGGAAGTAAGCTAGGAAATTGAATATAACAGATTTAAATCCATAAACCTTATATATATAGCTTTACATCATATAGTTAAGTTGACAACATTTCATCAAGGAGGAACATTAAAACTTTAAAGGCTACCCTAAATAATTTTTTTATGAGAATAATGGGAATTTTTAACTAAACCTGCATAACATATATGAATGATATATGATGCTTGAGTTAGAGAACACACAGCCTGTGAGTATTGAGCTTAATTGTATGGTTGCATTCAAACCATAATTTCATTCCTGTGTGTTTCGCTTCTTTTTATTCTGATGTTCTTTACTTTGCTTTAATCTATATGTCCAATTATAGAATATAGATACATGCCAAAAGAATGATTGAGGCCATCATTTGATTTTAGCTCACTTACCCCAAAATAACCTACCTTTCACATCACCCTTGTTAGCCCCCTTGAGCCTTTAAAATCCCTTTTATTCTATTTAGCCACATACTAGCCTTAAGCAGAAAAACAAAATAAAATCCCAAGTTGAATCCTTGGTTAGCTTAAGATAGAAAATTATGAATAGATTAAAATGTGGGAAACCTATTGGGAACATGGATGATAGAAACAAAAGGTAGAAAAGTTGAAAGAAATAAAATAATTCAGAAAATTTGGGAAGCATGCTCATGAGAAATCAAAGTGATCAATTACCATGTGCATTAAAAAAAAGAGTTATTTTTCAGCATTTAATAAAAGGGGATACAAAAGAATTCCCCAATGCAAAATAAAAGCAATGCACATGGGATAAAAATAAAATTGAAACATGAGTATGTAACAACAAGTGGGATAATATGGGAAAATTGGTAAAGAAGCTTGTTCTACTAAATATGTATCTTAGGTGAGATCTTAGTCTAATTAAGGATTCACTTATTAGCTCACTTAGCCTTATACATATATCCCTACCTTTACCTTGGCCCCATTACAACCTTAATTAAAGACCTCATGACTTTTGGTATGACTGTACTCTATAATTGTTGATTGGTTAGATGAAGAACAAAGTTATAGAAAGTAAGAATAAAAAGAAAAGTAGAGTGAATAAACCCAATAAATACTGAGTGACTAGAGGGTAAACATAAAATCTAGTGAGGGTTCAATAACTCATCAACATATATCTGTGCTTAATTTACTAATTGTTTTGCAAGTTTGTACAATATTTTTATTTCCCATCTCATTTGCTAAAATGCTTTATTATTTAAGGGTTGGCTATATATATATATATATATGACTCCTTGAGGATGTAAATTAAGCTTTATATATGAGTGGATAAATTGGAATTGCATGACTCATTTAGGTAGATGCATTTAGAATAGGTTGCATTGCATAACATTCCACCACTTTAACCTTACCTTATTCTTTACCTTGGATTTAGCATGAGGACATGCTATTGTTTAAGTGTGGGGAGGTTGATAAATCCATATTTTATGATATATTTTGTGCTTAATTTGAGTGATTTATTCAATCCTTCACCCACTTATTCATATTAATTGCATGGTTTTACTTTCCCTTCCTTATTATGTGATGTATGTGAAAAACATGTTTCCTATGCTTTAATATTAATTATTTTTAATTACCTTTATTTCCATTCGATGCTGTGATTAGTGTGTTGAGTAGTTTCAGATCTTCTAAGGTAGAAATGACTTAAAGGATGGAAAGGAAACATACAAAAATGGAAGGAAAGCATAAAACGGAGCTTCTGAAGAAACTGGCATCCACGCGATCGCATGGACAAAGCGATCGCGCGCCAAGCGCGAATCAGCAGCGATGCGGCCGCATGACTGACGCGGTTGCATGACTGACGCGACCGCGTGGCAAAGAAATGCTCCGAATGACGCGGACGCGTGACAGAGGCCACGCACCAGAAATTGCAGAAAATACTCATAGCAAATTCTGAAGCCTTTTTTGGCCCAAATCCAAGTCCAGAAGGCATAGACCAGAGGTTACAAAGTGGGGGAACACATCCATTCAAAGAGAGCTCGCCAATTTTCACTTTCCATGATTTAGATTTAGTTTGAGAGAGGTTCTCTCATCTCTCTCTTAGGATTAGGATTAGGATTTAGGACTTCTCTTAGTTTGTAAGAGTGACTCTCGATCCAGGTTTAATATTTACTTCAATGCTTTTATTCGTACCTATAAATGTTGCCAACATGACTTATGAATCCTTTCCATGTTATGATTTGAATTAATGATTATTTGAGGTATTTCAGTTATTGATTGCTTTCTCCTTAATTTGTGTTACCATTGCTTTCTATCTAAGGACATTTTTTATTCCAACAATTTTACTTTTTCCCTTTTGGTCTTGGTTAAGAAATCAGTAACTCAACATTATTAAACTCAGCATAATTGATAATCGTTATCTTGCTAATTGAACTGAACTTCAATAATCCCAACTTTTTCTTAGGAAATAAATAGGATTCGAAGGTCAAACTAATTAGTCCCTTGACTTTCCTTTACTTTAGTAAAGGTTAACTAAGTGGAATTTAGATTCAACTTTCATTATTGTTGAGAGAGATAACTAAGTTGGACTTCCAATTTCTCTTACCTTGCCAAAAGATTGCTTTACAGTATTTATTTACTTTAATTGCCATCTACTTCACCTGTCATTTAAATCACTTGCTTCTCACTTTCTAAACCCCGATTACAACCTTTATAGCCAATAATAAGAACATACTTCCTTGCAGTTCCTTGAGAAGACGACCCGAGGTTTGAATACTTGATAAACCCCATTTTTAGGGTTTATCTTGTATTGGATTTAGAGTATTTTGATGACCTTTTCCCGCATTTAACCTATGAATTAGCATGGTTTTCTTATATCTCCCGTATTTGTGCTTAAGTGTAAAAACATGCTTTTCAGGCGTTATTTTGATGAATTTTGATTTCTCCTCGATTCCATAAGAGGCCTTGATGTGTTTGCTAGCAATTCCAGGATTGAAATAGGCCAGGCATGGATCAAAGGAAGAAAGGAAGGAAGCATGCAAGTGGAGAGAAGCACAAAAAGCCAAAGAATTGATTACGGCCAAGCGCGCGCACGCGCACAAGGCGCTCGCGGGCACATTGCGGAATCAGCCAGGGACGCGCACGCATACCGTGCGCGCACGCGTCGATGTCTGCACATGACTTCATTAAGGCAACATGTGCCTAGCGATTTTGAGGGGTTTCTGAACCCATTTTTTGGCGCCAATTGCTGATAGAAAGGAATAAAAGGATCAAGGATTGAAAGGGTAGAAAAAAAAAGGAGATTGGAAGTTAGTGATAGCTTTAGTTTAAAGTAGTTTTAGAGAGAGAAGCTCTCACTTCTCTCTAGGATTAGGATTAGATTTAGGTTAATATCTCTTCTTAGATCTAGGGTTAATTCATGCCTTAATTTAATTCTCCTTTGCTAATTCTTAATTTTCTCCTCTCCCTCTCTTTAGTTATGTACTTTAATTCTTGTAATTCTTCACTTTGTTTTGGATAGATTGTTGTTTCTTTTATTCCCTTTCAATAATGCAATTTGAGGTAATTCATGATAATTGTGATTTCCTTGATTATTGTTGTTAATTCTTTGTATTCAATTGTAGTTAGAATTCGTTCTTGTTGTGATTTGCTTTACTTTTCTTTTGTGCCTTCCGAGTGTTTGATGAAATGCTTGGTTGGATTTTTGTATAGATTTTGTTCCTCTTGGCCTAGGTAGAGTGATTAGTGACTCTTGAGTTATCTAATTCCTTTGTTGATTGATAATTAGAGTTTGCTAATTGATTTGAATGCCTCTAAAGCTAGTCTCTCCTTTAGGAGTTAATTAGGACTTGAGGAATCAAATTGATTCATCCACTTGACTCTCCTCCATGGTTAGAGGTTAACTAAGTGGGAGCAATGAACAATTCTCATCACAATTGAGAAGGATAACTAGGATAGG
Source organism: Arachis hypogaea (assembly GCF_003086295.3). Classification (NCBI taxonomy): domain Eukaryota; kingdom Viridiplantae; phylum Streptophyta; class Magnoliopsida; order Fabales; family Fabaceae; genus Arachis; species Arachis hypogaea. The sequence goes on along the minus strand of NC_092055.1, from coordinate 61,999,300 downwards.
ACTTCTAATTTTCATACCTTGCCAAGAGCTTTTATAGTTGTTAGTTTATTTTCATTGCCATTTACTTTTCATGCTTCTTATCCAAAACCCCAAAATAACTCACAACCAATAACAAGACACTTTATTGTAATTCCTAGGGAGAACGACCTGAGGTCCAATACTTCGGTTTATAAATTTCAGGGGTTTGTACTAGTGACAAACAACTTTTTGTATCAAAGGATTATTGCTTGGTTTAGAAACTATACTTTACAACGAGATTTCATTAGTGAAATTCTAAACCGTCAAAAATCCAATCATCAATACTCAGTTAACAATTTTTAAAGGGGTTTGTTACTTGTGACAACCAAAACGTTTGTAAGAAAGGTTGATTACTTGGTTTAGTAACTATACTTACAACGAGAGTTTATTATAACCTCTAAACCATCAATCTTCAGTTCTTCAGTGCCCTAAAATAGTTTCTTGGAGTAGAAATCATCACCCTCTCCAAGTAGTCCTAATAAGAGAGAAATGGTAAGAGTATATACAAATTCTAACTAACATGCAACCTATCATGCAATGCAACAACTAGCTAACATTGGTGTTGAAAGGGGAAATTGGTACCCACAGAGATCGGTCGAACGACCTTCCCACACTTAAGAATTAACACGGTCCTCCGTGCTACTATCAAGATGCAAGGGTTGGTCGGGTTTGGAACTTCCACTATCCCGTTCGTGACTGCTCCCTTCACTTAAGTACGAGGTGGATGTGGAGATCTCTGGTTCCTCCACAGAAGGGGTTACACAACTCAAAAGCTTCTTTCTGTAAGCATACTGGTGTTGGTTCCGCCGTTCATATCTATCTATCTTCTTGTGGAGGTCTTCAAGCCGTTGGTGGGAAGATCCTTGTGATGTGGAAGAAGTGGTAGGGATAACTGAAAGGGCAGCTATATCTAGGGTCTTGTGTTCCCCCGGAGGCCTGAGATATTTTCCGGTTGGGACCACGTCGCCCTCTACCGGAATCATTGCTTTCCGATCCTTAGTCTCCCGGGGAACACCAGCAGTAGCAACTAGCTCCATCACCAAGGCCGGGAAAGGTAGGTTACCCTTGGCATGAACATGACCCAAGGCTTGGTGGATGAGGTGAGCAATGTTAACCGGCCACTCTGTGAGTATACACCAAACTAGCAAGGTGAGGTCCGCGGTGATCAAGGTCTTGTGAGTGCTGGGAAACACGTAATGAGACAAGATTTGGGTCCATGCTCGAGCCTCTACAGTCAGATAATGCACAAGAATGCCCTTAGGTCGGGACCTGAGGCGCCCTCGGGTCCAAAATATATCTGGCTCGGCAATAACCCGGTGGACGACGTCCCAATCAAAAACAAACCCGAAGTTATCACGTTGGCGGAGGGTCTCTTGGTAACCATCTACCTCATCCAGTATGGGTAGGACTCGAAGCACTTCTTGAATAGCTTTTTCTGAAACTGGAACTTGCTTCCGGCGCATGAAGACAGTCTAAAGAGAGGGTGAGAAGTAATTAGTGTAAAACTCTACCACCCACGAGAGATTAGCTTCTTGTGGTCTCCTCATGAGAAAGCCCCATCCGTGTCGCTCAATGCGAAGTATGATATACTGAACTACATGACCCGGAGGGTTAAGAAGGGGTTCAGAATGATAATTTCGCGCAGTGACGATGGGGAACATTAGCTCATAATAGCGGTTGGGAAACCTAGTGGGATCTCTCGCGGGGTTATCCTTCTCTTGGTCATCAATCTTAATGATGCTTCGCGCCTTATTGGGGAGAGGTTTAGCCTTGGGCACGTGGTGCGCTTTGGCGGTGGCTTTTGAGGTGCCCTTTTGGAAGGCGGCTTCTTCTGTGCTTTTTTCTTGTCCTTTTTGATGGCCATCTGAAAAAGGTAAGGAAAAAAAAGAAGACATCAAACTCAAAGAGACCGCACTCAAATTATAACATGCTACTGAGAAAAAATGCCACAAAAGAGAAGGTATCGTGTAAACATGACAGCTGTAACATGCAAGCAAGACAACCATTGAAATATGGAGAAATGCACTAGCATGGGATGCAAGAGTGAAAAGGGCATGCAAGTAAGGCATGAGAGGAATAAACTCAAGCATCGCTAATAACCCCAAGTGACATATGCAAGAGAGGTAAAAAGTGCAAAAAAAATTAATTACCCAATCTAACTCCAAGGCAATAAGGCATGTTAAAGGTATAAAGTGGAATTAGAGAAGGTTGGAGTACAATTCTTGCAATATGACCTAAAGAAGCAAGTTATGGGTATGCACATAGGAGTGGTAAAGATGAAATGCAATGAGCTCAATGTACGATAGGATGGCAAGTGGAGTGATAGAAGAGCACCAAATTGAAAGCGTAGTGTCAAAATTTACTAAAAAAAATGTGATAGGCGCAATTCAAACCATAAGCACATTGAACACATGCAAAGGTGCAATGCCCCAAATGACATACCCAACATCAAAACAACATCACATAATCATAAAGGATTCAAAACAAGACAAATCAACCCATCAAAGCAAGACGTAACTCAAATTTCAACATCCATAGAAAATAGCAAAGAAAAAGAGGAAAGCAAATAAACAAGAGAAAATTTAACAAAGTGCAACTAAGGAAATTAAGAGAAAATAAAGGCATGCAATTAAGAGAGAAAGGCATCAAGTAACGACAAAGATAATGGGAAATAATATGACCTTGAGAGAAGTAGAGAAGATGAGGTGCAAGTAAGAGAAAGGGAAAGAGAGAAGAGAAAGAGAAAGTGGGAGAGAGAAAGTGGGACCGCCGGAGGTGGTGGTCGCCGGTGGTAGTGAGCGGGAGAAGTGGTGAAGAGGGGAAGGGGAGAAAGAAAAGAGGAGGGAGAGGAGAAAGTGGAAAAAGGAGTTGAGAAGGGAAAATTTGAAACAGGGTGCGCTAGGGTATTACCTGCGTCCGAGGATCGACGCGTGCGCGCACGCCACGCATACGTGTTGAGTGGCGAAAAGAAGAGGGGCGCACGAGCGCCGCCCACGCCTACGTGTGGGTGGGGAAACAGATGAGGGGGGCGTATGCGTCACAGCGCGTGCACGCCTGGAGGCAACTGCGTGTTTCGCGCATTGCTTGCGCAATGCTCGCGGAAGTCTCGGGTGACATGTACTAGGGGAATGCATGTAAGGCAACCCACGCGTACGCGTCGTGTGTGCGCACGCGTGGGTGATCAAGAGATAAAACGACGCGTGAGCATCCCATATGCGCACACGTGACTAGGGGTTGCGCGTTGCGCGCAATGCTTGCACAATGCTCGCACAACTCTCGGGAAAAATGTACCAAGGGTGACACGCAGAGCGACCGACGCGTATGCGTCATGTGCGTGCACGCATGGAATAGTTTGTGGCTAGGCGACGCATAGGCGTGCCTCGCGCACATGCGTGGGTAGGTACCTGTGCATTTCTCGCTTTGTTTGCGCATTGCTCGTGCAACTCTCGGGAAAATCTACTCAGAGTTGCGAAAATGCGAGCGACGCGTAGGCGTCATGCACGCGTGCGCGTGCACACCCCCTTTTTTTTCACAGGCATGAGGAAATGCATTTTTATCAAAAATGTAGTAGTTTTCAAGCTAAAATGGTCCAAAAACACCCAAAAGTTCTATACTACACATAAATTGGGGCGTTAGCTTTTGTGCACTGATAATCCAACCTACTTAGAATCCATGCAAATCTTCATGAATAGCACAACTAGCACAATAAAATCTATCTAAACAAGCTTAAAAGCTACGCAATCACCAAATCAAGCAAGAGTGAAAGTGTATATACAAAAGGGCAAAAAGGGGTAGATCTCACCATGGTGGGGTGTCTCCCACCTAGCACTTTTGTTTAATGTCCTTAAGTTGGACGGTCATTAGCTCAATTCTTGTTGCCATGAGGTGCATCTTCCAAAAGGAACACCTCCATCTCCTTGTTGCTTTTTAACTTTTCACCATGATACAAATTTAGCCGATGCCCATTGACCTTGAAATGTCGGAGCTTGAAGGATGGCGCAAATGATAGACGCCGTACAGCTCCGCCTTTTCGACTTTATAAGGTCCTTCCCATCTTGACCTAAACTTTCCGGGCATCAACCTTAATCTTGAATTGTAGAGGAGGACTAGGTCGCCGGCTCTAAATTCTTTTCCTCTTATGTTCTTATCATGCACGGCTTTCATCTTTTCCTTGTAAAGTCTAGAGTTCTCATAAGATTCTAACCGCAAACACTCTAATTCCACTAGTTGTAGCTTCCTCTTTTTTCCGGCCCCTCCCAAACTGGAATTGCACTCCTTGACGGCCCAATATGCTTTGTGCTCTATCTCCACCGGTAAGTGGCAAGCTTTGCCATAGACCAATTGGCATTTTGTACGCCGTTCGGTAGGCCCATAGCGCATCGGTGAGCTTAGCTCTCCAATCCTTTCGATGGGGCTTCACAATTCTTTCCAATATGCGTTTAATCTCCCGATTGGAAATCTCGGCTTAGCTGTTTGTCTGTGGGTGGTAGGCCGTAGCTACTTTATGCATGATGCCATATTTCTTCATTAGCCCTTCCATTCTCTTATTGTAAAAATGTGAGCCTTGGTCGCTCACGATTGCTCGTGGTGACCCAAATCTACAAATTATGTTATTTCTTACAAAGGAAAGGACCACATTAGCATCGTCCGTCCGGGTGGGTATCGCTTCCACCCATTTGGACACATAATCAACGGCTAGTAGAATGTAGAAAAAACCATTAGAATTTGGGAATGGCCCCATGAAGTCGATACCCCATACATAAAAAATCTCACAAAATAGCATGGTTTATTAGGTATTTCATCCTTCTTGGAGATATTACCAAATCTAAGACATTGAGAACAAGATTTACAAAGAGAGAAGAGTCCTTGAAAAGGGTTGGCCACCAAAATCCACAATCTAGGATTTTTCTTGCCGTTCTTTGAGGTCCATAATGGCCTCCTCCTTCGGAAGAGTGGCAAGCTTCCAAGATTGATTAGAATTCAGTTTGTGGAATGCATCTTCGAATTACTTTATATGCACCACATCTCCAAAGGTACGGGTCATCCCATACATAGTATTTAGATTCGCTTTTTAGCTTATTGATGAGATATTTTGGAGGAAAAATAAATCTCTCCCAAAACACACAAACATAACAGGCAAGTGTACCGGGTCGTATCAAGTAATAAAAACTCACGGGAGTGAGGTCGATCCCACAGGGATTGAAGGATTGAGCAATTTTAGCTTAGTGGTTGATTTAGTCAAGCGAATCAAGATTTGGTTGATGGTTTTGTGACTTGCAGAATTAAATTGCATTGAAGTAAAGAGAACAAGAAATAAATTGCTGAAACTTAAAGAACAAGAAATTAAATGGCAGAAACTTAAAGTGCAAGAAATGTAAATTGCGGAAACTTAAAACGCAAGGAATGTAAATTGCTTGAAATGTAAAGGGGATTGGGACGTGGATTTGCAGAAATTAAACAAGGAAAAGTAAATTTGCATCAAACAGAAGAGGGAAAGGGAATTGGGATTGAACCGGATATGAAGCAGAAAAGTAAATGAACATAAAGAAAGCAGTAAACAGAGAATTGAAATGGGAATTTAGATCTCAGGATCCAGAGACTAGAAAACCAAGTCTAGATCTCAATGCCTTCCTAGATCCAACAAGAACAATTGCAAGGGAATTGTAAATTGCAAAGAAAAGAGATGAAGAGCAATTAACCGGAAATGAAATTCAATTAACAGTAAAGAAACAGAGAGATCCAAGATTGAGATTGAAACAGAATTTCTTCAATTCTTCAATCCAAGATCCAAGACAAATGTAAAAATGAAATTGAAAGCAATGGAAACAAAGAAATTAAAGTTCAAAAGCTCTCCCAAAACTATTTTGAAAATTCTAAAAGGAAAGCTCCCTGAATAACTTGAATTCTATCCTATTTATACACTTTCTTCCAATGATCTTCAAGCCTTGAGTTGGGCCTTTGCTCTTGGTGGAATTGGGTTGAAAGAGGCCTTGGTTGATTGCTCTTGAAGTTTGAAGAAGAACCAAAGTGAACCAATTGAACCGGGTTTGAGGTTAGCAAAAGTTGGACCAAAAGTTTGAGCCAAAGTTAGGGGTCTAACTTTGGCTCCAACTTTTCATATCAGCTTAGCACATTCTACTGGTATGGACGTTGGTGCCAACGTTAGGGGTCTAACTTTGACCCTAACGTTGGCAATGCCTTGTGTGCTAGTGGCGCCAACGTTAGCTCCTTCCCCATTGTAATTCATGTGCCAACGTTAGCCTCCAAGTTAGGGGGCTAACGTTGGCGCAAACGTTGGATGGCCAGGGAGGAATTCATGTGCCAACGTTAGCCTCCAAGTTAGGGGGCTAACGTTGGCACAAACGTGGGATGGCCAGGGAGGAAATTTCAAGTTCCAACATTAGCCTCCAAGTTAGGGGGCTAATGTTGGGGCTAACTTCTTGCTTCCTGGTTCAATTTCACTCATTTCATTGTCCTCTCTTCACTCCTAGCCATTCCTCTTTGCTTCAACCTTTCTCCAAGCATTCTTCACCTATCATTAATCAACCAAACTCATCAAAGCTATTGTCAAAATCATGAGATATTCATTCTTTCATAATATGCAACAAATATAGCATAAAACCTCATGAAATGGCATAAATTCATATATGGTTGGTTTAATCAAGGGAAACATGAAAATCTACTCAATTAGCTTGCTTGTAGCTCAAGAAAGTGCATAATCCTAATGAAAACAAAAGAAAAAGACTAGCTAAAATAGGCTAGGATGACTTGTCATCACAACACCAAACTTAAAGCTTGCTTGTCCCCAAGCAAGAAATTATTGAGAAGAAAGAATGAAATGGAAGAGGAAGTTCATGCTAGCAGAGTATTATTGATAGTTCATGGGGTTTTGTGTGGTTATGCAAATACTCACTTCTTATTGACTTCTAGGCCTAGAAAGTCTCCTTCAAGCTTTAAGTGACATACTGCTATGACCTCTCATTATTCCTTTATCCTTGGCTATTACTTTGTTCATAAGCTTTATTTGAGTGTCATGTGTAGCAAGTTCATTTTCTTTTCTTTATACTTGACACATTATTCACCATAGACACTTGGCTCACATTCCTTCTTAAAACATTGATGCCCAGCATCTCTTTGGGTTACTAAATGCCTTGTAGTTAGGTTGCTCTTGATAGTGGACTTTCAGCTGATGATCCCGGATTAGTTAACCCAAGTCACCAAGTGTTGAGGCACTCCTAAGAGCTTACTAATCCAAGCAGATCCTAGTACAAAGACATCACAGGCATATATTTTAAGGTTCAAGCTATTGGTGTCCAGCTTTGTTTCTTTTTTGTTTTTCTTTTGTTTTGCCACTTTTTGGCTATCTTTGTTCTTTCCTTCTTTTTGTTTTTCTTTCTAACCAAGGAATTTAATTCAATTGAGATTCATAGACAGTAGGCCACTCTTTACTTAGAAGGAGATATCCTAGCTCTTTATTCACTAAAAGTGAGCTATTATACAATCACACACATACCACCACTTACTTTTATTCTACTTCTAACTAACAGAGACTATCTTGCTTCACATTCAAACTGTTCTTTTATTGAATTTAAAGATGCAGGGGACAACACATGCTTTTTGTCAAGTGAAAGTAAACACACAAGCACACACATAAACTAGCCTACTTATTTTAAGGGAAGTTTGAATCTGTTTGAACTAAATGAACACTTTATCAAGACATCAATCAAAAATATTTCCCAACAGTAAAGGTTAAGTATAGATACAACCTATTGGTGTGCATTTCTTTTGTTCTCCTTTCTGTTGTGCACCTTTTTGAGTCTTTATGCATGGGACCTTCAATTGGTGGTTAACTCCCACTCAATTCCTTGCTACTTCTTCTGATTCAACAGGTTAACTCTGGGCAAACTTTTGTGTCCTTGCTAAAGGTCATGATATTGGGACTAAACAAAAATAGTTAAGTTGTTGAATAATCTAATTGCTTGGAACTAGCAATGTGCAGAAAGTTAGAATGAAGTTTTGGTGGAACACCAAACTTAATATCTTGCATTCTCCCTTCGATTATTTTTGGTGTGCAACACCAAACTTAGCTTCTTGCAATACATAGCAGTTATCCAACACTCTTATTGAAAAAGTTATGAAAAGAAAACTACCTCCGGTTGGGTTGCCTCCCAACAAGCGCTCTTTTATTGTCACTAGCTTGACATCTTTCAATTCTTTTTTAAGAGAGCTGTAGGTGTTGAACCTCTTTTTCCTTATCCAATTGTCCTCCCAAATACAGCTTTGCTCTGTGACCATTTGTTGTGAATTGATTCTTTGTTGCCTCATCTAGCAGTTCAATACTCCCATAGGGGAAAACCTTTGTCACCAAGTATGGGCCAGTCCATTTAGACTTCAGTTTGCCAGGGAAAATTTTAAGCCTCGAATTATACAGGAGTACTTGCTGTCCTGGCTTGAATTCCTTCTCTGTAATCTTCTTGTCATGCCACTTCTTAGCTTTCTCCTTGTATATCTTCGCACTTTCATAAGCCTCTAGTCTAAATTCATCCAACTCATTTAGTTGTAACAACCTTTTTTCTCCTGCAGCTTGGGGGTCAAGGTTGAGGAGTTTAGTGGCCCAAAAAGCTCTGTGTTCAAGCTCTACAGGGAGGTGGCAGGATTTGCCATACAATAGCTGAAAGGGTGACTTGCCAATAGGAGTTTTAAAAGCTGTCCTATACGCCCACAATGCATCCTCTAGCTTTCTAGCCCAATCTTTTCTTGTGATTCCCAATGTTTTCTCTAGGATCTTCTTTAATTCTCTATTTGCAAGTTCAGCTTGGCCGTTAGTCTGAGGATGGTAAGGTGTGGCTACTTTGTGAATTACTCCATATTTGTGAAGGAGTTTCTCCATTTGTTTGTTGCAAAAGTGACTACCACCATCACTAATAAGACCCTTGGACACTCCAAACCTAGTGAAGATGTGCTTTTTAAGGAATTGGAGGACGATCTGTGCATCACAGGTGGTTGTGGCTATGGCTTCCACCCACTTTGAGACATACTCCACTGCTACCAGGATGTATCTAAAAGAATAGGAAGGAGGAAAAGGCCCCATGAAATCAATCCCCCATAGGTCGAACAATTCTAGTTCTAAGATAAAGTTTTGAGGCATCTCATTCCTCTTTATTAATCCTCCTGCTTTCTGGCATTCATTACATTAGTGTACATATTCTCTGGCATCTTTGAAAATAGTTGGCCAATAGAAGCCACTCTGTAGTATTTTTGCGGCTGTTTTTTCTGGGCCAAAGTGTCCACCATAAGCTGAACCATGACAATGCCACAAGATGTCCCTCACTTCACTTTCAAGAATACACCTTCTGATCACTCCATCAGAGCATCTCTTGAATAAGAAGGGCTCATCCCATGAAAATTTCCTTGCTTCGTTGATCAACTTCTTCACTTGTTGCTTAGAGAATTCTTGCGGTATCTTCCTTCCCACTTTGTAATTTGCTATGTCAGCAAACCAAGGTGCTTGCTGGATCTGCAGAAGGTGCTCATCTAGGAAGCTTTCATTTATGGGCTGGGATATTTTTTGACTTGTTTCATGTGGTAGCCTTGACAGATGATCAGCAACCTGATTTTCAGTGCCCTTCCTATCTCTTATCTCAATGTCAAATTCTTGTAGGAGCAGTATCCACCTGATGAGTCTTGGTTTAGCATCCTGCTTTGACATCAAATACTTAAGTGCAGCATGATCAGTGTAAACCACAACTTTTGATCCTATCAGATATGATCTAAATTTATCAAATGCATAGACTACAGCTAGCAACTCTTTTTCTGTTGTAGTGTAATTTCTTTGGGCCTCATTCAACACTTTACTTGCATAATATATGACATGATGCAAATTCCCCTTCTTTTGCCCAAGTACAGCACCAATTGCAATGTCACTTGCATCACACATAAGTTCAAAAGGTAGTTCCCAATCTGGAGGTGTGATGATTGGTGCTGTTGTGAGTTTATTTTTTAAAGTTTCAAATGCATGCTGGCAGTTTTCATAAAAAACAAAAGGGTTATCAAGCATTAACAGATTACTTAAAGGTTTGGCTATTTTTGAAAAGTCCTTGATAAACCTTCTGTAAAATCCGGCATGCCCCAAGAAACTTCTAACAGATTTCACATTAATTGGTGGAGGGAGTTTTTCTATAACCTCAACCTTTGCCTTATCAACCTCTATCCCTTTTCTTGAAACTTTATGGCCAAGAACAATCCCTTCGGGTACCATGAAATGGCATTTTTCCCAGTTTAAAACCAAATTAGTTTCTTGGCACCGTTTCAAGACAAGAGTTAAATGGTTTAGGCAAGCATTGAAATTATCACCAAAAACAGAGAAGTCATCCATGAAGACTTCTAAAAATTTTTCGACCATATCAGAAAAAATGGAGAGCATACACCTTTGAAATGTGGCAGGGGCGTTGCAGAGCCCAAAAGGCATCCTCCTATATGCAAAAATGCCAAATGGACATGTAAAGGCAGTTTTCTCTTGGTCCTTGGGGTCCACCACGATTTGATTATACCCAGAATATCCGTCCAAAAAGCAGTAATAGGCATGGCCGGCTAACCTTTCCAGCATCTGATCAATAAATGGGAGAGGAAAATGATCCTTCCTGGTGGCATCATTCAATTTTCTATAGTCTATGCACATCCTCCACCCAGTCACTGTTCTAGTAGGGATCAACTCATTCTTCTCATTAGTGATGACCGTCATCCCTCCCTTCTTTGGCACAACTTGAACCGGACTTACCCATGGGCTGTCAGATATTGGGAAGATTATCCCTGCATTCCACAACTTCATTACTTCCTTCTGGACAACCTCCTTCATTGTAGGATTTAGCCTTCTTTGCGGTTGAACCACTGGTTTGGAATTATCTTCCAAGAGGATCTTATGCATACATACTGCAGGGCTGATTCCCTTCAGGTCATCAATGGTCCATCCTAAAGCATCCTTATGAGCTTTGAGTACGTCAAGAAGTTCTCCTTCTTCCTTCTTTGTCAGGGATGAATTAATGATTACTGGGAAGCTCTCCGATGTGCCAAGGAATGCATATTTGAGATGGGTGGGTAAAGGTTTCAGTTCTTGTTTTCGCACATCTTCATTGCTATCTTGTTTTTCATCTTGTTTAGTGAAGGTCTCAGCCACTTGTTCCTCTGTTGCCCCTTGATTTCCTTCTTGCTCTTGAAAATTTTCTTCCACTGTTTCTTCCACCAAACTGTCTATCATATCTACTCTTACGTAATCCTCTTGCTCGGGAGCGTTTTGCATTGATTTGAACACATTTATGATCATTTGTTCATTATGGACCCTGAAGGTCATTTCTCCTTTTTCTACATCAATAATGGCCCTTGCTGTGTGTAGAAATGGCCTTCCCAGAATGATTGAGTCGTTTCCTTCTTCTTCAGTGTCCAAAATTACAAAGTCTGCTGGGAAAATAAACTCCCCAACCTTCACCAACAGATTTTCCACAATTCCATTGGGTGTCTTGATTGATCTGTCAGCCATGACTAGTGACATCTGGTGGGTTTGATTTCTTCTATGGCAAGTTTTCTCATCATTGAGAAGGGCATTAAATTGATGCTGGCACCCAGGTCACAGAGAGCCTTGTTGAGAATTATCTTGCCAATAGTGCATGAGACTACAAAGCTTCCCGGATCCTTAAGTTTTGGTGGAATACCCCGTTGAATCACAGCACTGCATTCCTCGGTGAGTAATATGGTTTCCCTTTCAAGCCAACTTCTTTTCTTGTTGATAAGATCCTTCAGAAACTTGGAATATAGAGGCATTTGCTCAAGTGCTTCAGCCAAGGGAATATTGATTTCCAGCTTCTTAAAAATCTCAAGGAATTTGTGAAAATGTTGGTCTTTAACCTCTTTGTTAAACCTCTGAGGGTAAGGCAGTGGAGGTGTGATGCTTTTTCCTATTTGCTGCTGCCTCTGAGCTACTTCCTTTGAGCTATGTGGCTGGTTGTCCTTCTCTTTGAGTTTCTCAGTGCCTTTGTTTGGCATCACAACTTGCTTATTAGCCTCATCTGCCTTTGTTTGCTTCTCATCCTCCGTTGGTTCTTTGATGTTCTCTGCTTGCTTCTTTGTAGTGTCATTGTTGCTTATCAATGTTCTCCCACTCCTCAATTGTATTGCCTTGCATTCCTCCTTGGGATTTGGAATTGTGTCGCTGGGCAGTGAGTTTGAAGGTCTCTCAACAGATACTTGCTTGGAGAGTTGCCCCATCTGTCTCTCTAGGCTCTTCATAGAGGCTTCCTGATTCTTGGCTACCATTTCTTGGTGGTTCAACATTTTGTCTATCATGGCCTCCAAGTGAGTGATTCTTTGGGCTTCAGGTGATATTTGAGGTGGGTTATGAGATGTGGGTGGTGGATGGTAGGCATTTTGGTTGGTGGGTTGGTTATTAGATTGGTATTGGTTGATGTTGGGGTAGTTGTTTTGAGGTTTTCTGTAGGGGTTTTGGTTAGTCTGCTGCTGGTTGTGATTTTGGTTGCTTCTTGGGTTGTGTTGGTTTGAGTTCCTCTGCCATGGTTGTTGGTTTTGGGTATGGTTGTCTCCCCATCTGAGGTTTGGGTGGTTCTTCCAGGATGGATTGTATGTATCACCATACACTTCATTTGGTCCTTGGTTGTGCATATACTGTACTTGCTCTTGTTGTTGTTCTTCTTGAGTTTCTTCACTCTGTCCCCATGTGGTTGATGATTGGCTAGTGTTGACTGCTGCCACTTAGAGACTATCAATTCTCTTGGCCATTTGCTCAAATTGTTGCTGAATTTGCTGCTGCATCATCTTGTTTTGAGCTAGGATTGAATCCACTCCTTCTAGCTCCATTACTCCTCTCCTTTGTGATGGTTGGCGGCCTCTTTGATGAGCAAAGAAATATTGATTGTTGGACACCATATCAATGAGTTCTTGAGCTTCTTCTGCAGTTTTCATGAGTTGCAAGGAACCTCCAGCTGAATGATCCAAAGCTTCCTGGGATTTCAATGTCAAGCCTTCATAGAAGTTTTGAAGTTTCTCCCACTCATTAAACATGGCAGGGGGACATTTCCTTATCAGAGCCTTGTACCTCTCCCATGCCTCATAGATAGGTTCGGCCTCCATTTGTGTAAATGTTTGAACCTCAGCCTTTAACCTTATAATCCTCTGAGGTGGATAAAATTTCGCAAGGAACTTAGTTACCAAATCATCCCAGTTGTTGATGCTGTCTCTTGGAAAAGATTCTAACCATTGAGTGGCCTTGTCCCTGAGAGAAAATGGGAATAGCATCAGCTTGTAACTGTCAGGGGGCACTCCATTAGTTTTGACAGTGTTGCATATCCTCAAGAAAGTGGATAAATGTTGGTGTGGGTCCTCAAGTGGTCCTCCACCAAAAGAGCAATTGTTCTGAACCAGAGTGATGAGTTGTGGCTTGAGTTCAAAATTGTTAGCATTGACATTTGGAGCCAGGATGCTGCTCCCACAATGTCTAGGATTTGCAAAGGTGTAGGAAGCCAAAACTCTCCTCTGGGGTGGGTTGCCATTGTTGTTGTCTTCTCCACCTGGTGGATTGGTTAAATGTTCCTCCATCTCTTGGAATTCTTCGTCTGATTCCTCTTCTCCAACAATATTTTTCCCTCTTTCAGCTCTTCTTAACCTCCTGAGAGTTCTTTCGTCTTGTTCATGAAAATTGGGTATGGTTCTTCTTGTACCTGACATACAAGCAGAACATGAGAAATGCACAAGACTAGTGACACTTCAATTTACTGCCAGATTGAAGTGTTAGTTAGCTTAAGCAAAAAATCAAACAGTTAGTGGGTTAATCAAAATTAAAGAAAAAGTGCTTGATCTAGATCACCACCTCACTTAATCATTGTCAATCTAATCAATCCCCGGCAACGGCGCCAAAAACTTGATGAGATATTTTGGAGGAAAAATAAATCTCTCCCAAAACACACAAACATAACCGGCAAGTGTACCGGGTCGTATCAAGTAATAAAAACTCACGGGAGTGAGGTCGATCCCACAGGGATTGAAGGATTGAGCAATTTTAGCTTAGTGGTTGATTTAGTCAAGCGAATCAAGATTTGGTTGATGGTTTTGTGACTTGCAGAATTAAATTGCATTGAAGTAAAGAGAACAAGAAATAAATTGCTGAAACTTAAAGAACAAGAAATTAAATGGCAGAAACTTAAAGTGCAAGAAATGTAAATTGCGGAAACTTAAAGTGCAAGGAATGTAAATTGCTTGAAATGTAAAGGGGATTGGGACGTGGATTTGCAGAAATTAAACAAGGAAAAGTAAATTTGCATCAAACAGAAGAGGGAAAGGGAATTGGGATTGAACCGGATATGAAGCAGAAAAGTAAATGAACATAAAGAAAGCAGTAAACAGAGAATTGAAATGGGAATTTAGATCTCAGGATCCAGAGACTAGAAAACCAAGTCTAGATCTCAATGCCTTCCTAGATCCAACAAGAACAATTGCAAGGGAATTGTAAATTGCAAAGAAAAGAGATGAAGAGCAATTAACCGGAAATGAAATTCAATTAACAGTAAAGAAACAGAGAGATCCAAGATTGAGATTGAAACAGAATTTCTTCAATTCTCCAATCCAAGATCCAAGACAAATGTAAAAATGAAATTGAAAGCAATGGAAACAAAGAAATTAAAGTTCAAAAGCTCTCCCAAAACAATTATGAAAATTCTAAAAGGAAAGCTCCCTGAATAACTTGAATTCTATCCTATTTATACACTTTCTTCCAATGATCTTCAAGCCTTGAGTTGGGCCTTTGCTCTTGGTGGAATTGGGTTGAAAGAGGCCTTGGTTGATTGCTCTTGAAGTTTGAAGAAGAACCAAAGTGAACCAATTGAACCGGATTTGAGGTTAGCAAAAGTTGGACCAAAAGTTTGAGCCAAAGTTAGGGGTCTAACTTTGACCCTAACGTTGGCAATGCCTTGTGTGCTAGTGGCGCCAACGTTAGCTCCTTCCCCATTGTAATTCATGTGCCAACGTTAGCCTCCAAGTTAGGGGGCTAACGTTGGCGTAAACGTTGGATGGCCAGGGAGGAATTCATGTGCCAACGTTAGCCTCCAAGTTAGGGGGCTAACGTTGGTGCAAACGTGGGATGGCCAGGGAGGAAATTTCAAGTTCCAACGTTAGCCTCCAAGTTAGGGGGCTAACGTTGGGGCTAACTTCTTGCTTCCTGGTTCAATTTCACTCATTTCATTGTCCTCTCTTCACTCCTAGCCATTCCTCTTTGCTTCAACCTTTCTCCAAGCTTTCTTCACCTATCATTAATCAACCAAACTCATCAAAGCTATGCTCAAAATCATGAGATATTCATTCTTTCCTAATATGCAACAAATATAGCATAAAACCTCATGAAATGGCATAAATTCATATATGGTTGGTTCAATCAAGGGAAACATGAAAATCTACTCAATTAGCTTGCTTGTAGCTCAAGAAAGTGCATAATCCTAATGAAAACAAAAGAAAAAGACTAGCTAAAATAGGCTAGGATGACTTGTCATCACTTATCCTTTTGATGTTTGGAGAGATTAGGAGGGAAGGTGCAAGACAGCAAGTAATTGGCAATTGGTGCATACCAAGGTATGACTTCCGAGATTGCTTGCAAGCCCTCAAAGAGAAAAGAATCATTAATAGGAGTGGCATCGCCCTTAGTGTGCTCAAGGTGACTTAGGTGATCCGCCACAAGATTTTGTAAACCACTCCAATCTTTAATTTCAAGGTCAAATTCTTGCAATAGCAAAACCCATCTAATCAATCTCGGTTTGGATTCTTTCCTAGCCAACAAATACTTTAACGCCGCATGATCCGAGTACACTACCACCTTGGAACCAAGTAGATACGCTCAGAATTTATCCAAAGCGAAAACAATTGCCAATAGTTCTTTTACGGTGGTAGTGTAATTGGATTGGGCTCCATCCAAAGTTTTTGATGCATAGGTGATAAACCCTATTTTTAGGGTTTATCATGTATAGATTTAAGGGTTTTATCAATGATCCTCCATACTTATTCATATAAAACTGCGTGATTTTGTGTTCCTTTCCCCACTTCACCTCATAGATGAAAATATGCTTCTTTTTCATCAAAATTGACATATTGTAATCCTCCTCTATTACCATTCGATGCCTTGGTCTATTTGTTAAGTGATTTCAGAAGTTACTAGGCAAAAATGGCTAAGAGGAGTGAAGGAAGCATGCATGAGTGGAAGGAGCATGGAATAAATTAAAGATTTGAAGTTTGCACATGCACGCGTATGCGTACCGTGCGCGTACACGTGGATGCGTACACCTAGAGCCAGCACAGTGGAGCCGAGCGAGGAGCCGGCGCGCTTATATGGCTGGGCCATATTTCCTATGACGCTCGCGCACACCATACGCCTGCACACAGATCGCAAAAAAATCCCAGGGACGCGTACGCGTGCCGTGCGCGTACGCGTCGATGGACGCACGTGATTTTTTAATCAAAATACGTGACCAGTGATTTCAAGGAGTCCCAGGCCCTGTTTTGGAGCAGAATTTTAGAGGGAAAAGCTTAAGAAGACCAAGGATTAGGAGTGTTAGGGGAATTAGACATAATTCTAGATATTTTAGAGAGTTAGTTACATTTTGTTTTTAGAGAGAGAAACTCCAACTTCTCTCTAGGTTTTCACTTCCTCCATTGCAAGTTTTCTTTAAATTTTTGGTGAGATCTATTGCTAATTAACTTTTTGTTTTGATACAAGTGTAGATCCACTCTTCTTCTACTCTTAATTGATGTTCTTTTGATTCAATTTCTTCGATCTAGATTTGTTTGATTTTGTTACTTTGGATTTGGATTAATGAATTGTGTCATTTCATTCAATTGCTTGATTGTTGATGATTGTGTGGATTAGATAGCTTTAATTCAATTTTCTTCTCTCAATTACATCATGTCTTCTATGATTGTATACCAATTGTTTGTGATAATGACAACCCTAGCTATGGAGTAGATTTCTCTTACTACTTAGG
The DNA here is from genome assembly GCF_003086295.3 of Arachis hypogaea. Lineage (NCBI taxonomy): Eukaryota > Viridiplantae > Streptophyta > Magnoliopsida > Fabales > Fabaceae > Arachis > Arachis hypogaea. The sequence goes on along the minus strand of NC_092055.1, from coordinate 61,982,255 downwards.
GGTTGAGTTATTGGAGACACTTGAATAGTGGATATCAATTGTAGATTATGAATTGAGAATTGCTAATTGACTTGGAGTGCACTAAAGCTAGACTTTCCTATGGTGAGACTAGGACTTGTGACTCAAGTTAGTTACTCTCACTTGACTTTCCTCCATTGTTAGGGAGTTAACTAAGTGAAGCAATAATCAATTCTTATCTTAATTGAAGGAAACTATAATGATGGAACTTCTAAGGCTCACCCTTGGCCAAGGCTTTTATCTCAATTAATTATTATTTGCCTTTGTTAGCTTGAATTCTTGCACCAACTCTCAAAACCATAAAAGCTTTCCTAATCAATGATGTGCATTCTAAGGCAATTCCTAGGGAAAACGACCCGGGATCAACACTCTCGGTCATAGATAAATTTTTTGATGTGATATTTACGTGTTGGTTAGACTATACTCACGATTGAATTCATTACTAATTTCTAACCGGCATAAGAATATTCGGTTCATCAATAGGCAATGACATACGGATTCTTACCCTCGCGTTGTGCTAGCGCGGCTCCCACGGCGAAGTTTGAGGCATCACACATTATTTCAAATGGCCGACTCCAGTCGGGTCCTCGCACTATGGGTGCTTGGGTCAATGCAACTTCAAGTGTGTCAAAAGCCTCCATGCATTCTTTGTTCAGCTCAAATTCAACATCCTTTTGTAAGAAGCGAGATAGAGGTAATGCTACCTTACTGAAGTCCTTAATAAATCGCCTGTAAAAACCTGCATGGCCAAGGAACGCATGGACTTCCCTCTCGGAGGAGGGGTAAGGCAAGCTAGATATAACATTAATCTTTGCTGGATCCATAGAAATTCCATTGTTAGAGACAACGTGTCCTAAAATAATACATTGTCTAACCATAAAATGACACTTCTCAAAATTTAAGATAAGATTTGTTTTGGTACACCTCTCCAACACCTTTGCAAGATTATCCAAGCATAGATCAAACATGGTAGCGGAAAGTGATCCTTCCTAGTGCCCGTGTTCAGACGCCGGTAGTCAATACATACCCTCCATGAGTTTTGCACTCTTGTCGCTATTAGCTCTCCGCTGTCATTCTTGATTGTGGTCACCCCAGACTTCTTTGGTACAACTTGGACCAGACTCACCCATTCATTATCTGAAATGGGATAGATGATGTCCACCTCTAACAACCGGGTTACCTCCTTCTTTACAACCTCTAGAATGGTAGGATTCAAGCATCTTTGAGGTTGTCGAACGGGTCTATGCCCACTAGGTCCGCCAAGCTCCATCCTATAGCTCTTTTGTTCCTCCTCAAAATATTAAGTAACTTTTCTTCTTGTTGAGGAGTGAGTTCCCTTGCAACAATTACCGGGAACTTGTGAGCTTCATCAAGATATGCATATTTTAGATGGGGCAGTAGTAATTTCAACTCTACATGTTGTTCTTGACTTGGCATTTGAACTTCCGGTGGGTCCGGAGGGAGTATGGTGTTCTCTTCAAAATCGTGGGGGCTCCCCACACTTGATTCTTCAATCTTCTCATCCATATTTGCACAATGCACTTCGGCTACAACATTATCAATTAAGTCACACTAGAATATGGAATGATTCTCCGGTGGATGTCTCATGACTTCATCAAGGCTAAAGCTAACAAATATTCCGTAGATTTCAAAAGAATAAGTTCCCGAATAGACATCCAATTTGAACCCAGAGGTCCTCAAGAATGGCCTCCCGAGTAGGATAAACGATGTCCTTTCGGAATCACTAGGTGGCATCTCAAGGATGTGAAAATCAATCAGAAATATCAAACCCTTTATATCTACCAACACATCTTCCGTAATCCCCGTCACAGTTTTTATGCTCTTGTCTGCCAAGACAAACCTAGCCACCAACCACTTCAACGGTGGGAGCTTCAACACATGATAAATGGAAAGAGGCATAATGCTAATGCATGCACCAAGATCGCACATACAATCAATGAATTGAACTCCATCTATGGTACAAGAGACTAAGCAAGGGCCCAGATCACCGTACTTTTCTGGTATTGCTCCCATTAAGGCCGAAATAGAACTCCCCAATGGAATAGTTTCTAACTCATGGATTCTATCTTTGTTCATACACAAATCCTTAAGAAACTTTGCATATTTAGGCACTTGATGGATAGCATCAAAGAGAGGGATAGTTACCTCAACTTTCTTAAACATCTCCACCATTTTGGGGTCAAGTTCTACACGCCTCTTGGTCTTTCTTGCCAATGTAGGGAATGCCATTGGTTGAGCCACTTCCTCTAAGACTTGCTCATCTCTAGAAACTTCACTCCTTGTTTGAGGGACTTCATCTTCAACTACCTCATGTGCTTCATCCTCCTCTTCAATTTCTTCTATCTCAACCACATCCTCCTCTTGAGTAACTATCATTGGGCTAGGTGCCTTTGAAATCCTCTCTTTTAATTGAGTTCTGGACCTCAAGGTGATGGCATTAATGCCACCCTTGGGATTGGGTAGGGTTAAGAGGGTATGGCACTAGAACTTGAAGCTTGAGGAGTGGAGGTAGACAGCGGCTCCATGCGAGCAACGAGGACTTGGAGGGTAGAAGTAAGGCCATTAAGGCTTGAGTTGAGTGTATTTTGCAGTTCCTTTTGTCCTTGGAGTATGGATTGGAGTGTCTCATCTTGATTGGAAGAGGGTGACGGGTAGGTGAATTGGGGTGCTTGTGATTGGTTGGGTTGAGGTGGTTGCCTATGAGGTGGTAGATAGGTTTGGTAGTTCCTTCCTTGGTTTGGTTGTTGATGTAGAGGGTGTTGTGAGTATCGGTTTTATGAATTGTTGGTGTTCCATCTTTGGTTGCCTCCATTGTTCCTACCTCCTTGTTGATAATTTTCCCGCCAACCTTGGTTGGAACTATCTCTCCAACCTTGATTAAAGTTGTTACTCCCTTGGTTGTAATTGCCTCCTTGTTGGGGGTACCCTTGTGAATGGTATCCTTGATTAGGGCGATCACAAAAGGGGCGGTCGTAGAAGTTATGGGTAGCCGCTAAAGTGTTATCTTCTTGGAGACTTGGACATTCATCCGTGTAGTGGGAGTAGCATGAGCAAATACCGCATACTCTTTGGGGGACCAATTGTTGGCTTTGTTGGTGTTGAGGAGGTGGTGGAGGTTGTTGTTGATGAAATGGAGGTTGTTGTTGATTCACTTGGAGTTGCTTTAGAAGACTTGTCATCTCGCACAAGGTTTTGGTGAGGGTGGCGGTCTCACCACTAGAAGAGACTTCATTAACGGTTCTAGGGTGATTGCTTCTTTGTCTAGCATGCAAGGTGGATTCGGCCAAGTCGGAGATCAATTGCCAAGCTTCCTCCGTCGTTCTATATTTTGTCAAAGAACCATTGCTTGAAGCATCTAGGAGGATCTTATCTTGTGGTTTCATTTCTTGACAAAAATAACTTATCAACACTAGAGTGTTGATCATGTGGTTGGGGCATGAGTCAAGAAGCTTTCGGAACCGCTCCCAATATTCATATAGAGTTTCCAATTCACCTTGGACAATGCATGAGATTTCTTTCCGTAACTTATCGGTCACCGCCGCAGGAAAGAATTTGTCTAAGAATTCTCTTCGAAGCAAGTCCCAATCACCAATAATCTCACTTGGCAAAGAGTAGAACCACTCCTTGGCTCTTCCTTCAAGAGAAAAGGGGAAAGCATACAACCAAACCGCTACTTCACTAGAGCCTTCCCGCCTAGTAGTGGAGCATACACCTTGGAAGTCCTTAAGGTGTCTAATAGAGTCTTGAGCGGGAAGTCCTTGATACTTGGGAAGAAGATTGATTAGAGCGGTTTTGAGCTCAAAATTAGCATTCAAGTCTGGATGACGGATGTGAGTAGGTTGAAGGACAAAATCCGGAGCACTAGCTTCCTTGAGAGTGACTCGCCTTGGGCGGCCATTGTGTCCGTACCTAGATCAAGAGAAGAGTTATTAGTAGTGTCTATGAAGAATAAACGGTGCCTTCTTCGAATGACGATTCGGAGTCAACTCGGATATGGTAGGTGAATTGGTAGGGACCTTTTCACCACCTCCAAAGGCTAACCGTCTCCAAGCTTGTCTAAGATGAAGTAAAGTTCTTTCTATTTCCAGATCAAATCTAACTAAGCTCGGATCGGGTAAAGAACACGTCATTCAAAGGGAGAGATAGTGAGCTCATGACAATATTCAAGCAAAATGCAAACGAACACAAACAATCAAGTAAAATGCAAGTATGTACATATTCACATATCTACACTAATCAACAACATGGCACTCATGTGCACTCCCCGGCAACGGCGCCATTTTGATGAATGATTTTATGCCGGTGTAGAATTTTTCAATGAATCCAATCGTAGTATAGTCTAAACCGACACGTAATTCCTCATCAAACAATCAAAAATCAATAACCGAGAGCATAACTCCCGAGTCGTTCTACCTAGGAGTGCTCCAAGATGTACATTGTTGATTAGAAAGTGTATTGGTGTTTGGAGTTTCATATAAGAAAAGAACAAAACTAGTAGTGTGAATGAAAATCAAACTATATAAAGGCCTTGGCTAGAAGTGAGAATTGGACTTCCTATCATCATTATTTCTATCAATTGTAATCACAATTAGTTATTGCTTCACTTAGTTAACCTTTAGTATTAAGGAAAGTCAAGTGAAAGTAATCAATTTGGATTCACAAATCCTAGCCTAACCCTAAGGAAGTCTAGCTTTAGTGACATGCAAATCAACTAGCAATTTCCAATTGACAATCAACAAAGGACATTATAACTCAAGTGTCTACAATGTCTCAACTTCCAAGCCAAGTAAGAAAAGTCTACTCCATAGTTAAAGTTGGCATTTTCTCAAACACTTGGAGAGCAATGATGAGAGTCATTGCAAAATTGAGAATAAACTTGAAATCAAAGGTGTCCACTACAAGAGATTAACAACAATCCAACAATTGAAGGCTAAGAACTTGAATTACCTCAGTGTATCGATGCAAATAGAAGTAACAACATCCAAAAGATAGATCCATAAGTAACTTGAACAACAAGAACTAAATTGAGAAAAGTAGAGTCTAGATCTATAATTGGAAGCAATGTAGAGTGAATTAACAATAGATCTCACCAATGAATACAAGAGAATTGGAAATTTGAGAGGCAAAAACCCTAGAGAGAGGCTAGAGAGAAGGTAGACTTTCTCTCTCTACAAAAATGTAACTTCCAACTAAAAATATCTAAAAATGAGTCAATAGATGTGGATCCCTTCAATCCTTGGTCTTCTTATGCCTTTTCCCGCCAGAATTCTGCTCCAAACAGGGTCTGTAACTTCCCTGAAATTGCCAGTCACTTTTCTCTTTAAAACTCAGGTGCGGCATCGACGCGTATGGGCATGGAACGCGCACGCGTCCCTGGGGGTTTTGCGAGCCACGCGCATGCGTCAAGCATGCGCGCGCATCCATAAGGATTTGGTTCAGCCATATAAATGCGCCGGCTCCTGGCTTCGGCTCCTTTACGCTGATCTTGATGGCGCGCATCCACACGTACGCGCAAGGTAAGCGTACGCGTTGGCGCTAAAATTCCAAAGCTTCACTTTCCATGCTCCTTCCCTTCATGCATGCTTCCTTCGTTTCCTCTAGACTATCCCTACCTTATAAGCTCTGAAATCACTTAACAAATGGATCACGGTATCGAATGGTAATGGAGGATGATTAAAAATACATCAACTTTAACATAAAGAAGCATGTTTTCATCCATGAGGCAAAGTTGGGAAAGGAACACAAAATCATGCATTTTTATACGAACAAGTGTGAAAGACCATTGATAAAACCCTAAAATCCATACAAGATAAACCCTAAAAATGGGGTTTATCAGATACTGAATGGCTCTTCCTTCTCTTTGAGGTCATTCCTCTTAATAAACTGGAAGAAGAGGAAGAAAGTTGAGAACAACATGTCAAGCTAATGACACTAAAAGAGCACTTGTTGGGAGGCAACCCAACCTTAGGTAACATTTCATTTCTTTGCTTTGTTTATTTGCAAATAAAATTGGCATATGATTACATTCTAAATTTGGTGTTGCCATGCAACAATTTGATTTTCAATTTTCACTGGATACTTGCATCATTCTAAAATGAAAGTGTCACACTAAGTTTCTAAGTTTGGTGTGCCACTCTATTTTCTATGCAATGAATCCAGCAACACCACTTGGCTATACAATCATAATGCCTTTGCTACTTAGGTCTGCAGTATTATCTTTGTTTTGGTATGATAAGTTTTCTTTCTCTTTGTTTTAGTCATTCCTTTGTTTTTAACACTCCTTAACTGTTTTTGTTAATACCTCACCAGGAAATCCTTACTCGTGAAAATTCTTTACTTGGGGATTGTGTTATTAGCATAGAACAGTTTTCTTTGTTTAGTTTTAGTTCAAATAAACTGACATGTGATTGCATTCTAAGTTTGGTGTTGTTATTCAACAAAATTTATTTCCAATCTTTACTGGATACTTGCATCAATCCCAAGTGAAAGTGTCACATTAAGTTTGGTGTGCCACTTATCCTTCATGCAATGTATCATGCACACCGCACTGGTTTTTGCAATCACAATGTTTCTGTTTCCTGAGCCTTCATTGTTATTTTTTAATTTTGCTTGCTTAAACACATGTACTGTTGATATTTTATTGTGTAAGACACTCATGATCCATCCTAGACACCATCACCACTATTCTAATTGTTGCTTGATGATGAGCAAACACTCTAATTTGTTATGGGAAGAGGAAGAATAGGAGAAAAATGACAATAATAGTAAAGATGAACTACAAGGTGGTAAAGTTCATTTTCCTCTTATTTGTTTCCAATACTTTAAAGTGCATGATTGTCTTCTATCTCCTCTGTATGCATGTGTGTTGTGAATAAGCATAGCTTGATTGCTGATTTGTAACATCTTGCTGTGACATTATGACTACCATCTTGAATTTTGTGAGTTCAAAAGCAATAAAGTATCATGATCATAAACAAACAAGGAATTAAAGAAGAACTTAGCATGGGCATGCAAGTATTGGAAGGCTAGTATGATTAATTGTTGCTCAATTGCATTAGATTTTATTTAATTGAAGTTTTCATCTAGGACATTTTATGAAATTTTTGAAATCATGAAAACCTTGAAAAAGCAATTACAAATAAGGCAAAAAAAGAAAAGGGAAAGAATGAGAAAGTTGAAGGCTTTGAGTACCAATGACAATTCAATTGTTAAGTACTTGTGGTGTTTATGTATTAGGCAAAAAGCTTAAAAACAAAACATTTAGAGTCAAGGCTAGGCTCAAGTGCAAAAACACTCCCTCAAAGCTCAAGGCTCTGAGCATCAATAATTAGAGAGTAAAGAAAAGAAGAAAATGAGCTTAAAGAAGTCCTCTAAATAAATGCTTGTGGTGCTTATGTATCAATTGGTAATACTTGAAAACAAAGCATTTAGAGTCGTAGCTTTGTTTTCAACTCATGTGGCAAAGCACGCAAAAGGAGAAGTTAAGAAGAGAATGAAAAGCTTGTTTCAAGGAAAAAATATAAGGAAAAGATTTCATAAAATGAGCTAGATAGAAGCATCAATCATTTATATTTCTTTTGTGATTGTAGCATGCATAGACTTTTGTGACTGTAGCATGCATAGAAAACAAGCCAACCATGAACATCAACTTGCCATTCTTCTCACCTTGGTTTGTCAAAACTTACTGCATGATTCTTTTCTTGCTTGGGGACAAGCAAGGTTTAAGTTTGGTGTTGTGATGACATGTCATTTTGTGCATATTTTCTATGCTTTTTCATACAAGAAATTGATGATTAATACTTAATTATTGAGTATTTTAGTGCTTAAATAGTATATTGATTTGATCTTTTGATTTGATAAACTTTGTCGGAAATAAGTGGAAAAAGAAGCAAAAAAAGCACAAATTAAGCTCAAAAGGAGAAAAGAGGAATTCTGGGGCACACTTTGAAGTTTGAGCAAGTTTTGGAGCCTTAGGCCACATTTTTAAAAGCATGGCCCATGATTAAATCAAGGAAGCGTGCTCTGTTTTCACAATGAGTGCTCTTGGCGCGAGAGTGCTACGTTCTTTTTCAAAGAGCGCTTGCGATAGTGGAGCAAGCAAAATTTGTAAGTGACGCGTATGCGTAGGCCATGCGTACGCGTCGAAGCTGCAACTCTGGAAGACCACGCGTACGCGTGCTTGACGCGTATGCGTCGGTGGGATATTTCTAAAAAAGTACGCGAAAGCGTGAATGAAGCGCAGCATGGAAGTGAAGTTTTTGAAGACCACACACATGCGTAGGGGACGCGTACACGTGGGGAGCGCTCATATTGCAAGCGCTACGCTCTTTTGGAGAGCATTGTTATTGACGCGCATGCGTAGAGCACGCTTAAGCGTCACAAGAGCAAATGTTGAAGGCCACGTGTACACATGGGTGACGCGTACGCATGGATGCGCCAAAATGCAAAAGGACGCGCAAGCGTATGGGACGCGTACGCGTGGGTATAAAAGCGCTCCGTTCTCTAAATGAATCTACGCTCTCCTGGAAGTGCATTTTTTCTCAAATTAGCTTCATTCCAAGCCCATTTGAACTACAAGCAAGCAAGCCCACTCTGATCACTCAATGAAGATCACAAGGATCGTCTAGAATAGGAATTTCATTTAATTGTAATTTGTTTTGAATTTCATTTCAATTTGTAATTTATGAAAGCCTATATAAAGGCTTTAGTTTCAGAAGAAAAAAGAGGTTTTGGCGCTGGAGTACAGTAGGAGTAGTAGTAGTAGGAGTAGGAGTAGGAGTAGAATAGAAGGCTCTTGTAAACACTTTTACCTTTCTGCACTTTTACATTTCAGTATTGAATTCAATTTAGCTTATGCTAATTTTAATTTCTGCAATTCTCTTCTGCAACTTTCCTTTCTGCCAATTTCATATTTCAGTTCTTATTGAGCTTGATTTACTTTCCTGCAATTTACATTTCCTGCAAGTATTTTTAGAGCTATGATCCACTGAACCCCAATTATTAGGGGGAGGAGCTCTGTTATGATTCACATGATTTAGTGAATTTCTTTTTCTTCTCAGTTCATTTGAGTAGCTATAGGATATCCTCTATTTTGATTGAGATTCATCCACTCTGGAAGGGAGTTTGAATTTGTTGAATGCTTGTGTGAGTCTCGGAAGGGGAATCATGAGCACTAAAATTGAGGCTCTATCCTTCACTACTCTCCTGATCAACACCATTCGGGAGGAATTAAGATCTTGAGAGTTAGTGTGGCTTATGGATGAGAGACATGCGCTTAACCTCTTCTCATGACAATTAGATCAACAAATTGGCAAGATTGATTGTGATTAGAGAGATTAGATTGCCAAGGAATTGGGATCCAATCAATTTCAATCCGCCATATGATTGAGAAAGGAGTTGAGACCCATTTGATTAATTATGGATTATTATATCTCCAATCCTTAATGAGTTTTTCTTTCAGTTAATTGTTCTTGAGTCCATTTTAGTTGCTTGATTTACTGCTCCTTTACATTTGATGCAATTTACATTCTGCACTTTAAATTCCTTGCAATTTACATTCTGTTAGTTCAATTTCACTCAATTCACAACTATTAGCTTGACTAGACTAATCACCTAACTAAAGTTGCTTGATCCATCAATCCATGTGGGATCGACCTCACTTTTGTGAGTTTTACCACTTGATGCGACCCGGTATACTTGCCGATTAGTTTGTGCGAAATTCAATTTTTCATCATCATACCACAAGGATCAATAATTTGTCAATTAAAGTAGTCACAAACCATGAATTTTCTTTGCACCTGTCGGGATTGGTTTCTTGTTTCACATAGAAAAACCAACTCAGGAAAGTGGGATTGAACAATCCCTTTAAGGTTGTGAACTGTTAGGGATCTCCCCAAACTCCGACAATTCCACGATAACATTCTCATAGGTCTTGGGGTGCCAGTGACCGGCTGGCACTCTCCACCCTCTTATCAGCAATTAATTCTTGTTCAACACACATCTTCTTGGCCACAAGCTCATCTTCTTTACTAGAGACTCTTCGCTTTGTCCCGTCCAGTTGGTTAAGTGAATTATGACTCTGTCTTGCCATCTGTTTTAGATTCAATTTTTTGCAGCTAACTTCTTCCATTATCATCCAATTGTCTTCTTGGATTTCATTCATTGAGCTTGTGATATCTTCTAACATAACAGGAGAACCAGATTTTGTCATTGACTTCCAAGCTAACTCTGTAATTTGGTTAGGGGACTCCTCTGTACTCCTTAGGACTTCATTCCTTTCATCCTTTATATTCAGCTTAGAGAAGCTCTCAAGTAACCAAGAAGGAGTAGGCTTTTTTCTTTGTTGTGAAGGACTAGATTGTTGATTGCTAAAATTGCTTACATTATCACTATCGACATTGTTAATTCTTTTCCCTACCTGATCAACCTTGACCTAGTCGCTAATGCTTTTCACTTTAATATCACCTGAAGCAAAGTCTGACATAAAGATCTGGCAATGCTTTGAATCATGTCCAAAGTGAGCACAATAAATGTAGAAGAACCTAATATGCTCATATCTCAATCCAATTTCCAGTACTTTACCTCTTGGAGCAGCCATCCAAATCGAGTCCTTCACCCTTTTATCACCATTGATCAGAACTCTAGATCTAAGGATTCTAGATTCTTTTCCTCTGATAGAGTAAAAGCCAATATCAATAATCTTACCAATTTTCTCACTCAGTTTACGACTAACCTCAACAGTCTTGAATTTTTCTAGAAGTCCCTAGAATTGAATCCAAATGGAAAAAGAACTAATTCCCTTATAGTCTTGAGAGTCAACATCTGTCTACCTCTGAACATATAAAACATAATTCTTAAAGAGTCATGGAGATTCCTTCTCAATTCTGAGTATATCTAACTCATTCTCAAAGAAGAATTAGAATTAGTTTGATCCTAATTCCACTGATTTAAATCCATCTGGCCTCCCTTAGATAGCCTTCAATACATTGTCAATGGTTCCTCCTCTTCTTTCATGCTCTTTGAATTCGGATGTGAATTTTCTTCTTTTTTGGGTTTATGATACGAATGAAGGTGTGATGATAATAGAATGAAAGAAAGAAAAGATGAATATTAAGAGTGGAAGAATGAGAGAAAGTTGTAAGAAATGGATTTGGATGAAAAAAGAATTTGGAAGAATAAGAAGAGAATTAGAGAATTATGGTTGAAAAGAAAGAAAGAAAAAGAAAAATCCTTAGAAGCACAACAAAAATCCTAATAGAACAACTGAAAAATCATATTTCTTGGCAGATATACATGTACTAAATTCTAGTTAAATTAATTTTTAAATTTAAATCGAATTGATTTCCTAAATTATCTAACTTATATTACATTAGTCTTTAACTTATTTTTTGCCTTTCTTTATCCTTTGATCTACATTGATGTCTATAGTAAAAAAATAAATAAATAAATAAATAATTATTCATATAAAAAATAGGTCAAAAAAGTGAAATACAGAATATTTCTGTATATTAGAAATATTCTGACAAAAGAAAAGGTTAAAAATGTAGGTTTAATTTAATTAATCGAAACAATTTAAGAATTAATGTAACTTACACATAATATTAAAAAGAATAATTTGAGCATTTATTTTTAATTAATTATTTTTTATGAGGTGATTAATTTTGATGAAGTGATCATCATCCAATCACATGTATTTTTTAGATAACTATTTATACGATTAATATAAAAAAATTATTTTTGTTTGCATGACGTTACCTAATTAGATTATACTAACACTGGATCAAAATTAAATTAATTAATTATAATTATTATTGAAACACCGAAGATAAATAATTAAAAGAGCAAGCATATGTTAGTTAGCACTTAGCGCCAGACGGAGAAGGATTGAGTTATAGCTATTTGCTAACGCCTTAGAGGCAAATAAAGCTGCTGCAAAATCGTTCTAACGTCTTTGTTCACACCTCACACTCACACCCTGTTTTCAAATTCATAACTACTGAAACAGATACATAATCCATAACGCTTTGTCTTTCTTCTCACACCTCAACAAATCATGAAGGTATCTAATTCTTTCTATTCTACATTTTTTCCTTCCTTTTTCGATCTCTGTTTTCCTTTGTTCCAAAAAAGAGAGGATTCAGTTTCCTCGACTCTGTTTTTCTTTTGCAGAAGCCAACTCCGGCAACAACAATTGTAGCTATTATTTTCCTTCTTCTTCATTCCTCGCTCGCTCTCAAGGTACATCTTATTTATTTTATTTGTGTTTGATTACTTTCAATACTTTGTCTTTTGTTTCTTCTATATTGTAATAAACCCCACTTAATTGCGTTGAACTCTGAAAACAAACGTTGAACAGGAAGCGCAAACATGCGTGGCAAACAGAAACTGCGACTCAGGTTTACATTGCGAAACGTGTGTGGCAAACGGGAACTTGCGACCACGGTGCACTCGAACCCAACCAACTAACCCGACTTCAAAGGTGAAGGGGTTGCCGTTCAACCATTATTCATGGCTCACGACTCATAACTCATTTGCGATGTTGGGTCAGAAATCGGCCACTGGCGCTCTCATTCTCTCTCCGACCAATCAGCAAGATACCATCACCGATCAGCTTCATGTATGTTTCTGTTCTCCAATTCTCTTTCAAATCCTTTTTTTTCCTCCAAAAGTTAAAATATAAAAAAAAAAAATTAATTTTGATGTACTTGTCACTGTTTGCGTGGATTCAATTATGTAAGGTCATATGGGTACATCTACTGTACGAATGATCATAAAAAACGGATAAAAATCGGATATAATTATACAATTGTATAAAACACTTTACAAATACATTAAAATTAAACTAAAAAAAAATGGTAGTTAGAAAATAAAAATAGGAAAAGTACTTGAAACTTTAAGCGGTTATGTCTACTTCCCCATAAAGCTAAGCTTCTTTATTCTTCCTGCTCAATGAAACTCAAGGTCCCCACACGTTACCTTGAGAACATATAATACTTTCAATAAGACATTTTCAAGTGTTGCAAACCATCTCCCGGTTTTCACATTATTACCTTTGTATAAAGATCTCTTTATAAAAATAATTGCCTTTATATATTGTACGATTAATCACTAAAATGGTATTTTAAAAATGATAAATTTTAAAGGAACAATAATTGTATGTATTCCTTAAAACAAAGTCAAATATCAAAGCATAAATAATTTTTCAAGGCCTTTAAAAGACTTTTGATCTCTTAATATTTTTTTTGATACAAAATTTTTTAGGTATCATTTTAATAGTTTGCTTACATGCTGTATACATTAGGATTTTTACGCACATTTCATTGACGTTCTTTGAAATTAATTGTTATCACACATGATATCATTGATTTGTTATATCTGACCAATGTATAATGGGAACTGAATAAAAAAGTCCTATTATGGTTGTTAGGTTGCTGATTAGTGCAATGCATGTGGGAAATTTTGATGAAAGACAATGATGCAATGACTAAAGTACTAAACAGCTGGGTATTCTTTACATGCTTGAAAAGTTCAAGTAATTAGTATTTTAATCGGGTTAGTTATGGACATTGTATTACTTTATTCATCATTTCATAGAATGTTTGGAGTATTTTATTGGTTGGTTAAGAATGGTTAAGCACGCCAAGGAAGAAGAATACTAGAATCAGTAATATAAGTTTCTAGGAAAGTATTTAGAATACAAAAAGTTTTAATTATTTTCTTATTCTTTATAGTTTAAACAAATTTAAAATTGGATCTTTATATCTTTTTTTCTTTTCAATTAGATCTTTACATTATTTTTAATTTTATAATTAAGTTCTTTTTCGTATTAAAAATATTAAAATTAATAAAATATTTTTTTTAAAAATATATAGTCAAAGATCTAATTAGATTAGTAACTGTGAATATCTTAATTTGCAGATGAATATTCTATTAACTCTAATATTTTTTATATTATTAAAGACTTAATTATAAATTAAAAATGGTATAGAAACCAATTGAAAGAAAAAAAATATAAGAACTTAAATTATAAATTTGATAAAACAATAAAAACTAACCAAGTAATTAAACTAATAAAAAATTTATAAGAACATGAACATAGTAATATAAAAGGGCTAGGTGTATAATACTACTAGAAAATTGGTAATTACTGACTTTAAAAAAATCTTATTAACAAATGAAATCCGTAAAAAACATAAACTTTTGTCCAAAAGAATTAAAGAATGTGTAAATAAATTCGTCGATAATTAGTTATTTTCTGGTAGTATAAATATCTCTAAAAAAACTGCATCGAAAAAAATGTAATATAAATAGCTTAATACAGTTGTAGTTGAAACTTGAAAGAAAAAACTTATAGTGTATACTCTTGCACATTAAATAAATACTTTCATCCAACAGCATAAATGATGAAGATTGCTTCCTCCTTTAAATGACATTTTTTTATAATAAGATCAAATATGAATAAGCTAATGAAAGAGAATTATCCCTCGTTAAATATAAACTATTTCTCATAAATAAAGCATGGTGTTACATCTTATGTTTATATTTTTACCGTATCTTTTCACAGAATGGAGTACGAGGGTTGATGCTTGACCTGTATGACTTCCAGAGTGATATTTGGTTATGTCACTCGTTTGGTGGCAAATGCTACAACTACACAGCTTTTGTAAGTACCATTTTATTAATGACAAGTGGTTTACTAGCTGTTCTTGCAAATTTTATCATTAAATACCAAACTAACTAATTATATTTTTAAAGATAGGTCAAACACTACAAATGTTTTCGAAAAATTTAGATAATGACAAAAATTCTCTTAATGAAAAACCAAAATAACAAAAGTCTTTTAAAAAATTTAAAAATACGACAAAATAATCAAATATATGTATTATCAAAATAGTTATGTTATACGTCCAAATCTTTTTGGTAATAAGTTGGTCTAAACTCAATTTAGTGGAGCGTAAAATACGTGCTCCAACTACATGAAACGGTTCTTGCATTCATCTCCTTTTTTTTCCATTCTTCTTTGCATTTCTCTTTCTTGTTCTTTGGGTTCTTTCTTCTTCTTCTTTTTCATGTGTTTTCTTCTCATCGTCGTTGTTTTATCATTGTTGCTGTATTTATTTTTTTCATCCTTCTCTTCCTAGTGATTTTGTATCATTATGTATTTCTTTTTTCTTTTTTATTTGATTTTTTCTTGCTTGTTAAAAGAGTAAATAAGAAAGTAAAACAAGAAGAAAAAAATGAACGAGAAAAGAAGAAGATAATGATGATAATGAAAAAGAAGAAGAAGAAGGAAGAGGAGGAGTTTTGAGTCATCCTTAAGTATTTTAGTACATTTTGAATTTAGGGTATGGAAAAAGCTTCAAAAGTTATTTTTGGAATTTTAATTTATGAAAAGTCATATCAATAATGTTTGATACAGTTTTTTAAATATGTTTTTAACTTCTCAAAAAATTATTTAAGAGTTTTTAAAAAAGTAAAAAAATAATTGATTTCTTTCCTTTTTAAAAGTTATTTTATCACTTCTATTTATTAAACAACTTTAAAACAGGTCCTTTTATCATAACTTCCCAAACATAAAATAACTTAATTATTAAATAACTTTAAAACAAGTCCTTATATTTTAAGTTCTTTCTCTAAAAGAGTTTAATTATGTTGTTTATTCAAACTGACCCTTAAATAAGGTGAATTTTTTGTCTTTTCTTGTTTTAAATTGAGTTGTTGTGTGCCATCATCATTAAGTAATTTCGGTGCATTCTATATTTGAATTTCGGTGCATTTTAGATTTAAATAAGGTGTACTGTTGGTCTGAACTAATTTTGAATTGACTTTGTTTATATATTGTCATCATTAAGTAATTGTGGTGCATTTTTTATTTAAATAAGGTATACTTGTAGTCTAAACTTATTTTAAACTGAGTTTATTTGTGTGTTGTCATCATTAAAAAATTTCGGTACATTCTGGAGTTGAACTGTTATATATATATAAAAAAAGACAACGATGATAACAATAACGATAATGAAAGAGAAAAATGAGAAAAAAGAGAAGGAGAAGAAAAAATAATAGCAACTTCTTCAAGTATATTAAAAGTCATCCCAACTTTTAGGACAAACAAACACAAGAAACACCAAAAACTTATAAGCACGATAGTATGACACCAAACATAATTTTATATTATACCAAATTGTGTTTCAAAATGCACCGAAACTACCATTAAACATAACATAAATAGATTCATCAAAAAAATAATTCAAAACTCTAACATTCTATTCAAATTTAAACCTTCAACTATGAACACTGATTTTTATAAAAAAAAAAACGAAATTATTCAACTCATAGACAAAACAACTACACAAACATCAATTACTAATAAACTACATTAATGAGGTTCGAACTAAATCTCCTCCACTTGATTCGTTTCAAAACAATAATCCAATTCGAACTTACATCATTCATTGTCTTCGAAAGAGAAATATCTGTTGAAACTTGATTTCACAGCTTGATTTAAAAAAAAAATAGATCCAAATCTTTAAATCAGATCAAAGGGCATTGATCATGAATAAAGAGAATGGAGAGAATAAAGAAAACACAGGGAATGAAGAAAATGCAGAGAAGGAAGAGAGCACAAAACGTTGAAAAAATTTGAAAAAAAAAAAACAAAATCTGCATAGAAAAAGTAGTTATATATAGTTGGGTGTTAAGTGAAAAGGTTGTTAGAGGTAGTGATGCGTGGAGATGAATTAGGTTATAGCAACTTGGTTGGACTTGATTAGTTAAATGATTTGGATGTAGAGCTTTATTGTTATAAAAAATGCTTTAAAAATTATATTTAATTTTTTACAAATATAATTAAAAAATAAACTCTATTTAACTATAAAATTTAGTGCTTGTTTGAGTGTCATTAAGTTGATAAAAAAATATATTTTTTCAATGAAAAAAGATATTTTTTTTATTTTTTAGCTTGTTTGATAAATTTCTAGTAGTAAAAATAAAAGTATTAGAAAAATAAAAAAATATTTTTTTGAGAAGCTATAATTTATATCTTTTTTAAAATATCTTTTTTCTTTAAAAAAATAGTTTTCACATAATAAATAAACAAAAAAATATTTTTATATTATTATACCCAAATATAATTGATAGATAAAAATATCTTTTTACATGAGATATCCAAACATAAAATTAATTTTACTTTTTTATAAGATCTTTTAAAAAAAGATAACTCGAAAAAAAAAAAATTTTCAAAGAAGCTCACACAAACAAACTCTTAATGGTCTTACATCAAACGAAATTTTATTGCCTTTTTTTTTGATTTTTTTTTTAAAAAAAAGGAAAAAAAGAAGCATGACATCATTTTTCTTAATGTTTTTCACTTTTTTAGATACATTTTGAAAAATAGTTATTCAAATATTTTTTTTAAAATTCTGATTATATGCACAAATCATTTGCCAAGTATAAGAATAGTTTGTTATTTATAAAAGATATTTTTTTTATTATTTTTGTTATATTTTTTAATTTTTTGAAATGTTTTGTTATTTTAATTTTGATTTAATTTAAATACTTTTGGCAATGTCTAATTTTTTGTGATTTACTCTTAAAAAATGATAATTAATTTGCAGCAACCTGCGATCAATGTTCTCAAGGAGATTCAAGTATTTCTTGAGGCAAACCCATCAGAGATTGTTACTATCATAATTGAGGATTATGTTACTTCACCAAAAGGCCTAACAAAGGTTTTTGATGCTGCTGGACTCAAAAAGTACTGGTTTCCGGTGTCTAGAATGCCCAAAAATGGTGGAGACTGGCCAACCGTTGATGATATGGTGAGCAAGAATCAGCGTTTAATCGTCTTCACCTCAAAATCCGCTAAGGAAGCTTCTGAAGGGATAGCCTACGAGTGGCGATATTTGGTCGAAAACCAATGTAAGTCATATTCTCCCAGAAAGGTTATATCTACTATCTTTATATGAGTCATTGTAATATAGTTATGTTATAGTGACCACAGTAACTATAGTATTTTAAAAAATGTTATTAAATTTAAAGTAATATTTTATTATTATTGAACAATGTTTTTAAAAAGTATTATTTAAAAATATTATCAAAATATAAAAAAAATATGATTTTAATTTTAACAACACTTATATAATTAGCATAATCTCTATAACATAGTCATACTAAAATTTATGGTTTTGTATATACTTCTTAAAAGAAAGATATATAAAAAAAATGATGTAAATATCATTTATCAAATTCCATGTTTATCTTGGAATAACAGAGTTCCAATGGATATGTAACACTAAATATTGATACTGGAATTTGCAGATGGAGATGGTGGAATGAAGGCTGGTATGTGCCCGAATCGCGCAGAATCGCCGGCGATGAACACGACATCAAGATCGCTAGTACTAGTGAACTTCTTCCGTGACCTTCCGGATGTTACCAAATCCTGCAAGGACAATTCTGCTCCTTTGCTAAACATGATCAACACTTGCTATGAAGCATCCGGGAAACGATGGCCTAATTTTATTGCTGTTGATTTCTACAAGGTATTGCAATTTTATAAGTCACTCAAAATTAGTGGAATGTCTATAGTGAGATGTTTTAGTCTTATATTGATCCTGTTTTGTAATTATTACTTCTATTTCAAAATAATTATCGTTTTTATTGAAAAATTAATGTATCTAGACAAAAGACAAAAGTGATAGTATTTTGAAATGGATAGAGTAATTAATTAACCCATTTTATAATTTCTCACTTAAATCAAATCTCCTTTGATTTTAGACTATCCTAAATAACTTTACCAAATGAAATTAAAAAATGTAATTCTTGAAATCTGAATTGACAACGACAATATAGAGAATATCATCAATGTAATAATTATGCTTTTGAAAAAGAACAGGAGAAAATTGAAGGATTTTTCTTAAAATAGAGAATTCAATTCACATTTTACATAATGAGTCTTATGATTATTTTATCCCTTTGATGAATCTATCATTTTGATTGGGCTATTTCAAACTCCTTACATTAAACCCTTACATGTTATAATAAATTTGAGGTTTATTATTTTGATAAATAAAATAATTAGCTTGTATATATACTTTGATTGATGTTTTCAGAGAAGTGATGGAGGAGGAGCTCCACAAGTAGTAGATGTTGCTAATGGAAATCTAGTATGTGGTTGTGGAAACATAGCCACCTGCAAGGTATAAATATATATGCTAAAGTTATTATTATTATTATTATTAGGAAAATAAAAATATTAAACAATGTGAACAATAGATATATCGGATGTTCATTTCACTAGGTGTACGGATAGTTATTTTAATATTAAGATTTATATAGGTAATTTAGAGGTGTAGTGTGTTTTTATTTAATTGGTAGTTGTTTATGTTGTTCAAGATGGTCATTGTTTACCTAACACTTCCCTTATTATTATTAATTTATTATGTGTAGTACACGGCTGTTATAGTTTAATTTTCATTTCTTCTATTCATTTCCAAAGTTGCATATAAATAATAAATATTGACATTGTATTTTGCAGCCAAACATGACATTTGGAGTGTGCGAGTTACCTGAGGCTGATGTAGCTCCTCCCCGTGCAGCCGTGGGGGTAGAACCACCACCACCACCTCCTCACACGAGCTCTGCCTGTAATAATTGCAAGCCAATTGCTTTGTTGTGGTTGTTTGCCATGACTACTCTTCTTGTTTCCTTCCTTTTCTCATTGTGAACATTAATCCCTCTTTAATAATTCAGAAAAAAAAAATTAAAGTAGTAGAGAAAAGGTAATTTAATTAGGAGAAACCATTTTTAGGAAATAGATGCTTTCAATTGGAAAATCCATCCATGTTAAGTGTCAAATTTTACCATTATATCGAATTATCAATGATGAAAATTTACACCTGACATGGTCATGCAAATTTTACAACTTTAAATGTCTATTCTTCCATTTTCTGGATCATAACTAAATGGGTTTGAAGATATTAGTCAGGTTTTTCTTTTTTTTTTTTTTTTTAAAAAAAAAAAAAAAGTTAAATGTTGTAAAAGTTTGATAGCATGTGGTGGGTTAACAACAATGCACATGAGTTGTCCATCGTCTCAGTAAAATTCCTTATTCATCCTTTGATGTATTTGTCAAATATTTAGGTTTATCTTCTATGATCTGTAAAAATTCTTTTATATGATGCGGTGATTTGAGCATTTATTAGTTTTGAACAAACTTAATCCATGACTTTCTATTTAATATTTTAATTTTGCTTCCTAAAAGAAGGAATTGTCTGTCGTGCGGAAACTTGAACTTAGTTCTTAAAAGACCAAGACAGTAGATTTCAATTTAATGGCTCTTATTGGCATTGTATAAAAAGTGTATAGCAAGTTTTACTTTGAAATCTATCTATCTATTAATATATAATAGGAGAGTAATAATAGTAGTATAGTCTATTTATTTTTTCTTTTGAAACAAAAAGTTCAACACAATAAGGTGGAGCATTAATGGAAAAGTATTATACAGATAAAATAAATTAATTTCTAATCATTTTTTGGCAAAAGTCATCAACATCCAAAAAATCAAATATCACGCCACTTTTTGTAACTCTTAATTGACCTGTTGACTACCCTGCAATACTTGATTCTTGATTCCTGAAGATTCTGTCATTCCTTTTCAACTAAGTGCTCTAAATGATAACAATGAAACCAAACTTAACAACATTCTATCAATTCGACTACAAGATTGACCCCTGAACCACGTAAACTTACGATCATTCAGTTCTATATCCATCAGTTCCATAATGCTGACACACTAGCGCCTTTCCTTTCTTCCAACTGCACAATCTCATTGAAAACACTCATGTAGCAAAGAGGAACTTGACATATTCCCGATAAAAAAACTCAACTATTCCCACACAGCAAGCTTCTTTTCCCTTGTATGCACACCATACACCAAGCAACCCGCACAAATGAAAATTATTACCTTTTATACACAACAATCTCTCTCCTTTGTAACAATTACTCAACCTAAGTATCATATCATCCCATATTATTAATAAACCTCCAGAAGCACACCTTCCAATCCCACAAATTCTAAACCCACCGCATCATTACTCCAAAATTGCATTACATCAAACTTAGTAATCACCTCCTTCTTTGTCTCTATCAATCCTAACATATTTACATTATTTTTATGCTTAAATTTTTTACCATTTCCCACTTTCCAACACCCCCTAAACCCCTCATATTTCACAAACTAAAATCATTTAAAAACTCTATTACACACCTTATTTGGTTTTTAGGGCGGCTCCTTCTTACTTTCTCTTTTTGTTTTGCTTGCCTTCTTTTTTGTGCCAATACTTCATTTTGAGTTTGGAGAATAGTCATAATGTCGTTGTCCTCGTCATATAAAATAGCTCCTGATTCGATAGCCAGATCCCAAGTAGCCCTATTTTCAGCCATATCTTTATCCCAACTTCCTCCGTGCTCATCTTGATTAGTTTCACACTCTGCATCCTGCTCTGAGTCCCCCGAATCTTCCATGTTCCTTACAGCCCCTTCATCATCCAACCCAGTTTCCTGCACCACTGTATTCTGATCCTCTAAATCTGAATCCTGCACTGTATCACCCCTCGTCAGACATATACTAACATGCTGCTTACCACTACCATCCAAACTAGCATGGGTCTCATTAACTACACTTGGTGAAATGTTTTCTTCCATTGTACTGTTCAAACAATTCTCCACACCTCCGCCAATCTCCTTTCTGGCTTGATTATGCTCATCGGGTGCATCAGGGGCTTCACGCTCCTCCCTGCCCTCCACGCCATCAAGCTCAGCACGGACATTATCACCTTTGCCACCAGCAGCTGGCTTCCGCGCTGCTCCCAGATCTGCCTCGTCAGTGTTGTTCACCGTGACATCAACCCCTTTGCGAACTCTATGACAAGCCACGCCTCTCTCTTCACCGCCGCCCGCAAGGAGGCCCTTTTAAAATACACAATGATCCATGACGAGCCACACCCTGCTCTTTACCGCAAGGAGGCCCTTTTAAAACGCACAATGACGTACTCTTCGTCGCACCACACAGTCATTTCGCTGCCACACCCCACTAACATATTGGGCCTTATATGCTTCAAGCCAGCCCCAAGTGAACTTTTGTTCAACACCAAATTAACCCCTTCTTTCCGTTTATTCCCATATTCCCAAGTCTCCGTTTTTTCAGAGATTGCTTCATTACTGATTGTTTGAGATCGCATAGATACCGCACTCACCATAATTTCCGGATACACCAAAGGATTTTCCGTTCGCGTTTTCAAAAAAATCTCGTGCCACTCATCCAAATCCTCAACGGTAATTACCTTTCTATCCTTGTCATGCTCTGTCTTCCATAGCCCCTGTGACATTATTATCACGGCATCCCATTCCAACTCCAACGGTTTCCTCTGAGCTTCTAGTTCTTCACTTTCATGGTGTTCCAATACAACTCTCTCTTTCTCGTTCACCTCAATATCCTTTCCTTTAATTTTTTCTGTTTCTCATCAGGAGAGTCCCTGACATCTTCATCGTGCGTAGTGATTTTTTTCCGGACATCAATCCTCCTCCTATACTTAGCCTCACCCACAAAGATCTCTTTTCTCCTTAAACGTGTAACACACCAATCACCCTAAGCTTTACCTCTCGCCGTAAAGCAAAAGTTAATCAGAGGTTACGACAGTTCTAAGGCTTATACATACATACATACATACACTTGGGCCCGGACCAACCCGCTAAGTGTTTTTGGCCCGTTTGGCCCACTTTGGACCAAAACCTTTAAGATTGTCCGATTTTCGATTTCTAATATTTTTTCTAAGGTTTTTGACTGTTCTCACTTTTTCTCGCATAGAACCGAGCAGACTTAAACCGGTTCGACCGGTTCAACTACCGGTTCGCAGTTTTTTACGGTTTTCGCAGAAAACACATTTTCTGACTTAGAAAAACCTACTGAGTCCAAAAATCATATTTAAATCCCCAAATTCTCATCCTAACTTTCTGGAATCTAATTTGGGCATTTAAATAATTTTATTTGTGAAAACTCTGGTTCTTACAAATCGCATTACATTCGTCTCTTTGATAGCCTTTAATGCCCCTCCTTTTGTAGTATACCTGATGAAAACAAACAAATGGATCCGACCATACTTCTCTTTACGTGCCAAATAGATGTCATTTATCCTTCTTGTCCACCTGAACATATGAAACAATTCATTCTTCGAAATATTGTCGGGTAAATTATCCACAAAAATTGTGAATGATCGCTTTCCAATCGGAGATACGCTTTCCAGTTTCAAACCCGTGGATCTTTCCCAACATGGGACTGTCTAACTTTATTCCACCTTGCATTAGACATAGATAATGTTATGAGAACATTGAGGGTGGTTTAGGGTTCAGAGGAAGTAATGTTCAATTTTTGAGAGCAGAAGAGAGTCTCAGAAAGTGACATAGAAAATTCAAATAAAAAAACCAGGAGGGATCGCGGAAGTAGAAGAAGGCCCCTCAAATGTACGGCAGAAAGGAGAACCTGATCGAAGAAGAGCGCTCCGTCGACGGCAGCGACAATGGCATTGTATACGGCGGCGGGAGTGAATGACAAAAATGAGAAATTAGGGTTTAATGAGTATGTTAAAACAGTATATAGTCTATTTACTCGATAAGTATTCAGTTTATTTGTATGACAAGCGACACAAAAATTGGGCGAAATAAGAATATAAGAAAAAGAAGTTTTGGGCAGATTCTTTTTAAAAATGATCAGGATTTAAATAGAAAATTTGAATATTTGAAATCAAGAATTGAATGAACAAATTTTGAATTTTCTGTATCTCTCATTCTCTTATTTCTTTCTCACTCTGCCTCTCACCGACAATATAGAAGGAGTTCGCTGATAAGGGAAAAAAAGATAAACAAAAAGATAAGAATTCAAATTGAATAAAAAAGATACATTAAAATTGAAATAAAAATAAAAGAAATAGATTAAAATTGAGTATATAGAGAATTACTTTATTTTTTATCAAATTCTTTGACGTAACAAGAAAAGGTAATAATTTACTACCACAGTGGCATGTATATGATGGTGTCATTGCAAGGTATTTACCAGAAGCATCTTCTTATCAGGCTACTGAAGTTTTGAGACGTGGATCAAAGTTGAACGATACTTCTATATCTGCAGACAATTTCATGAGGCTTCAAACCGCGTAAAAAAAAGGTTGAAAGAGCTTAAATCTGCCTTGATGACACTTGGTAGGGAAGCAATCGTTGCTATGTTATTAGTTGAAAAGAACTGCAGCAACAAGTAACCATCCAGAGCCTTTGTACAATGGTAAACCCGAATTCTATGCCCAATTCATTTCTTGCTATCTGATTGTTAATTTGACATCTATAAATTTGGATTTTTTTTTTTCAAAAAAAATAAACCACTAGGTTAGGACCAGCATCTATTGAATTAAGTTTCATCTATCGCAATACTAATTGAGCAATTTCAAGAATCCATTCAAGAATCCATTCCCCGAGATTTTGGTAATCTTCTAATTTCTTTTCAAATGTATCATTTATATTCCTTTCTAGATTTCTTATTCAGTACACTCTTGCATCACTAGATAAGAGTATAATCATTTATCGCCTTATTGTACATAGCTACTTAGCAAGCGCATGTCTGAAAAGATACTTAAAAAGTGTTGTTTTTTATGATTGATTTTTTTCATGTATGTACTAAAGCATAACTAACTCATCAATAGCAATAGCCAAAGCTTTAAAACTCTCAACGAAAATGAGACAATGACTTTTGTGATGAAGTAATTTATACTGGGTTTAGTATATATTAGAGCTCTTGAAAGAGTAATATTGTTTTTTTTTATTGTAAGATTTTATAATTTTTTTTTTTACCAAAGATAGGAGACTCGAACCCGCAACCTCTTAATTGAGTATGAGGAGACTATGCCATTTGAGCTATTACTCATTGGCTAAGATTTTATAATTAGTTACATTGTTTCATGGAAAATAAATTGTTGGATGTTTTTGAAAAAATGTCTGCATCAATAATAAGTTCCTAGAGTTTGGAATGTTAAAACAATGAATAAAAGAATTAATTAGCTGTTAGTTGCATACACTTTTTTTCTTTTAATGTTTATGAATAACTTCAAGACATTGAATAATAATTTAGACAAATTATTAAAGTAATGGAATAACAATAATGATAAACAATCTAACGTTTTAAATAATATATGTTCTTTTGGCTGAACTTCACATAATAAAAAAGTTTTATTTATTAAGAAGAAGTATATAAAATGGATTATACATATGTTAAATTTTGTTGTATTTTCTTAAAGAAAAATCAATTGGGTGTTCATTATGTGAATACAAATTAGAATAATTTGGTGAAAGTTATTCTATAAAATAGATAGAAAAATAAGCCAAATAAATTGTGCACTTAAATGATGATGACTTGATGAGCACTTAAATAACTAGAGTATGCGTGTAATGCTCTTTTTCTTAAGGTAAGTGATTATAATTTAAATGAATTTTGAAGGGATTTCTTTGTGTTGGGAATAAGGAGTATAACCACAATCTAATCAATCATGTGTTAAATAATTTGTTATTGTTATTATATTAGAATGTTAATATAATAAGGTCCTTGATTAAATTTAGAGATTTATCATTGTGATAGTGATAATAATATTGAGAGATAAATCTTTTATAATTTAATCTAAACTGTTCTTGGTCATAGGATTATTAAAAAGCACATTAATAATCCGGAAAGATCAATATATATATAATGGTCTTCATTGGATGAAGATTAATAGATCTCATTTATTAAATTATATATATAGATAGTGCATATAGAGATATAACCATTGAACTGACTCACTTTGAGAATTCCTAATGATTATAATTACCGTATATTTGTCAATAGGATATTCTCAAGATGAACATAGTAATAGAGTTTTCTTTGACCTGCGACTGTCATAGTGATTAACAATGTATTTATTATACCTTAATTCCGGACACCTAATACCCTATGGTGCTAGTTGAATGGATATTGGGTATGATTTAAATACTTGTAGAATTAATGATTAGTCAATAAGGAATCCGTCAACTCTCGGTAAAGAGTTTGAGCTCTATGATTATAATGACTAAGATGAATAAAACCTTGGCCAAGGAAATTGAATGAATGAAGAAATGTGTTTCTTAGGTCATTCACAGTTTATTATAATAATGGTAACAAGTTAGAGTTTGACAATTAAATCATACTCTAACGGTTAACCAAGAGCTGGAAAGATGGAAGGAATTATACTTTGTTCTTCTAAGGTTCTTAGTAAAAATATATTACTTCATACTATCGGGTCGTTGAGGAGTGTTGCTAGACGCCAACCTTGATTAGTAAATTTAGTATGACTAATTTACTACCTGCTTATTATTGAACCTATGGGGTCACACATTAACGAGTGTTCTAATCTTTGCTGTAGAAACTATTTAATTATTATTTTGATTTGATCAAATAAATAATTATATTGATTCAAATGGAATATTATTATATTCTTTGCTAGCACCAAGAATATAATAATAGTATGATGATTGAGAATAGTAAATGAGATTTGAGAATAAATAGTTATTCTATTTGTAAACTTGAATTCTAAATTTGGATGAGATCCTAATTGATTCTGTTTCAAATTGAGTTATGATATGATTCATAAATTTGAAGGATTCAGATTTAGAATTTCAAGATATGATTTAAATTTGAATTGATGAGATTCAAAAATCAATAACAAATCTCATACTATATATATGTACGTTAAGAGTACAGAAAAGTGATGAGAATAACAAGAGTTTTATTCCTTTACCTCTACACACATAAACGTATGTGAGCCTGATTCTTGGAGAAGAATTTTATGGCGTGCAAAGAGTTGCAAGAGGTTTCTCAATTTTAGATCAGAAGTCCATTGGTCAAGGAGTTGACAGCAAAGGTTGGTTTTGGTGTGGATACGCATAGCGCCATCGTACCATCGAAGGAGAAAGTGATTTTTACTAGCGTACACAGGTATTTAGATATGATCTAAAATATATATTGTTTATTGGAATAAAATTTAAGCACAAAATAGATCTTTAGGATTACCTTATTTTTCTTCCGCTGCATGTTATGAACACATGGTAAACCAATCAGTGGTATCAGAGTTTTAGCTTTTTTGTGTTTAAATCTTTATTCTTATATTTCTAAAAGTTTGTGAATTAATAGGATTAATTCAAAAATTTTAAGCATGAGATGCGATTATTTCCATTGAGATGGTTTTCTAATAAATTAATAGTTAATTTTTTTGAATTTTAATTATTTAATTGTGATTAAATTATGATTCTTTTAATATAAAAAAGTTATATCTATAATCAAATATTTTGTTTGATTTTATTTATATATTAAATTTTATTGTGATTTTGATCACAATAAAAGGAATAAGATGCAAAATATCTTTTGTTTGTTTCTTATATGTATAAGTGTATATATAAAGGTCAAATTTGATTTGATAAATTTTTTTAAGGCTAAACGTTAGTATATGAAAAATCAAATTTTGATTTGATTGATGTGTTTTGAACACTATAATTTTAGAAATTAGTTTTCTTCTAATGTTCTTGATTACAAAGAGCGGCCTGACAACTAGGAGTTTTATTTTCAAGATAATAATCAGTGTATACATTTGATGTATTAGGGATTTAATTTTATATTTTACCTAGACAACCTATGAATATAAAATTTAATCTATGAATACTGGTAGAAATTCTCTAACAATGGAGATAAATCCTAAAAGTTAGGAGATTGTCAAAAAAATAAATTTATCTCTTATTTACAAGGAACAACCTGACAACCAGGAGACTTGTACTCAAAGATAAAATTTATTTATGCATATGATGATATATAAGGAGAATTAATTTTATACTTTAACCTAGACAACCTCGGGGTATAAAATATAATTCAGTTAAATAATTGTCTGACAACCAGATAATTATTTGGGATTATAATTATATGGGATATAATTTAATAATGTTTATTTAGAATAGGTATGAGTAACAACTTGACAACCAAGGTACTCATTCACAATTCTAAATAATTTTGCCAGAAATATAGATTTCTTGATTTACTTTCATATTTTAAATTTTTAAATATGTCTATCTTTCGTATGGCATACTTGAAACTAATGAATTGACTATACATTGAGAATTGTTCTTATGTATAAAAGGGTTATCATGGACATGATAATCCTATTGAAATAATATTATCCAATAAAATTGGTGATGGAATAGTTAGTACTTGTGAAGTATCTAAAATATTATTTTACTAAAATATGGGTTGTTTTGACAACTATGAGTTCTAATGTCAAAAGTATATACCCACTATTTATTACTGAATATATTGAGAAGATGTATGATGTCCAAAGCAAGATAGTACGACTATCAAAGATTTTATTTAAATGAGTGGGAGTATTGGGCAATATATTTTGAATTAAACAACTTTAGAAGTTGAAATGCCATTAGACAAATGGCTTTTGTGAGAATTGCTCTTGCAAGCATTTTTGGAGATTTATTTTGTTACAAACAATTTATAATTGGTCTTAATATGATTAATGTTTGTGATCTTTTTAGAAAAACTCAATATAAGTGTTGAGTTTGCGAATCAAAATTGCTCTTAAGGGTTGGTTTGACCAATAAGAAAGATATTGAGTATTTTTATTATAAGAGCTTAAAGTAAAATCTCTAATATCTAATTGATATTCTATTTAATAGAGAATGAGATTCTCTCAATGCACAAATACTAGTACTCTATGTACTCCATCATGTTTAAAGAAACATGGAATTTGATTTAGCTGAGGATAACTGTTTGTTAAATATTTGGACTACATTTTAGAAATGTTGCTAAATTAACAAATTTCTCACTAAATCAATTTTTTTCCATAGAGATATGAAAAAGGCATAAACTCAAACTCAAGAACATTAGAGTTTGGAGATATCTTATATGTATTAAGAGATTGCACAACAATAGAATTGATATTAGGTCCAATAAATGAGATTTATTAGTTATCCTAAAGAAATAATGAGATTATTTTTATCACTCTTCTTATGACAAAGTGTCTGTGATAAGAGGCTAAACTCCTTTTTAGAAAAGTGATTCCATCTTAAAGAAAGAGTTGGAGTACAATTACTTTTATTAGAATTGTATTCCACTCAATAGAGGATATACTTTCTCTTGAAAGTATAAAAAGTTTGATCATCAAACTAACTTTTCAAAAAAGTAGCCTATTTGTATAATGATACAATTCTATAAATATAGATCTAATGGTTACTTAAATTTTTTATAATCATGCTCAATAAGGATTGTCCTTAAAATAAATTATGCACTATTGTAGTGGGAGATTTCATGTTTTGAGAAAACATGATATTTATTATGCACTAGGTGTATTTTGCAAAAGGTCAAGCACATATGTTCAAAAGCTAAGGTGTTTAAGGTCAAAAGAGTTTTGATAAAAACAAATGTGCATTAAATTATACACATGATTGATTGGCTCTAGTGCAAGTTGGAGATTATTGAGATAATAGTATGCCCAAGATCCAATCTATCATGATTGGCTCTCGTGCAAGTGGAAGATTGTTGGGAATAAGGAGTATAACCACAATCCAATCAATCATGTGTCAAATAATTTGTTATTGTTATTATATTTAAATGTTAATATAATAAGGTCCTTGATTAAATTTAGAGATTTATCATTGTGATAGTGATCATAATATTGAGAGATAAATCTTTTATAATTTAATCTAAATTGTTCTTGGTCATAGGATTATTAAAAAGGACATTAATAATTCGGAAAGATCAATATATATATATATATATAATGGTCTTCATTGGATGAAGATTAATAGATCTCATTTATTAAATTATGAGTAAAGTATCGTTTTTGACCCCAACGTTTAGGGTAAGTTCCAAAGTTGTCCCTAACGTTTCAATCGTCCTATTTAAGTCCTAACGTTTCAAAATTGACTCAGTGTTGTCCTGCCGTTAGGGATCCGTTAACAGAATTGACGGTGGGACAAAATTGAAATGATTTTGAAATGTTAGTGACTTAAATTGGACGAAAACGTTGGGGACAAAAATGATACATAGAAATAAATTTTAATTTTATCCTTCAATAATATCAATTTTTTACTATACATAGTATTCAATTATTTTTTAATCACATTTAAGTAAATTACACTTAATCATATTACTTTCATTTTAAATAAATTAATTTTTTTTTATAATTTTACTCTTAAAGATTTTTAGTTATCATGAAATATTTGTAGAATGACTAGTATATAAACTTGCAGAAAAGAAAAAATAATATATATACAATAAAATATAAATGATACCTTTTGTCTCTAATGTATCAAAATTCTTTAAAATTATAAAAAAATAAATTTATTTAAAATGAAAGTAATGCGGTTAAGTGTAATTTATTTAGATGTAATTAAAAAAGAATTGAATACTATGTACAGTAAAAAATTAATATTATTGAAGGATAAAATTAAATTAAAATTTATTTTTATATATCGTTTTTGTCCCTAACGTTTTCGTCCTATTTAAGTCCCAAACGTTTCAAAATTGTCTCAATTTTGTCCTGCCGTCAATTCTGTTAATGGATTCCTAACGGCAGGACAACATTGAGTCAATTTTGAAACATTAGGGACTTAAATAGGACGATTGAAACGTTAGGGACAACTTTAAGACTTACCCCAAAAGTTGGGGACAAAAACGATACTTTACTCTTAAATTATATATATAGATGGTGCATGTAACACCCTAACTACCAAAGCTCACGCTTCCGGCTGCGCAACTCTGATAGCTCGGACATTACGACGACTTTTATACTATTTAATACTATAATATGAGCCTGTTTAAAACTTTAAACCGCAATATCGCTCCCAAAAATACTTTCATCCGATAACATACATCCATAGATACCATACAACTTACAAAACTCATAAAGAGTACATCCATATATATATATATATATATATATATATATATATATATATATATATATACAAATATATTTACAAGCATTAACCAATACAATCCCTATCCCTCTCACAGAATATATCAAGATAAAGGCGAGGGTACAATAAATAATCTACATCAATACAGAACATATCAATAACTAAATAAACTCTTCGTGACTTCTGCGCCCATATCCTGAAAGGGGAAAAATGTAGGGGGGGTGAGAACATCATCCTCGAAAGGGTTCTCAGTAGAGGGTTTTTGGGAATTACTGTAATAGGATACGTGAAGATAACCGCATCAGTGATTAATAACCGTCTTATGCCTCTTTTCAAAAACAACAGTTTCCAATAAAAGTAAAGTCGGAAATCTTTTCGGAAAGAAGAACCGTTCAATTCTCAAAAACTCAAAAGCCTTTCAAAACGGTTTATCTATGCGGAACCAAAATAGCCTTTCATAATTTTTTTCCAAACCAGAAACACAAAACCGAAATCAACCATCAGTTCATCTCTTTCCAACCACGGCCCTAGGCCCAAACAATCCAACCAACAACCAATCACCACAATCCAACAGAGTCCCAGATGCAAACACAAATAGGAAGATGCAGGCACAAACAAACAGTTATTGCAAGTAGGACAATTAGCAATTAATCACAAAGGCAAGCCAAGTACAATATGCACACCCAAGCAATGTCACATAGATGCATATGATGAATGCCTGTCCCTAGTGGCTGATGATATCATCTGTCGGTTATAGAGCCAACCCGACAAGTCCTGGTAGCTAACCATTGGACTGTCCCTCTGTCGCGCATCCCCAACTCGAGTTATACTCATCATAAACTTGATCATAATCATGATCCATATCCATCACCCTCATTGGTGAATATTTACGGGGGCGAGCTCATCCGGGGCTTTCACAGTGCCCGGCCACACTTACGACATAGGGTCAACAGAGTATCAAGTCTCAACCTGGAGCACGTGGTGGCTAGCCACTGGTACTACCCAGGGAAACTCGTAACCTCAGATAGTGGAAGTGCAACATTCACATTTATCAATGATTCAGCATAAACATGCAATCAATCTCATCCATGGATCAACATCCATCTCAGCCATCCGGCTCACGGTTCATTCCAGAACCAGCCAATATTCATATCATACACAGCCATTCCGGCTCACGGTTCAATCCAGAACCAATCAATATGTATAAACATACACAGCCATTCCGGCTCTCAACAAAACAGCACTTCCACATTCAAAATCATCAAATTCATGAAATCGGAATTTAAGCCATAAATCATTTTCTCAACTCATTTCACTTTGAAATCAAGTTTCAACTCTTTTCAGCCTTGGCTTTAAAGATCTCATTTCTCAAATCATCTCAGGCTCATAAGCCACTTTTACTCAAGGTAAATTCTCCTTTCAAAACAATGCCACTCTCGGCATCCTCTTTCCAAAACTTCCATAATCATGGCAAGTTAAAAGCCTCTTTGAGATATTCAAAATCACCCATCCAACAATGGGATTTTATAACAAAAGTTTCTCGGCAGAGTCCCAAGTCTTTAGGGGAGAATAACATAACTCATTTCGCCAAATTCATTTAAAATCATTAAAACATTGGCTTTCCGACTTGAGTAATAAAATAGGATCTAAGCCAAACCGAGTCACGTAATCATTTACTTCTTTCAAAGCCGTTTCCTTTACCTAGGCAAAACCAGCTTCAACCCCCATGATAAATTCTAAAGTATTTCAACTGTTCGAAATTGTTTTAGTCTTGCAAAAGTTCAGAATTCAAAGAGTACTTAAAACCTTTCTCAAAACATTTAAAAATGAAACTTGTCAATAGACAGTCAGGTCTTTTCAAAATCATTAAAACTCTTTAATTGAAACTCCCAAGGCAAATTCAAAGGCATAAACCCTTTTCACATTCAATTAGCTTTAAAACACAAGTTTCATCTAAATAACTTTCTCCTGAAAGAGATACAATGCCTTTCTTAAGAAGCAAGACTAAATCACAATTCCTTCTTTAATAATTCATTTCAAAAGTATGAATCATCCCTTTCTTGATAATTCAAATAAAATAGTAGAAGTCTTTAACTCATCATTCTCCGAACAACATTTCAATAAAGACTCGGATTTTATAGAAATTTTGGCAGCACCTCCCCTAAAACTTGGACTTTGCCACCCGGTTCGGGTCCCAACTAAACCGTTTCACAATCCTTTTCAACAGCCCAAAACCAGAAATCAATTCAAAAGCAAGCTAAATCCAACAGTCGCCTCAGTGGCATATCTCAAGGAAACCATTTCAAAAATCAACTCAATATCAACCGATTTAACTCATTTCTAAAGCTTTAAAGAAACGGCTCAATAACAAATCATTTGTCCAAAACCAAGTCAATTAAAGTAAACCAGGCTGATTTCAAAAGTGCGTTCGGCTTTTCACATTATCAAGATAATTAACTCAATTCATCTCAATTCTCAATGGATCAAACTCAGATTTCAAATCTTTAAAGAATTAACATCAAAACATTATATTTCACAAGCCGCACAACAATTCAGCCAAACAAGCATCCTTAACCATTCGAGACAATCAAATAACACACAAGGCAGATACAATTACCAAATACCAATTGTCTCATATCAGTATCCATATGTAATAATTCCAATACATAAAACATAGTTTTTGGAAAGCGCCCCTACCTCAAAACACAAATCCATAATCCAAACGCGTCACAGAATCCTTTCCGCCTCAGCCTGAGATCAACAATCGAAATTCCGGCAGCCAAAACCTCGGTTCCAAGCCACTTTCGCAACAGTCTCAACAACTCTAATCGCAACATACAACAACCGAAACTCAATCGTATAGCGATTAATGCCACAACCTCAGCGTATGATAACAGAACAGTAACTAAAGGACTTTCAAATCAAAAACGCTTACCAAACCGAAGGAGGAACGGCTGAACCGACACAGCGGCGGTCTCCGAACCGGCTTGGCGGCAGCCCGGTAGCCACCCCAAGCGGCAGCGGCGACAAATTCCAATCACGATGACTGAAACCAACAGGCAGTGACCATAGTAACCTCGGAATTCAAAAAGGACAGAAATCCCAAATAAAACCCTTACCGGCATTGGATCTCGACGGCGGCAGAGGCGTTTTCCGGCGACGGCAGCGGGGTCTAAAGTGGCAGAAACGGCCAGAAGCTCCGGTGTGGCTCCGGCAGCCACAACCACTTCTCCGGCAGCCATTCACAACAGGCGACGACCACCGCAGCAGCTGGCTGGACGGCGGCAGCTTCTGACGGCAATGGAAGCTCCGGCGGCGTCGCGGGTGGCTTCCCGCTCTCTCTCGCGTCGGGTTCTTCTCAGACGACGGTGGCGTCCTCCATTACTGGCGCCAGGGCACGATGGCGATGCCAGGTTGAGACGGAATGGCGATGGCGAAGGCACGGGTAGCGGCGGCGGCGCGACGCTCTTCGCGAAGCCTTCCTCCCTTCTCACGCGCATGTCTTCCCATCAGACTCTTCCTCTCTCGCCTCAGTTCCGATCTGTGACGGAGGCGACCTCGCGAACAGCAGCGGCGGCCTCAACTGGGCAGGGCGCGGCGGCAGAACGGCTCCCCACGTGTAGCTCTCGGCGGTGGCAGCAGAACCCAGTGGCGCCGGCAGACAGCCCCTTTCCTCCCTTCTCTCTTCCGTTCTCCCGATTTCTGCCTTTCCTTTCTTTCTCTTCGTTGGTTTCTCAAAGAACAGTGTGTGTGTGTGTGTGTGTGTGTTTCGCATAGGGCTGCGCAGAAGGAGGATGAAGGAAAGCCTGGAGGCTGCGCAGCGTGAAGGAGGTTAGTTTCAGGGAATGGGTGTATCAAAATTAAGGTTAGGGTTACTTTTGTAATTTCAAATAAAAGTAGGGGTTATATAGTAATTGAAACTCAATTAAATTCAACACTAATTATATATAGAAAATACTATTTGTTCATCACTTTCACAAATTATTTTCAATAAAATGTCCAAATCAAATAATTAGAAATAATATACTTAATTTCTTCATTTTCCAAAATAGCAGTATTAATACTTAAAATATTACTTATTCAATCCAAACCATATAAAATCCTTATTATTTCATAACTATCAACTTTATACTTTAAATATAAAAAATAATCCAATAATTATAAAATTGGATAATAATCATAACTTATCTCAAATCTAATAAGTCAAAACTTGCCTTAATTATTTTTAATAAAAATAATTTCTGAAATTAAGGCTATAAATAACCATATGATCTGAGACTTGGTCATAATAAGACTTTTCAAAAGTTCTGGGCCTTACATTCTACCCACCTTATAAAAATTTTCGCCCTCGAAAATTGATACAAAATGAAAGAAATTCTATAACAGTTCACCTTTGAATACATTTAAGAAAGAAGCAAAATATCTCAACATATAAACATATATACGGTTTTCAAATACTTGGATGGTCGTATGCATAAAGGTACAAAGGCAGGAGTGTGATTGTAAAGCAAACATTATAAGATAGGCTCAATGCACAAGGTCATATGATCTCAATGCCTTACAAACTTGAGGTGCCAAAATAGGGTGCAAATCAAGATAGGCGTTCACAAAGCAAAGATGACATGGTTCAAACATGTGATGGTAAGGCAGAGCATCGAAGGCTATAAACATGATGGGATTAAAACGACGTGCTTAACTTCCGCACACTAATCTCTTATCAACCTCAAAGTTTCAACTTTCTAACTCCATCAAGCACCTTACAACCTCATAGCCGATTATGAGCCTAACACCTGCAAGTTCGTTTGCAAGGGGCAAAACACCCACAACTCATCATAACGTTACACACCTACCGCTTCACCTTCCATATACACATATCACATCTTAGGGAACTAACGCATCGCGTTATTACGTCTACAAGTCGCACGTGATATCAAAACAATTCTCGAGTCTACTCAGAAGGATACAAGACTCTAGCAAGGAGGAACAACATCAAGGATAATGCTCATAGATTTAAGAGAATGTATCCAGTTCCTAGATAAACAAAGACGCTCAAGCAATGAAGTTTGCTAGAAATAAATTAATTGACAACTCCAAAAATAACCCTTAGATCAAGGTAGTTCAACAGGATCAATAGGAAGAAAACCAGCGCATCAGTTTGAAACAAACTCGAGCTGAGTCGAGGAAGCATGAGGTTTACAGAAGAGAATATTTCAAACCCAAGACAAAGCTCACAGAACTCAAAAGCACGATTAAAAGTACTTCCAAATACATTGTTCACAAAGGAACCGAAACTTGCGGAAAAACCACTTCGAAATCTAAAAGTAAGGTTAATTAACAACATCCTTCAAGCGAGTAACAAAAGCATAATCGTGGCTTTGCTTTAATGCAAGTTCATGTTGAAATAGATTTTGTCGAGTTCTAAAAACAAGGTGCACACGGGTTTGGCTAAAGGCTAAATTATTTCTTCAAATATTTTAGAAAGGTAATTAGATGCACAACTTAACCAAAAGCAGTTCATAAAAATCGGGAGAGAAATCAAATGCTTGTTCAAAAATTCTCAAAGTTCATATTCAAACAAGCGTGTATAGCATTCATAGCAAGGATGAAAGAGGAAGTTAAACTCCTTTTAGAAAGGAAACTCCAAGGTAAAAATTTGCACACAATCTGGTAAGGAAATAAGTGGTGCGTTACAAACAAACCGGTTTCCACTAAACAAGGAAGCTTTTCAAAACTTCATTTAAAATGGCGGATGCCAACTTTAAATTAATTTCGTCAAAATTAGACAATGGTTCTAATCTCAATCAAACAACAGAAAATAAATTCCGTTTAATATTTCTTCAAAGAGAATTCAAAACTTCTTTAAAAGGTTCAAAACAAGACTCCAAAAAGGTTCTTGAAATCACTATCTCAGAAGAACATTCAAGAAGTTTAAGATGTACTGAAAAGGAGTCAAGCCATACAAGAAAGGATCTTAAATCAAAGTAGTTCAAACAAGATTCACTAGGCATGAGTCATCAAACA
Source organism: Arachis hypogaea (assembly GCF_003086295.3). Classification (NCBI taxonomy): domain Eukaryota; kingdom Viridiplantae; phylum Streptophyta; class Magnoliopsida; order Fabales; family Fabaceae; genus Arachis; species Arachis hypogaea. The sequence goes on along the minus strand of NC_092055.1, from coordinate 61,945,172 downwards.
AGCTTTCAATTGATCCAAAAGAATACAAAAGTCATAGGAAAAGACAACTCAATCATTAGTAATTTCTCAAAGGTAAATCTTTAACTAAAAACTCTTGTAGAGAAAATGAGAGAATAAACAATGCACTAATTTGAAACGAATCAAACTAACTCACATACGGATGAGATTCACAAGAGAGGACAAACCAAGATCAATGGTAATTTTCACAAGATGTAAAAGGTTAGTGATGACATGCCAACATGTCATGTTTTTCTATGCTTTTTCATTTGTTTTCAATAGATTTTATACACTTTCTTGAGCCATAAGCAAGCCAATTGGGTATATTTTTATGTTTCCTTTGATTTAATCAACCATGTATGAATTCATGCTATTTCATGAGATTTTATGCTATAATTGTCACATATTATGAAAGAATGAATATCTCATGATTTTGAGCATAGCTTTGATGTGTTTGGTTGATTAATGATAGATGAAGAAAGCTTGGAGAAAGGTTGAAGCAAGAAGGAATAGCTAGGAGTAAAGAGAGGACAATGGAATAAGTGAAAATGAACCAGGAAGCAAAAAGTTGGACCAAAAGTTAGCCTCAAACTTTTGCACAAACTTTTGGGTGAAAAGTTAGCCCCAACGTTAGCCCCTAACTTTTGGGCTAACGTTGGCACATGAAAGTTACTCCCTGGGCACCAAAAGTTTGCGCCAACGTTAGCCTCTAACTTTTGGGCTAACGTTGGCACATGAAAAACACAAAGGGAGAGCAAAAGTTTGCGCCAACGTTAGCCCCTAACTTTTTGGCTAACGTTGGCGCCATGAGTGTGCAAGGGGTATACTTCCAACAAGAATAACTTGAGCTACAGAGCTCCAAATGAGGTGATTCAAAAAGCAATGGAAAGTAGGAATCGAGAGCTTTCCAAGCATATATGGCACTGCATGGTGGACACTAAAATTGAGGGAGAAAACTGCCCCGCAATGAGCATAAACGAACATGGTGGCAACCTGCAGTGAGGCCAACTGACCTCTGCACCTTCGACGGAGTATAACTTGAGCTGTAGAGCTCCAAATGATGTGCTCCCAACGGCATCGGAAAGTAGACATCTAGGGCTTTCCAAAAATGTATAATAGTATGGGGTGGACAATATGTTTGAGCCTCCAGAACTGGCATTTTCGACCACGTTTGAGGCAAACGTCGCCTCAAACGCTGCACACCAAAGCCAGCAACCTTGTCCTCTTCAAATGAGCATAACTTGAGTTGTAGATGTCCAATTGAGGAGATTCCAATTGGGTTAGAAAGCTGACATTCAGAGCTTTCCAACCATATATAATAGTCTATAGTTGGCATGAAATTGGTAACGTTGACAAGAGGACAAAGTAGCAACCCATACATGCACACAAGGGGGCCAACGTTGGAGCAAAAGTTTGACCCCTAACTTTTGCCCCAACGTTGGTATCAGCAAGGAAGGGTGCTGATGTGAAAAGTTGGAGCAAAAGTTAGACCCTAACTTTTACTCCAACTTTTACTCAAGCTTTCATGATTCCAACCCGGTTCAATTCGGTTCTCTCTCCAAATCCAAGAGCAATCAACCAAGGCCTCTATCAATCCAATTCCATCAAGAGCAAGGGCCCATTATCATCACTCAAAGGCACAAGAGATAGTTAGAATAGAAATTTCATTTTAATTGTAATTTGTTTTAAATTTCATTTTCATTTTGTAAAAATGCCTATATAAGGCATCATTCTCATTTTAGAAAAGGGAGGCCCGAATAGAGAGAATAGGGGGCGAGCTCCACTAGGGAGCATTAGGAATACAGAGCTCTCTCTCTGAGTTTCATTTTCTGTTTTGAATCTTGAATTGAGATTGGAAGGAATTCTGTTTTCATTCTCTATTTGCAACTTCTCTTTACTTCTTCTGCAATCTTTTTTTAATTCTCTGCAACCTTTCTCTTGTTGAATCAAGGAAGGATCCACTCCTGAGATCTTCAACATCCTTTTAAATTTCTGCAAATTAAGCACAGTCACTTTGCTCTCTGATCTCCTTGTTCCCAATTTACTTTCCAGCACTTTTGTTCCTCTGCATTTTACATTTGAGCCACTGTGATCTGAATTTACTTTTCATGCAATTTTAATTTCCTTGCAATTGTTCTAATCTTTGATTTACTGCTTTCATTCAATTTCCCTGCACCCAGTCTCCTTTACTTTCATGCAATTTACTTTTCTTGCAATTTAAGATTCTTGCAATTTATATTTCTTGCCCCTTAAGCTACTTGCCAATTTACTTTCTGCACTTTAATTTTCCTTGTCATTTACTTTCTGCTGCATCAATTATCACTCAAATGTTAGCTTGACTAAACTAATCATCCACTAAAGTTGCTTGATCCATCAATCCCTGTGGGATCGACCTCACTCCCGTGAGTTTTATTACTTGATACGACCCGGTGCACTTGCCGGTTAGTTTTGGGTGTTTTGGAGAAATTTGTTTTTCCGCTAAAATATCCCATCAAGTTTTTGTGTGATGACATGCCAACATGTCATGTTTTTCTATGCTTTTTCATTTGTTTTCAATAGATTTTATGCACTTTCTTGAGCCATAAGCAAGCCAATTGGGTAGATTTTCATGTTTCCTTTGATTTAATCAACCATGTATGAATTCATGCTATTTCATGAGATTTTATGCTATAATTGTCACATATTATGAAAGAATGAATATCTCATGATTTTGAGCATAGCTTTGATGTGTTTGGTTGATTAATGATAGGTGAAGAAAGCTTGGAGAAAGGTCGAAGCAAGAAGGAATGGCTAGGAGTAAAGAGAGGACAATGGAATAAGTGAAAATGAACCAGGAAGCAAAAAGTTGGACCAAAAGTTAGCCTCAAACTTTTGCACAAACTTTTGGGTGAAAAGTTAGCCCCAACGTTAGCCCCTAACTTTTGGGCTAACGTTGGCACATGAAAGTTACTCCCTGGGCACCAAAAGTTTGCGCCAACGTTAGCCTCTAACTTTTGGGCTAACGTTGGCACATGAAAAACACAAAGGGAGAGCAAAAGTTTGCGCCAACGTTAGCCCCTAACTTTTTGGCTAACGTTGGCGCTATGAGTGTGCAAGGGGTATACTTCCAACAAGAATAACTTGAGCTACAGAGCTCCAAATGAGGTGATTCAAAAAGCAATGGAAAGTAGGAATCGAGAGCTTTCCAAGCATATATGGCACTACATGGTGGACACTAAAATTGAGGGAGAAAACGGCCCCGCAATGAGCATAAACGAATATGGTGGCAACCTGCAGTGAGGCCAACTGACCTCTGCACCTTCGACGGAGTATAACTCGAGCTGTAGAGCTCCAAATGATGTGCTCCCAACGGCATTGAAAAGTAGACATTCAGGGCTTTCCAACAATGTATAATAGTATGGGGTGGACAATATGTTTGAGCCTCCAGAACTGGCATTTTCGACCACGTTTGAGGCAAACGTCGCCTCAAACGCTGCACACCAAAGCCAGCAACCTTGTCCTCTTCAAATGAGCATAACTTGAGTTGTAGATGTCCAATTGAGGAGATTTCAATTGGGTTAGAAAGCTGACATTCAGAGCTTTCCAACCATATATAATAGTCTATAGTTGGCATGAAATTCGCAACGTTGACAAGAGGACAAAGTAGCACCCCATACATGCACACAAGGGGGCCAACGTTGGAGCAAAAGTTTAACCCCTAACTTTTGCCCCAACGTTGGTATCAGCAAGGAAGGGTGCTGATGTGAAAAATTGGAGCAAAAGTTAGACCCTAACTTTTACTCCAACTTTTACTCAAGCTTTCATGATTCCAACCCGGTTCAATTCGGTTCTCTCTCCAAATCCAAGAGCAATCAACCAAGGCCTCTATCAACCCAATTCCATCAAGAGCAAGGGCCCATTATCATCACTCAAAGGCACAAGAGATAGTTAGAATAGAAATTTCATTTTAATTGTAATTTGTTTTGAATTTCATTTTCATTTTGTAAAAATGCCTATATAAGGCATCATTCTCATTTTAGAAAAGGGAGGCCCGAATAGAGAGAATAGGGGGGCGAGCTCCACTAGGGAGCATTAGGAATACAGAGCTCTCTCTCTGAGTTTCATTTTCTGTTTTGAATCTTGAATTGAGATTGGAAGGAATTCTGTTTTCATTCTCTATTTGCAACTTCTCTTTACTTCTTTTGCAATCTTTTTTTAATTCTCTGCAACCTTTCTCTTGTTGAATCAAGGAAGGATCCACTCCTGAGATCTTCAACATCCTTTTAAATTTCTGCAAATTAAGCACAGTCACTTTGCTCTCTGATCTCCTTGTTCCCAATTTACTTTCCAGCACTTTTGTTCCTCTGCATTTTACATTTGAGCCACTGTGATCTGAATTTACTTTTCATGCAATTTTAATTTCCTTGCAATTGTTCTAAGCTTTGATTTATTGCTTTCATTCAATTTCCCTGCACCCAGTCTCCTTTACTTTCATGCAATTTACTTTTCTTGCAATTTAAGATTCTTGCAATTTACATTTCTTGCCCCTTAAGCTACTTGCCAATTTACTTTCTGCACTTTAATTTTCCTTGTCATTTACTTTCTGCTGCATCAATTATCACTCAAATGTTAGCTTGACTAAACTAATCATCCACTAAAGTTGCTTGATCCATCAATCCCTGTGGGATCGACCTCACTCCCGTGAGTTTTATTACTTGATACGACCCAGTGCACCTGCCGGTTAGTTTTGGGTGTTTTGGAGAAATTCATTTTTCCGCTAAAATATCCCATCAAGTTTTTGGTGCCGTTGCCGGGGATTGATTTAGATCAACAATGATTATGTGGGTGAGAAGTCTAGATCAAGCATTTTCTTTATTTTTGTTTTCTGTTTCAAAGTGAAACCAAGGTGTTTGAGTTTTTGCCTCACTAAGAAATTCTCATCTCTGATATGAGTAATTTCAATTTTCCTTGGTTGTGTATTTTACAAAACTCAAATGGAGTTCAACTCATCTTATGATCAAACAAATTCTATGGGATATCACCCACCATCACCAATTTCTAATGATGGATGGGAATATCACCAAGAAACTTCAAATTCTGGGCTCTCCAATTCATGGAGCCATGCTTCAGAACCACAAGATGAGAAAGAAAATCATATTGGATATTTCCCTCCACCACAAAATGATTCAAGTCATTATTCCAATGGTGGCTGGGAGTATTACCAAGAAACTGCAAATTCTGAGCAGTCAACTCACATGAGAGATTGTCCAACCTCACCTCCCACTTCTACATTTGAAAATTCTTCATCACCTAAATATGCCTCAACACAAACTTCCACGAACCTAGGCCACTCAAAGCTAGAGATCATGTTCAAAAAAAATGAGGAGGAGGCAATGAAAGCCTGGAAATGGGAAGAAATTATCCGTCAGAGGATGAATGAGCACCTGGAGAACATAAGGAAACACTTAGAACCATCAAACAGTAAAAATCAATCTGTGGGAGAGGAAGTGGAAAAACAAGAACAAAAGGTCCTTATGTTAAGTGAAAGTGCAATGAAGAAGGAGGAAAAACAAGAGGAAGAAGCTACTGAGTCAAGTGGATTTTTAATGAAGAATGAGGTGGTTGAAAATGAAACCACACTTGAGGTGACAAAAGAACCTGAACACTCACAACCTCCACAAACCTCCCTGGACCAAAACGCCTCAACACTTGAATTTGTGATTGAAAGGTATGAAGAGGAGATGAAGAAAGCTTGGGAAGTCAACAAACCTCCTCCATAAAAGAGCTATTAAAACAAATGTTGAGTGTAAAAGAGGAAGTGGAGGAGCAAGAAAGTGAAGAAGTCATTCCAAACTCAAGTGAGGCAGAGAAGTACATAAAGGAGGAGTTCATGGAACCACCAATACAAGAGACTCTTGATGAAAAGAAGACTCCAACAATCACACAACCACCAAGACTTGGATTCAAAGAAGTGAAGGCAATTAACAAAAGCACCAAGAAGAGGATTGTTACCAAACTACCAAGGACAACATTCAAGAGGAGGTCAACCACAAGCAATCCAACCCCTGGACCAATAGCAAGCAAGCTCAATCAAGCCATGTACAAAAGAAAGCTTGCTGAGGAGAAACCAAGACAGGGGGTAATAGCTGAATCTTCTCCTCCTTTGAAGTCATTTCTCTTAATAAATTGGAAGAAGAGGAAGAAAGTAAAGAATAGGTAGACAGTAGGTACATTTCTTTTCCTTGCTTTGTTTAAATTTCAATAAATTGGCATATGGTTACATTATAAGTTTGGTGTTGCCCTGCAACAAACTGTTTTCCATCTTCATGGATGATTGCATCAATTTTACATGAAAGTGACACACCAAGATTCTAAGTTTGGTGTGCCACCTATTTTTCTATGCAAATCAATCCAGCAACATCACTTGTCTGTATAATCATATTGCCTTTTACAATGTTATTTTTCTTCTTAGTTGGATAATTTTTGTTTTCTCTTTATTTCATTTATTTACTTGTTTTTAATGCTTTCCTTCATCAACTGTTTTTGTTAATACATCACCAAGACATCCTTATTCATAACAGACTCTTCATTTGGTGATTGTATTTAACATATAACAGTTTCTTTTGTTTAGTTTTAGTTCAAATAAATTGACATATGGTTGCATTCTAAGTTTGGTGTTGCTATGCAACAAAATTTGGTTCCAATTCTTACAAGATACTTGCATTAATTCCAAGTGAAAGTGTCACACTAAGTTTGGTGTGCCACTTATCTTTTATGCAATGTATTGTGCTCACCTTCTTAAGTTTGCAATCACAATGTCTCTGTCTCTTGTGCCTTGATTATTATCTTTAATTTTGCTTGCTTAAAATACATGTACTACTAACTTTTCATTGTGTAAGACATTCATGATCCATCTTAGCCCCATAGCCATGGTTCTAATTGTTGCTTGAGGAAGAGCAAGCATTCTGAGTTTGGCAAGGGAAGGAGGAAGAATAGAGGAAAAAGGACAACAATAATGAAGATGAACTACAAGGTTGTAGAGTTCCTTTTCTCCTCATTTGTTTCAAGCACTATAAACTGCATGATTGTCTTTACCCTCTCTGTATGCATGAGTGTATGAAAAGGCATAGTTTGATTTCTAAATTGCAACATGGTGCTGTGCCATTATGATTACCAACCCAAAAACATGATGGAATATTTTCGCGGAGAAACAACTTTCTCCAAAACACCCAAATCTAACCGGCAAGTGCACCGGGTCGCATCAAGTAATAATAACTCACGGGAGTGAGGTCGATCCCACAGGGATTGAAGGATTGAGCAATTTTAGTTTAGTGGTTGATTTAGTCAAGCGAATGAAGATTTGGTTGAGAGATTTGTGATTTGCAGAATTTAAATTGCATAGAAAGTAAAGGGAATGGGTAATTGGCATGAAATTAAAGAGAACAGGAATTAAAGTGCTGAATCTTAAAGAACAAGAAATTAAATGGCAGAAACTTAGAACGCAAGAAATGTAAATTGCAAAATCTTAAAGTGAAAGAAATGTAAATGGCTTGAATTGTAAAGGGAATGGGGAGTTGGATTTGCAGAAATTAAACAAGGAAATGTAAAATTGCAACAAACAGAGAAGTAAAGAAGGACTTGAATCGAACCGGATCTTAAAACAAAAATGTAAATGAGCATGAAAACAGTAAACAGGGAATGGGAAATGGAAATTCCGGATCTCAGGACCCAAGAGACTAGAAAGCCAAGTCTAGATCTCAATGCCTTCCTAGATCCAATCAAGAACAATTGCAAAGAAAATGTAAATTGCAAAGAAAGTAGATGAAAAGCAATTAACCGAAACTGAATTCAATTGTGCAGTAAAATTAAACAGAGATATCTTAGGATGAGATTGAAACAGAATTCCTTCAATTCTCCAACCCAAGATCCAAGACAATTGTAATTGAAATTGAAAGCAAGAAAACTAAGAGGAAGGGAATTCAATTCTCCTTCCCCGAGACTTAGAAATTAAAATTCACTCAACACCAAAAGCTCTCCGAAAACTCTCTATGAAAACTAAAAGGGAAAGCCCCTTTCAAAACTTAAATTCTAATCTATTTATACACTTTCTTCAAATGGTCTTCAAGGCTTCAATTGGGCCTTTGCTCTTGGTGGAATTGGGTTGAGAGAGGCCTTGGTTGATTGCTCTTGGAGTTTGGAGAAGAACCGAATTGAACCGGGTTGGAATCATGAAAGCTTGAGTAAAAGTTGGAGTAAAAGTTAGGGGTCTAACTTTTGCTCCAACTTTTCACATCAGCACCCTTGTTTTGCTGATACCAACGTTGGGGCAAAAGTTAGGGGTCTAACTTTTGCTCCAACGTTGGCCTCCCCTTGGTTATTCATGGCGCCAACGTTAGCCAAAAAGTTAGGGGGCTAACGTTGGCGCAAACTTTTGCTAGTCCAGGGAGTGTTTTTCATGTGCCAACGTTAGCCAAAAAGTTAGGGGGCTAACGTTGGCGCAAACTTTTTGTGCATCCAGGGAGTGTTTTTCATGCCAAAAGTTAGCCAAAAAGTTAGGGCTCTAACTTTTGCTCCAGCTTTTGCCCAAAAGTTAGCCAAAAAGTTAGGGGTCTAACTTTTGCTTCAGCTTTTGCCCAAAAGTTAGCCAAAAAGTTAGGGGTCTAACTTTTGCTCCAGCTTTTACTTCCTGGTTCATAATTAATCCAAAAGTTTGAGCTAAAGTTTGAGGGCAAACTTTTGCTCAAACTTTTTGTTCTCTCTTCCTCCTAGCCCTTCCTTCTTGCATCAACCTTTCTCCAAGCTTTCTTCACCTATCATTAGTCAACCAAACACATCAAAGCTATGCTCAAAATCATGAGATATTCATTCTTTCATAATATGTGACAATTATAGCACAAAACCTCATGAAATAGCATGAATTCATACATGGTTGATTAAATCAAAGGAAACATGAATATCTACCCAATTGGCTTGCTTTTGGCTCAAGAAAGTGCATAATTCAGTTGAAAACAAAAGAAAAAGGCTAGTGAAACTAGGCTAAGTTGACTTGTCATCACAACACCAAACTTAAAGCTTGCTTGTCCCCAAGCAAGAAATGATTTATTGAGAAGAAAGAATGAAATGGAAGAGGATGTTCATGCTAGTAGAGTGTTATTGGTGGTTCATGGGGTTTTATGTGGATATGCACATACTCACCTCTTATTGACTCTTAAGCCTAGAAAACCTCCTTCAAGCTTCAAGTGACATACTGCTATGACCTCTCATTATTCCTTTATCCTTGGCTATTATCTTGTTCATGAGCTTTATTTGAGTGTCATGTGTAGCAAGTTCATTTCCTTTTCTTTATACTTGACACATTATTCACTATAGACACTTGGCTCACATTCCTTCTTAGAACATTGATGCCCAGCACCTCTTTGGGCTACTAAATGCCTTATAGTTAGGTTGCTCTTGATAGTGGACTTTCAGCTGATGATCCCGGGTTAGTTAACCCAAGTCACCAAGTGTTGATGCACTCCAAAGAGCTTAATAATCCAAGCAGATCCTAATACAAAGACACCACAGGCATATATTCTAAGGTTCAAGCTATTGGTGTCCAGCTTTGTTTCTTTTTGCTTTTCTTTTGTTCTGCCACTTCTTGGCTGTTTCTTTTTTTCTCCCCTTTTTTTCTTTCTTTTTGTTTTTCTTTCTAACCAAGGATTTTTATTTGATTGAGATTCATAGACAGTAGGCCACTTTCTACTTAAGAGGAGACATCCTAGTTCTCTTATTCATTAAAAGTGAGCTATCATACAATCACACATACATACCACCACTTACTTTTATTGTACTTCTATCTAACAGAGAACTATCTTACTCCACATTCAAACATTTCTTTTATTGAATTAAAAATGCATGGGACAAAGCATGCTTTTTGTTAAGTGAAAGTAAACATACAAGCACACACTTAGACTAGCTTACTTATTTTAAAAGAGACAAACATAATGCAAAGACTATTAATTAAAAAGAACTACTTAAAGATGCAAAGACAACTTAGAACAGATAGAATGCATGCTTTTTTCTTTGTAGTGATGAACAAGGAGCAAGTCCACCTTTCATTTGTCATGCTTTTTCTTTCTCCTTTCATACACTTGGTTGCTAGTGTTTCCACCATCCGTGTTTGTTGTCTGTTGGCCTCGCCAGAATCTAGCCTTATTCATAGCCTCCTCTACTCTATCTTCAAGTCTCATAGCATTGCTTACCTCTACCTCACTTCTCTTTTTGAAGAATTCATCAAAAGTTGGGAAAGCCGGATCCATGTTGTGCAAATGTTCTCCAATATAGTTCAGTTTGATTTGGCTATTGATGTTGTAATCGGCTTGTACTTCATACCTTGCATCTTGGAGTGTTGTGAACTCTTTGAGAGCCCTCAAATTTTCAGCTTGCATTTGTTCCAACTTTCCAAAAGATTCATGAGATTGAAAAGCATGTTCTTCTTGCATCACAAGGAATCTTGACTCGAATTCACTTTGTTTGTTCATCATTCTTAGCTCTCTTTCTTCTTGTGCTTGTTGGTTTTTCATGTATAGAGAATGGTATTCCTCTTGCCTTTCTTGAATTCTCATGTACTGTTGTGACAATCTTCCTATTGCTTCTTGCATTTGAGTCATATCCATATTGCCATGTGGGAAAAAGTGCAGCTGTTCCTCCTCCTCTTGTGGCTCTTCTTCTATGTGTGGCTCATCTTCTTCCATTGGTTCTTCTCTTTCCCTTCTTCCATGTGGTCTTCGGCCTTGATGTGCTTCAAGGGGCATCATCATTCGTTCAATGGTTATGGGCATGCCTTGGTTTAACCACATTGGATTCTCCTCTTCCATTGGAACTTTAGCCTTTGCACACAACCTCCAAATGGTACTCGGATAGTACAACCAAGATCCGGCCGAATTCTTCTCAGCCAGCTTTTGAATGTCTTTTGTAAGGATTTTATGAACTCTTATCTCTCCTCCCACAATGATGCAATGCAACATCACGGCTCTCTCCCTGTTAACTTCTGAGGTGTTCACTGTGCCCAGAATTGATCTTTTCATCAACTCATACCATCCTTTTGCTTCCGGGGTGAGGTTACATCTCTTCAGATACTTATATTTGTTCTTGTCATCTCCTTCCCACTCTGAGTTCTCCATACAAATGTCTCTCACAATCTCATTATAATCCTGATCCTCATTCAATCTTTGTTGGTATCCCGGTTCACTAAAGCGGACTGACTTTAGTTTCAAGACTTTCTTGATTGCATCCGGGCTAAAGTATACTTCCACCCCCCGCACATAGCTCTTGTATGTTGGGGGCTCACGCATGTCAAGTCTTGAGACATTTGCATAGAACTCTCTTATGATATTGGCATTGACTCGGGTGGCTGGTGATGCAAGTTCCTCCCACCTCCTCTTTCGAATTTTGTCCTTCATTTCTTGGCATCCATCATCCGGCAACAAGAGTGGAATTTCAGGATAGATCCTTTTCTCGTTCATCCATTCAATTTGCATTTGATGGTACCGAGACTTGAATCTCCATTGGTCATATCCATGTGTGTCTTCCTCCACCATGGGGTCTTTCCCTTTTCTTCGTTTGGTTCTTGAGGAAGAAGCCATGATCACTTGGTTGGTTGAGTTTTGTGAGGTTAAAGAGAGTGTGAAGAATGTTGGAGAATTTGATGTGTGTTTGGAGCAAGAAGAAATTGAGACCGAACTTGTTATGACAAGAAATGATGAAGGGAAGTTTAAATGGTTGGAGTTTAAAGCAAGAGAAATGTTGAACAGAGCTTGTTATGTTGAGGAGTGATGAAGGGAATGAAGTTTCCAAGGTTGGAGTGATTCGGTCATGTGCATGGCTTGAGGTGGTACGTTTGAGCAATGAAAGGCTAGATGCAACTAGACACTATGGGGATCAAAGGTGTGCATGTAAGGATGAATGAAGACAAGGCTTGCTTCTTCACTTGCCTTTGCCGTGATCATTCTCAAGGAGTGGCAGATTTCTTTTTCGAAGCATGTGATGAGATTTTGTCCTCATGCTATGCTTTCCTTTGTCTTGTCTCCTTCATTGAAGATTCTTTGACCACCTAGTCATCACAACATACATTAGTTTTGTCCAACTATGGCAAGAGTATTCCTTTTATATGAATCATCAATTCTTATATCCAAATGAACCGTGACTCATCTTTGGAGGACACCAAACTTAATGTTTGGTCATGCATGAAGAAATTGTGTCTCTTCCTCCAATTAGTGAAATCCCAATGTCACTCTTAGTTAAATGTTTATAAGAATTGCTTTCATCCTAATTTTCTTTTTCTCTCTTTTTTTCATGAAGGGTCAATTGTGTCCCTAAATCGGTTCATCAAGTTTTGATGAACACCAAACTCGTTTCTTGTCAAAGGGTACATCACAATTGATGCCTTCATTACCGAATAAGAATTTTTCCATTTATAAGATTTTGGAAAACAACAATTGTATGATTATTGATGCATGAATTTCAAATTTTCATGAAGCTATGTGGACACCAAACTTTAGTGTTTGGCCATATGCTTTTAAGCTTGCAAAACGGAATTATTTGTAACGTTGGTTTAGTGTGCTTGAAGGCACACCAAACTTAGAATTCTCAGCATATGTTTCAAAACAGTGCATGCAGGCAATGGACATGTTCATGAAAAGAGAAAAGAATTCATGCTCAAATGATCATAACTTATTGAATTTAAAATGACATGAATCTTAAATCATGGGTTGCCTCCCATGGAGCACTCTTTTATTGTCATTAGCTTGACATTGAGGCTTTCTTTTATGGTGGTTGGTGCTTGTAGAGCCTCAATTTGTCTCCCCTGACTGTGATCCTCTTCTTTGTTCCCTGGTGTTCAATTTCAGCATGCTCTAATGAGAGTATGTTGCTGACAGTGTAGTAGTCCTCAGTTTGTTGGTTTGCCCCCAGCTGTTGATATATCAGTTGCACTTTGTCACCTTTGGAAAGCCCCTCTGTTGGGATCTTCCTGTTCTTCCAACCCCTTTTTGTTTTGTTTCTCCGTTTCATCTTTCCTTTTGTTGATCTTTCTTTTCTGGCCGTAGGCTTCCCTTGGGGACCTCTCTTCTCAATGGCTAGTACTCCAATATCCTCTTGGGCCTCTTCATCAGTCTGCACAGTCCTTAGCCTTGGGATGTTGCTGTGACTCTCTTTGTCAGCTTCTTCCCTCAACTGTGATTCTCCCTTGTCAATTTTCATACAGTCTTTCTTCTCATTACCAAACTGTGCTTCTGGTAACACCTTCAGAGTGACACTCTTGTCATGCATTCTGAGAGTTAATTCTCCTTCCTCTATGTCTATGATAGCTCTAGCAGTGGCCAAGAATGGCCTTCCCAGAATAATAGAGTCACCATCATCCCCTTCTGAATCTAGAACCACAAAATCTGCAGGGTATATGAAATTGTCCACCTTGACCAGAAGGTTTTCAATCATACCCCTGGGGTATACTATTGACTTATCTACTAGTTCTAGAGATATCTGTACTGGTTTAACTTCCTCTATATGCAGCTTTTTTACCAAGGAGGATGGTATTAAGTTGATACTTGCTCCTAGATCGCACATTGCTTTAGTGATGGTTAATTCCCCAATGGTGCAAGGTAGCAAAAAGCTCCCTGGATCTTCAAGCTTAGGGGGAAACCCTTTTTGAATCAAAACCCTGCATTCCTCAGTGAGCAGTATGGTTTCCTTCTCATGCCAACTTCTTTTCTTGTTGATAAGCTCCTTCAAAAACTTGGCATACAGAGGCATTTGCTCAAGTGCTTCAGCCAAGGGAATGTTGATTTCCAGCTTTTTGAAAGTTTCAAGAAACTTGTGAAAATGCTGGTCCTTGGTTTCTTTGTTGAACCTCTGGGGATATGGCAGTGGAGGTACAAAGGTTCTCTCTACTTGTTGCTTTTGATTCTTGGTTGGCTTTTCAACTGCTTCATTCCCTTTTTTTGGAATTTTTGGTTGTTCCTCCTTTGCTTGAGTTTGCTTTGAGGCTTCCCTGCTTGCCATTGCACCATCATCATTGGCTTCCTCTGTGTGTGTTGGCTGTTCCTCTTCTATTGGTCTTTTGCTGCTCTCTACTTGCTTCTTAGTAGTGTCATTGTTGCTCGTCAATGTTCTCCCATTCCTTAATTGTATTGCCTTGCATTCTTCCTTAGGATTTGGAATTGTGTCACTTGGCAGTGAGCTTGAAGGTCTCTCAAGAGAAATCTGCTTGGAGATTTGCCCCATCTGTCTCTCTAGGCTCTTCAGGGATGCTTCCTGATTCTTGGTTACCATTTCCTGGTGTTTCAACATTTTGTCTATCACAGCCTCCAAGTTAGTGATTCTCTGGGCTTCAGGTGATACTTGAGGTGGGTTATGAGATGTGGGTGGTGGATGATATGCATTTTGGTTGGTGGGTTGGTTATTGGATTGGTACTGGTTGGGGTTGGGGTAGTTGTTTTGATGTTTTCTGTAGGGGTTTTGGTTAGTCTGCTGCTGGTTGGTGTTTTGGTTGCCTCTTGGGTTGTTTTGATTTGAGTTCCTCTGCCATGGTTGTTGGTTTTGGGTGTGATTATCTCCCCATCTGAGGTTTGGGTGGTTCTTCCAGGATGGATTGTATGTATCACCATACACTTCATTTGGTCCTTGGTTGTGCATATACTGTACTTGCTCTTGTTGTTGTTCTTCTTGAGTTTCTTCACTCTGTCCCCATGTGGTTGATGGTTGGCTAGTGTTAACTGCTGCAACTTGGAGACTATCAATCCTCTTGGCCATTTGCTCAAATTGTTGTTGAATTTACTGCTGCATTATCTTGTTCTGAGCCAAGATTGAATCCACTCCTTCTAGCTCCATTACTCCTCTTCTTTGTGATGGTTGGCGGCTTCTTTGATGAGCAAAGAAATATTGGTTGTTAGCCACCATATCAATGAGATTTTGAGCTTCCTCTGCAGTTTTCATGAGTTGCAAGGAGCCTCCAGCTGAGTGGTCAAGTGATTCTTGAGCCTTTAGGGTGAGTCCTTCATAGAAGTTCTGTAGCTTGTCCCACTCAGTGAACATTTCTGGTGGACATTTCCTCAGCAGAGCCTTGTATCTCTCCCATGCTTCATACAGATTTTCAGCATCCAATTGTGTGAATGTTTGTACTTCGGTTTTCAGCCTGTTAACCCTTTGAGGTGGATAGAATTTGGCTAGAAATTTAGTCACCAAATCATCCCAGCTAGTGATGCTTCCTTGAGGAAAGGTTTCAAGCCACTGTGCGGCCTTGTCCCTTAATGAGAACGGGAACAGCAGAAGCTTGTAGGTCTCAGGATTTACGCCATTGGACTTGACAGTGTCACAAATCCTTAAGAAGGTAGATAAATGTTGATTTGGATCCTCTAATGGTCCTCCCCCAAACGAGCAGTTGTTTTGGACTAATGTAATGAGTTGTGGCTTCAATTCAAAGTTGTTTGCATTGACATTAGGGGTGAGAATGCTGCTTCCACAATGTCTAGCATTTGCAAAGGTATAGGAGGCCAAAACTCTCCTCTGGGGTGGGTTGTTGTTGTTGTTATCTGTTCCACCAGGTGGATTGGTTGAATGCTCCTCCATATCTTGGAATTCTTCTTCTGATTCCTCTTCTCCAACAATATTTTTCCCTCTTTCAGCTCTTCTTAACCTTCTGAGAGTTCTCTCGTCTTGTTCATGAAAGGTGGGTGTGGTTCTTCTTGTACCTGACATACAATCAAAACATAAGAAACACACAAACCAGTGACACTTCAATCTACTGCTAGAATGAAGTTTTAGTTAGCTTAAGCAAAAATTCAAACAGTTAGCGGGTTAATTGCAAATTAGAGAAAAATAAAGAAAAAATGCTTGATCTAGATCACCACCTCACTTAATCATTGTCAATCTAATCAATCCCCGGCAACGGCGCCAAAAACTTGATGGAATATTTTCGCGGAGAAACAACTTTCTCCAAAACACCCAAATCTAACCGGCAAGTGCACCGGGTCGCATCAAGTAATAATAACTCACGGGAGTGAGGTCGATCCCACAGGGATTGAAGGATTGAGCAATTTTAGTTTAGTGGTTGATTTAGTCAAGCGAATGAAGATTTGGTTGAGAGATTTGTGATTTGCAGAATTTAAATTGCATAGAAAGTAAAGGGAATGGGTAATTGGCATGAAATTAAAGAGAACAGGAATTAAAGTGCTGAATCATAAAGAACAAGAAATTAAATGGCAGAAACTTAGAATGCAAGAAATGTAAATTGCAAAATCTTAAAGTGAAAGAAATGTAAATGGCTTGAATTGTAAAGGGAATGGGGAGTTGGATTTGCAGAAATTAAACAAGGAAATGTAAAATTGCAACAAACAGAGAAGTAAAGAAGGACTTGAATCGAACCGGATCTTAAAACAAAAATGTAAATGAGCATGAAAACAGTAAACAGGGAATGGGAAATGGAAATTCCGGATCTCAGGACCCAAGAGACTAGAAAGCCAAGTCTAGATCTCAATGCCTTCCTAGATCCAATCAAGAACAATTGCAAAGAAAATGTAAATTGCAAAGAAAGTAGATGAAAAGCAATTAACCGAAACTGAATTTAATTGTGCAGTAAAATTAAACAGAGATATCTTAGGATGAGATTGAAACAGAATTCCTTCAATTCTCCAACCCAAGATCCAAGACAATTGTAATTGAAATTGAAAGCAAGAAAACTAAGAGGAAGGGAATTCAATTCTCCTTCCCTGAGACTTAGAAATTAAAATTCACTCAACACCAAAAGCTCTCCGAAAACTCTCTATGAAAACTAAAAGGGAAAGCCCCTTTCAAAACTTAAATTTTAATCTATTTATACACTTTCTTCAAATGGTCTTCAAGGCTTCAATTGGGCCTTTGCTCTTGGTGGAATTGGGTTGAGAGAGGCCTTGGTTGATTGCTCTTGGAGTTTGGAGAAGAACCGAATTGAACCGGGTTGGAATCATGAAAGCTTGAGTAAAAGTTGGAGTAAAAGTTAGGGGTCTAACTTTTGCTCCAACTTTTCACATCAGCACCCTTGTTTTGCTGATACCAACGTTGGGGCAAAAGTTAGGGGTCTAACTTTTGCTCCAACGTTGGCCTCCCCTTGGTTATTCATGGCGCCAACGTTAGCCAAAAAGTTAGGGGGCTAACGTTGGCGCAAACTTTTGCTAGTCCAGGGAGTGTTTTTCATGTGCCAACGTTAGCCAAAAAGTTAGGGGGCTAACGTTGGCGCAAACTTTTTGTGCATCCAGGGAGTGTTTTTCATGCCAAAAGTTAGCCAAAAAGTTAGGGGTCTAACTTTTGCTCCAGCTTTTGCCCAAAAGTTAGCCAAAAAGTTAGGGGTCTAACTTTTGCTCCAGCTTTTACTTCCTGGTTCATAATTAATCCAAAAGTTTGAGCTAAAGTTTGAGGGCAAACTTTTGCTCAAACTTTTTGTTCTCTCTTCCTCCTAGCCCTTCCTTCTTGCATCAACGTTTCTCCAAGCTTTCTTCACCTATCATTAGTCAACCAAACACATCAAAGCTATGCTCAAAATCATGAGATATTCATTCTTTCATAATATGTGACAATTATAGCACAAAACCTCATGAAATAGCATGAATTCATACATGGTTGATTAAATCAAAGGAAACATGAAAATCTACCCAATTGGCTTGCTTTTGGCTCAAGAAAGTGCATAATTCAGTTGAAAACAAAAGAAAAAGGCTAGTGAAACTAGGCTAAGATGACTTGTCATCACAAGTTAAGAACAGAATCACGTATGACGTTCATAGAGGTGAAAAGCTTAAGAAGGAACGATTCCGTTCATAAGAAGAAAGCTATGAATCCAACATTTTCAAAAGAACAACAATGGCATAACCCATTAGTATTGTAAATCAAACTCAAATCAAAATGAATTAAGTAAAGTTTGTCAAACGAAACCCAACCGGGATAAAAGTGAAAAATTCTTTCTTTCCAAAATTTTGAAAAATACCCAAATACATAATCAAATGAAGTTGTGCAGTGGAACTATAGTAAAATTACTAGAAGGTCAAATTGTAATTTAAGGTAAATGCAGCTCCATAATCCAGTAAAAATACAGGCGGGGTATTGGAAATAAATAGTTGTTAAACTGTATAAGTAATCTCAAAGTTTCATATATAGAAAAGTATATATCAACTCAACAGCGATTCATAAAATCTCAAAATTGGCTGTGATAACTGTCAAGTAAGAGAAAAACTGAATCAACAATTTCTCAAAGAATGGACTCGGAATTCAGAGTTAGAAGGCACAACGCATTAAGACAAGTTCAAAGCTATATCAAGGAATATGTGAATCAGGAAGAACTCAAACAGAAAAAGACAGAAACAACAAGGATTCCAAACAAGCATATGCAATTGAGATCAAACAAGAATGCATATGAATAGAGAAATAGAGTGGAAACATCAAATTACTTTTCGAAAGGAGTAGCAAACAAGAACTTCAAGTTAGGACATAAAAGAACAAGTCGACTCGAATGAAATTCAAGACAGAACTGAATAGCCTCGAGAAATAGTTTCTAGCGTTCTCAAAACCCGCGATTCGCTTTACCCAAAGCTCGTATTTCATCTATGATAACCCATCAGTGCTTTCATATACAAAATCCACTAGTATTAAGCTGGCCAAACTTAATACCAAGAATTATGCAATGCAAGACTAACAGCGTTAAATCAATAGATCGTCATGTGCATAAAGCTCTAATCCTCGTCATTCGACAAGACCTAATACATGATAAACACTCAGAGTATGCAATTGAAGCATAGTCAGTCCATTCCTTAGGCTCTACAGGAAGAACTGCTCTGATACCATAATGTAACACTCTAACTACCAAAGCTCACGCTTCCGGCTGTGCAACTCTGATAGCTCGGACATTACGACAACTTTTATACTATTTAATACTATAATATGAGCCTGTTTAAAACTTTAAACCGCAATATCGCTCCCAAAAATACTTTCATCCGATAACATACATCCATAGATACCATACAACTTACAAAACTCATAAAGAGTACATCCATATATACATAATATATATATATATATATATATATATATATATATATATATATATATATACAAATATATTTACAAGCATTAACCAATACAATCCCTATCCCTCTCACAGAATATATCAAGATAAAGGCGAGGGTACAATAAATAATCTACATCAATACAGAACATATCAATAACTAAATAAACTCTTCGTGACTTCTGTGCCCATATCCTGAAAGGGGAAAATGTAGGGGGGTGAGAACATCATCCTCGAAAGGGTTCTCAGTAGAGGGTTTTTGGGAATTACTGTAATAGGATATGTGAAGATAACCGCATCAGTGATTAATAACCGTCTTATGCCTCTTTTCAAAACAACAGTTTCCAATAAAAGTAAAGTCGGAAATCTTTTCGAAAAGAAGAACCGTTCAATTCTCAAAAACTCAAAAGCCTTTCAAAACGGTTTATCTATGCGGAACCAAAATAGCCTTTCATAATTTTTTTCCAAACCAGAAACACAAAACCGAAATCAACCATCAGTTCATCTCTTTCCAACCACGGCCCTAGGCCCAAACAATCCAACCAACAACCAATCACCACAATCCAACAGAGTCCCAGATGCAAACACAAATAGGAAGATGCAGGCACAAACAAACAGTTATTGCAAGTAGGACAATTAGCAATTAATCACAAAGGCAAGCCAAGTAAAATATGCACACCCAAGCAATGTCACATAGATGCATATGATGAATGCCTGTCCCTAGTGGCTGATGATATCATCTGTCGGTTATAGAGCCAACCCGACAAGTCCTGGTAGCTAACCATTGGACTGTCCCTCTGTCGCGCATCCCCAACTCGAGTTATACTCATCATAAACTTGATCATAATCATGATCCATATCCATCACCCTCATTGGTGAATATTTATGGGGGCGAGCTCATCCGGGGCTTTCACAGTGCCCGGCCACACTTACGACATAGGGTCAACAGAGTATCAAGTCTCAACCTGGAGCACGTGGTGGCTAGCCACTGGTACTACCCAGGGAAACTCGTAACCTCAGATAGTGGAAGTGCAACATTCACATTTATCAATGATTCAGCATAAACATGCAATCAATCTCATCCATGGATCAACATCCATCTCAGCCATCCGGCTCACGGTTCATTCCAGAACCAGCCAATATTCATATCATACACAGCCATTCCGGCTCACGGTTCAATCCAGAACCAATCAATATGTATAAACATACACAGCCATTCCGGCTCTCAACAAAACAGCACTTCCACATTCAAAATCATCAAATTCATGAAATCGGAATTTAAGCCATAAATCATTTTCTCAACTCATTTCACTTTGAAATCAAGTTTCAACTCTTTTCAGCCTTGGCTTTAAAGATCTCATTTCTCAAATCATCTCAGGCTCATAAGCCACTTTTACTCAAGGTAAATTCTCCTTTCAAAACAATGCCACTCTCGGCATCCTCTTTCCAAAACTTCCATAATCATGGCAAGTTAAAAGCCTCTTTGAGATATTCAAAATCACCCATCCAACAATGGGATTTTATAACAAAAGTTTCTCGGCAGAGTCCCAAGTCTTTAGGGGAGAATAACATAACTCATTTCGCCAAATTCATTTAAAATCATTAAAACATTGGCTTTCCGACTTGAGTAATAAAATAGGATCTAAGCCAAACCGAGTCACGTAATCATTTACTTCTTTCAAAGCCGTTTCCTTTACCTAGGCAAAACCAGCTTCAACCCCCATGATAAATTCTAAAGTATTTCAACTGTTCGAAATTGTTTTAGTCTTGCAAAAGTTCAGAATTCAAAGAGTACTTAAAACCTTTCTCAAAACATTTAAAAATGAAACTTGTCAATAGACAGTCAGGTCTTTTCAAAATCATTAAAACTCTTTAATTGAAACTCCCAAGGCAAATTCAAAGGCATAAACCCTTTTCACATTCAATTAGCTTTAAAACACAAGTTTCATCTAAATAACTTTCTCCTGAAAGAGATACAATGCCTTTCTTAAGAAGCAAGACTAAATCACAATTCCTTCTTTAATAATTCATTTCAAAAGTATGAATCATCCCTTTCTTGATAATTCAAATAAAATAGTAGAAGTCTTTAACTCATCATTCTCCGAACAACATTTCAATAAAGACTCGGATTTTATAGAAATTTGGCAGCACCTCCCCTAAAACTTGGACTTTGCCACCCGGTTCGGGTCCCAACTAAACCGTATCACAATCCTTTTCAACAGCCCAAAACCAGAAATCAATTCAAAAGCAAGCTAAATCCAACAGTCGCCTCAGTGGCATATCTCAAGGAAACCATTTCAAAAATCAACTCAATATCAACCGATTTAACTCATTTCTAAAGCTTTAAAGAAACGGCTCAATAACAAATCATTTGTCCAAAACCAAGTCAATTAAAGTAAACCAGGCTGATTTCAAAAGTGCGTTCGACTTTTCACATTATCAAGATAATTAACTCAATTAAACTCAATTCTCAACGGATCAAACTCAGATTTCAAATCTTTAAAGAATTAACATCAAAATATTATATTTCACAAGCCGCACAACAATTCAGCCAAACAAGCATCCTTATCCATTCGAGACAATCAAATAACACACAAGGCAGATACAATCACCAAATACCAATTGTCTCATATCAGTATCCATATGTAATAATTCCAATACATAAAACATAGTTTTTGGAAAGCGCCCCTACCTCAAAACACAAATCCATAATCCAAACGCGTCACAGGATCCTTTCCGCCTCAGCCCGAGATCAACAATCGAAATCCTGGCAGCCAAAACCTCGGTTCTAAGCCACTTTTGCAACAGTCTCAACAACTCTAATCGCAACATACAACAACCGAAACTCAATCGTATAGCGATTAATGCCACAACCTCAGCGTATGATAACAGAACAGTAACTAAAGGACTTTCAAATAAAAAACGCTTACCGAACCGAAGGAGGAACGGCTGAACCGACACAGCGGCGGTCTCCGAACCGGCTCGGCGGCAGCCCGGCAGCCACCCCAAGCGGCAGCGGCGACAAATTCCAATCACGATGACTGAAACCAACAGGCAGTGACCATAGTAACCTCGGAATTCAAAAAGGACAGAAATCCCAAATAAAACCCTTACCGGCATTGGATCTCGACGGCGGCAGAGGCGTTTTCTGGCGACGGCAGCGGGGTCTAAAGTGGCAGAAACGGCCAGAAGCTCCGGTGTGGCTCCGGCAGCCACAACCACTTCTCCGGCAGCCATTCACAACAGGCGACGACCACCGCAGCAGCTGGCTGGACGGCGGCAGCTTCTGACGGCAATGGAAGCTCCGGCGGCGTTGCGGGTGGCCTCCTCATCTCTCTCACGCCGGGTTCTTCTCAGACGACGGTGGCGTCCTCCATTACTGGCGCCAGGGCATGACGGCGACGCTAGGTTGAGACGGAATGGCGATGGCGAAGGCACGGGTAGCGGCGGCGGCGCGACGCTCTTCGCGAAGCCTTCCTCCCTTCTCACGCGCATGCCCTCCCGTCAGACTCTTCCTCTCTCGCCTCAGTTCCGATCTGTGACGGAGGCGACCTCGCGAACAGCAGCGACGGCCTCAACTGGGCAGGGCGCGGCGGCAGAACGGCTCCCCACGTGTAGCTCTCGGCGGTGGCGGCAGAACCCAGTGGCGCCGGCAGACAGCCCCTTTCCTCCCTTCTCTCTTCCGTTCTCCCGATTTCTGCCTTTCCTTTCTTTCTCTTCGTTGGTTTCTCAAAGAACAGTATGTGTGTGTGTGTGTGTGTGTTTCGCATAGGGCTGCGCAGAAGGAGGATGAAGGAAAGCCTGGAGGCTGCGCAGCGTGAAGGAGGTTGGTTTCAGGGAATGGGTGTATCAAAATTAGGGTTAGGGTTACTTTTGTAATTTCAAATAAAAGTAGGGGTAATATAGTAATTGAAACTCAATTAAATTCAACACTAATTATATATAGAAAATACTATTTGTTCATCACTTTCACAAATTATTTTCAATAAAATGTCCAAATCAAATAATTAGAAATAATATACTTAATTTCTTCATTTTCCAAAATAGCAGTATTAATACTTAAAATATTACTTATTCAATCCAAACCATATAAAATCCTTATTATTTCATAACTATCAACTTTATACTTTAAATATAGAAAATAATCCAATAATTATAAAATTGGATAATAATCATAACTTATCTCAAATCCAATAAGTCAAAACTTGCCTTAATTATTTTTAATAAAAATAATTTTTGAAATTAAGGCTATAAATAACCATATGATCTGAGACTTGGTCATAGTAAGACTTTTCAAAAGTTCTGGGCCTTACAGTGCATATAGAGATATAACCATTGAACTGACTCACTTTGAGAATTCCTAATGGTTATAATTACCGTATATTTGTCAATAGGATATTCTCAAGATGAACATAGTAATAGAGTTTCCTTTGACCTGCGACTGTCATAGTAATTAACAATGTATTTATTATACTTTAATTCTGGACACCTAATACCCTAGGGTGCTAGTTGAATGGATATTGGGTATGATTTAAATACTTGTAGAATTAATGGTTAGTCAATAAGGAATCTGTCAACTCTCGGTAAAGAGTTTGAGCTCTATGATTATAATGACTAAGATGAATAAAACCTTGGCCAAGGAGATTGAATGAATGAAGAAATGTGTTTCTTAGGTCATTCACAGTTCATTATAATAATGGTAACAAGTTAGAGTTTGACAATTAAACCATACTCTAACGGTTAACTAAGAGCTAGAAAGATGGAAGGAATTATACTTTGTTCTTCTAAAGTTCTTAGTAAAAATATATTACTTCATACTATCGGATCGTCGAGGAGTGTACAGGAAAGTGATGAGAATAACAAGAGTTTTATTCCTTTACCTCTACACACATAAACGTATGTGAGCCTGATTCTTGGAGAAGAATTTTATGGCGTGCAAAGAGTTGCAAGAGGTTTCTCAATTTTAGATCAGAAGTCCATTGGTCAAGGAGTTGACAGCAAAGGTTGGTCTCGGTATGGATATGCATAGCGCCTTCGTACCATCGAAGGAGAAAGTGATTTTTACTAGCGTACACAGGTATCTAGGTATGATCTAAAATATATATTGTTTATTGGAATAAAGTTTAAGCACAAAATAGATCTTTAGGATTACCTTATTTTTCTTCCGCTGCGTGTTATGAACACATGGTAATCCTACACTTTGTTTAGTTCAAAATTCTTCTTACTTTTTTTTTCATAGAATTAATCCTATTTTGTTAATAGAAGTATTTGGATATTTAGAGTTTGAAAAAAGTTGCTTCTTTGTGCAAATGTCTTTAGTTGCTATTTTGCTATTTTTTATTGCCGTTCTTCCTCTGCTATGGATTTCCATTGTATTTTATTTATGCATTTTATTTTTACCAATACATTTGTCTTTTTATTTTTCTCTTTAAACTTGCATAAATTTAATTTAATTTTTACGGTAATTATAAATACAGAGGAAAATCCAAAAATAACCGATTAGGTAGAACTCAAAAGCTACTCTTTGCTGTGATGTACATTGTAAAACTGTAGGAAGAAATGAAAAACGCAATGTCCAGATAAACAATGAACAAACCACTACGACCCAACGCTTTCCTTCCTTCAAACTTTAATTTCGTGGTAATGGCTCCTACCTCTTTTGATAAGTTTGTTTTTAATTGATTTTTTGCTATTTTTTCTTTTTGTCTTCTATTTCCATTAAAAATCATGAGAGAGAAGCGCAAGTATGAATTTACTGTTTTCTTAAATTTACATATAATCTTTCATGCAATTTCTGTATCTCTTGTAAGTTTGTGACTCAAAAAGTATATATTAAAAGGAGATTAGACCTTTGTTGGTTTTATTCTTTTCTCACCTAATTTTTATCAAGTCTACAGAGACTTGATACATCCAGTTCCAATTTTATAATAATGATAATGACTGTGGTGACCAAAAGCACATATCGTAATATTCACTTCTAAAGCTCATACATTTTATATACCTTATTATAATGTAGATCAACCAAGTTGGAACTATTACAGAAGTCATTAAGGTGGTAAAATAGGCAAAGAAAGTACATTGGAGAGTGGTAACTTCTCGTAAATGTGGGAAAACTATAGACTCTTTCATTGTTGCTAATAGAATTGAGAAAATCAGATAGATAGTATGATCTTTTGTAAAATAATTCTTTTGTCTTCATATGTTAATACGTTATGATTTCTTTCAAGTGAATTTTATTGTGAAAAAATGCTACTTTATTTGAAAATTGGTTTCTTGAATGAAGGAAAGCGTTGCAGCTGTAGTGGTTTATTCAATGCTTATCTGGGCATTGGACAAAAGCGTTTTTGTTTTTATGAATTTTTTTAGACTTCATATTTGATGGGTTGGTAGTAGTGTGAGTAAGGTGTATGCAATTCTCTTAGATCTATCTTTGCACTATAAAGTATGTTGTAAATTTCAGTAGTTGATACAATTGAATCCTCTATTTTGGGATTAGGGAAGGAATTTCAATGCAGCATGCTCAAGATGGCTTGAGAGTCCCCATAAACTTATAAGATAATAATGCTTTTGGATTTGAGTCTCCATTTTAATCATCTAGATCAATACATATCGAACTAGCACTACAAGATTAATATTTATTTGAGGGAGTATTTTGGTAAAGGTTTTTAAAAACCTCCACAATACATTTTATTTATGGCATTTTAAAAAACCTCCATTAATTAAAATTCAAAATTTTGTAACAAAAGCTCATTTTGTCTTTTTCTCCAAATGAGAGTTGCTGAGTTCGCTGAGAGAGGGGCCATGAAACCCTAAATTTTCTACCTCCATCTTCATCACCGTTCTCGCCGCCGACGCCGTTGTCACTGCCGTGTTCGTTGCAGTAGAGAGCTTCTGGATCGAGCCACCTCTTCAATCAACGCATATGTTCTCTCTATACTGTTGTTGCTGCCACTGTTGCCACCGCACTTTCCGCCACCGTTGCCGCCACAGTTTCTGCCGTCGATGCCACCGTAGTTGCCGTGGTAGAACGATTTTCAGATCTGTTCACTCCTGAGCTTCTTCTTCAACGCCGCGTTCTCTCACTCCAATTTCTCCTTTGAACTTTCGCGCTGCTGGTACTTCTTTTTCTTATTCTTCCCTATTAATTTGCTGATATTTCTTCTTTATTAACAATAAATTTTTTCTGTCTCACCTCCTCAGTTTTGTTCAACTTTCTTACTGGTATCCTCTCTTGTTCTTCAATAATGTTTAACTGTTTATGGAGTTTATGTCTTGGCTTGATTATGGTTTTGGTTTGATTGAACTTTATTGTTGTTTTGGTTACTAATTTTGTTTTTTTATTGTTCTTGACTGTCTATTAATACTATTGTATCGCAAATGAGAGACCATTGTGCTTTAATTTTAGACTTATATATCATTAGTGATTATTATGCTTTAATTCTTTGTAGACATCATTAATTCATTATCTATAGAACAAAATGGCATTATTTGATTCACTGTTTCTTGTATAGTGTAGTGCAAGGTCTAATGGCTTGTAGAATTGGTTAACAAGACATTTTTATTTGATTCTCAGGGTTTACGGTTCAGGGCCACTGTGCTTCTTGAAAAATGAGTTCCTATTTTCAAATGTTCTTTAGCCATATTGGTCTCCAGGCTCTTTAACCTATGAATTAATTTGAAGTTATATACCTTCCATTTTGTTGAATCAATTATTTCCTAATCATTGTGTTCTGTACTTATCTTCATCCTTTGTATTTATAAAATCAATCACTTAAGTTCTTTAAAATTTATCCCATTCATAATTCTTCTGTGGCCTGATATATAAAATGTATGCTGCTATTTGAAATAATGGTGGCACTTATATGGCTTTAAAGGCAGCTACTACACTCATTCAGTGCTTTATTTTCATTTTCTTTAATTAGTTCTTAGTGGAGAAAAAGAAAGTGAACAATGTGTTACTTTTTTTATTGTCCTATGATTTTTTTACCTCGCTTATTCTGTCTGAATTTGGTTGGTTATATGTACTTTTCTACATTGATTGAAGAGTTGACTTGATTTAAGTTTTTTTTTTTTTTTTTTTGTAGTAACCATTATTAAAATTGTCCAATTTGCTATAGTTAAACTATGCTTTTTTTTAGGGAAAACAATTGTTCTGTCCCATGTGTCTCCTTCCTTTATCATGGGCAAATTTTCACATGTTTGATGGAGGAGCAGCTGCCATACACAACAAGGTGTTGATGGCTTTAGTTGGTGCTATTTGACGTGTTTCTAATGAGTGCTAAGTGCTAAGTGTTGGAAGTTTTTGCAGATTAGAGGTTGAATGAGTAAAACAATCGAGATGTCCTGAAGGAAGATCCAGGTTTTGATAAAGCTCCTTGGCTTTCTTTAATGATTGTTGCAACAGATTTTGCAAAAAGGTTGTTGAACAAGGATTATCAGAAAATAATCAGCTATAATTGCTAAGGAGCTCTTAGAGGCTATCAGCCTATTAGGTATTCAACCTTTCATGCATTTTTTCCTAATATATGGTTTTTCCCCTGATTTGGTAATCTTATTCTATTTGATATCTTGTCAAAAGGAAACAATAAACTTTTGAAAAGAACTGAAGAATAAGATGCATGATATGCGTGATTTACTATATTCATGTGTGATTTGACTATTTTACTTAGCCTCACATACACTTAATTATTTGACCTTAATAATCTTTTCCAATAGTTAAACATAGAATTGTGCATAGTTATGAAAACCATGACTCAATAGATTCTTGGAAAATATTTCTAATATTTCCTATATGGATAAGTAGTCAACTATTGTTACTTGTTGATTGTTTGTGATATTTGTGATCATTATTTTAGTAATTATGGATCTTTACTTAGAAAGAAAGGAAAGAAAAAAGGGAGTGCTTAACTGAGATATGCCTTCAAGGGATATTATCAGAAACTACTGGAATTATGTCTTTGTAAAGATTTTTTATTGTGAGAAAAAGACAGGTTGTTATAAAGACTTAACAAGGATGAAAGTATTTGAATCTCAATTATTTGTGATTACTGAGCTACATAAGACATTGATGATAAAGAACCAGGCTTTGGTTACTAACAATAATTTGATTTGGCACTTAGATTTTAAACCAGTTCAAACTGAAAGACCAGGAGAGTTAATTGCTTACTTGAATCTCAATTATTTGCTTATTATTACTTTCTTTCTTTATTTTTTCGTAATTGGAAAAAACATATGAAAAACTATATCCTCCTCTTGTTTATTTTCATGTGTATAAAATCAGTATCTTTTTTTAAATTTGTCAATATTATGAATATTTATATTTAAAAATAACAATACACCAAATTTATTTTTCATCAGGTTCTTTACTAATTAGAGAACTATCACTTCGTTTATTAAATAAAAATACCAATACACCAAATTATTCGCTTTATTAATTATTATGTTCTGCTATTTGAGTTTAATTACAGAGGAGGCTCGGTACTGCTATTAATTATTCTCTTTCATTTTTTTATTTTTATTTTACAAATTAAACTCACTCATGGATTTAATTTCTGGTTTTATTAGGCATTTGCTTGGATTTCTTCTGTTTCTGGGATTAAAGTGGGTACTGGTTTTTCTCTCACCAGTTTCTTGCTATTGCTTTTGAACAAGCGCTTGTTGAGGTAAGATAATAATTATATCCTATTTTGTTTTAAATATGTTAGAAGTCTATTATAGCTTTGTAGTTTATTATGTTAGAAATCCCATATATATTTAGTAGTACACATGTCTAGTAATTATTTTTTCCTACTTGAAGTTTAACTAGCAACAATAGATAAATCTTGGATTGCTAAACCACGAAACTCAGATGAATATATAGTTGGTCTAGAAAACTTCTTGGATTTTGCATTTCAACATGGAGCAATTGGGAATAGTAAGATAATATGTCCGTGTCCAAGTTGTGGGTTTCGCAAATGGCATGCTCGAAAAGATGTTAGTGTACGAAAATGAAGATATAGTGTACAAAAATGAGCCGTATCAAGAGCAAGAACTTGAACAATTATTTGACCCCAATAATGAGTACATCCAATTAGCTACCAATTTATTAGATAACGATGCCATTGAAGATAATGTAGCTACTAACTTGGAAAGGGATATGTTTGAATGAAAGTTTGTACAGAATTTTACCAAAGGTAACGTTTTATGCTTTTTATTTATTATGTGCTTGACATTTTACCAAAGGTTGATGATGTTATTAATTAATAATATTTATTTATTGGAGCAGATTTCATATGGAAAGACAACCACCAATAATAATTAGTAGAGGCAGAGCTTTGTACTGAAGTTGGAATTGTTACCAGAGGTATTATTATCACTATTACCCTTTTTAATTAATAGTATTTGTTGCTGTTGAGATTTTTCTGTGTGCTGCATGCATTTGTTATTTAATTTGAGTTGCTTATTGGGACTTGGATGAACCCTTGTGTTGGATCAATGGCTGCTGAAAATGAGGCGAGTGTTAATTGCAAGAGGGCTACATGCAAGATGGGTAGCAGCACCATTGCTGCATGTTGGAGGTTGTATTTTCAAAATGTTTATTGCAAGGTTTGGAATTCAATGGTTGATGCCTGAGGATATATATATATATATATATATATATATATATATATATCCTCAATGATGATATATATGGATAATGATGATTTCTTCTTTGACATTCTTACTCCATTCTTCATTGAAAAGTATTGGCAACTCTAAAATAGCTCTATGTATGCGGTGTATTAGAATGAAAACAGTAGTTAATGATTTCAATTATGTGACTATTTTTGTAGATCTACTCGATGGCTCATGGACCATGACTATCACTATCAGCTGCCGTGCCCAAAAAGAAAAAGGCATAAATTACAGGCTTGTGGATGGTCCTAATTCTATGCTACTGTTTTTATATATTAGATGGTGCTATTTCTATGCTATTGTTTTTATTTTGAGGCTTTTATGTAATTAGATGATATTGAAATATTAAAGTTGTTTCATTTTACTTTTTAAAGAAAAACAATAATAGTTATGTAGAACAATACCATATGAAATTGTGTTTGTAACTATTGACATTGGGAATTTTTTAATATATAGAGTTATGTCTTATATTGAGAAATTGTGTTATAAAAGATTTAGTTTTTAAATTTTGATATTAAAAAATAAATTTTTAATTTGAGAATATGTAAATGAGATGAGATTAATGAATGATTTGAAATTAAAAATAAATAAATAATTACAGGATTTGTGGAGGTTTGAAAATCTCACAAAATAGCTAATTTTTGTTAAATTAAAAAATCAATTTGTGGGGGTTTTAAACCGTTACAAAAGTGATTTAAAACTGCCACAAAAGTATAATATAAAACCTCCACTAAACACACATAAAACCCCCACCGAATAGATTGTGGAGGTTTTTAAAAACTCCCACAAAAGACCTCGTGGGACCTCAAATTTTGAGGGTTTTGGAAATCCCCACAAACCATTTGGTGGGAGTTATAAACCTCCACAAATAGGAGAAAAAACCTCCACAAATAAACAAAAATCTTGTAGTGTAGGATATGAGATATTCACTATGATTAGTGCAATGCATTTGTCTTTGATATGTCACCATTTTTTGTATATATGTGCTTGCCAAAATGATTTCATTCTTGGCTTTATTATTGCCTTTTAATTTTCTAAAACTTCTCCCTATAAATTCTGGAAGTAGCTGACATCCAGGTTATGTCTGTTGAAGAAGATAGAATAGGAGTGTGTATAAAAAGTGACGAAATCTTTAGATTGGATAATCAAAAGTCACTTTGGAATCACTTCCAACCTTTAAAAGCAAATACATACATGAGGTAAAATGTACAAGCAGGCATTCTATTTCCTTCACTGGTCCTACGTTTTAGTGTTCCTAAAAGGTATCTATCAAGTAATTTTTGATAAAATTTGTTTTGCCTTGTGAAACAAGAAAATATGTACTTGAACAATAGTTACTATTAGGATTTTGAAGAAAATTTGGTGCAACTTTCCTACTAAATATGCCACAAGTTTCGAATGGTTTAAAGAAACAATGTGCTTTCTCTGAAAAAAATAGTGACTTTTCCACAAAGAAAAAGCTAATTTGTTTAAGGTTGACTTTGACCACTGATTGCGAAAATTGTTGTCGGTCTAGATTTTCTTCCTAAAGAAAAGAATTACTTCGTTGTAAGCATAGCTCCAAACCAACAAACAACTATCGCATCAAATTAAGATATGGTTTTGTCACAAGTACAAACCCCAATGAAAATTAACTGAAGTATTTAGACTCCGGGTCGTCTCACAAGGAATTGCAATGAAGTGGTCAATTATTGGCTATAAAGGGGTAAGGGGATTTTGGGTTATAAGGAGGAACAAGAAAAAGTAAATTAAGCAAGTAATTAAAGAAAGCAAGATAAAGAACTCTTGGCTAAGACTTAGGTAATTGAGATTACTATCCTTGTCAACAATTCAATTATTGATAATTAAGAGGAACCGAGATCATTAAGTCTACTCACTAAAGCCTTAAGATACGAGATTCAAGATCTCTCAGTTCTAACATGAGGGTTTCATCGGGGGGGGGGGGTGATGGTGGAAGAGAGGGTTCATTGTTTTAGGGAAGGTTATTGTAATTGCAAGGTGGTTCGTATTGGTGAAATTCGTGAGGTGGTGTGTATGGACTTTGTGGTTTATAGGAGTATTGGTGTTGGAATGGTGGTGGCTCTAGATATGGTTCATATGGTGGTTGGTATGGTGGGTATGGGTTAGGGTCATATAGAGGTGAATGGTGGTATGAGGCATGTGATTATGGTGGAGGGCTATATTGAGGAGGGGGTTCAATTGCATATGATGATTGTGGTTGACAACCACAATGAGGGTCATCACATACATTAGATTGATATGCTTCAAGAATTGAATTGTACCCATAAGAATTCGGAGGAGGTTGTTGCCAAGAAGGTTGTCCATAAGCTTGGGGCTTCTCCCACCTTTGATCTCCAAATCTTTGATGCATGTCCTTATTGTAGCTTCCATCTCCTACAACATAGTTAGAACCACACTCATAGCCAAAGGGATGAGAATTCATAGTGTCAAGAGAAAATAATAAAAAAAAAACAAAAGCTAACAAGAAGTAAAGGAAACTAAGTCCTACAACTAGCAAAACCAACAAGCAAACCAAAAAAAAAAAAAATCAAGCTATTCACAATATATACAATAGCCAATAGCATAGCACCATTGCAATCCTCGGCAACGGCATCATTAATTTGGTTGCGAGGTTTTGCTCGATGGTCTAGATTTTTTTCCTAAAGAAAAGAATTACTTGGTTGTAAGCATAGCTCCAAACCAACAAACAACTCTCGCATCAAATTAAGATATGGTTTTGTCACAAGTACAAACCCCAATGAAAATTAACCGAAGTATTTAGACTCCGGGTCGTCTCACAAGGGATTGCAATGAAGTGGTCAATTATTGGCTATAAAGGGGCAAGGGGGTTTTGGGTTATAAGAGGAACAAGAAAAAGTAAATTAAGCAAGTAATTAAAGAAAGAAAGATAAAGAACTCTTGGCTAAGACTTAGGTAATTGAGATCACTATCCTTGTCAACAATTCAATTATTGATAATTAAGAGGAACCGAGCTCATTAAGTCTACTCACTAAAGCGTTCAGTATGTAATGACTACTCCTAGGCTTGGAGCATGTCAAATGGCTTGATCAATATCAATCCATAAGTTCCAATCTAGCTACTAATCAACTTAGTAGTAGGGTAGAGTCAATAGTTATCAATTTAATCCCCAAGGGTTCTGGAATTACCAATTCAATGAAGTCCAAGGACTCAAGATCACTCAATCCCCTTAGCCTAGGCCAAGGGTCAAGAGAACTACTATAAAACTATAGGAAGTATTATATCAAACACCTAATGTGCAATAAAATTAAACATCACAAAATGCTAAAATTAAGGAAACCCATAACTATCACAAGCGAGAAATCAATAATAGCAGCAAGATCAACATAAAAGGAACATGGAAACATGAAATTGCATTAAAAGGAGATAAGATCCAACAATGTTCATCAACATACAAGAGAGAAAAATGAGAAATTAATATTACAACTAAGAAAATTAAGATGTAGAAATGAGAAATTGTAAAAGAAACAAGATGAAATCAAGTAATTAATTCAAGATCCTGGACAATTTAACCTAATCCTAACCTAATTCTAGAGAGAAGAGGGAGCTTCTCTCTCTAGAAAACTAACTAAAGGCTCATGTTTACTAACTAATTGCTCCCCCTTGCTTGGACTTCAATTCTGCATGAAATACACTCAGAAACAAGTTGGATTTAGGCCTGGGTAGCTCAGAAATCGCCCCCAGCGTTTTGCCTTTAAGTGGGTCACGTGTGAGTATCGGCGCGTACGCGCCATGTGAGCGTGCGCGTCGATTGGCTGTTTCTTCATCCACGCGTACGCGTCATGTACGCGTGTGCGTCGATGTGCAATGTCGTTTCTACACGCGCGCGCCTTGTACGCTTGCGCACCACCTGAAGCATTCCCAATCTTTGTTTCCTCACGCATTCTCCACTTTATATGCTTTTCTCCTGATTTCTTCCATCCAATACTTACCTCATGAACCTGAAATCACTCAACAAACACATCAAGGCATCGAATGGAATTAAAGTGAATTAAAATCACAAATTTAAGGGCCTAAAAAGCATGTTTTTACACTTAAGCATGATTCAAGGGAGAATTACAAAACCATGCTATTTCATTGAATAAATATGGGAAAAGATGATAAAATCCCCTAAAATAAGCACAAGATAAACCACGAAATCGAGGTTTATCAACCACACTTTAATTAACACCATGTTCTACGTCTTTTTCAAATTTTTCTTTTGGTTAGAGATCTACCTTATGTAAAATTATTGTTAAGGTGCTTGCTTATAGTGTTGATGATCATTGTTCTTTCTGATTTTGTACTTTTTTTATATTTTGATGTGTATATTTGAATAAAAAATATAAAGTCAACATTATTTTCAAGCTGAGAATGGACCTCAAGAATGTGATATATCTCTATTATACCGTAAAAAGATCAGTTCATTGTCCAAAATTATGTATAGATGATCCTTTTGGTTCTGCTTCTCAAGACCATGTTGTGAAGCATGGCATTGTGGTACTGACTACTGACTGGCTTTGGTGTTGGACCCACAACTGCCATTAGCATACATAAATATGTAACTACTACACATTGATCATGTTGGAGATTTTATATATATAGTCTGCTTTCTATTTTCTTGATCTTATAGTGCATAATTCTGAAATTCAATTTGAATACCATCTTTTCCATTAAGTAAACACCCAAATTTTGATATTTGTAATAAAGTAGTTTCAGATGATGCAATAACTTACCAAAGGATCCACTCGAAGAATATATTTGATAACAAGAGAGAAAAATTGCTTTGATTGGTTTAGAGATATGCTGAATGAATTTTACAACTTCAAATATGAATCAGATATGGCTGAACTTGACAGTACAACCTTATTATTGTCTCATTCTTCATAAGTAATACCATTGAGATAAGTAATATCATGTTAAACAATTAATACAAGGATAGCATCGGTTGTGTCATGATGTGATATACCCAAGTTTTTTAGTTTCTAACTATTTTTTAAGATGTTATCACTCTTTAAGTTGCATTAGATTTTTTATTTTGACCAGTAAAATAGTACCTTGTATGATCAATCATTTTAAGTTTTTTATATGTATGCTTTTTGATGAGCGGATATTTTATACCCTTTTTGGCATTGTTTTTACATAGTTTTTAGTATGTTTTAATTACTTTTTATTATATTTTTATTAGTTTTTATGCAAAAATCACATTTCTGTACTTTACTATGAGTTTGTGTGTTTTCCTGTAATTTCAGGTATTTTTTGGCTGAAATTGAGGGACCTGAGCAAAAATCTGATTCAGAGGCTGAGAAAGGACTGCAGATGCTGTTGGATTCTGACCCTCATGCACTCGAAGGGAATTTTCTGGAGCTACAGAAGCTAAATTGGTGCGCTCTCAATTGCGTTTTAAAGTAGACATCTTGAGCTTTCCAGCAATATATAATAGTCCATACTTTGCACGAGATTTGATGGCCCAAACTGGCGTTAAACGCCAGCTAAAAACTTTCTGGCGTAAAACGCCAGAACTGGCACACTTCTTGGCGTTAAACGCCCATTTTGGCACCTAGGGTGGCGTTTAACTCCAATGTGAGGCATATGCATGTGGAAGCTTGAAAGCTCAGCCCAAACACTCACCAT
Source organism: Arachis hypogaea (assembly GCF_003086295.3). Lineage (NCBI taxonomy): Eukaryota > Viridiplantae > Streptophyta > Magnoliopsida > Fabales > Fabaceae > Arachis > Arachis hypogaea. The sequence continues at coordinate 61,909,828 of NC_092055.1, read as the reverse complement.
GTGGGCCTCGGAAGTGGATTTCTGCACTATCTGCACTTAGTTACTCAATTTCTGTAAACCTAAGTTACTAGTTTAGTATAAAAAGTACATTTAGAGATTCATTTTAAAACTCATGACATTTTTACATTTTCCTATTGTATCTTCTACGGCATGAGTCTCTAAACCCCATAGGTGGGGGTGAGGAGCTCTGCTGTGTTTCAATGGATTAATGCAATTACTACTGTTTTCTATTCAATCACGCTTGATTCTGTTCTAAGATACTCATTCGTACTTCAATCTGGAGAAGATGATGATCCATGACACTCATCATCATTCTCACATTTATGAACGCGTGCCTGACAACCACTCCCATTCTACCTGAGCTCAACATAGTCATTGGGCGACAGCTTGAGTGCGTATCTCTTGGGTTTCTGATTCACGGACCGAGTCCATGAGATCAGAACCTTTGTGGTAGAGGCTAGAACTAATTGACGGCATTCCTGGGATCCGGAAAGTCTAAACCTTGTCTGTGGTATTTCGAGTAGGATCTAGGAAGGGATGACTGTGACGAGCTTTAAACTCAAGAATGTTGGGCGCAGTGACAGTGTGCAAAAGGATAGAGAGATCCTAGTCCGACTCTAGTGAGAACCGACAGATGATTAGCCGTGCGGTAGCTGTACCTGGTATTTTTCATCCGAGACAAGAAATCCAACAGTTGATTAGCTGTGTAGAGATCGTATCTAGTATTTTTCATCCGAGAGGATCATACAGCTTGCCATTGAAGGAAGCCATGCGTGCTTGGAGAAGAAGATAGTAGGAAAGCAGAGATTCAGACGACAGAGCATCTCCGGAACCTCAACCTGTTCCTCATTACTGAATCACAGGTATTCTTTATTTTATGTTATTTACTTTTCATAAACAAAAATCATCTTTATCATTAATCTCCTGACTAAGATTTATAAGATAACCATCGCTTGCTTCAAGCTGACAATCTTCGTGGGATCGACCCTTACTCACGTAAGGTATTACTTGGACGACCCAGTGGACTTGCTGGTTAGTTGTGTGGAGTTGTGAAAAGTGTTATCACAATTTCGTGCACCACTTTTGCCTATAATTAGAGTCATTAAAAGGAGTTGAAACTCATAAGACAATTACTTAACTCGCAAAAATAGACGAGTTGAACTAGCAAAATATGTACATATATATGACGATTACTATGCCTTTTTTGTTTAACAGTGAGGGATTCATTTGTGTAGTGAAAATCAAGGACGAGATTGGGTGCTTAAACTTTGTTTTTTTAAAATAAACTTTTGGCAAAGCTATGTAAAATATTTACTTTAGTTTGGAGATTCTTGGATTGTTCAAAACATGTGGAGTTTCTATTGCATCTCTTTGCTTGCATTAATAACGCTGTTAATTGTGATGTTTGTCTGGTTCATTATCTATTTTTAATGTTGTATCTTCACATTCACCTTCACTTTTACCTTCTAAGACAATGACACAATCTTATGTGACACACCCCAGTAGCCAAAAAATTCAGAACACGAAAAAATACCCCATTCAGATATACATATAGGAGGAGAAGGAATCAAAATTACTAAATTGAATGATGAGGGCACCTTGACTTTAGAAATTGGGTACAAAAGAGAGATATAAATAGAAAGTAAGTATCATGAGTGGGTTAGGCTTATGTTAGGAATAATAGTAAGAGTTTAAGTTCAAACATGAAAGAATGTTCAAAAGAATGAGTGGATAGGCTCACTCAAGAATACACTGAGCTAAAAATTGAAAAGTTCAAAACATCTCCTGAATTTAGTGATAGCCAGTTATCAGTACTAAATCTTTTCAAGTGAAACCAACAAGGGTTAAAGGTTTTGGTGGGGCATTAGTGTTCTTTTCTTTCTTCCTTTTTAAATAAATGGAATGCATGAGGATCTTTTTTAAATGATTTAAAGAGAATAATACTAGAATGAAGATGAAAATTTTGGTAAAAAGTGAAATTTTTTGTTGACAAAAAAATTCCCAAAAAATATATATCATGTGCAATACATATTTTTAGGGTGGATTTTATCCACTCCTTTAAAATAATATGTAAGTTATCTTTCATGATGTGTCACATTTTAATTGGTCATTATCTTAACCATAGTTGGATTATTTTGTAATATATTATTTGAGATGATTAATGGTATAATTTCTTAAAATATCAAAACTCCACTCCTATTAATGGAAGCACATTTTCACTCCTCCATTCTTTCTTCATCATGTAGCTTCGGTCCTTCCAAGCATTGCCATCGCTCTCGTGACAAGAAGCTCCGATGTCGTTGCAATCTACTGCCCTCTCACGTAATCTCTCTTTCTTCATCATCCTTTAACGACTTCGTCGAATTTCCATCGGCCGTAACTTCGCCGTCCTTCCCAATAGAGCCAACGCCAACCTTATCACTATCTCCTATTCTCCTATCTTTTCACTCGATATCTTCTTCTGCCGTGGATCACTCCTTACCAACATAATTAATGGTTAGTTTTCTTATTAAATATTTTTATTAAAAAAACATATCTTTATTTAATTACATGATGAAACATATATTCATATGTAAAATATAATAGAATAAAATAAATCTATTCAGAGTACTTAAAAGTATAATTAAAATTATGAACATACAAATATAATAATAAAATTTATACCCTAAACAAGTAAACATATTTTTTATCATATATAAATTATTTAAAAAAGGAATATATTATTAAAATTAATAGCATAAATTTAAAATAATAAAATCCAACTTTCTTACCGTATTTTTTATTGTATTTTTATTCTTTTAGTTTTTAATTTATTAGTACTTTATTATTTAATTAATAATTAAACAAATTATTTTTATGAGAAATTATTTTTTTGTTGTATCTTAAAAAAGAGACCAATATAACAGTTTAAAAAAATGTAAAAATGATATTTTAAATAAAAAATACTTAATATTAAAATTTTTAAATACAAAAATAAATTGTATAAATACTTAAGAAATAAATATGAAATACATGTCTAAAATAAATAAAACAGACAAAATGGAAGTAGTATTGAGAAATAAAGAATTTTTGTTGTCTGTTTTATTTATTTTAGGCATGTATTTCATATTTATCTCCTAAATATCTATATGATATATTTTTGTATTTAAAAATTTTAATATTAAGTATTTTTTATTTGAAATATCATTTTTACATTTTTTTAAACTGTTATATTGGTCTCTTCTCTAAAATAATACAAAAAATAATTTCTGATGAAAATAATTTGTTTAATCATTAATTAAATAATAAAGTACGAATAAATTAAAATTAAAAGAATAAAAATACCATAAAAAATACTGGTAAGAAAGTTAAATTTTGTCATTTTAAACTTGTGTTATTAATTTTAAGAATTCATTCATTTTTTTAAATAATTTATGTATGATAAAGATATATTTACTTGTTTAGAATACAAATTTTACTATTATATTTCTATGTTCCTAATTTAAATTATACTTTTCAGTACTCTGAATAGATTTATTTTATTATATTATATTTTACATATGAATATATGTTCCATCATGTAATTAAATATAGATATATTTTTTTAATGAAAAATTTAATAGACAAACTAATCATTAATTATGTTGGTAAAGAGTGATCCACGGCCGAAAGAGGGATCGAGTGACGGGACAGGATATAAACATGACGTCGGGGTTGGCTATATTAGGAAAGAGGGCAAAGTTACCGACCACGGGAATTCAACTACGTTGTTAAGGGATGATGCACGGAAGAAGGAGAGATTGTGTAAGAGGGCAGTAGATGACAATGACGTTTGGCGCTTCTTGTCACTACGGTGACGGCAATGTTTGAAAAGACTAAAACTACGTGATCAAGAAAGAATGGAGGAGTGGAAAGATATTTCAATGAACGGGAGTGGGGTTTTGATATTTTAAGAAATTATATCATTACCGATCTCAGATAATAAATTACAAAATAACCCAATTATAGTTAAGATAATGATCAATTAAAATGTGATACATCATGAAGAATAACTTACATATTATTTTAAAGGGAGTTGAGTAGAATTCACCTATTTTTAAGTCTAAATTTAATAAAAAAATTCTTCACCTAATTTTATTTTTTAGAAAAAATTCCTCTCATTGAGAGAAGCCTCTTTGAAATCTTTATGCTAAGAAAAAATTGTCTAACTTTTGAACCATAGTGTAAATGATGGATCATACCTATCCTTGCCATATATATTTTTATATTTGTTCTTGCATATAAAAATTTAGGTTGATTATAGTTATATACTTATATAGTAACGCAGTCAATGATTTAACAAGGAAATTGAGTGATTGGATCATTGATTCAAATAGTGGGCGATTACAATTGGATTGTTTGTGCTTAATATAATTAAAATACAAAATATGTGGGTGCTTCGATAAGATAATGCAACGATATAAATAATGATTAATAATTTAATACACTAAAAAAATAAAGTGATAAAGATGGGGTATGTCTAAAATGAGCTAGTAATTATGTGTTTATTGAATGAGCCATACTTATATAGACCATTAGATTTTATTAGATAATCAAAAGCTAATATAAAAATATGTGACACTTTTTTTTTGTATTTAACCATTTTAACTCAATAATTTCACCAATCTATGGATAAAAATATAAAAAGAATTTAAATCTGCACTATTAGTTTCAATGAAAGCTACAATGATATATTATAATATTTTTTCTACGATATTTTTAATCTGATTTGTTAAGAACTATATTTTTTTTAATTTAAATTCTTGATCAGGACCGTTACAAAATTGGCATTACAGATCATAACTCGACAATTTACGTTATTAATCGGCGCTACATTATTAATCGGCGTTATAGTTACTAATCGGCAATCAACGTCATTAATCGGCAACTTACGTTACAAATCAGCTTAATGGACTGCTTTACAAAAGTGAAACATCCAACCTAACATTTCACCCTTATTATTGCTCTTTAATACAGACAATAAAGCAGAAGCATAACGGACTGATACATTTTCACCTACAAAAACGTATGATCTCCTATCCTAAAGATACATTGAATTCTGAATACTGACTTAAGCTTTGGAGTGCCTGATAAACCACTATTTTATAGTTTATATTGTGTTTAATTGTGTGGTTTCGTCATGATCCTTACCCACTTATTCATCAATTTAGCATGCATTTAGATTTCCTTCCTAAATTCAGTACATGTTTGAAAATTGCTTCCTAGATACTTTAATTATTTAATTTTAATTCTCCTTTATTCCATTCAATGCCGTGATCTATGTGTCAAGTGTTTCAGACTTTTTAGGGCATGAATGAGATGGAGATTGGAGAGGAAGCTAGCAAAAGAATGGAAGGAACACAAGAATTTGAGGAGATAACCAGCGAGAAGTGACGCGGTCGCATGGCTCACGCGACCGCGCGAAGGAGCGCAAATCGTAGTGATGCAGCCGCATGGCTTGCGCGACCGCGCGGATTGGAAAGCGCAAGCGACGCGGTAGCGTGGACGACACAAACGTGTGGAGAGGAAAAAGCGCAAGCGACGCGTCCGCATGGATGACGCGATCGCGTGACATGTGCGATCTGCATAATCTGCAGAATTCGCTGGGGGCGATTTTGGACCTTATTTCAGCCCAGTTTTCGGCCTGGAACAGCAGACTAGAGTCAGAGAATATGCAGAAACAAGACAGATATTCATTCAGTAGTTTTAGATCTAGTTTTTCACTCTCTTAGGTTTTCCTCTCTAGGTTTTTAGGATTCTAATTTTGAATTGATCTGAGCATTAGAACATTGAGAAGAGTTATTTCCTCATCAAGACTTCATCATTCTAGTTTGTTTTCTTAACTTGGTTTTATTCTTCCATGTTCTTTGTTTTGTTCAATTTTGTCATTCAGATACTTTTATGATTATTTAATGCCAGGATTTTTTCTTTTTAATTCAATTTCAATTCCAATAATCATGTCTTCTTTTAATTCCCTTTCATGTGCTATGGATTCTTTATTTACAATGCGTGAGTAGTTTCTTTACTTGATGGGGAATTGATTAAAAGGAACTCTTGAGTTGGAAGGATTGAAAGAAAATTTGTAATTGGGTTGAATGTTGGATTGCTATCCTGTCACCGATGCCAATCCCTTTGAACTAAGTGGGTTGCAACTTGTGAACAGATCTGGCATTCCAACTTGTTTGACTTTCCCTTACCTAGTAAAGGATAACCAACAGAATAACCATTAATTATAAATTAATCTTACAATCGCACTATCAATAGTAGAAATTCCAACCAATCAATTCCCAGTCAAGGCTTTTATTTATATCATTTAAAATTCCTCAATTTAAATTCCAATTTACTTCGCTCAACTTCTTGGAACATCTGATTAATGAAACATCACACTTTTCTGCAACTCGTTGGGAGACGACCTGGGACTTAAAACTCCCAGTAATTTTAATTTAAACTTTCTGTGACATATTTCTAAATTGATAGGCAGATTTTCAGTGAGTTAAGAACTATACTTGCAACGTAACCATTTTAATAAATTTTTAATTCACTAGCTTCTGCTTCCCATCAATTTTTGGCGCCGTTGCCGGGGAGTTGCAATAGAGTGCTAATTTTATTAATTAGAATTTATTTATTTGCATTTTATTTAATTTTGCTACTATGAGCTGCATATTTCTTCCATCAAATGACGCGTTCACTTCCTGATCCGCGCTTGCTAATATTCGATCCTGAAATTGAAAAGACTATTTCACGAATAAGGCGAGAACAGCGTAGGTTAGCCCGCTCTGAGGGCGGATCTGAAAGTGAATCTGAGGAAGAAACCAGCCCCCGTTCTACTGATTCAGTTGTTTTACATGCAGAAAACATGGCAGCTAGAAGAGTTACCATTCAGGAGGAAAGAGCTCCTGATTTTACAATGCAACCGTTTTAAGCGCATCATCCAGCGGTGGCTACAGATTTTGAAATAAAGATTGCACTGTTAAATTTGATGCCCAAGTTTCATGGCCTACCTGCTCAAGAGCCTATCAAGCACTTGAGAGATTTCCAGGCAGCCTGTTCTACTGTCAGGCGTGATGGCACTAATGAAACTTCAATTCTGCTAAAAGCTTTTCCGTTTTCTCTTGAGGGAAAAGCAAGAGAGTGGTACTACACTCAACCTCTAGCAAATGTATCCAACTGGGATACACTCAGAAAGGAATTTCTGGAGAAATTCTTCCCATCTGAAGTTACTGATAAACTTAGGAAGGATATCTCTACAATTGTTCAGGATGACAATGAGACTCTCTTTGAATACTGGGAGCGCTTCAATAATCTTCTGGAAGCATGCCCCCACCACATGATTGACAAGATCGTGCTACTCAGCTATATCACACAAGGTATGAGGCCCCAAGATAAGACGATTTTGGAAAGTGCCAGCAATGGGTCTATGAAGAAGTACAAAACCACTGATGAAGCTTGGCAATTGATCAGTGATTTAGCTGAATCTACTCGGAACCACAGACAGAAGCAAGGCCGTTCAAAAGCCGTTGCAGAAGTATCTTCTGGCAGAGAGACTGCTGCTCTAACTCAAAGCATCTGTGAGATGACCAACCTGCTGAAGCAAATGCAGTTGAATCAACAAGCTCAGCAAACTCAACCGCAGCAAAACCAACAACTAGTCCCACAAAGAATTTGCGGAATTTGTGCTGATTACAGCCATTACACTGATGAATGCCCGCAGCTCCAACAAGAAGACAACATGGTGGCATCCACTCACAACTTTTATGACCGCCCCAACCAAGGGTACAATCAAAGTGGAAATAATAACCATGGATGGCAGGACAATCCAAACCAGAATTGGAGGGACAACAATAACAGGGGAGGCAGAGATAATCAGGGAAATCAGAGGTGGAATAATAACAACAACAGGCAGCAAAATCAACCTTACCGAGCACCTCACCTGAGGAAAAACCAAGGACCACCGAACAATCAGCAGCAAACCTCTCAATTTACTCATTCTTCGGTATCTTCTAATGAAGATTTATTACAAGCTTTTGAGAAAAGACAACTGGCCATGGAAAGTACCATCGTGAACACTATTAACGCCAGTCTGGATGGTCTCACCTCTACTCTGCAAGCTTTTATGACACAGCTTGGTTCAACACAAAATTCCAGTAACCAACCTTCAAGCACCACTGGAATCCCCTCTCAACCGTTACCCAATCAAAAGGGAGGCATTAATGCTATCACCCTGAGGTCCGGAACCACACTGCAGGAGAGGAATCAGGAGGAACCAAGCTCACCAGAATACGCCTCAGCTGAAGAGGTGATAGAAGTCGAAGATGTTGAAAAGGAAGAGGATATACAGGACATAGCTGAAGAAGAGATAGCTCAACCACAGGAAGAAGCACCAAAAGGCGCAGGCACCACGGAACCCACTTTTCCCATTCCATTTCCACAGCTTGCAAGGAAGCCCAGGAAGCAGCTGGAACCTGATCCTAAAATGGTAGAAATATTCAAAAAGGTTGAGGTAACTGTTCCCCTTTTTGATGTTATTCAGCAGGTACCTAAATATGCAAAGTTTCTAAAAGACTTATGTATCCATAAAGACAAGATTAATGAATTAGAAACTATTCCTTTAGGTAGTTCTATATCTGCTTTAATGGGAGGATTACCTGAAAAATGTAGTGATCCAGGTCCTTGCATAGTGAGTTGTACTATTGGTGGTGTAGTAATTTATGATTGCATGTGTGATTTAGGAGCATGTGTCAGTATAATGCCTTTGTCCATATATGATGTTTTGAGGCTCCCTCCCTTAAAAAGGTCGGCAGCTCGTTTTGTGTTAGCAGATAAAAGCATTATTACAGTGGCTGGAGTTGCTAAAGATGTTTTGGTGAATATTAAAGGACTCACATTTTCCACTGATTTTTATATCTTGGAGATGCCCCATAATGATTCAGATTAGCCATCATCGATCCTACTTGGAAGACCATTCCTGAAGACATCAAAATTCAAATTGGATGCTTTTTCAGGAACATACTCCTTTGAAATAGATGGCCGCATAGTGATCTTCAATCTGAATGGAGTCATTAACAACCCCCCAGAAAATCGTTCTATCTTTTAGTGTGATGTCATAGACGAAAGTGTGGCTGAAGTTCAAAAAGAAGAGTTTGAAGAGAGGCACACTGGACAAGGTCCGAGTGTGGGGACCCTCTTAACTGACAGTGAGGGCACTTCGCCATTTTCACGAGCTCCAGATAATCCAGAGCTTGCCCATGATCAAAAGTTAGAATTGAAACCTCTTCCTCCACACCTCAAATATGCTTATCTCGAGGACGAGCAGAAGCTTCCGGTTATTATTGCAAGAGAACTGACTTCTCAACAAGAAGAGAAGCTACTTGATGTGCTAAGGAAGCATAAGAAGGCAATTGGGTGGAGTTTGGCAGACATAGTGGGAATCAACCCTCAAGTATGTGAGCACAGAATATTTTTAGAAGAGGGAGCAAGACCTATCCGTCAACCCCAGAGAAGATTGAATCCCACCATCTTGGAAGTTGTCAAGAAGTAGGTGACCAGATTATTGGAGGCCGGTATCATATATCCCATTTCAGACAGTGAATGGGTAAGCCCAGTACAAGTGGTGCCCAAGAAGTCCGAAGTCACTACCGTGAAGAATGAGTATGGAGAGCTCATAGCAACTAGAGTTCAAAATGCTTGGAGAGTCTGCATTGATTACAGGCGTCTCAACCAAGCTACCCATAAGGATCACTACCTACTTCCATTCATTGATCAAATGCTGGATCGCCTGTCAGGTAAATCACATTACTGCTTTCTAGATGGTTACACAGGTTATTTCCAGATTCATATAGCTCCTGAGAATCAGGAAAAGACTACTTTTACATGTCCTTTTGGGACCTATGCTTATAAGAGAATGCCCTTTGGCTTGTGCAATACACCAGCTACTTTTCAAAGGTGCATGATGAGTCTTTTCTCTGATCTTATTGAAGACTGTATAGAAGTTTTTATGGACGATTTTAGCGTTTATGGTGATTCTTTTAGCCTTTGCTTAGATGAGTTATCTAGAGTATTAGATAGATGTGTTAATACAAACCTTGTATTAAATTTCGAAAAATGCCACTTTATGGTAAAACAAGGGATTGTATTAGGACATGTGGTATCTAATAATGGCATTTCTGTAGATCCAGCAAAGGTGAATGTTATTTCTAGTTTACCTTACCCCTCTTCTGTGATGGAAGTCTGTTCATTCCTTGGCCATGCAGGTTTCTACAGGAGATTTATTAAGGACTTTAGTAAGGTAGCACTTCCCTTATCCAGATTACTACAGAAGGATATTGAGTTCGAGTTCAGTGAGGATTGCAAACAAGTGTTTGATAAGCTGAGGACCGCTCTAACTCAGGCTCCAATTGTGAGAGGACCAGACTGGAGCCAGCCATTTGAAATCATGTGCGATGCTTTCAACCATGCAGTAGGAGCAGCGCTGTCTCAGCGTGAAGGTAAAGATCCTTTTGTTATTGCCTATGCGTCTAAGACTTTAGACACTGCCCAGTCCAATTATACTACTACTGAGAAAGAACTACTTGCTATTGTTTTTGCTCTGGATAAATTCCGGGCTTATTTACTTGGTACTAGAGTAGTAGTGTATTCGGACCATGCAGCTCTAAAGTATCTATTAGCTAAAAAGGAATCCAAACTAAGACTTATACGTTGGATACTGCTGTTACAAGAATTTGATTTAGAAATAAAGGATAGGAGTGGTAATCAAAATTTAGTAGCAGACCACTTGAGTCGCCTTGAACATATTAAGGATGATTCTACTCCTATAGATGATAATTTTCCTTTTGACAACCTGCAAGCAGTATCTGAGGTAGTCCCTTGGTATGCACCTGTTGCTAATTATTTAGTTAGCCGCACATTTCCCCCACATTTTTCTAAACATTAAAGAGACAAGCTGAAAAGTGAGTCTAAATATTATATATGGGATGACCCATATTTATGGAGATGTGGCGCTGACCAGATAATTAGACGTTGCGTGCCTCAATCAGAATTCCAGTCCATTTTAGAGGCCTGTCACTCATCTGAGAGTGGAGGACACTTTGGCCCTCTAAGAACAGCTAGAAAGATCTTAGATTACGGATTCTGGTGGCCTATTCTTTTTAGAGATGCTGCTGAGTTTTGTAAATCTTGTTACCCATGCCAGAAATTTGGTAACATATCCAAGAGGGATGAGATGCCTCAACAATATATGCTTTTCTGTGAAATTTTTGATGTTTGGGGCATTGACTTCATGGGTCCATTTCTAAATTCTAGTGGATATTTTTATATATTGTTAGCTGTGGATTATGTTTCCAAATGGGTGGAAGCAATTCCTACCCCCACTGATGATGCTAACACTGTTGTTTCCTTTGTGAGAAACCATATTATATGCCGCTTTGGATCACCACGATCGATCGTGAGCGATCAAGGCACCCATTTTTGTAACAGGAGACTAACAGGATTGATGAAGAAGCATGGAATAATCCATAAAGTTGCAACAGCTTACCATCCCCAAACTAATGGGCAAGTCGAGGTGTCGGACAGAGAAATTAAGCGTATCTTGCAAAAGATAGTGAAGCCTCATAGAAAAGACTGGAGCACCAGGCTACAAGATGCACTGTGGGCATACAGAACAGCATACAAGACACCCATTGGGATGAGTCCCTTCTACTTGGTTTATGGAAAAGCTTGTCATCTCCCAGTTGAAATAGAACACAGAGCCTTCTGGGCTGTTAAGGAGTGCAACATGGGAATTGAGAATGCTGGAGCTGAAAGAAAGTTGCAACTGCAGGAACTGGAGAACCTTTGCCTGGAAGCTTATGAGAACTCCAGAATATACAAGGAAAAGATGAAAGCCGTGCATGATCAAAACATCAAGAAAAGAGAGTTCCAACCTGGAGATTTTGTTCTCCTTTACAAATCTCGACTGAGGCTCATGCCCGGTAAGTTGAGATCAAAATGGGAAGGTCCATACAGAATAGAGAAGGCTGAACCGTACGGAGTTTATCACCTAAGCCATCCTTCAAGCTCTGAACTTATTAAGGTTAATGGACAACGCCTGAAGCTATACCATGGTGAGAAGGTGCAGAAAAATAAGGAGCTTGAGATCTTCCGCTTGGAAGACCCCCACATCGCAGCAGATTAAGCTATTGGAGCGTCCAACTTACGGACGTAAAAGCAAAGTGCTTGGTGGGAGACAACCCACCGCGGTATGATCGTTCTTTTCTTCACTTTTAGTTTTTCTTCTTTAATAACTCTTCTCTTTATTAGTGCTTTCGTGCACTTTCAATTACATGTCTTTATCTTTCCTTAAAAAAAAATTTTTTTTTCGCCGCGCGACACGATCGCTCCATCGACGCGTCCGCGTGGCAGGCGGAGTAAAGAAAAATAAAAATGAACAGAAAGTTACGCAGGAGGAGCACTGGAGTCGTGCCAATGGCACAAATTACCCCACGCGACCGCGTCGCTGACGTCACCGCGTCGCATGGAAATCATGGCCTCCCATGCGACCGCGTTCCCTGAGTTTTCGACGTAAAAAGGGTGCACAGTCGCATTCTGTGCGAGAGTGATTCTGGATTGGTACTGGAAGCACAATCCTTATCACGCGGCCACGTCACCCATTTTATGACGCGCATTCATGCGATCACGTGACCCATGCGATCGCGTTACCCCAATTTGGCAATTGAATTAAATTGAACAGAGAGTTGTGCTAGAGCGGGCTGCACTCGTGCCAGACGCATTATATGGGTCACGCGACCGCGTGACCGACGCGATCGCGTCCCCCTCCCTGACGCGCACCCACGCGAACGCGTGCCCCATGCGGCCGCGTCGCATGCGCCGCACAACTCAACCTAAAATTGCCACATATCTTATCTTCTTATCCTCCAAATCCTAATTTTTCTTTTCCCTCCTTCTTTCTTCCTTCCCTCTTCCCCTTTCTATCTCACCTTTCACTCTCTATCTCTCTCACCATCATTAACAAGGTTTTACCTTCTTCTTCCTTCTTCTCTTTACTATCATTCTTATTATATTATGTATATATATTATTATTTTCTTTTTCTTTTTTTTTCTTTTCAAATTTTTATTTTTCTTCTTCTTCTTTTCTTTTCTTTACATGGTGTTAGAAACCTTTTGAGTCATCATCCTTCATTATATGCTTGTGGATTATTGCAAATTATTTGACAATTATTTTTCTCCCATTTAAGGGATTGCTTGCATGTTCATCTTCATATTTTCTATACCCTATTCACCATGCATGATATGTGTTTGTGAAAAAGCCCATGTGGCATTATGCACTTCTCTATGTTACTATACTATTCAATGCTTGCTTTTCACAACTTTTCCTTATAATTTTATTAATTGAATTCAATTGTCAATACAAACGTGATGGTTTGTTACAAAGTAATGCTTGGTCTATACTACTCATGCCCTTTGCCAGCATGCCAATAAACACCTTGCATTCACTTGTCTTTTTATGCACTAGCTATTTCCCATTGATGGCTTTTCATATGTACTCGAGAGCATGTGTTAATGTCATCTACATTTTACTGTGCTTCATTCACCCTCTTTTCCGTTTCCTTCCTTGCTGTATCTCTCTTTAAATTTAATTTTCTTTCCCTTTCCTTCTTTCAGGATGGCCACCAAGAAAGGAAAGGAGAAAGCAACTTCTAGACCACCAGCAAGAAGAGGAACTAAAAGAGCATTAGTGGCAGAGCCTTCTTCAACCGCAGTCAAGCCCTCAACAAAACGAGTCAAGAGGATAATAAAGGTTGACGAAAAGGAGAAAGCCTTTCCAGCAAAGGACGCTGCGCGATTTTCCAATCGCTACTGTGAGCAGATGTTCCCTATCCTGGCAGAAAGGAACTATAACAATGAATACCTTCTTATCCTCCCGTCCAATATTGCCACCTTTGTTGAGCCGCAAATTGAGTGAAGACAATGGGGTTTTCTACGGAAACAGCCAAGGCAGGTCAATCTTTTTTGGGTAGTTGAGTTCTACTCCAACTTCTACATGCCGACCCTACAGTCTGTTTATGTCCGGCAGAAGCAAGTCCCCATCACAGAAAAGGCCATTCAGCAAGCTCTGAGTCTTCCCCCTATTCCAGCAGGAATGGACGCTTTTCAAGAAGCCGCCCTTCAGCGCCAGAGATACCAATTCGACTGGGACTCCGTTCTCGGAGTCATCGCATTACCTAGTAGCCGTTGGATCTACGAATACCACCGTACCCGCCCTAAGGGAATCTTGGCTTCAGCACTTACCTTGGAGGCTCGCGTATGGGCACAGATCATGTCCCATTACGTCTTTTCGAGCACTCATGAGTCCTCTTTCACTGCAGACATGGCTGTTCTACTATGGTGCATCCTTACAGAGCAACCTCTGAATCTCTCAAGACATATCCCAGAATGCTATGGAACATGTACAAATTGCGGGCAACTTACCTTTCCCTGCCTTGGTCTCAGATCTTGTCTCAGCAGCCGGAGTCTCCTACAGAGCTGGGGACACCAAAGCCATGCTTCCACGGGATGATCAATATGTCCCTAACGGGAAATACCTCAGACTCTCAGCAGCCACTACAAGCCTTCCTACTGCTCCAGTTGAAGATAATCCTTCTTCAACACCACAAGCATCTACAACTGAGAAATTTCTCCAGCAGATAATCGAACGGTTGGATCGGCAAGAACAGAAAGCAAAGATGAGAGAGCGCCGTAACGAGCGCCGATTCAAACACCTCAAGGAGCTACTCAAGGGACACTTCAGAGACTCAGACACCCTGGACTCCACTTCTTTTACTAGCACAGGGAGCCATGATGGTTCCGATGATGGAGATACTGCTACCAGCCCACCCCTGTTCCTGACAGATGGCACCGAGGACGGTGCAAAGCCTTAAGTGTGGGGAGGTCGGTCAGTACCTGACTTCCGGAGGTAATTTCTCTTCTCTGTACACCAATAATTAGGATATTTTAGTTAGATTTTCTTTCTTTTATAGAATAGAATAAATTGCATAGGTTAGAATAGTTGCATGCATGTTCTACTTGATTGAAAAGACAATAAGTTTCTTTTAAAAATCTATCTTTGGAATAAAATTTCACTAATTTTTCAAAATTTTTATGATAAATCTGCTTGAGTTGTATTTGGAACATGATGTTTGAGCTAAAGAACACACAACCTGTGAAAGATTTGAGCCTTTATGTATGGTTACATTATTTAACCATAATTATTTTATTCTTGTGTGTTTACTTCTCTATGATTGTAATCTATATTTTGTTTTATCTTATATGTCCAATATTTATTATATTTACATGCTTGCACATGATTGAGGCCATTATTTGTTTAAACTCACTTATCCAAATCAAGCCTACCCTTTTCAATTACCCTTGTTAACCACTTTGAGCCTTTAAAACTCCATTTGTTCTATATTTTACCACATTACTAACCTTAAGCTGAAAAACAATTGCATATCCCAAATTGAATCTTTAGTTATCTTAAGATAGAATTGTGTGTGCTAGTTAAGTATGGGAAATTGTGGGAACAAAAATTGTTAAGGGGATGTGTCATGAAAATTTAAAGGGAATTTGGATACCTATTCATGTGAAACTATAAGAATAAAAAATCTATGTGCATTGATAAGCTTTATTTATTTCAATTAAAAAAAAAGATGATAAACAAATAAATAAGGGGACACAATTACCCCAATGTTAAATTCAGAATTCAAAGATCAATGCACATATGATAGAATTAAAATACAAAGTTGAAACATGAGTATGGGTTGAAAAAGGGAATTACGGGTAGCTAAGCATGAATTTAAAAGTATATAGAATATATGTATATTAGGAGAGAGCTTAGGTTAATTAAAGATTCAATTTATAAAGCTCACTTAGCCATATGTATACCCTTACCTGCACCTTGGCCCCGTTACAACCCTGAAAAGACCTCATGATGTTTGCATTGGTATATTAACTGTTGTTGATTGGTTAGGAGAAAAACAAAAGTTAGAAAACATGACTAGAGAAGAATAGAGTGATTACCTTATACACTAGAGATTATAGCGTACATACATTATCAGTGAGGGTTCAATGCTTGAATTTTCATGTTTCCTGCTTTCATAAGCTATCTTCTTGCACTTTTATCGGTTTTATTGTATAATGATAGAATTAGTGGAATTTGATTTGTAATTGTTTTGAAGGGCTTATTTACTTTTGATCAAGTGGACAATAATCATGTAGTTGCATTTATTTATATATGTAGGATTGCATTGCATTTCATGAGTTTCTACATGTTCATACTTATTTCCTTGTTTCCTTCAATTTAGCATGAGGACATGCTAATGTTTAAGTGTGGGGAGGTTGATAAACTACTATTTTATAGTTTATATTGTGTTTAATTGTGTGGTTTTGTCATGATCCTTACCCACTTATTCATCAATTTAGCATGCATTTAGATTTCCTTCCTAAATTCAGTACATGTTTGAAAATTGCTTCTTAGAGACTTTAATTATTTAATTTAAATTCTCCTTTATTCCATTCGATGCCGTGATCTGTGTGTCAAGTGTTTCAGGCTTTATAGGGCATGAATGAGATGGAGATTGGAGAGGAAGCTAGCAAAAAAATGGAAGGAACACAAGAATTTGAGGAGATAACCAGCGAGAAGTGACGCGGTCGAATGGCTCACGCGACCACGCAAAGGAGCGCAAATCGCAGTGACGCGGCCGCATGGCTTGCGCGGCCGCGCGGATTGGAAAGCGCAAGCGACGCGGTAGCGTGGACGACGCGAACGCGTGGAGAGGAAAAAGCGCAAGTGACGCGTCCGCATGGATGACGCGATCGCGTGACATGTGCGATCTGCATAATCTGCAGAATTCGCTGGGGGCAATTTTGGACCTTATTTCGGCCCAGTTTTCGGCCCGGAACAGCAGACTAGAGTCAGAAATATGCAGAAACAAGACAGATATTCATTCAGTAGTTTTAGATCTAGTTTTTCACTCTCTTAGGTTTTCTTCTCTAGGTTTTTAGGATTCTAATTTTGAATTGATCTGAGCATTAGAACATTGAGAAGAGTTATTTCCTCATCAAGACTTCATCATTCTAGTTTGTTTTCTTAACTTGGTTTTATTCTTCCATGTTCTTTGTTTTGTTCAATTTTGTCATTCAGATACTTTTATGGTTATTTAATGCAAGGATTATTTCTTTTTAATTCAATTTCAATTCCAATAATCATGTCTTCTTTTAATTCCCTTTCATGTGCTATAGATTCTTTATTTACAATGCGTGAGTAGTTTCTTTACTTGATGGGGAATTGATTAAAAGGAACTCTTGAGTTGGAAGGATTGAAAGAAAATTTGTAATTGGGTTGAATATTGGATTGCTATCCTGTCACCGACGCCAATCCCTTTGAACTAAGTGGGTTGCAACTTGTGAACAGATCTGGCATTCCAACTTGTTTGACTTTCCCTTACCTAGTAAAGGATAACCAACACAATAACCATTAATTATAAATTAATCTTACAATCGCACCATCAATAGTAGAAATTCCAACCAATCAATTCCCAGTCAAGGCTTTTATTTATATCATTTAAAATTCCTCAATTTAAATTCCAATTTACTTAGCTCAACTTCTTGGAACATCTGATTAATGAAACAGCACACTTTTCTGCAACTCGTTGGGAGACGACCTGGGACTTAAAACTCCCAGTAATTTTAATTTAAACTTTCTGTGACATATTTCTAAATTGATAGGCAGATTTTCGGTGAGTTAAGAACTATACTTGCAACGTAACCATTTTAATAAATTTTTAATTCACCAGCTTCTGCTTCCCATCAGTGCCTTTGCAGGTACACTCCCCCCTGTTTCTTGCTCAAAGCTCTACGCGATTGGACATTCTCTTGGAGTAAAGCTCGGATTACCACAAAGCTCAAAGGTTGGCACTGAAGATAACAACTTGGCATCGATTCCCAGAGACCGAGCTCTCCCTCCAGGTATCCATACAAGAACAATTGGCACCCACTGTGGGGTCGAGAATATAATCCCTTCCATATATCATCGGCCTCAAGGTTCTCATTTGAAGTCATGGCTGAACAACTTCCACCCACACCATCCGAACTCCTCTAGATGGTGACCGAGTTGTGGCAAGCCAACCAGCGCATGGCCGAAGAGAACCAAAGAATGGAAAATCAAATTGCCAACTTGAATAACACCCGGATCGAAAACAACAACGATCGGCAAGAACCGACAGAAGTAACCGAGCATCAATCAGGACCAACACACGTCTCTGACACTGCTCGGCATGAGGAAGAACAACCCGAGCATGATGAGGAAGCTCGGCCAGAAGATGAGAATGACCACGTGGAAAGCTCCCCTGGGCCCTTTACGGCCGAAGTGATGAACTTCGTGCTACCTAGGAGATTCACTTTGCCGACCACTCTGACTCGCTATGACAGATTGGGTGATTCGAAGAAATACATCAAAAAATTCACCTCCATAATGATAGTAAACGGTGCATCTGATAAAGTTTTATGTCGTTGCTTTCCATCTTACTTAGACGGTCCTGCACTTGATTGGTTTTGTTCTTTGCCTGCAGGTTCTATTTCTCGCTTTCGAGACCTATCAAAGCCCTTTGAGGAGCATTTTGCTGGATCAGCCATTTACCTACACAACTCTGATTACCTGAATACAATCAGGCTAGGCCAGCAAGAAAGCCTCAGGGATTACATGACGCCCTTCACAAAGATAGCCATGAATTTACCTGACCTCCACCCCGAGGTGGAACTGCATGCCATAAAAAGCGGACTGCGACCAGGAAAATTCCAGGAAACTATTGCTGTAGCCAAACCTAAGACTATGGCCGAGTTCCGTGAAAAGGCTAAAGGACAGATCAACATCGAGGAACTCTGACAAGCTCGGAAAATAGAAAATCCTCACTACAGAGACGACGACAAAACACGAGACAACAAGAAGAATTTCAAACCAACTCCACGATATGAGTCCTACACTAAATTCAACACCAAGCGCGATGACATCATCAAGAAGATCTTGAATTCAAAATTAATCAAGCCACCAAGAAAACCCGGCAGTTACCCAGATTCAAAAGGCGTGGACCGATCAAAATACTGCTCTTTCCACCAGAAGCACGGACACACTACCGATGAATGTGTCATCGCCAAAGACCTACTGGAGCGACTAGCTTGGCAAGGTCACATAGACAAATACATCGGTGGCCACATACAGCGGCGAGCACTCCCTTCTGGAGATCAGAGCTCGACTACACAGCATGGCCGAGATAAAGACCGACTAAACAACAACCATCCCGAACAACCAACACGTAAAATTAACTGTATTTCCGGAGGTTTTGCAGGACGAGGAGCCCCAAGCTCGGCAGGAAAGATATCTTACCGAACTATGCTTTCCATCAACGCCGATCAAACTCAACAGTAGACACTACCACACTCCCCGCAGATAAAATTCCATACAGCTGATCATAACAACAGTATAGCAAATCTCGATGACCCGGTCGTAATTTCCTTGCAACTCAGAGATCTCCTAGTAAAAAAGGTGTTGCTGGACCCTGGGACCAGTACCGATGTCCTATTTTACTCCACATTCCAGAAGATGAAATTGACCAGCAACATCCTCCAACCTTCTACTGGAGACCTGGTAGGTTTCTCAGGTGAGCGAGTCTTGGTTATGGGCTCTGTGTGGTTACAAACTACACTCGGTGAGTTTCCCTCGTCAAAAACTTCAGATATTCAATACTTGGTGGTTGACTATTTTAGTCCTTACAACTTAATACTTGGCTGACCTTTCTTAAATAAGTTCGGCGCTATAGTATCTACAATTCATCTTTGTGTTAAGTTCCCTTTGCAGGATAACACAATTGCAACCATTCACAGTGATGCCCGAGAAGCCAGGGAATGTTACAACAACAGTCTCAAAAGACCTAACCGAAACATAGAAGCCCATGTTCACAACATCGGCAGCATGAACAACCTACCAATCCTTGCCGACCTTAATCCCAGGGCGGGAACACTTGAAAGACCAAACCCATCAGAAGACCTGCATAAAATCTATTTTACAGAAGCACGGACAAATTCACATACATCGGCTCAACATTATCCTCAGAAGAAAAATCATCATTCCGAGCATTCTTACAGCAAAATGCCGACCTGTTTGCTTGGACCCCAGCTGATATGCCAGGCATCGATCCATCCATCATATCACACAAGTTGGCATTAGATCCATCTGTCTGACCCGTAGCACAGAAAAAGAGAAACCTCGGCCATGACCGAAAACAAGCTTCTCTAGAAGAAACCCAGAAGCTCATCAACGCGGGCTTTATCCGAGAAATCAGATTCACAACATGGATGGCAAATGTCGTCATGGTGAAAAAACATAATGGTAAATGGCGCATGTGTGTTGATTTCACCGATCTCAAAAAAGCATGCCCCAAAGATTCCTATCCTTTGCCCTCTATTGATTGCTTAGTTGATAATGCCTCTGGTTATGAAATACTCAGCTTTATGGATGCATATTCTGGCTATAACCAGATCCAAATGCATCTATCTAATCGAAATAAGACAGCCTTCATTACTGAATATGAAAACTATTGTTATAAAGTCATGCCATTTGGTCTTAAGAATGCAGGTGCAACATATCAACGTCTAATGGACAAAGTCTTTGCCAAACAGATAGGCAGAAACATTGAGGTCTACGTGGACGATATGGTCGCCAAGACTAAGATCGGCAACAATCACCTTGATGACCTCGCAGAAATCTTCGAATAGCTAAGAAAATACAAAATGCAGTTAAATCCCGAAAAGTGCGCATTTTGGGTTCAGAGCGGTAAATTCCTCGGCTTCATGCTCACTAACTGAGGTATTGAGGTAAAGCCAGAAAAATGCTGAGCTATTTTAGACATGACAAGTCCACACACCATCAAGGAGGTCCAGCGGTTAACAGGGAGACTTGCTGCACTCTCTAGATTCTTACCTTGCCTAGCTTCTAAATCTTTATGTTTTTTCCAAACTTTAAAAAAGAAAAAAGCTTTCCAATAGACTAATGACTGTGAACAAGCATTTACAACCATCAAAGAAACTCTTTCAAAACCACCAATTTTACAAACCCCCTTACAAGGGGAACCATTATTCTTATATTTATCTATCACTAACTGGGCTATAAGTTCCGCTCTTGTTGCAGAAAGGAAAAGAAACAATTCCTGATCTATTTTACCAGCAAAACATTACAGAATGCCAAGCTTCGATATCTGAGCTTTGAGAAACTTGCCCTAGCCCTTGTCTTCTCAGCCAGAAGACTCCGACCATATTTTCAGAGCCATGAAATCCATGTTCGGACAGATCATCCTTTGCGGCAAGTCCTTCAGAAACCTAAGCTGGCTGGCCGACTAGTAAAATGGTGGGTGGAGCTATTAGAATTTGATATCAAGTACATTGGCCGAGCATCCATCAAATCCCAGTTTTTGGCCGACTTCATCGCCAAATTCTCGGTACCAAGTACAACTGAAGACTACATCGAATGATCTTTATACGTCGATGGATCCTCGAACCCACAAGGGTGTAGAGCAGGTATCATTCTTGATGATAGCCATGGCAACATCATCGAACATTCCCTCAATTTTTCATTTAAAGTAAGAAACAATCAAAGTGAGTATGAAGCGCTAATTGCTGGCCTTAGACTCGCTGCCGACCTAAACATCACCGAACTTAAGGTATATTACGACTCCTTACTTATCGTTCAGCAGGTATACAGCTTATACCAAGTAAAGGACCCTTTTCTTTCTAAATACCTGGATATCGTTGATAAACCCCAATTTCGTAATTTATCTTGTGCTTATTTTGGGGGATTTTATCACATTTTTCCACATTTATTCAATAAAATAGCATGGTTTTGTAATTCTCCCTTGAATTTTGCTTAATTGTAAAAACATGCTTTTTAGGCCCTAAATTGGTAATTTTGATTCATTTTAATTCCATTCGATACCTTAATGCGTGTGTTGAGTGATTTCAGGTTTACAAGGCAAGTATTGGACGGAAGAAATGTGTAGAAAAGCATACAAAAGGGGAGAATGCATGAAGAAACAAAGATTGGGAGTGCATCAAAGGACGCGCACGTGCACAAGGCGCGCACGAGTGGTCTCGCCCATGGATGCGCACGCATACATGCCGCGTCCGCGCGGATGGAAGATTTTGTCAATCGACGCGCACACGCACATGGCGCGCATGCGTCAATACTCTTACCTGGCCCACTTAAAGGCAAAACGCTGGGGGCGATTTTTGAGCTGCCCAGGCCTAATTCCAACTTGTTTCTGAGTGTATTTCATGCAAAATTGAAGTCCAAGCATAGGGGGAGCAATTGTTTGCAACTTAGCATCATGTAGTTTAGTTTCTAGAGAGAGAAGCTCCCTCTTCTCTCTAGAATTAGGGTTCTTAGGATATTTTCATCCTTGATCTAGGTTTAATTCATGCTTTGATTTACTCTTCCTTTTGCAATACTTCTTCTTCTACCTTTCCCTTTTCTAGTTTTGCATTTAATTCATGTAATTCTCTACTTTTATGTTGGTGCATTTTTGTTCTTCTATTTTCAATTCAATGCAATTTATGATTCATGTTCCTTTATTGTTGATTTGATTTCGTTGTTGTTTAATTCCTTGCAATTGAGTAGTGTAGATTTACATTCCTTGCAATTTACTATGTTTTCCTTTTATGCCTTCCAAGTGTTTGATAAAATGCTTGGTTGGATTTTAGTGTAGATTTTAGTGTTCTTGGCTTTAGTAGAGTAATTAGTGATGCTTGAGTTATCTAATTCCCGTGTTGATTGATAATTAGAAGTTGCTAATTGATTTCGATACCACTAAAGCTAGTCTTTCCCGTTGGGAGTTGGCTAGGACTTGTGGAATCAAATTAATTCATCCACTTGACTTTCCTCCATGGTTAGAGGTTAACTAAGTGGTAGCAATGGATAATTGTGGTCACAATTGAGGAGGATAACTAGGATAGGACTTCTAATTCTCATTCCTTGTCAAGAGCTTTCTAGTTGTTAGTTTATTTTCATTGCCATTTATCTTTCATGTCAAATATCTCAAAAGCCCCAAACATAACTCCTTGACCAATAACAAGACACTTTATTGCAATTTCTAGGGAGAACGACCCGAGGTTTAATACCTCGGTTTATAGATTTTAGGGGTTTGTTTTAGTGACAAATAAATTTTTGCATGAAAGGATTATTGTTGCTTTAGAAACTATACTTGCAACGAGAATTTATTTGTGAACTCTAAACCACACAAAAGTCCGCTCATCAAAATGGCGTCGTTGCCAGGGAGTTGCAATGGTGTTACATTATTGGTTATTGTATATATGTGAATATTGTGAATAGCTTGATTTTTGGATTGCTTGTTAGTTTTTGCTAGTTTTAGGACTTTGTTTCATTATTTCTTGTTAGCTTTTGTTTCTTATTTTCACTTTTCACTATGAATTCTCACTTTGGCTATGAGTGTGATTACAACTATGTTGTAGGAAATGGGAACTTCAATAAAGATGTGCATCAAGGATGGGATAACCAAAGGTGGGAGGAGCCATATGCATATGATCAATCCTCTTGGCAACAATCTCCACCAATGCACTATGAAGAAGAGTCATTCTATGATGCATACCAATCCAATGGTTATGGTGAATCCCCTTGTGACTTCCAAAAACCACCACCATACACCTATGAGCCATATCCTCAACATAGTCATCAATAATACTCACAAGCAACCTTTCACCAACCATCTTCATATGACCCTAATCCATATCCATCCTACCAATAATCATATGAGCCACATGAACCACATATAGAGCCACCACCATTCCAACATCAACATTTTCAAGAGCCACCCCCTCCATATTATTACCAAGATGAACCACCTCCAATGTATGAAAATTTCCAACCATAAGATGAATACTACTTTCCACCACAACCTCCCATGAAAGAATATTCATGCCCTTCAATCCAAGAGCCATATGATCCTACTCATGATATCCAAGATGAGCAAGAGTCAAGGGATCGTTTCAAGGAGGCATTGGAACAATTCCAAGCAACCATGGAGTGTGTTGTGCAACAAATGGAAAGAAGAAAAAACATTAGACCACCACAACTCTACCAAGAAGAACCACCTTCCAACTCTGAATTCTTCCCCCAAATTGATGGACCCTTCAATTCACCCCAACCTCCAATGGATGACATCCTTAATGTTCTTGTTCAAGAACAAGAGGAGATGAAAAGGGATGTAGAAGAATTCACGGCTGCCTTGGATGAGGTGGTAAATCGGTTAGCATCCCAATGCTTGAACACTCAAGGAACTCCCATGGCTACATGTGGATAGTCAAATGAAGAGCATAACATGAAGGAGAGATTGGTGGAAAATGAGGGATGTTGCTTTGTATTGGAACAATTGGAGGAAGCCATAATTATTGAAGTAGAGGAAGAGATGGTTGAAGACTTAGGAGATGCAGAACCTCCTTAGGAACATAAAGCTAAAGAAAACCCCTCCAAGATGATTGAAATTGATGCTAGAGAGGAAAGTGCACACCTTTCAAGGCATATTCCATATGAAGCCTTGGATAGGATAGAGCAAGAATTGAGTTCCCTTGGTGAGGAAGATCAAGCACCAAGTCTTAGTGGTGAAGAATCCTTTGAACATGAAGAACCTTCCCCCATTGGATTTGAAAGCAATGTGGAGGTAAATCTCTCTCGTACTCCCATTTATGATTTGAGTAAGGAAAAAGGTTTAGATAAAATTGTTGAACAAAGGATTGAAATTAAGAGATCTTGTGAAGAGGTGGAAGTCCTTAGAAAAAGGAGAATGGGAATTGAATACGTTTTGTCAAGACCCTTAGAATCACCTTTGCTTAGGTTGCCATCTACACCTTCATTTGAGTGGGTGAAACTCATTTCTATTATCTTTATTATCCCACTTGAATATGGTTTGCTTGAAACAGATGGTCAACTTAGGATGCTTTGTGGGATGAAGCGTAAAAGAAAGATGTTTCGTGGTTGGCGTTACAAATCAAGGCTCATTATAGTTGATGCATCTAACATGAGATATAAAGGTTGGAGTAGTGCTCACCTAGATGGGTCTAGAAGGATTGTTGGCCACTTTATAGAGAATTCACCTTGTTCACCACCCAGATGGGCTAATAATGAGAGTCAACTTCAAGACGGATGTGAAAACAAAGTGTGGGACCCCGGATTACAAGAAGAAGATCAATTTTGGGAGCCCCAAACTTGTGAAGAACTCCATAAACACTTGGTGCAACTAATAAGGAATCTTGAGGCATAATGGAGAACCAAGCATTGGTGGATGTTCCAAGATGGCTTCAACCACAAGCCACCTTGAGAGGAGTTCCCCATAAGTCCAACTTAAGGACAATAAACAAAAGTGCTAGGTAGGAGACACCCCACCATGGTGACATCTTTTCCTTTTTCTCTTTGTAAATATTGGTAATTTAGATTTAATTTCATGTTTTGTTTGATTAGTTGAGTTTAATTGGGAGTCTAGTAGGTCAAATAAGGTTTTGTGATGTTTCGGTAGTTGTTTGGAGGATAGGAATGCTTGGTTTTGTACAAAAACATAGAATTTTTTTTTTTTGAAAAACAGAGCACCATCCACGCGCACGCGCACTTCACGCGTACGCGTGAATCAAGCAATTTTGGCCATCCACGCGCACGTGCCATGTGCGCGGACATGTGGAATGAATTTTTCCACTTTCCATACATTCACCCGAGAGTTGTGCCTGAAGTATGCCAACTTTGTGCCCCAGCGCACGCGCACGCATACCTTGCGCGTACGCGTAGACTCTCTGCTTTGTCATGCACGCGTACGCGTCAGCCGCGCGTACGCGTCGCTTCCATTTCATCAATCCACGCTTACGCGCACATGATGCGCACGCGTGGATTGCCCTGTTTCATTCACCTTCTTTTCTTCTCCTCTTTCCATTTCTTTCCTTCTTCTCTTCTCTTTCCACCCTTCAATCATCATCCAACACTACCAAGCATCATATAACACCATTTCTTTTAGTTAGTTAGTTAGTTTAATTTTTGTTTTCCATTATAAGTGTTGGATTACTAATCTTGTTTACTGTTTACTGCTGCTGCTTATTAATAGGATGTTAGTTTAACATCATTATTGTTATTGTCATTGTTGGATTCCTTTGTTGAGGTTACAATTTATTACTTGGTTTTGAGTTTTCATGTTGAACATTTCTGAATACCAAGTACATGTTACATTGCCTTCATGCATCTTACCTCTTTGAATTTCATGTTTTGGCCACTATGCATTCATCTTCTATTGTTAGACAATTGTACATTATCAATACATTTTTTTAGGATGCTTGTTCTAATTGATCATCACCTATTTCATGCATTGAGTTTGTGGAATCGTGAAATAGGATCGAAAGCTTACCTAGTGACATATTTTTGAGCTTTTCAAGCTTTGTGGACTATGCTTGCTATGTGATTGATCTTAACTCTCATACTTCTTTTCTTTAAGTTCCTTAGCATCCATGTGTTCCACTTCTATGTCACTTAGGTGTTGCAACAACTTCAATAAGTGTCATTGTTTGATGTGTGGGTTCTTTAAACCATTTTGTTCACCAAATTCACTTACATATCAATCAATGTCCATGTACTGTCCAATTTCACAATGGCTTGATTAATTGCTTGAATGCTTCCGTGCCTCTTCACTACTTCTGTGGTTAACTTAACCTACAAGTCTTTTAAAGTATCTCAAGCACACTAGAATGAGTGAAATGTGTGTCTTCTTTTGTATAATTGTGATATGGTTTCTAAATACTAGAGTGTGAAGTCTAAACCGCATGCAAGTTAGAACCCACACATTTATTTTTCATTCATGTCACACCAATTCACTCACTCAATTCTAGTAATTTACCTCATTCCAACAATCCATGCTTCCTTGCTTGTGCATTTACTTGTCTTATTATCTCCTGTTTTCTATGTTCAGGATGAATAATCATAAACAAAAATGGAAGTGGAAGGAAGAACATGCAGCACCGGTTGACCTACCAGCTGAAGGTAGCAACTCAGAAAGTCGTCGTACCCCCTTGCTCATCTTTGAGTGCACCGGACGGTGCAAACTTTTAAGTGTGGGGAGGTCGTCCGACCGTTCGGCATTTTTGGGTAACAAGTTTCTAATCCCAACACTTTTGCATTTCATTTTAGGATTCTTAGTTGCACTTTCTTATTTTGCATATGTATATAATAAGCTTAGTCAAAATCATGATATTTTCCAAGAATTTTATCTATAGGGCACCCCAATTGAAAAAATTTTTTTTTAGAACTTGCTTGAATTATATACTTTGTGGAACATGATTTTTGAGCTAAGAACACAAGCATGTGAGATTTGAGCCTAATTGTGTGGTTACATCCTATGACCACTTACTTTCATTCTTGTGTGCATTATTCTCTTTCTATGATTGTAATCTTTGATATGTTTAATTTTATATGTCCATTATTTTGTGTATACATGCATTTACATGATTGAGGCCATTGTTCAAATAGCTCACTTACCCAAATAAGACTACCTTTTATCTTTCATTGATAACCAATTTCAGCCTATGCTTAACCCATTTGTTCTTAATTGTAGCACATTACAAGCCTAAGTGAAAAACAATAAATATCCCTTAATTTGGATCTTTGATTAGCTTAGGCTAGTGAGAGTGTTTATCATTTGATTTTGGAAAAGTTGGAAACATTAGGTAGAGATAAAAGTGTGTTTTTGTACTTGTGTTGAGAATCTTGGGAATTGGGTACATACTCATGTATTAATCATGTGTAAACCATATGCATTGATGTTCTTGTATATATTTTAGTTTGAATATATATATATATATATATATATATATATATATATATATATATATATATATATATATATGAAGGGAACAAAAATTCCCCAAAGTCAAGGTTCAATAAAAGTCAATGCATATGGGTGGTGATCAAAAAGAGAATGCATGAGTGTGTGAAAAAGTGAAGAATGGGTAGTTAGGTTTGTTTAGAATTGTATAGGTTGTCATAGGTTAGGTGGGAAGTTTAAGTTAATCAAAGATTCAAATTTCAAGCCCACTTGACCATATGCATCCTACCTTGACCCTAACCCCATTACAACCTATGGGAAGTCCTCATGATATTTGTATGCATGCATGAAATAATTGTTGATTGTTAGATGAAAAACAAATCTTGGAAAACATGATTAGGGGAGGATTGAGTGAATCAACCCTATACACTTGAGTGACTAGAGCGGATACACATCCGGTGAGGGTTCGATTGCTCAATTACATGTTTCCACCCATGATCATCTCTTTTCTTGCAAGTTTGTAAAATCTTTTTAATAATTCAATTCAATTGTGGGTTGAGTGATTGCTATTGCCTTAGCCCTTGTGTTCGTATATGTATTCTTGGGAATTGATTTATTTTGACTAAGTGGATGCATTCATGTAGATAGATTGCATATAGATAGGTTGCATGTAGTTAGTTTGCATTGAATAAATGTTGATGTCCCTTTGCTTCTTTCTTGATTTTAGCATGAGGACATGCTTAGTTTAAGTGTGGGGAGATTTGATAAACCCCGATTTTGTGATTTATCTTGTGCTTATTTTGGGGAATTTTATCACCTTTTTCCTTATTTATTCAATAAAATAGCATGGTTTTGTAATTCTCCCTTGAATTTTGCTTAATTGTAAAAACATGCTTTTTAGGCCCTAAATTGGTAATTTTGATTCATTTTAATTCTATTCGATACCTTGATGCGTATGTTGAGTGATTTCAGGTTTACAAGGCAAGTATTGGATGGAAGAAATGTGTAGAAAAGCACACAAAAGGGGAGAATGCATGAAGAAACAAAGATTGGGAGTGCATCAAAGGACGCGCACGCGCACATGGCGCGCACGCGCAAAAGTGGTCTCTCCCATGGAATAGAGAAAGAAAATGAAAGTGAATAACGGAAACTTAAATTTCAAGAAACTTAAATGATATGGAAAATAAATTGTAAGAAAGTAAAGATTGTAGAATTTTAAAGAGCAGAAGAGTAAATTGCAAGAAATAGAGAAACAGAATGTAAATGGCAAGAATGATAAATTGCAAGAATGTAGAAGGAAATTGGGTAGTGGGTATTCAAAGAACTAAAGAACAAAAGAGATGAGAATTAATGATGGAAGGATCATTAGAGATCAGAGATGTGAATTGTCATGAATTGACTTTGCTCATCTCCTTCTCAATCATGGGTATAGATCCATGGCGGATTGTGAATAATTGAATCCCAATCTCTTGGCAATTCAATTTCTCTCAACACAATCAATTGCCACTCTCGTGATCTAATTGGTCATGAGAAGAGATGAAGTTCAATTTCTAATCCAAAGCCACACAACTTCTAGAATCTCAACTAAGGGAGGTTACATCTCACATACCAACCCAAAGTGTATTGATCAAAGAAATCATGAAAGGATAACTCTAAACTGAATTATATGGATTCTTTCTCAAGTTCACCATATAATTCATGTAGACTCAACCCTTCTCTCGAATGTAATTGAATCTGTGAAGAACAAGAGTCTCCCCTTGGATGAACCACTTGAATTGAGAAGGAAAAGAATAGTTTTCAACCCATTCAAAAAAAAAACAGAGCTCCCCCCCTAATGAAGGTGGGGTTTAGTGAATCATAGCTCTAAATTCAACAATAAATGTAAAAGTTGAAAATTAAACTGAGTGTAGAGAAGAATTAAAAAGAAGAAGAAGAAGTATTTCTTTAAAACTGAAATTCAAAGTTGCAAGAAAAACAAAATAGAAGACGGGTGAGATGCAGTAAAAAAATAAAAATCCTAGTGTAATAGTAAAAGTGTCTAAAAAGTAAAAGTAAAAAAAAATCCTTTTTTTTAAAGTACAAACTCCTTCTCTATTTATACTAGTCCTAAGACTCATTTGGAGATCTTCAATTGGGTTAGCAATGTGGGCTTTATCCTTGTTGAATATTGGCTCAATGGAGGAAGTGTTGCTAAACAGAGGAAACAGAGCTCATTCTTCTCGCTTCTGGCCCAATGGTCTGGCGTTACTGGCAAACACGCCAGCTTTATGCACAATGGCAATGTGCCCAAGAATTTCCTGGGCTGGGAACTTGATGCTTGGGCGTTTCCAGCCCAAGTTGTTGCCAAACACTTGGTCCTTTCTGCCTTTTTGAACTCAATTTTGATGCCCAAAGTTGCCTCTGGTTTGAGCTTCAATTTTGTGCTCCACTATAGACTATGATATATGGTTGAAAAGTTCTTGATGTCTACTTTCTAATGCCACTAAAATCACCTCATTTGGAACTTTCTAGCTCAAGATATACTCCATTGAAGAGAGCAAGGTCAGGCTTCCTGGCGTTGTTGCCCAAGTTATTAGCAAAACACGCCAGCAACAACGCCCTTAGTCTCGGAGGCTCTAAATAAAGCCAGCTTTTGAGTCTTCAAATGAACTCCAATCCCATGCTATGATATATGGTTGGAAAGCTCTTGATGTCTACTTTCCAATGCCACTGAAATCATCTCATTTGGAGCTTTCTAGCTCAAGATATACTCCATTGGAGAGAGAAAGGTCAGGCTACCTGGCGTTGTTGCCCAAGAAGCCAACCACTACCTAGCTCAGCTTGGAAAGTGAGGGATCTCCTAAAAACCTCTTAGTATCGAGATGAGGAGGTTGCCCACAATTCTCCTCCAACACATTGACAAAGGCCTGTTCGACCTCATCCAGCATCTCCCACGAATATCTAGAAACTACAACATTAATTTGCCAACATAAGGGAAGGCAGGTTCATTATTTGACTCTAGGAAAAATGGTCGAGCTCCTTCAACAGCTCAGACCTTAAAGTAATAATTCTTAAAGTCCCTAAAGGACTCATCAGACATGGAAAAAACTTTCTTTCCCTGGGCAGATCGAAAAGAAACCCAAGAAGCTTTCTTTTTTGAAGAAATCCCAGGCTTAGTCAAAACAAAGAGATAAAGAAAGAGAGTTTGAGAAGGCTTAACATCTAGTTCTTGGCACAACAACTGAAAGATCTTAATAAAGCCCCAGAAGTTCGGATGGACTTGGGATGGAGCTACATTACACGACCACAACAAATCAGTTTCGAAGGAGGTAAAAGGAAGGGTAATGTTCATTTGGCTGAAAAAGTAGTCATAAGCATAAAAGAAGAGGCGTTCCCCCTGGTCAGAGAAGGGAAGCAAACCCTCTCATCGGAGTCAGGCGCTACCAACTCATAGTTCTTCTCCTGATCCCTACTACTACAGATCCGGTGATATTTTCTAAGCTCCACGCAGTACTCAGAATTAACTACTGAAACGCACATCAGGACGAGGGAGTCCAACCAGTCAGACATTCCCTCGGGGACTTTGGAGGATGTCTCGACAATATTTTTTCGAGAAGACATGGTCAAATAGTCCTACAGCAAGAAAAAGAAAAAAGGGTTACTATCCAAACAGGTCGGGCAAATCAAGAAATCAGCTCGGATAAATATGGATACAACTCATACAAACAGCGAAAGGAGACCCCAGGACTCGTACTAAGGTCCAGGGGCATCCTTTGGAGGCAGTAACAGAGTAAGGATTCAGGAAAAATCTACAAGCAAAATACAGGCGAAAACAAAAGTGAGAAAGTGAAGGGAGAAGTTACGAAGAAAGACGAAGAAGAGAAATCGTTTTTGGATCGTAAAATTCAAAAAGCCAAGAGAAACGGGCAATTAAAACCAATTAATGAAGGTATTTAAAGCCTCGCATATTCCCAAGGCCAAAACGCTAAATACAAAAGCACGTGCGTTCAGAGGAAACGAAGAGGAAAATGTTCTACATTCAAAAATTCTACAAAAAGAAAGAAGTCGACAAATGCTCGAGTTCGGCTTCACCAAAGAAGGATCGAAGTCTAAAACCCGACCTCAAAAAGAAAGACCGAGCTTGAGCAGGGGCACTGTTCACACCCTGGGTCGAGCTATCTGACCCAAAATGTTCAGTGACAAAGCGACCGACCTCTTCAGGTCAGGCTATCCGACCTCTTCTCAAAGAGGTCGGCCAAATCGACAGAAAAGCCCAATAAAGGGCCCAAATAGAGGAACACGACCCACATCCAAAGGCAATCCAAGCCTATAGAGATAAAGGCGGTTCCCTTGAAGATAAGCTGACTTCACCTAAAATAAGATAAGATAAGATAAGATAACTAACTTATCTTATCAGAAAGGTCAGCCCACACTACTATAAATACACTGGAGCAACCAGGTATAACTCATACTCTGATTCTATTAAAAACCTGCTTAATACCCATGCTAACTTAAGCATCAGAGTCTCTTTCAGGTACCCCGCACCCTCCGGTGACAAAGGATCAGCAGTGCAGCTAGATCAACAAGTCGGACACGACAGCTCCGGCCGCCACTCACCAATCGAACACGTCAGCACCAACCAGTACAGAAGATCTCGTCCGAGATCGACCTCCAGTTTCAGGTAACCCTCGGAACAAGAGACATTCATGGCAAAGATTGAGATCATAGACTTTCTATCCTAGTCATACAATGATCAATTCATCTTATTTAGTCAACTCCAACACAAAGGGAGAAAGTCAAACAAGACTAATTAATCATGTCACAAATATAAACAAGAATTTATCTTATTACGTCATCTCCAACATTGGAAGAAGGTATCATATTATCTTCCATGAGAGAAAGTCTAATAAGACTAGCTAATCTCAATCCAAAAGTCCTAATCAACTTACTAATTAAATTAGCAAAAGATTAGCATCAATGGAAATTATATTAGCTAACAACTCTAGATCACCAACATAAGTTGGGTTTTCATGACTCAAGATTGCCTAATTACTCTTTCCAAGCAAAGAATGCTCAAAATCTACTCTAACATCCAACCAAGCATTTTGTCAAACACTTGGAAGGCATACATAGAAAGCATAGTAAAATGTGCAAGAAATATAAATCTACCAACTATCAATTGCAAGAAAAGTAAATCAACAACTCAATTCATCAATAAAAAGAACATCAAACATTAAATTGCATTAAAAGAAAATGGAAATCTAACAAGGGTTTATCAACATAAAAGTAACAAAATAAAAGAAATGACAAGTAAAACTAGAAGAGTAGAGATGAAAAAACAAGAAATTAAAAGGAGAAACTAAATCAAAACAAGAATTAAAAGCGAGATTCAAGAAAATTAAACCTAAACTACCCTAAATTCTAGAGAGAAGAGAGAGCTTCTCTCTCTAGAATTTTACCCTAAAACATGATGAAAACTAAACTATGACTACTTGGTTCATTCCCTCTTCAATCCTTGGGTTCAACAGCATCAGAAATGAGTTGGATTGGGCCCAAAGTGCTTCAGAAATTGCTGGGGGCGATTTCACTTTAGTGGGCCACGGACAGCATCGGCGTGCATGCGTACATGGTGAGTGCGCGCCCCTGTACGTGAAACAACATATGGCAAATTTTATATCATTTCGAACCCCCGGATGTTAGCTTTCCAACGCAACTGGAACCGCCTCATTTGGACCTCTGTAGCTCAAGTTATGGTCGATTGAGTGCGAAGAGGTCGGGCTTGACAGCTTTACGGTTCCTTCATTTCTTCATGAGTTCTCCCACTTTGCATGCTTTTTTTCTCACTTCTTCCATCCAATACTTGCCTTATGAACTGAAATCACTCAAAAAACACATCAAGGCATCGAATGGAATTAAAGTGGATTAAATTTAGCTATTTTAAGGCCTAAAAAGCATGTTTTCATATTTAAGCACAAATCAAGGGAGAATTACAAAACCATGCTATTTCATTGAATAAATGTGAGAAAAGTTGATAAAACCATCCAAATTAAGCACAAGATAAACCACAAAATTGGGGTTTATCAGGCAGCTGCTAATCTGGTCGAGGAGGCTGCTAAGAAGTATAAGGAGAGCTATACTCGGACCTATGGTGAGCTATTGGAGGATAAAGAGAGGCTTCAGTCTGCCCAAGATGATTATGCTGAGCTTCAGGGCCATATAGTGAGCAGTGTGACCGAGATGTATGAAAATCTAAAGGCCCAGGTTCGAGTTCTTGCTCCCGAGCTCGACCTCTCCCTATTAAGTATAGACAATGTGGTTGAGGATGGCAAGATCGTGCCTGCCCCAGATGAAGATGAGGGTCTTCCCCTGGTGCCGCCAGCCAAGGCTTCTGCAACTTTAGCTTCTACGGCCCCTTTCTGCCGAGGTGGTCCCTCCTGAGCCCGAGCCTGATGTGAAAATTTTGAATAGGCCAGATGGAGTTGTTAGTGCTACTCCGATCTCAACCATCCCACCTTCTCCTCAAGATGTTGCTACTAGGGCAAATTTAGATCCCCTATAATGTTTTTGATTGTGTGTTGATATAGTCCGACCTGTGGACTTTAAACTTATTGGACTTTGTAAGTTTTGTGGATGATTCCTTGACACTTTGTTGTTTCTTAGTAACTTTAATTTTAAAACAAACATTTTAAACTCTTGGGCTGCCATTTAGGCAGCCTTTGAGTCTTTAATGTTTTAATTTGATATGTTGACTTTGCTTGTGTCGATATGCTTGTATTTGGAGGTTGTTTTTCAACCTTTGCTACGTCTCGACATCTCTCAGACAAAAAAAAAAAACCCTTTCAAAGACACTTCAAAGAAAGAAAATAAACCACAAAATGTCATCAAAGTTACCATCTCTTTACAAACCTATCAGCAAAGGGAACCATCAAAATCAAAAACGTCAAGTGGAAATCATCAAAGACGCAATCTTTATCAAGCAGTTCATAAGCCTCAAAATCAAAGGATACAATCAGAAATGGTAACAACATGCAGAAACCCTAAGAGCATCAACTATCAAGAAATTTGAAAAGGTTCATGCAAAAGTCAAAGAAAGATCAACTTGTAGCAAAGAAGAGATGATAAATGCTGAGAAATTGAAGCAACAACGAGGCTGTGCCAAACGATCACCTTTCGAACAAAAGAACGAAGTGCCAGCAGTCACCTCCGAAAACAATGAAAAGCGTGAACACGTGAAAACTTGGGAGCAAGCGAAAATGAAGAGTCCCAGGCGAGCCAGAAAACGCAAGAAGAGAAGGGTAAAAGATGGAGTTTCAGGAAGCAAGAGAAAAAATTGATCTTTTCTGTCAATTTACATTTCCTTGTTACTTATCACTCCATTATGATTCGTCTAACTAGGATAATCAATTAACCATTGATTGCTTAATCCGTTAATCTCTGTGGGATTTGACCTCACTCTATTGTGAGTTTTACTTGACGACAATTCGGTACACTTGCCGAAGGAAAATTTGTTGAGAGACAAAATGCTTGGTTGGATTTTAGTGTAGATTTTAGTGTTCTTGGCTTTGGTAGAGTAATTAGTGACGCTTGAGTTATCTGATTCCTGTGTTGATTGATAATTAGAAGTTGCTAATTGATTTGGATACCACTAAAGCTAGTCTTTCCCCTTGGAAGTTGGCTAGGACTTGTGGAATCAAATTAATTCATCCACTTGACTTTCCTCCATGGTTAGAGGTTAACTAAGTGGTAGCAATGGATAATTGTGGTCACAATTGAGGAGGATAACTAGGATAGGACTTCTAATTCTCATTCCTTCTCAAGAGATTTCTAGTTGTTAGTTTATTTTCATTGCCATTTACCTTTCATGTCTAATATCTCAAAAACCCCAAACATAACTCCATGACCAATAACAAGACACTTTATTGCAATTCCTAGGGAGAACGACCCGAAGTTTAATACTTCGGTTTATAGATTTTAGGGGTTTGTTTTAGTGACAAACAAATTTTTGCATGAAAGGATTATTGTTGATTTAGAAACTATACTTGCAACGAGAATTTATTTGTGAACTCTAAACCACACAAAAGTCTGCTCATCAATCGTACAAAATTTAGTTTCAAAATTTTCTAAATACGAAATACAACACATACCAAGGGAGAGTAATGGCCGAGCTGACATTCTGTCTAAACTCGCCAGCACTCAACCAAATGGGTCATCACTTTATCAGTCAACACTGCTCAAGTAGAGCATTGAACTAACACAAATCTTAAGTGTAACACAGGAAGCAGATTGGAGATCTCCATACATAGAGTATCTCCAGACAGGGATCTTGCCAGGCGACGTCGAAAATGCTCGACACTTCCGCCGACAAGCCTCCTTTTTTACAATTTATAATAATTGCCTATATGGACGAGGAT
The DNA here is from genome assembly GCF_003086295.3 of Arachis hypogaea. Classification (NCBI taxonomy): domain Eukaryota; kingdom Viridiplantae; phylum Streptophyta; class Magnoliopsida; order Fabales; family Fabaceae; genus Arachis; species Arachis hypogaea. Next base: position 61,873,539 of record NC_092055.1, on the reverse strand, counting down.
TCTCTCGTCCATTAGTTAAATGTCTTTGCAGAACAGAAGCCGAGCTTGGACTTGCCGAGGCGTATGAAGGGATCTGTGGTACACACTTCGGAGCCCAAAGTCTGTCTTCCAAAATCATCAGAGCTGGAATATATTGGCTGACAATACGACAGGATTGTCAAGCAAAAGTTAAAAGCTGTAACAACTGCCAGAAACACAGTCTGATCACACATCTCCTGGCCGAACTCCTACACTGTTCCGAGGTAAGTTGGCCATTCAACCAATGGGGCATAGATATACTCGGCCCTTTCCCCACAGCAGCAGGGCAAGTAAAATTCCTGGTTGTAGCAATTGACTATTTTTCCAAATGGATAGAGGCACAACCCATAGCTAAAATCACATCATAACAAACGATTTCTTTTGTCTAGAAATATATTATTTGTCGATTCGAGATTCCTCGGCACATTATCACAGATAATGGTCGCCAGTATGCCGATCAAAAGTTTACATCCTTTTTGCAGGAACTAAAAATCAAACAACATTTCTCCCTAGTCGAGCGCCCACAAACAAACGGCTTAGCAGAGGCTGCAAATAAAGTAATACTACATGCTCTAAGAAAGAAACTGGATGATGCAAAAGGCCTCTGGGCCAAGCTTATCCCGGAGATCATATGGGGTTACAACACAACAATTCACTTAACCACAAAGGAAACACCCTTCCGGTTAGTCTACGGTTCAGACGCAATGATACCAGTGGAGACCTCCCAATCCTCACTGCGCACTGAATTGGCCGACCAAACTACAAAAGACATAGCACAGCAATCCGAACTTGACCTCGTAGAAGAACTCAAATCGTCCACAGTAGTCAAACATTTGGCCATGCAACAACACATAGCCCGAAGATATAACCAAAGACTTCACCCAAGGTCTTTCCATGTAAATGACCTCGTGCTTAGGAAAACAGAGGCAGCTAGAAGACCATCAACCCATGGCAAACTAGCAGCTAATTGGGAAGGCCCTTACCGAGTCACAGAAGTCATCGGCAATGGAGCTTACCGATTACAAACCTTAGAGGGTAAAGATCTTCCTAACACTTGGAATGTATCTTCTTTAAAGTTATATTATAGTTAATAATACCAGGGATAGGCCAGTACTCTTTTTCCTACTACCAAGATTTTTTCCACAAGGGTTTTGCTTGGAGAGGTTTTAACGAGGCTAGCCTACCTGGGCCTTTGAAATCAAAGGTTCCTCAATAAATAAATTTCTTATTTTATCAAATCATTATCTTTCCCATTCCATACTTCTCATTCATTTATACATATAATGCTGACCAATACTATCAGTCCGAGCATTCGGAAATAATCAACAAATGGCCGATCTTACTCTCAATCCGACCATTCAAATATTATCAAATAAACTGTTAATCGACCATATTCCAAAACAGATCATTTGGAATCTACCAATCAAACAAATCTTTGATAATAATCGGAAGCCGATCATTCAGAATTTATCAAATATCCGATCTAACTCGGAATTCGATCATTCAGAATTCATCAATCAATCAAACACATAACCGATCTAAGTCGGAATCCGTTCATTCAGAATTCATCATTCAATCCATCAAATAACTTATCTTAATACGAAACCGACCATTTGGAAGATATCAATCAAAACAAATAGCCAATCTTACACCGAATCATACCACTCGGAATCAATCACTCAAACAGATTATTGAGCAATATTCGGAAACCGACTTTTCAAAATTTATCACAAATTACTGCCAACCATTCAACAGAATCCAGTTATTATCAAACAAAACCTATGCCTATTAATCGGCATCTCAATAAACTCGGACTACTCGGCCTTTCCATGATACTTTTCCATCAAAATAATGGCATTTCACCATTAACACAATTTTACCTAATAAACATGTTTGGCTCAAAGCCACATTCACAAAAAGCATGTAACCAGAAACACCAAGAATTATTTTTTACAAAACAGTAGCAAGATAATATCACAAAATTAAGCTCAACTCAGGAGAAAAATAAGTCTACCAACAAAAGCAAAAGTACAACAGCAGAAAAACAAAACCCTACTAAACATTTTCATCTCCTTGCTCAGCAGCACCATCATCTTCGACCATAACGCCATCCTGCACGATTTTACCTGGATCCATCGATGAGAAACCCACCCTGGGAGCTAGAAATCTCGCCTGAAGGGAAGCCCTCTCAAATCCTTCGAGGAAGGAATCAAGAATTTCTCCTTGCTTGTTCTTCTCCACCTCCTTCAACTGAGCGGTAACCTCAATCATACGAGTACTCAGAGCAGATAAGTCAGATTCTTTCTTTTTTAAATCTTTAACATCTTTGGCATAACTACCCTTAACCTCTTTCAAATGCTTCTCAACCTCAACTAACTTCACCTCTAGCTCTGAAATCTTAGAAGCCTTTATAGCCAACTCTTCTCTCAAACCCGGTTCCTCCTTTTTCTCAACTAACTTCCGATGAATTTTTTCACGGCTCCGCCCTAAACTCGCCAGCCGTAGTCCCACCACCTGAAAATCATACATTATCTCAATGTTCAATTTGTTGAAGTGGGAGGAAAGTAAGCAGGCTGTGGCAACATCACCAACCTCATCGGCCAGAGTTATATCTACCGACGATTGACAACACTCATCAGCAATAACCATATATTGGTAATCCCTTCCCCATAAAGACGAAGAATTTGTCTGATCAGCAATCCCGTGCAACCTTTTTTGATTGTCAAAAAACTTATGGACTTCTTCAATTGGCACATCATCCTTCTCATCATCAGAAACGTCGGACAAATCCACTACGTTACCCTTTCTTTTCTTAGCAATAACTTTCCTCCTCCCCAGCTTCGGTTGATCAACCTCGCCAGCACTAACAACTTTCTCAACTTTGGACGTTGAACCTTCCTTATCCAGGTTCTTACTTTTCACACGTGCCCTCAAGTTTGCTGCGGATACACCCGGATACTTTCCACCTGAAAACAAACAAAAACCACTTTTCATCAACATATGTCAAATATTGAATACAAGATAAAACCCCAACAAGCTTACCTAAGTAATCTACCACAGCCTGCTTACTTTCCTCCCACTTCAACAAATTGAACACTGAGATCAATTCCTTCCGATCAATAGCTTTAACCAGATACTCAATAATACACTCATCCCTAGGCTTGATAAACTCCGGGCCGAGTATATTATTGGGCTCAGAATCAGAACACCACCAAATCGGGAATCTCTCCCCTAAATGCTCATCCACATAAAAAGGAAAATCCCCTTTAATACTTCTCACCTTCAGATACATCTCCTTAAATTCTTTAAATGACGACTTATACAGCTTAAATATTGCAAACCTCGGTGAACTATTCAAGTTCACCCACCCACCTTTCCACACACCCTTTGCTTGAAAAAGTGAGAAATACAACTCTACAGATGGCACTTCTTCCAAAAACTCCATCAATACCTCAAATGCACGAAGAAAAGCCCACCCATTCGGATGTAGCTGAGATGGAGCACAGTTCATCTGCTTCAAAATCTAACATTCAAAATCGCTAAATGGAAGCTTAACCTTCAACTCTTCAAGAACACAACTATACATAAAAAATGTTCAAAACCCTCACCCCTATGAGAAACCCTATCACTTTCAGAATAGGGCAGTAGCTCCAATCGAATTCCAGAACCAGACCTAACAACTTTACTCTTATCCAATTCATCGACAGCTACTTGATCCAAGAACAATGACACACGACTCCTAACATCCTCATTAACCCAGTCATAAGACCAGTCTATTCTCTCCTTCTTATCCTTCTCAAACCCCATCAACAACAACAAACAAAAACAGAGGAAGAAGAAAAGAAACTCGATGAAGAAATATAAACAAAAATTTTTTAATATACCTCCTTTACTCATTTTCTTCCCTTTGGAAACTCCACAGCCAACTTTATCTCACAAACTTAAAAATGATGTAGATGCTACACTATTGGTATTCCAGTAACAGTTACCAATGAGTTACAAAAACTCCTTCAGTAACAATAACCCACTTCTCAGTCACATCAACCGCCCAAAGAGCAGTCTTGGAAATGACAGCACACTTAATGCTATCATTACTTCTCTCTCCTCATTTAAAAACTGTTTACTTTTTAATATATCTTTTCTTTTATTAACCCTTTTTAATAAAACATCTTGAGCTGGGGGCTCCAGGTCCAACACATTTGCCGACGTAATACACTTACGCAACTGCCGACTTATACTTCATTTAAAGCTCAACCTGCTTTATTAAAATATACTCGCAGGCTAAGCTTGGGGGCTATGATCAGGAGCGTTACAAGATCAGCATTACAGACCATAACTTGGCAATTTACATTATTAATCGGTGCTACATTATTAATCGGCGTTACAGTTACTAATCGGCAATCAACATCATTAATCGGCAACTTACGTTACAAATCAACTTAACGGACTTCTTTAAAAAAGTGAAACGTCCAACCTAACATTTCACCCTTATTATTGCTCTTTAATACAGGCAATAAAGCATAAGCATAACGGACTGATACATTTTCACCTACAAAAAGGTATGATCTCCTATCCTAAAGATACATTGAATTTTCAATACTGACTTAAGCTTTGGAGTGCCTTTGCAGGTACACTCTCCCCTGTTTCTTGCTCAAAGCTCTACGCGATTGGACATCCTCTTGGAGTAAAGCTTAGATTACCACAAAGCTCAAAGGTCGGTACCGAAGATAACAAATCGGCGTCGATTCCCAGAGACCGAGCTCTCCCTCCAGGTATCCATACAAGAACAATTCTATTTAAAAGTTTGTCTAATAAATTATTATATACATAAATTAAAATTTAAATTCTAACCTTATTTAAAAATATAAATAAGATGTCTCCTCCATAAATTCAAATTGGTTATATATTATATTAGTGGACGTGCAGTACATGTATGTAACCAATAGCATATATTGTTAACCCTGAAATTGAAATTAATTTATAGCATAAGTATGAAGCCAATGCTCTCTTTTATTCTTAAGTCAACATAAGAAGCCGATCATCTAGTAGTTGTTCAACTTACTTTATCTTTTTCGGTATGTCATAATGAGTCATGTGCATGAGTCTTTTATTATTATTATTATTATTATTATTATTATTATTATTATTATTATTAATGTTCCGTTATGAATGCTTTTTAACAACCCTAGTGGCCTTCTTGAATTTTGACACAATTCTTTTTCACAAAAGAAGAATATAATATCCTAAATTCCTAACAATTAATACACACACAGAATATCTTAACTTCATCCTTAAATAATATGGGACATTAACATATTGTCACTACAAGAAACATCGTTAAAATCGACGGCCAAATCGACGGCTAAACCGTCGATAATATTGAAATTCAACGGCAAAATAGACTGCACAGTTGGTCGCTATAAAGCTTGTCGATTTTTCAAAATGCTAATAAAATCGACGGCTTTTTTGGCCGTTGATAATAAAAATAAAATTGACATTTGTTTCGTCTGTAATATGGGTGTGAGAATTTTACATTCTTACTGAAATCGACAACATTGCCATCGATATTATTATTTAAAATCGACGCCTTCTTTGTCAATAATTGATTCAATAAAATCGACGGCCTTTGTGTCGATATTTAACTCAATAAAATCAACAACATTTTTGTCTATAATATGTTTAATAAAATTGACGGCCTTTTTGTCGATATTTAACTCAATAAAATCAACAACACTTTTGTCTATAATATGTTTAATAAAATCGACGACAACGCCGTCGATATAATTGAATAAAATTGATACAGCTGCCGTCGATTTAATTATTTAGATTTTTCTATTTTACTTTTAAAAGCGACAACTTTACTGTCAATTTTAATAGTTATATGTTAAATTTTTTTTTCTATTTGAAAATTAGTAAACCGTTAATACAAATAAACTTTTAAATATAAAAGTAAAATTTATACAAAATATTAGATAACAAGACAAATAAACTTTTAAATATAAAAATAAAATTTATACTAAATATTAGATAATGAATTTACAAACTTATTAAAATAATAAATAACCCTCTAACATAAAGACTCAAGACAAGATAAATAACTAAACTTAGACTTATATTCGTTTAAATTACAATCCACTAATAATACAAAATATTCAAAGAAAAGTAATTAAATAACCTACTTATACTCGTCTAAATAATTATCTGAGTCATCAAAATCGTCAGAATCATCCTCCCTTTGAGAACTCTGTGGTTGTCCTGGTCGCTGCAGAATAGGTGGGAGTTTTCTACCTGGGGTTGGAGTCGGGACTAGGGCTGGGGCTGTACTTTTCTGAGAGCTTGGAAAAGTAAAAGGAGGAGGTGGGGGAACACGTGATCCAGAACTACTAGGACCCATGGCTCTCACATACTCAGTCAAGCTGCTCAACTGATGACTAAATTGATCCATCTGTGAGTTACTGGTGTTGAGATCCTCATGCAAGGATTCAACAGTCTGTTGCCACTCTCTTTTCTCCCTTTGGTAGTAGTCTTCAAGCTCACTATATTTAGCGGCATGTTGTTCAACTTCTCTATTGAGTATTGTGATTCATTCCCTAAGATCTAAAACATCAATGCTGGTGGTCGTGGTTGGCCCATCAACTCGAGGTCGCACCATGGAAGAGTCCCTTACCTCACCCATGCCATATACCCTACCTCTTTGTTTTCCACCCACTGTCTCAATCCATATGCTTTTCTCAGAGACAGGCGGTGGATTAGTTACACCAGCCTCTATAGCAGCCTGCCGCTCTTGCTCAGCCTGAAACATACGCTCTTGAAATATATCCTACAATGAGAAAAAATGAATGATAAACTACTATAAGTATCAATAATGCATAACAATTAGATAACAAAATAGTTACAATGAATAAAGGTAAGTTACCTTTGTCTTTCGGGAGTGTTCATCAACCCATTGAGTCCTATCCTCTTTGCGAGTATGAGTGTGCTCAAAAAACTCATCCATACGTGATGGTCTTCCAAGCGAATGATTCTACATAATGTAACCAAATTATCAACAAATATGGGATGTATTGTACTAAGCAATTGATACCATGTACTAAGCAATTTATGAACTAAAGGGATATAGAAACTCAAAAACTCAGTATGTTTGTTCCAGAGTTCATTTCATTTAACAAGAAAATTACAAACTAGTTGGAAATGTTCATAAAGTTGAGCAACATATGTAGGTGCTAACAAAGTTAATTCTATTATGTCAAAATAAATTAATTAAGCAGAAAATAAAACTCAGCAGTTTGCATCAATTCAAGAAGAAACTAGATCAAGATCATTATTAAGAACGAATTTCACTCTCTATTGATTAAGGCTTACCAAAGCATAACCAAATAACCAATTCAATCATATCTACATATGCAGAGAATTTGGATATAAAATAAGCAAGGAAATTCATGCAGAACCATACTACTAATGATAAATCTCATGAAAATCCAGAAGAACTGCAGTGAAGTTCATAAACAAAGCTATTATTGAAAATCAGAAAATCGATGCAACTTCAGGAGATGTATGTAAGTTTTGATAACTAAAGGGAAGGGAAGAAAAAACAATCAAAATGCAAGGGAATAGCTTGAATAACAATTGGTACCTAAACAAAAACTGAACTAAAGAACAAATTCTTTACTTATATTTTGATAACTAAAAAACAAAAACTGAGCTAATTAATCAGTATCTTCATCAATCATTTGAAAGTATCTACCAATTACCAGGTAAACGACACGATGGAAAAACTTATTTATTTTTATTTTTTTCTAAATCTAATATCTAATAATTAGTAGGAATTATAAAGTAGGCTATCTACTGTGTCCTTTCTATGTATAGTGCATGCAAATACATATTATTTATTTTATCAATTTATATTCAAATTTTGTATAATATAAGTACAAATTATACTAATTTATTTATTTATATATATAGGTATGTATCTTGTGTTGGTAAAAAAGTGTCAGTTATATATAAACAGAATGCTTGCCTCGTCTGAATATAGATTTAGCTAGCCAAATTTGTCCATAACTTGTAGAGAAAAGGTTCATGCATGGCTTTCATCAATTATTATCATTATTCAAGCCACATATAGACAATCAAAACTTCACAAATATTGAAAATGCACATAAAATTTTGAATCTGTATAAAATTCTAAGTGTGAAAATGGTAATGGGCATTCAGCAGTTACGTGTGTTTATTAGTATCATGGAACATAACATTTGCAACTGTCACCATTCACTGATTGACATTTAAGATCATTTCTATTAAACAACTTTCAGAACAACAAATATCATAGTAAAGATTGTCTATAAGCAACTTACCAAGCGTAACCTCGCTTCTGGAAAGGTGGTGCCTCCTACAGTGTGAAGGGAAGTACCTCGAGTCAATTTCCTGGCAGCTGCATTTCTCAACTGTAATTGTTTATAGGCATCAGTGTCCCAACGTTTCATCAATTCACCAAGAACTTCTGGTGGGATCCAATATGGACAGGCACCTTTTTTGCGAATGGCATGGAGCATACCTCGCAAGCACTTGGCAGCCCTAAACCTCCAAGCTTGATAGATATCATCCTCTTCCGTATCAATAATGTCAAAGCATTTCTATTTAAAAAAATTATTGGAATAAAATTTAGCCTCTAAACAGATACAAATTTATTTTGTTGACAAATAAAAAACAAGGAATGCTGAGTTTAACAAGTAAATTCCATTTAGGGAACCAAAATATATGATGAATTAATAATACTAATTACAAAACTTAAGCATGCAATTTCCTGCTTGAAAATAATAATCTAAAGATATCAGAATTCTTTTATAAAGGAAGAAACTCGACGTCTTTAATGCAATTAAATATTCATGGATGCATTCAAAACAAATCCTATAAGGAGGATTAAAACTACCCTTGTCTGTCAAATCATTATTAAGTTAATAACAGAAGGTACAGTACATATAGTATATTAATTCCTCTTCCTCCAAAATTATGAACAAACATTAACTTTCTAATTTTCTACTCACTATTACGTAAAACAAAAAATATAATAAGAACAATTGAATTAATTATATACTTAAAAGCTAATTCTAGCAAAAAATAACATTACAACAAAAAATAAAAATAAAAATAAAACCCAGCAAGTTAGCAACCACGGAAGGAAGCCAAGATCTCAAGAACACAAGTCAGCAACAGAGCAACAAACCAGTAGCAAGAACAACATAACAACCATCAACATAAAAACAGAGCAAGGATTAAAGAGCTATATTAGAGAAAGTGGTTCTTTTAGACGAGTGGCATGGTTTATGATTTTATCTTTGACATATGTGAGCTAACGTCACCTTCAAATTTGAACATATTTAAAAGTAGGTGCATTGAATGTAAGTATAAACTCCATAATTAATTGGTTCCAAGATCACTATCTTACATAAATAACACTTATCCTATTTATCATGTCTCAAGCTTATAGAGATTTTTGGAGTAGCTTTCACTGCATGAAACAAATGCTGCAGAATTTGTATGAAGAATAAAAAGGTTGGAAGGACATATAGTATATACACTCCTCTATATTTAACTAATGTTGGGAGGACAAAAAATAACCAGAATATTTTGAGCCCAAAAATAATTTCGTTGGTGCAGAAATTTTGATAGAACATAAGGAGACAGTATAATATACCATGAGATATAATATTGTAAAATACGTAAAACAAGGTGGATAAAATTTACCCTCCACTTAGTCCACCATATTTTTCGAATATCATCATCTGCCTCATCAAAACTTAGCCAAGGCTTGTTGTAGTTTTCCTTAAAAACCTGAGAAATACGCTTCAATCCAGGCTTAGGTGGGTGCCAACTACATCAAAAACAAAAAAAACGATAACGACATATTACTTAGTAAAAATGAGACATGCTATTCATAAAATTTAAAGCATATAACAAACCATTTGCACTATCATATCTAAGCTTAGGAGCACTTGTGCTAGAGTGACTAGTGGCAGTGGATGTTCCTTGACCCTGAACATCTTGGGTACTATTAGATGTGGTTTGTCTTTCCCCACAAGATCCTGCTCGACTGGGAGCTACAATAGCTGGATTACTCTGCACACCATGTGAGACAGTGTTGGAAGGTTCAGTGGCTTGTTGAGTGCATGATCTTGGCACACCCGGAGTAGGCATCATGTGTATCTAAGGCTCCTGACAGGAGGGGTAGTAGTAGCAAAAGGTGGCGGTCTCCCATTGGTCGGAGCAGTCATGTTAGATGATGACCAACGAGAGAGTATGGATCCGCATGCAAGTCAAGGGGCTGACCAGTAGAAAGCCTAGGCCTCCCCTTTCGGCCTCGGCCACGGCCACGGCCATGGCCACGACAACGACCACGACCGCGATCTCCGTCTCTACCAACCATATCCTGTACACATTAAAATGAGCAAGTTATTGTCCATAACATAACTAATACAAGATATATGAATTAACAAATTAACAAATTTTAAACTGTCGAAAAAGTGAAAGAATATAGCAGAAGCAGATTTTTCTTTAATAAAAAAAAAGTAAAATTGGGTAAAGAATAAAAATTGTATTTATTTCCCTACTTTTAACAAATTAACAAATTTGCAAACTAAGAATTTACAACTAAAACCTCAATCCGAGAATTCTGAACTTCCATCATCATCAATGTAAGCATCATCGTCATCATAGTTCTCAATGTCATCGTCCTCCTCATTATTTACATTAGGAACCTGGAGGTCAGCTACTTGAAGTTGTATCATATCAACATCTCCTGATGTAGATGCTAATGATGGTGGAAACTCGGTTTCTGAAATGATCCTAGCATGTGGAGGCTCATCATTGTGATACATCTCGGTTTCAGATTCATTTTGTGCCTCCTTCATTATTTTTCGTGGTTTACATGTAATCACAACCTTCCAATTAGACTTACAGCCTTGTGGATATGGCATGTAATACACTTGTCTAGCTTTTTGCGCAAGGATGAATGGATCGTAACCCCCATATCTCCTAGTGGGTAATACTTCAATTATTTTGTAGTCTTTGTGTCTACGCGTTCCCCGAGGCCTGGTAGGGTCATACCACTCAAAATAAAACAAGGTGACTCTCAAACTAACAAGACTTGGATACTCAACAATCAAAATCTCTTTAAGAGTGCTGTACTAGTCAGATGTATCATTCCCTCCATCACCTTTAACATATATGCCTGTATTATCTGTCTTCTTTCCACATGCATGCTCAGGAGTATGAAATCTATACCCGTTGACCTTGAACATACCAACACTCGTGGCCCTATTTTTTGGACTGAATGCTAAATTCAATAAATGAGGACAAGTTATGCCATTACTGGGATTTTTTACCTGATTTTTCAAACAAAATATAGTATTTAGAAAAAAATATTTACTTTGGCATATTTAGAAAAACAATATTTAGAAAAATGTAATAACTTACATGCTCATGGAACCATGATGGAAAGTTGGTTAAAGAATTATTGCTCCCAGGGATCTGCTCGTATTGACTTCTAAATGTATCAACTTCAGGACAATTCAACAAGATATGTAAGTGAGCGGCTTTCATTTCCATACTAGTTAACCATCTATCTTTGTTGGCTCCCCCAGGAACACTCGGTTGATAAAAAATAGAAAGGGTAGGCTCAGATGAACTTTCACCACCATCATCATTCCGATTCGGCCTTGTTCTCTTAGACATTACATGTGGCTCAAAGTAATAAGAACAATAACTTGATGTCTCTCTAGCTTGGTATGCTTGACAAATTGAACCCTCTACTCTAGCCCGATTCTTCACTGATCTCTTATACGTGCCTATTTCACGCTCAAATGGATACATCTACCTATACTGAGCTGGTCCACAAACACGTGCCTCATATGCCAAGTGAATTGGTAGATGCTCCATTATGTCAAAAAAGGCAGGTGGAAAAATTCTTTCTAACTTGCATAAAATAATAGGAATATTAGCTTCCATTTGTACAAGATCGCTAACCCGAAGAGTAGATGAACAAAGGTCCCTAAAATATTGACTTATTTCGGTCAACGGTTTCCACACGTGGTCTGGCAACTTTTTGAAGGCTAACAGAAGTAAACACTCCATAAATACATGACAATCATGAGTTTTCATCCCAAACAATTTGCCTCCATTGACATCGACACAACTTTGTAAATTTAAAACATATCCATCTGGCATTTTCAACTCTTGTACCCATTTACAAACATTTTTTCGTTGTTGGAGTGTCAAGACATAGTTGCCCTTAGGCTTTGCCCAATGACCTTCGCGTACCTGCACCAAATTCAAATATGGTTGCTTACAAAGCACAGCCATGTCTAACCTTGCCTTTTCATTGTCTTTTGTTCTTTCAGAATCCATAACGGTATTCATTATGTTATCAAAAACATTCTTCTTAATATGCATTAGATCTAAACAATGACGAACCAAATGATCTTTTCAATATGGGAGATGCCAAAATATACTCCTTTTGGTCCAATTGTGTTCCACCCCATATCTGCTCAATCTCACTTGTCCTCCTGTGTCAACTATTTTAGGATAGTGTCTAACTCTTTCCCAGACCTGTTCGCCACTAAGCCTAATAGGAGGTTCTTCATCCTCCTCAACATTTTTCTTAAAACCAACTTTATTACGCCTATAAGGATGACATTAAGGTAAATATCTTCTATGACAGTCAAACCACGAATTCTTTTCGCCATAATCTAACTAAAAGGCCTTGGTATCCTCCATGCATACTGGACATGCTAATCTTCCCCCCGTACTCCAACCAGACAACATTCCATAAGTAGGAAAATCATTAATTGTCCACATTAATGCAGCCTTTAACTGAAAATTCCTCTTGCTATGAATATCGTATGTTAGGACGCCTTCATCCCATAACTCTTTAAGTTCATCTATCAATGGTTGAAGATAAACATCAATTTTTGCTTTGGGATTTTCTTTTCTGAGTATGATGCACGTTAGGAACAAAAAGTGGTTTTTCATACACATATGAGGTGGAAGGTTATAAGGGGTAACTATAACAGGCCAACAAGAGTACGGTGTGCTAAAATGAACATTAGGAGAAAACCTATCAGAACAAATTCCAAGTCTAACATTACGCGGTTCGCTTGCAAAATGAGGATGCTTGGTATCAAAATGTTTCCATGCTTCACCATGGGAAGGATGTGTCATCACGTCGTCGTTTCTGCGATTTTGGTGATGCCACAACATATGAGGGGCAGTACTCATTGATGCATATAATCTTTGTAGCCTTGGAATCAATGGCAAATAATACATTCTTTTATATGGCACCTCTTTATTTTTTCCCTTCCTAGGCTTAAATCTCTGCTCCCCAAAAGATTTACATTGTCTAAGATCTTGGACCTCTTTGTAATATATCATACAACCATTGACACAACAATCTATCTTAACCTCCTTAAACCCAAGCTGGGAAACAATTTTCTTAGCTTCATAGTAATTAGCAGGAATTTCATTTGGAGTTATTTGCATTTCTCTAAACAAAGTTGCCCACTGATCAAAAGATCCTTGGGATTGGTTTCCCTCTGATTTTATACTCAGCATCCTACTAGCAAGTGACAATTGTGAATGGATACCATTTTCCCACAAGGGTTTACTAACTGAATCTAAGAGGTCATAAAATCTCTTAGCATCTCGATTTGGTTCCTCCACTGTTGGTTGCATGTACATGTGAAACTCAGGTTACAAAGCATCAACAACCATCTCATGATAACAATCAAAATTTTCTTCCCATGTAACACCACCTAATGCAGAGCTACTTTCAATATCTTCATCTATCTTAATCTGATTCTCTATGGGTATCTCTTCCCATGCTCTGTCCAAACCCAACAATTAGGTTTAAACCCATGAGTATATAGATCATTCTTAATGTCGATCAACTGTTTAAACGTCCCACATTGACATCTAGCATATGGACACCTAATTAAACCTCCTCTGAGAAATTCATCAGTTCTAGTACATGCATCCACATTTACCCCTTTAATAAAACTGGGTTTAAGACCTGCCTCTGATCATACATTCTATCATACATACAACTTCGGTTATGGTTTTTCATTATTAATGAATTTAATTTCCTACATATCAAAGGGATAATATTCACTTTTTAATTTTTTGTTCAACAAAAAACCACAACAAATAAAAGTCTTATCATGAATATAATTTATACTTTCACCATGAATGGTTTACACAAACAAGCACATATAAATAAGTATAGATAAGCATGCATAATAATTTAATAGAGATAATAAAGATGAAGATAAATTAAAACTCAATAGTTTAACAGAGATAATAAAAAAATAAAAAAGTAGAAGGTTAAACCTTGAATAGCTTTTCTGGAAGTCTTAAGCTCTACCAATACTTGTGATAGTGTAAATGGAATCTGTTGCTCAATCTCTTCTTCAACTCCTTTCGGTTATGAATTTTGTCAATTTTGTAGAAGAAACCATTGGTGTTGGAATAGGATTTTCCTACAACATATTCGTTTTAGTTAATAGGTATACAACATATTTTTCATGTGTAAGTAAGTTCAGTCTACCTGTAATCAAAATGTAATCCGCATAGGCTAATAGAAAAATGATCAAGTCAGTTGTTCTTCTTATGAATAGAAATGGATCTGATTTAGTATTCTTAAAACAAAAAATATGTAAAGTGGAAGAAACACAGCAAACAAACATATATCTTATTAACGTCAATTCATGGGCAAAATGCTTGGTCAGTCAAGCTAAGGTTATATTCTCATTTATTTTGATTATTTATTCTACTTTTTTCCCATATATATCTAAATCTGACATTAGAAGAAAACTACTTATTAGACCTTGATTTGGTCTTATTGGACATTGATAGATTGGGATAGGATACATGAAAAAATATGAATAATGGAAACTGGAAAGCATCTAGTCATTTAGTGATATTCGAAGAAAGTGAAGAATTTATATTACAAAGATTAATATAAAGATTAATTATAATAAACTTATTATTACAAAGCCCTTGGAAAATTAATTATAATATAAAGATTAAATTAAGAACAGTACTAATAAAGCATAAAGATAAAGATAAACTGTTGGTTACAAATTGCAAGTCAATGAAAGCTATATTTGACCTCGCTTGGGAAAATAAGCCATTAGCTTCTAAGAAAAACCAAAATTAGAGCACATGTTCAACATGAAGAAAAACCAGCTTGAAGGGATACTTAAGTAAAACAATTTGCATAAGATATGGATTCAAGATTGTAAAAGGTTGGAAAACATATTTTCTGTTCCTGTCGCCAAAACACTTGAAAAAAATCTTGAAGAGCTTGTGGTCTCGGATTGCTCTCGATTGAGGGAAATTCTAGCCATCAAAGAAGAAAATGCCAACAACAGTGCTGAACAATTTTTTGACTTTTCAAAACTGGCAACCATCAAATTTTTGAGACTACCAAAAATTCAAGAGTTTCTATCCAGGAACTAAAGAAATAAAATTTCCAGCACTGAACAACTTGTCTATTGAACAGGGTTTATAAAGAAGAAATAATTTAATGTTGATTCATGGCAAGGACTATGGCTCTAAATAGGGTTTATAAAGAAGAAATAATTTAATGATAAAATGGCAGGATCTAGTAACAAGACACCTAAAAAACTATATAAAAATAGTTTCCCATTTTCTATCATTAACTATTTCTAATGGCAATAAGCTCAACAACCTGAGTTGTTTAGATTTATATATTTTCCAAAACAACACATGATTTAGTAATGCAAATAGTACTAATGACAAAATGGATAATAGAACTGCACCGGGGGGGGTTGAGTATTTACTAGTGGATCTAAATGTGCATGCTGGTTTTTGGGTCAAAATCTTAAATTCCTATATATTCAACTCTTTCATTCTTTTGTAAGGAAAAGGAAGCATGTGAAATAATATTTTATTGCCAGATCTGTTCATAGAAGTAACATTTCTTGTTGTTCCTGTTTATCTTTTTCAATTAAAAAAACTGTATTATAATTAGACAAATATAGATCCTAAATGTAGATCTACACACAGAATTTGTAGTTCATGCTCTCTAGCACATTTTTAGCAAAATATCAACAACTGAGATAACTGCAACAATTATTGGGTGTTCAGTTCAGCATTACGAATTCCCTCCCTCCATATGTTTTGTCAATCAATAAACAAACTAAATTAAAAATCTAAATTTAAAACCTAATTACTAAATCATCCATTAAAAACCAATCAACAAACTAATTATCTAAAATATGAAACCCCAAATCAACAAATTAATTAGCTAAGTAGGGGACTAGGGGAGTAGGGAAGAATCCAAACACAAGCAGCGGAGCAGGTAACTCACCCTCACCAGGCCATTGGATAAGCACGAGCTAGCAGCGATGGTAAGTAGAACCAGCGACAATGGCGAAGGGAACTTCGGAACCAGCGATGGTAACTGTTTTCAAATTACGTGCTCCTACCTATCATCCTTGACAACATTCAATTCTTATCAAATGCATGTTGAATCGAATAACTTATGAATAAACCCTAAACAAAGAAAAAACAATGGAAACTGACCCTCGTTGGAGTTCTACCTCGCTGAAAACCCTTGGTTTGAGTAAGGCGTCGGAGTAGGGTTTATGGTTGAGAGAGAGTGTGTGTTGAGGAGCGTCGGCGAAGCAACCGTGACAGAGCGGCGACGGCACCGGAGAATGACGCGGGTTGGTGCTGAAATGGGGAATTTGGGGTAAAAAGGAATTGTTTTTCTGAATTCTCTAAACGCAGGAAGTGGATGGGGTAAGTGTTTTTTAATGATAAAAATCGACGGCACATTTGTCGATTTTAAATTAAAAACAATCGACACTCTATGCGTCTATTTTATATATTAAATCTATACCGTTTATTTGGTTTTAGAAAACGATCTAGACCCATTAAAATTTATCGATGGTAACTGTTGTCGATATTTTAATTAATAAAATTGACGCCGTTTTCATCGATTTTAAAATAAAATTATTTTTAGCCCCAAGTTCATCGATAATGTGACGATAATCTTATGTATCATAACATTATCGACGACTTGGCTGTCAATTTTAATATTTTATTTTTAAGTATTTTTTTCTAGCAATATCGACAGCAAGCCGTCGATTAATATCGACGGCAGAAATAACCGTCGATTTTTAGCGTAAAAAAAAGTTTTTTCTAGTAGTGTGTTCCGTCTAAGAATTGGAGATAAATGTCAATAAATGCATTTTAGCAATCTTAAAATAAACAAGACTGCTTGCAAGCACAAATATGAGATAGAATCAATGAGAAAATCAATGATAATATCTAATTTTGTGATTGATTTTTTTTATAATTTCTGGACAACTTTTGCAAGTATAACGTATACCATATATTAAAAGGTGAATTATACAGTAAATATATAAGTTTACAGATTTTTATTTTTTATGGAATAAAAAAGAGATTGAAAAAGTTAGGACCCACATTTTAAACAATAAAAAAATAATTAAAAAAACTACAAAAAGAATTTATACTTTTTTTATATAATTTTAATCTATATACACTACAAGAAAATAGCTCTATTCCCACGTTTTTAAAGCGTGGCGAAAAGCTGAAAAAAGCGTGGTGATAGATTTTCGTCACGCTTTTTGAGCTACCGGAACGCTTTTGAAAGCGTCACATCTGCTAGCGTGGCAGTTGCTCTATCGCCACGCTTTTGGTCACATATCGCCACGCTTTATTTTTTGTCAGGTTTTTATAGATTGCTACGCTAAAAAAGCGTGGCCATATGTGAGAGATACAGCAATGCTTTTAAAGCGTGGCGATAGTGAGATACGGCCAGGCTTTTAAAGCGTGGCGATAGCGAGAGATACAGCCACGCTTTTAAAGCGTGGCAATAGCGAGAAATACGGCCACACTTTAAAGTGTGGCGATAGCAAGAGATACGGCCACGCTTGAAAAGCGTGGTGATAGAGAGATACAGCCACGCTTTTAAAGCGTGGCGATAGCCTTATCAAATTAAAAAAAAAAATCCTTTTGCTGGCTTTACCTTTATCACTGCACAATATAAATATTCAGTCCTTTTTAGTATACAATTTTTATTACAAGACAAATCAAACAGTAATTAGTGACATATATATTTTTTTCTATAATTGTTTTATACATTAATACTCAAATACAAAATAAATCTTGAGTTTAAAACTCTGATTTCTCAACAAGCTACCTGAGCATGAAAGCATAGAAATAATCAAATGGCCAATGCATCATCTCCATATATTAGTCCCACCGAGAAAGAAAATATTAGGGCACTCTTTTTATATGGATAAAAGAATGGAAGGAATTCAAGAGTTTAAAATTGCAAATCACATTATATATAATGAATTCTATGCTTGTCCTCTAGCAACTAACAACAAAAATGAAATTCTTTAAATAATACAAAATGTTGTCACCCCGAGTAATTTTCATAACCCTTATGGATTGTTTCCTTCGACGTCTCCATTTTCGCCACCTTCGGTAGCCGCAGCAACAAACAACAAAAGAGGTCAACTTTCCATAAATAAGAATGGAATTAGAATTGGAGGTATGAGGAGTACGTCTTAAAAATCCTTACTGAAGAGTCTTACAATCAATTTTCTTTTCTAAAGAAGCATATGGATGAAAGATACTGAGAGCATGCATAAATTACTCAAATTCTATAACACCGTTTCTTTTCTTATCAAAGAGATCACACACCTAAGAAAGGTCATAACTCAAAAGGGCCCAGATTAGACAAGTCAAATATAAAAACTCAGAAAAGAAAAGAAAAGAAAAGAAAACACATCTTTCAAAAAGTTTTTCTCAGATACAAAGTGGCGAAAGGATTTCAAATTATCGTTTTAGTTTAAGGATTACATTGTCAAAAAGTATCAGTTCGGAAGTGATATAGAAGTGACTTTTGTGAACTATAAAACATCATCATATGGTGAAAAAATACATTCACCATTTTTATTCAATAAAATACTTGTGAAAAATCTGATTCCTGGAAAGATGTTTTCCATGCAACTTAAATTTTCCTTCCATTTAATAAAACAAATAGGGATAAGACTAAGAGCAAGAAATCATATTTAAGAGAAAGGGGGATTGGAAGAAGTAAAGAAAAATGAAAACGACATTAGAGATGAATTACCCTATCAAGGTAAAGATTCTTGCCAAATGGGGTCTTCAATAGTGCCAATTGCAGCTCTTCCTTCAAATAACAAAAAGAGTGCCCATATTAAAATTCAGCACAACATGTGATTCTCGAATTTGTTTTTTGATTTTTTTCTAAATTCGAATAATCTTCTATCGTAGAATGCGAATCTTTTACACATAAAACTTGACATTTGGAACATGAAATTTATATGACTAACAATTATGGTTGTCCTAATTAAGAGTAGAGATGATAAGCTCTAATCCCTATGCTTACACTACTTGAGTGTATTAGGCTTTTATTTCAGGTTGAAGTCGTTACACGTCCACAGGCCCCACTAAAGTCAAAAGGCACCTAGATAGCAGAGGATATCATTGCCACTTGGATTTTCAGGTATCAAATTAAGAGCAATTTATCTAAATAAAACAATTAGAATTTATATTTATGTAAATACAACAATTTAAGATTCATTACATGTGTATCTTATTTAAAATTTATATAAATTATAACTGTTAATTATGGTTTAGCATCTTTACAGAAACTGCGAGTTTTTTGTTGTAGTTTACGAAGACGAAAAGATTGTCCATAAATTGCAAAATTCCTGCTGCAGTTTACAAAGGAGATGAAATTTACATAAACTGTGATAGACAGTGATGGATTGCATTTTGGAATGTTTGAATTTTTGGATTTCAGAGGATTTGGGAGATAATCACTTGACAGCGATACTCTGACGGGGTGGAGTCTGAGAAGAACAAAATCACTTGTATCAATTGAACGGCGTTGCTCATGTGGCTGAAAGCATTGATGAAAAAATTAGTTGCTTATACGTTGTTCTCTTTATATGTTAGTTGTTTATTGTTTAGTTCATATCTTATGTCACTTTGATGTGTGGTTAGGGTATTTTTATAAATAATTTGAAGATGTTACTGATTTATCTCCTAAAATTTGATTAGTACCAATTTAATTTTTTTACTAATTTATGTGTTAGTATTTTATCTTTAAATTATTTAGTATATAAATAATTTAGGTGTCAATGATTTGTATGTTAAAATTTGATTAGTACCAAATTAATTTTTTTAGTTAATTGATGTGTTACTCTTTTATCTGTGAAGTATTTAATTTATAAATATTTTAGGTGTTAGTAATTTATCTATTAAAATTTGATTAGTACGAATTTAATTTTTTTGGTAATTTTATGTGTTACACTTTTATCTTTGAATTATTCAATTTAGAAATAATTAAAGTGTTAGTCTTTTTTCTGTTAAAATTTGATTGGTATCAATTAATTTTTTTTTGTTAATTTATCTATTCATCTTTTTTTTTGTGAATTATTTACTTTATAAATAATCTAGGTATTAGTCATTTTTCTGTTAAATTTTTATTAGTACTAAATTAATTTTTTTGTTAATTGATGTGTTACTCTTTTATGTGTTAAGTATTTAATTTATAAATAATTTAGATGCTAGTGATTTATCTGTTAAAATTTGACTATTACGAATTTAATTTTTGTATTAATTTATGTGTTACTCTTTTATCTGTGAACCATTTAATTTGCAAATAATTCAAGTGTTAGTCTTTTTTCTATTCAAATTTAATTGGTACCAATTTAAATTTTTTGTTAATTTATGTATTCGTCTTCTAAGAGTGAGAAGGATTTGGTGCATATTGAATTGAAATGCTGATATAGTATTGAGGTTGACTAAAGGGAGCTAAGAGTGAGAAGGATGAGTACATCATAGGCTTGAATTTAGTTAAGATATGGCATTATAAATAAGAATGAAGGATGTAAATTAGAAATTGTGTTGACGTAGAGGAATGGAAAGATGAATAGTGAGAGGTAGGTTTAACTTGAGGGAATTTTTAATGGTGATGATGAGTAAACCAAATTTTGAGGACAAAATGTTTTATTTGGTGGGGAGAAAGTAAGAACCGGAAATAATTATCGATTAATTAACGTAAAATAATAATAAATTAATTACCCAAAATAGGTTCCAAAAATTTAGAATGTTAATTAGAAAATTTAAATATGATATTTGGACTCAATAGATTTTTTTGAGTTGAAAAATGTAATTTTCTTCAGAAAATTACGTAAAAATGGGTACCGGTAAATTAACCGGCAGTACCGGCTTAAATC
This sequence comes from Arachis hypogaea, assembly GCF_003086295.3. Classification (NCBI taxonomy): domain Eukaryota; kingdom Viridiplantae; phylum Streptophyta; class Magnoliopsida; order Fabales; family Fabaceae; genus Arachis; species Arachis hypogaea. The sequence goes on along the minus strand of NC_092055.1, from coordinate 61,852,201 downwards.
TGTCCAGTACTATGCGAGAACAATAAAAACAGTAAAAAAAACTTTAGGAAAACATTTAGAATTGAAAACCGGGCACTAATTTTAAAGGTTTGGCCAAAAGTTAGGCCAAACAGGCCAAAAACTCTAACGAATTGGACCGAACCCAAGTTGGGCCCAAGCCCAACAGATATAAGTTCATTATGAAGGCCATTCAGCCTCATTCATCATCAAACACAGCTATAGCAGCTGCAAGTGAGAAGAGAGGAGAAGAGAGAAAAACACTATTCACATACTACTTCCGGTGGCCATAACTCGAGCTATGGTTGTTCAATTCCCGTGCCATCAGCGGTTAGGCGAAGCTCTTGCTAAGCCCGTTAGTTCTATCTAACTTGTGTAGGTAAAATTTTGAAATTTTCTCTCCTTTTCCCCTGGCCTAAGAAATTTGAATTTTTAGGCTTGTGTTTTGAGTGGATTTTTGTGTTTTGGGTGTTTAGGTACACTCTAACACTTGGATGCTATTGTGTTTTGCTCCCAAAACTATTGGGTAAGGTAAGATTGCTCTTATCCCTTGTGAAATTGTAAATTTAGGAACCTTAGATATTGATTTGTGATGCATTAATGTGTATAGCTTGGAATATTGATTGTTGATGCTTGTTGGAGTTTATTGGTGGCTCGTTTGAGTTTAGAAAGCTTGTGGAAGCTTGGTGTGGATTCAATTTAGTGTATATCACATATTGGGAATCGGCCAATGTATGGTTTCGGTTTCCTCTATGTAATATATAATATTTCTGGACACTTAGGCTAGTGAACCATAGGATAGGTTTGGATTGAATTGGTTGTTGAACTTGTTGAATGATAATGTATGATGATTTGATGAATTATGTGGTTGATGTTGATAAATGGTGTTGAAGATTGATATTAAGGTGGAATGAGGTTAATTGTGATGATTGGTAGTGATAGAAAGATGGTTGATGAATGTGTTGGTTGTGAAATGGTTTTAGTAAGATAAATTGATCATTGGGGTTGAGGATTATGTGATGTGAGTAGAAATTTGGTAAGATTGGTGAATTGAGACACAAAAAGGGTAAGTTCTGATGTGAATTAAAGTTTGATGTGGTTTAGATGTTGAGAACCTTGTTAACTTTTTGGGTAAAAACAAATTTTTGGTGAACTTTGACGGATCAGAACTTGAGCCTCAATTTTTGAAATTTGTTGAAATTTGTTTTAAATAAAATTTGATTTAAAGATCTTTAAATTGATATAAAGTTTGATGAAAAAAGATCTCTGTAGAAGAAGTTATGACTGTTTAAAGTTTGATGCCAAAAACTGAATTCGGCAAGTTTGAAATTTTTCTGAGTCTGGTGAGAGTTGTGTACGTGACATGGTGCACGCAACGCGACTAACCCATTCGGGTTGGGCATCTTGGGTACGCCAGGCACTACATTTGTACACGAACTAGCATACTTTTGACCCTTGCATACGCGACTAAAACGTTCGCGTTGGGTATCTCGCGTACGCGAGGCACTGCATGCGTATGCGAGCTATTCAAAAATGAACCATTGCATACGTGAACTTTAAAATGCGATGCAAGCAACCCATTCGGGTTGGGCAGCTCACATATGCGAGTAGGGGGTTACTTACGCGACCACCCTTTGTTAACATCATGCGTAAGCAAGGTAGGGGCTTGCGTACGCGAGACTACTATTTTGCTGAAACATGATTTTTCTCTATTTTCAAAGGTTCTCCTACTTTCTAAAATCCCTTCAAAGGCTACTTAGGAGTATTGCCTAATATTTAGGCTTTAATATTGCCAAAGATAAGTTAGTGAATTATTTTAGTAAATTTCTATGTGAATTTAGAAAACGGAGACTTAGGATTCTGGTGTACTAGGGGAGGATTAGTTGAGTTAATTGATAGGTTACTATAAAGACGACTAGTATGATGAAATTGTGGAGTTGTGGATTTGATGATGCTTTGAGATGAGTCTAGAACTTGGAGTGGACTGAGTACTGAAAATGATTTTTGAAAATCATTTTAATGCTTTTTTATATTGAGATTATTGAGACGCTATACGCCTGGCAAGGATGGTTGGTTTATCCCGCATATGTTGAGATGTGAGGTCCATAACAAAAGTATCCCACTCACATCCTTTTGGAATCACAAGAGTGTGCAGGCACTATATCTTGGGGGTTCCCATTCTGAGACCGAAAGGCGACGTCTCCATGACGATGTGTCGAGTTGGTAGTTGAACCGACAATGTGATGTCATAGCCAAATAGGACAGGCATTCATGATGTGCATTTTCTATCTGTTTGCTTGCTTTGTCGACTTGAATTGCCTGCCTAATTGTATAACATGATTATTTGCTTCTTGAAATTCCTGATATACATGCTATACTTGTGCTTTACTTGCATTGTTATTACTTGTGTTTTCTACTAGGGTTGAGGAGGTTCGGAAGGCGGTGGCGATGGGATCGCATTGAGGTTTGGCTGGTGAAGGCTGTGGGACAGAGGTGTGAATGTTAGTTTAGAAATTCCTTAAGCTAGATCACCCTTATTTTTCATTATGGTTTTTTTGAAGTATGACTTTAAGTTTTAGTATGCTTTAAGTTGAATCTCATGATGGATATGAAGCTCTAGGATTGCCTCTGGCATCCCGGAGTCTTATTTCTTACATTACTGGGAACTGTTACCATACTGAGAACCTCCGGTTCTCAATACATACTTTGTTGTTGTTATTCATATGCAGGTCGTAATCCACCTCGGTGAGTTACATGATCGTGACAGAGTGGAGGACTTTTATCATGTTTTGGATTCCTTTGGTTATTTTGAATTAGTTCTCCCACTTTTGTATTTATATTTGCCTAAGAGGCTTACTTAGAGAGAGATATTCTGTATATGCTGTTTTAACTTGAAAAACTCTATATGTCTGTATATACTAGTCAGTTTAAATTCTGCGGGCTGAGGCTAGTTCCCTATGACTATTATACTATCTTATATACTTATATTTTGTTATCTTGTATCTTTGTCTTTTACCTCGATTAGTGTAGCTTTGTGTGAATGGTTCATGCTTTTGAAACTCTGTTTTTGAGCTTATTTCTTCATCGGTCTTCTAGAATAATTATTGTTTCCTTCTATATATATTAATGTATAAGCCTTAGGATTTGTCGTAACCTTTGATTAACCTTTGCTTTACGGTATGAGGTAAGGCTTAGGGTAATTAGGGTGTTACATTTAGTGGTATCAGAGCGATTCATCCTCATGAGTTTGAGGGATGGACCGATTGTGCTTTATTGCATACTCTGGGTCATTTTTCTTTCATGCTATTTAGGTTATCTGCTTGATATATGTATATCATGCTTGTTTGTGAGTGCCTTTTTGGGATAATTGAAGCACTGGGCTTTTGATATTGAGACTGATCACCTTGATATTGATTGTTTGGTGTGGATATGACCTTGAATGGTGACTCTCGGACGAGGTCAGACTCGTACTTGAAGAGAGAGTGAGGGTAACCTATCGACGGATAATCACGCTGAACTCATGGAAGCGATGACTAACTTAGTTAACACGATTCAGGTGAACACTGCTATGACTACTCATGCTATGCGGCGGACAAGGCAATCAGCCAGAAATGCAAACCCTACTGAAGCAGACAACTGGTTCCAAGCTGTGGAGAGTGCATTGTGAACTCAACATGTACCATATGACCAATTCGTGGAATATACGGCTTATCAACTAGTAGGAGAAGCTCAGCAATGGTGGCAAGGAGAGTGCCGAATGCTACACCAACAGAATATGGATATTACATGGGTGTTATTCCAAGCAGCTTTCTACAAGAAGTACTTTCATGAGTCAATAAGGGAGGCCAGAGAGTTGGAGCTCTTACAACTCAAACAAGGGTCCATGACTTGTTGAATACACCAGCAAGTTCAAGGAACTCTGTAGGTTCTCGAGAATAGGTCAGGGTGCCCCTAAGTCTTGTGAGGGCTGAAAATGCATCAAATACCAAGTAGGGCTGAGGGAAGATATCATGTGTGTTGTGGCTCCATTGGAGATTAGGGGATTCTCAAAATTGGTGAACGAGGCAAGAGTTGTAGAGGATTGCAGTAGGAAGACGACTTTAATTAGAGATACTCGTGGTTGCACCAGTAGGAGAGGTCGTGGAAAGTATTTTCCACTAAGGGGCCATATCTTAAAAAGGGATGGACATGCCACTCATCATCCTCATGGTCAAAGAAACTTCCAAAGAAACAACAATGTCCAGTTTCACCGGGTAAAAGGAAATAGTCGATGCTATACTTGTGGACTGTTTAGACAGATTGCTAAGGATTGCCGTCGTGGGAAAAACCAGGGTGCGAGTCAGAACCAACAGTAAGGTTGTGTATTCGCTGGGAACACCCCATGTAGGAGCCTGAGATAAGAGGTAGGTGTATAATTGGTTATAAAGTTTTAACTGCATTGGTGATATTAGAACACCATGTTACACATAGCTTGTGACAGATAGAAAGGTTTGAGAATAAAGGTGTCAGACTTAGTATCAATTTTAGGATCAAACTCACTTGTGCCGTGTAGAGTATTGCTGCTAAAGCTGATAGAACTTAGGGACATTTTTTGGTTGACGTAGGAAAATAACCCAATTCTTAAAGACTAACAAGTAAGAGTTACGTTGCAGAAGTACGGTGACCTTAATGGCGGTGTGAGGTTTTGTACGAATGAGAGCACCAATACATCCTTGTGAACTGATCTATCTTTTCCCTTGTAAATTGCATTAGAGCTCTTTATTTTGGAATCCCTCTTGGTGAATAAATTGAACTTTGACCAAACCTATTCCTTGTTTGTACCTATTCTCGCGTGAATCTTGTATTCCTTGATGGGAGCCTGAACATGTACTGTTGGGTTGAACCGCCTTTATTCGAGGGCTCGTAATCCTCTTAAAACTAGTACACACATATTTTGATTCAAATTTCCTTATTGTTTTCACCAGAGAATTAATTTGGAAATCCCTTTTTGAGGTGCACTCTAATTCTCTTTCTAGTGCATTTTCTTATTTTCTACAATCTTGTCTGATCACAACACAATGTATCTTTTCAATTTTTACGGATACCATTCGAAATTGTTTGCTTTCTTTTGAGCTTGGTATTCTTTCAGATAACTTGAACCAATTTCAACGTCGCATGCAATCTTTAGATGCAACCATCGATATGTTAGTTTCCTTAGGCTACCAATTATAAACACAAAGGACGAAAATTGTGAGCGTGCAATATCACGAGGAGTTGTGAAGCTTTACTTTTTTAAATGGCGTCACCTATGACTAAATTTCTGCGCAAAGATTCCCCGTTGGTATGGACGCCAAATTGAAGGGAAAATTCCTCAAAAGACTTGAAAGAAGGTTGACTTCAGAACCAATGATGGTGTTGCTGGAACCCCATGAACCAGTTGGGATCTATGATGACGCTTTGTTCAAAATCTTGGATTTCATTCTAATGTAACATTAGAATGTAGTAGTTTATGTGCCACGATAGTTGAGGCCATATGAAATGGACTCTTTGACTCACGATCTGGAGCCTGCTGTATTTGTGCTTATGTTAAAAATGTGGAGCAAGGAGAAACTACCTCCATGGAGGTGGATGAAATTACTAAAGGACTATGAGTTTAGGTTAAACTAACACCTAGGGATAACCACATTTGATTTTGTTTTTTACGTGTAGATTATAGGGTGGTTAATGTAACATTTGGTACTTGTCAAATTATAGAGTGCAGAAGTAAGTAGAGAAGGAGAAAAATAAGTGAGAATAAATTCAGGCTTGAATTTTTGGCTGAGTTTAACATTTGATTTTGTTATGATAAGTGAAAATTCATTGGTTGTTTAGTATGTCGGATGGTAGTGTTGCACTTAAAGTAAAGATGAAAAACCGGAATAGATACTCTAGTTGTTGTTGAGGTCCTAGGTAATACAAGTATTGAGATTGAGGATTTAATGAGACCTTGAGTTAGTCATAGAGATGCTATAAAGCCCTAAGTTATTACTTAGTCTTAGGATGAGCGTAAATCCTATTTGGGTTAAGTTGAGGAAGTTCAAAAGTAAGCCTAGGTTTTGGTAATCCGATAATGATGCATGACTTGACTGAATAATTGGATTAGTTAATTAATTAGTGGCCCTAAGATAGGTTGAAATTGTATGTATTGGTTGATTAAATGTGCGTATATGTATTAAGTGTGGTGAAATTGCTTTGGAGAACAATGAATTTGAATGGTTTGGAATGGTTGGAAATTGATGGATATTGTATTTAGAGTTGTGAAAAATTGTTTAAGATTAGAATTGGTATACTTGCGGATAGAAGTAGTAGAATGGTGACTAAAAATATTTTATGCTTGAATACTGGAAGAGTATGGTGGGTTAATGCAAATAATGATCACCCAAAAACTAAGTTTGATTGTGGCTGTAAGATTAGATTGAATTAGGATAGGTTATGGAGATGAGGGTAGGTGAATAAATTGGATTTGGGTGCTAAGTGAGTGCAATTGTCGAGTTTGGAAGGTAAGGGTTGCGATAATTGACCAGGGAGACTTTGGGTTTAGATTGAAATGGAAAATGATTTATTTGAGAGACGGATTTGGAGCATATTGAAATGCTAATGTAGTATTAAGGTTGACTGAAGGGAGCTAAGAGTGAGAAGGATGAGTACATCATAGGCTTGGATTCGGTTAAGATATAGCATTATAAATAAGAATGAAGGATGTAAATAGGAAATTGAGTTGACGTGGAGGAACGAAAAGATGAATATTGAGAGGTAGGTTTAACTTGAGGGAATTTTTAATGGTGATGATGAGTAAACCAAATTTTGTGGACAAAATTTCTTATTTGGTGGGGAGAATGTAAGAACCGAAAATAATTAACGATTAATTAACATAAAATAATATTAAATTAATTACCCAAAATAGGTTCCAAAAATTTAGAATGTTATTAGAAAATTTAAATATAATATTTGGACTCAGTAGATTTTTCTAAGTTGGAAAATGTAATTTTCTTCGGAAAATTACGTAAAAACGCGTACCGATGAATTAATCGGCAGTACCGGCTTAAATCTGTCCGGTACTATGTGAGAATAATAAAAATAGTAGAAAATCTTAGGAAAACTTTTAGAATTAAAAACGGGCCAAAAATGCTAACGGGTTGAACCGGGCCCAAGTTGGGCCTAAGCCCAACATATATAAGTTCATAAATGAAGGCCATTCAGCCTCATTCATAATCAAACACAGGCATAGCAGCTGCAAGTGAGAAGAGAGGAGAACAGAGAAAAACACTATTCACATACAACTTCCGGTGGCCATAACTCGAGCTACGATGCTCCGATTCACGTGCCGTCTGCGGCTACATGAAGTTCTTGCCATTAGTTCTATCAAACTTGTGTGGGTAAGATTTTGAAATTTTCTCCCCTTTTCTCTGCCCTAGGAAATTCAAATTTTTAGGCTTGTGTTTTGAGTAAATTTTTGTGTTTTGGGTGTTTATGTATACTCTAGTACTTGGTTGCTATTGCATTTTACTCCCAAAATTGTTGGTTAAGGTAAGCTTTCTCTTATCACTTGTGAAATTGTAAATTTAGGAACCCTAGATATTGATTTGTGGTGAATTAATGTGTATAGCTTGGAATATTGATTCTTGATGCTTGTTGGAGTTGATTGGTGGCTTGTTTGAGTTTGGAAAGCTTGTGGAAGCTTGGTGTGGATTCAATTTGGTGTATAGCACATATTAGAAATCGGCCAACGTATAGTTTTGATTATTCTATGTAATATATAATATTTCTAGACACTTAGGCTAGTGAACCATACGATAGGTTTGGATTGAATTGGTTGTTGAACTTGTTGAATGATAATGTGTGATGATTTGATGAATTATGTGGTTGATGTTGATAAATGGTGTTGAAGATTGATATTGAGGTAGAATGCGGTTAATTGTGATGATTGGTAGTGATAGAATGATGGTTGATGAGTGTTTTGGTTGTGAAATGGTTTTAATAAGATTAATTGATCATTAGGGTTGAGGATTATGTGATATGGGTGGAAATTTGGTAATATTGGTGAATTGAGACACAAAAAGGGTAAGTTCTGATGTGAATTGAAGTTTGATGTGGTTTAGATTTGGTTTGATTGTGAATTTTTAAAGGTTGAGAATCTTGTTAACTTTTTGGTGAACTTTGACGGATCATAACTTGAGCCTCAATTTTTGAAATTTATTGAAATTTTATTTAAATAAAATTTCATTTAAATATCTTTAAATTGATATAATGTTTGATGAAAATGGATTTTTGTAGAGGAAGTTACGACTGTTTAAAGTTTGGTGCCAAAAACTAAATTCTGCAACTTTGAAATTTTTCTGACTCTGGTGAGAGTTGTGTATGAGGCACGGTGCACGCGATGCGACCAACCCATTCGGGTTGTGCATTTTGCGTGTGCGAGGCACTGCATGCGTACGTGAGCCAATAGACTTTCAACCCTTGCATACGCGACACAGTACACACGACGCGACGAAACCGTTCGGGTTGGGTATCTCGCGTACGAGAGGCACTGCATGCGTACGCGATCTATTCAAAAAATGAACCCTTGCTAATGCGAACTTAAATACACGACGCGAGCAATCCATTTGGATTGGGAATCTCGTGTACGCGAGCAGGGGGTTTGATGATATTGTGGAGTTGTGGATTTGATGATGCTTTGAGACGAGTCTAGGACTCAAAGTGGACTGAGTACTAAAAATGATTTTCGAAAATCATTGTAATACTGTTTTATATTGAGATTGTAGAGACGCTATGCGCCTCGCAAGGACGGTTGGTTAATCCAGCCTGTTGAGGTCATGGCAGCGGCGTAAGGATGGTTACTTTATCCCGCTTATGTTGATAAGTGAGGTCTGTGGCAAGAGTATCCCGCTGACATCCCTTCGGAATCATAAGAGTGTGCAGGCACTATATCCTGGACCGTGTTCTGGGTACGATATCTCGGGTGTTACCATTCTGAGACTGAAAGGTGACATCTCCATAGAGATGTGTCGGGTTGGCAGTTTAACCGACAATGTGATATCACAGCCAAATAGGACAGGCATTCATCATGTGCATTTTCTATCTGTTTGCTTTCTTTGCCGACTTGAATTGCTTGCCTAATTGTATAACACGATTATTTGCTTCTTGAAATTCTTGCTATACATGCTATACTTGTGCTTTACTTGCATTGTTATTACTTGTGTTTACTATTGGGATTGAGGAGGTTCAGAAGGCGGTGGTGATGGGATCGCATGGAGGTTAGGCTAGTGAAGGCTGTGGGACAGCTTTGTGAATGTTAGTTTAGAAATTCCTTAAGCTAGATCACCCTTATTTTTCATTATGGTTTTTTTCTAAGTATGATTCAAGTTTTAGTATGCTTTAAGTTGAATCTCGTGATGCATATGAAGCTCTAGGATTCCCTCTGGCATCCTTGAGTCTTATATCTTACATTACTGGGCACTGTTACCATACTGAGAACCTCTGGTTCTCATTCCATACTTTGTTGTTGTTTTTCATATGCAGGTTGTATTTGTATTTGCCTTAAAAGCTTACTTAGAGAGAGATATTCTGTATATGCTGTTTTAACTTGCAAAACTCTATATGTCTGTATATACTAGTCAGCTTAAATTCCGCGGGCTGAGGCTAGTTCCCTATGACTATTATACTCTCTTATATACTTATATTTTGTTATCTCATGCCTATGTCTTTTGCCTCAATTAGTGTAGCTTCATGTGAATGTTTCGTGCTTTTGAAACTCTATTTTTGAGCTTATTTTTTCATCGGGGTTCTAGAATAATAATTATTTCCTTCTATATATATTAATGTATAAGCCTTAGGATTTATCGTAACCTTTGATTAACCTTTGCTTTACAACATGAGATAAGGCTTAGGGTAATTAGGGTGTTACACCCTAACACACAGAATCTTATGCTTATGTCATAAGACAGAGGTGGTGAGGTATTACGACCTCTAAAAGTAAAATTATATATATAATATAGTTTGAAAAATTTTATAACTAGGAGCCTTTGAAGAAAAGTCAAAATAAAAGCGGTAAAACAAAAGCGCAACACTGACGAAGCGACAACGTATACGAAGCAAGGTAAGATTAAGCTAACAAGGATATCTACTAAAGACTTCCAAAATACAGTTAACAAAGCTCAAGACTCAGCTTGCGAAGATAAACCGGCCAGAGCACATATATATATATATAAGAGAACCCAAAATGTTGTTTTACAGAACCTGTTTCTCCAAAATAACCTCTAAGAAGAAGTTAATACATCATATACATAAGCAGTGGAGATCATAAGTATCTACATATATACATATAACCAAAATAAAGCCCCAAAAGACACAGAGATCTTCGCTATCAGAAGCTTCCAGCATGCCTCTGTGAGGTGCCTCACATCCTGCATCTGAAAATCATAAAATATGTATAGAGTGAGAACCAGAGGTTCTCAGCATAGTAACAGTGCCCACATATTTAACATATAATGTCCCGGGAAAGCAAAAGGCGATCCTAGAACTCCAACACTCAGATTCAAGTCTTAAAGTTTGTAAATTTAAAACCATAAATAGGGTAGATTATCTAAGGATTCTTGATTCTATCTCAGTTCTAACTTAATTCCTAAAATCATCACCTTTCCTCCAATACTCTGAACACCAGTAGAACTTCACAAACAAATAAAACAAACAAAGCAAACACAAGTAATATACAGGTACAACAAGAAAATCATATAGCAAGTAAGGATAGTAAATTCACAAAGGCAATCCCAAATAATGCAAACTCAAACAAGTCAAACAGATGCATATGATGCATGCCTTTTCTACTGGCCGTTGATATCAACTGTCGGTTACATAGCCAGCCCGACATGTCCTGGTAGCTAACCATGGACAGAACACCAAACACAGAGCAAGTGGGACAATGCTGTGACCCTTGCATCTTACCCACGTACCCAGAGCAGGGGACAACTTCACCCTGCCACTTACCCAAGCAGTGTTACAGTTCTCGACCCGGAGCAAGCGGCGGCAGAATACAGCCCTTGCATCTTACCCGAAGCCTCGAACTTTCACAGGGCAAGTGGAAAACACCATTGCATCTTACCCAGCTTATTGACTCTTACCCGGAGCAAGTGGATAACACCACTGTATCTTACCCGGAGTCACATTTAGAAATACATTTTATTATTATAACATTTCATTCTTATTCATCTATTCGTTCTTAATTCATACCCGGAGCAAGTGGATAACACCACTGCGTCTTACCCGGTCACGTATATCTCAAATATAATCATTATCAGCCATAAATCATAATTTAACATAGCCCTCAGGCTCATTAAATAAATAGTACTTCTGCTACCCTCATCATTCACTTTTACCTCTTTCTTCACCAACAAGATATCTTTCCCAACCGTCCAACCATACTTCAATACCCAAAAATATATCTATCCGACTTTAAATGAGAGTTATAAAGGCTTTGAAAGCTAGAGGAATGGTTTAGAAACATAAAATTTCATATTTCGAAAAAATAGGGGCCGTGCATATGCACACGACTAAAAATGGGTGGTCGCGTACGCGACCCCCTTGCTCACGTACATGAGTTTTCCAACCCGAATGGACTGCTTGCGTCACGTGTGTTCCTTGCGTACGCATGGTTAGCAGAAATCTCAAAAAGCTGCTGGTGCACGAAATTTAAACTCGCACAACTGAACCAGCAAGTGCACTGGATCGTCTAAGTAATACCTCAGGTGAGTGAGGGTCGAATAGAAAGAAAATTTTATCGTTGTAGGCGCATAAACAAACAATAACAAAAGCGATAAATAGATAGGATAAAGATAGTAATTAGCAGTAGTTAAGGCTTCGAAGGTGCTTTTTCTTCTGAATTAACACGTCATACTCTCTACTTTAACGATGAATGATTCCTTCAGTGACAAGGCTGTAAGTGATTAAACCATGGGTCGTGGTCCTTAAGTTCCTCAGGTTTAGACCAAACATTCGAACGGACTAAATCAATCTGGGAAAGGGTGAAACGCACACATGTCAATACCTTTGTTGATCCTACTCAAAACGCCACAGGCAAGGTCGGATCTTCCGGATCAGAGACTGCCGCTCTTATGGTTCTAGCCCTTAGAGCGATATGAACCTCAATTGACCCTAACTAACGAGGTTATATGTCACATACCCCGATTAATCCAGATAATTCTATTAGAACCCATGATGCATCCTCAAGCTATAGCTCAGTACTATCCGGGTCAAGACTCGTAAGGAACTCATGTAGAATCGAGATTCATAAGGATGAAGAATGACAATGCATCATGGAATAGAATCACACATTCATTGGAATAGAAAATTAATTGTATTATTTCATAGGAATCAGCAGAGCTCCTAACCTTAAAGTAGGAGGTTTAGTTGCTCATACTATTAAGAACGTGTTATTTGGACCTCTGTAGCGCTAGAAATGCTCGTTTGAATGCACGGAGGTCAGATTCTGACAACGTCTGCTATGCTTTCCTTGCCTCTGAATCAGACTTTTGCCCAAACTTGCCAAATTCACCCAAAGTTCACCTAAAATCATAAAAGTTCAAAATAGCATCCAAAAAGTGAATTTTGCATAAAAACCTACTAAAACATAATAAAACTCAACAAAACATACTGAAAACACTAAGAAAATGACATAAAAAAGCGTATAAATATCCGTTCATTAGAACACCAAACTTAAACTGTTGCTTGTGCTGAAGTAACCAAAAACAAGTAAGACTAAAAGGAAGAGAGAGATACGATAAGTCTTAAAGTTTTTCAATGAAGCTCAGTTTGAAATGATGAACAGGACTAATAGCTCTTTACTTCTGAACAATTTTGGCATCTCACTTTCCCTTGAAGCTCAGAAGTATTGGCTTCTCTTGGGACTAGAATCCAGATAATATTATTGATTCTCTTTTTTTAGCTCTTCTTGATTCTTGAACACAGCTTCTTTTGGTGCTTTGCACCTTTTTCAGCCTAGTCGTGACTCTAAGCATTTTGTTTTCCCGTATTACCACCGTATACATAAACGCCACAGGCACTTAACTAGGGAAACCCTTTGGATTCGAATAAAGCTTTGGTTAAATTCCCAGTTAGTGTGCCCAAAGTTCTTAAGCGTACTCTTTTGCTTTGGATCACGACTTTAACTGCTCAGTCTCAAGCTTTTCACTTGACACCTTCACACCACAAGTATTTAGTTAGGGATAGCAACTCATTTGAGCTTTTTAGGCTGATTTTTGGCCCTCTTAACCATTGATGCTCAAAGCCTTGGATCCTTGCTCATTTGATTTTTTTTTATTTTATGAGCATATAATTTTTTTGTTTTTATTTTTCTTTTTCTTTTTCTGCTGTTTTTTCTTGCTTCAAGAATCAATATTTTTTATTTTTCAGAGAGTCAATAATATTTCTCTAAATTCTCTGTTCTTTCAAGAGTTAATATTCTCAATTCCAATATCAATTATGCACTGTTAAGTCATATATTCAGAAATAAATGCAAGGCCACTACATCAAAACAATTGGAATGATTTATGATATACTTAAAACTTACACATCTCACTATTTCTTTTTCAAATAATTTATTTTTAAGCATGGTGAGGATACAGTGAATATTTTATTAAAAAAAAAAGAAAATAAAACTAGAAAGAGACTACTTGTGATCATGACTTAGAATAGAAAATAGACAGTAAACTACAGTACACTAAAAATAGAATAAAACATAGGGGGATAATGGGACTCAACAACCTTAGTGCCTCCTCTTCAGCTACTCTTCCATCATTCTTCTCTGATCTTCTATCATTTTATGGAGGGTAGTGGTGTGCTCAGTGTGCTCCATGTTTGAGCTCAGCTCCCCTATTGAAGTATGCAATTGATCCTAATAGTCACGAGAATAAAAATACATCCCTTGAGGTATCTCAGGGATTTTTGGTAGAGGCGGTTGCACAGGCTCTTGCTTTGGTCCTTGCGCATGCTCTTTAACATGCTCCATCTTTCTTTTCGTGATGGGCATGTCCTCCTCAATGGGGGTGTCTTCTTCTATGATAATTCCAAGTAAATTGCATAGGTGACAGATGAGATGTGGGAATGCCAGCCTTGGTTGGGTGGAGGGCTTTTGTGCCACCTTGTACAATTCTCGAGGTATCACCTCATGTACCTCCACCTCATTCCCAAGCATGCTATAGTGAATCATTATTGCTCGGTCCATGGTAACTGATAAACCACTATTTTATGATTTATCTTGTGCTTAATTGAGTGAATTTTATCAACTCTTTACCCACTTATTCATATTATTTGCATGGTTTTACATTTGCCTTCCTAATTATGTGCTTTGATTGAAAACAAGCTTTTCTGGCCTTAAGTTCCCTATGTTTAAATCCTCTCTTATTACCATTAGATGCCTTGATATGTGTGTTAAGTGATTTCAGAGATTACAGGGCAGGAATGGCTCAGAGGATGGAAAGGAAGCATGCAAAAGTGGAAGGAATACAAGAAGTTGGAGAAATTGCTAAGCTGTCCAGCCTGACCTCTTCGCACTCAAACGGCTATAACTTTAGCTACAGAGGTCCAAACGACGTGGTTCTAGTTGCGTTGGAAAGCTAACTCCGGGGATTCAATTTGATATATAATATGCCATAGTTTCCCTGATTCTAGGTGACGCGACCGCGTGCTCCATGCGGCTGCGTCACTATGACGGAAATTCATCATGTTTGAATTCGCAACCATCGAATTCTGGGTTGTTTCTGACCCAGTTCTCGACCCAGAAAATACAGATTAGAGGCTATAAAGTGGAGGAATGCATCCATTCATCATCAAGCTCTCATAATTCACAATTTTAGGAGTAGATGTAGTTTTTAGAGAGAGAGGTTCTCTCCTCTCTAGTAGGATTAGAATTTAGGATTTCTCTTAGTTTTAGGAGTGACTCTCAATCCCAGGAGTTATCCAATTCAACAGCATAATTGATAATTGTTATCTTGCCAATTGAGTTGAACTTCAATAATCCCAATCTTTTCTTAGAAAATAAATAGGATTCGAAGATCAAACCAATTTGTCCCTTGACTTTCCTTTGCTTTAGAAAAGGTCAACTAAGTGGAATTAAGATTCAACTTTCATTATTATTGATAAGGATAACTAAGTCTGGACTTCCAATTTCTTATACCTTGCTAAGAGATTTTATTATTATTATTTTATTTTACTTGTCATATAACATATTCCCTCCTTACTTCCAAAACCCCCAATTTTCAATCTTCCTAACCAATAATAAGAACATACTTCCCTGCAATTCCTTGAGAAGACGACCCGAGGTTTGAATACTCGGTTATCAATTTCAAAGGGGTTTGTTACTTGTGACAACCAAAACGTTTGTATGAAAGGACTTTTGAAGGTTTAGAAACTATACTTGCAACGAGGATTTATCCGCAAATTTATAGACCACGCAAAAGTTCCTCTCGTCAAAATGGCGCCGTTGCCAGGGAATTGCAAATGTGTGCCTTATTATTGGTTATTATAAATATTTTATTTTTGCTTGTTTATTTGTTTTTATTTTTGTTTTTTTTTTTTGCTTTTTCTTAAGTTAAGAGGTTATTGGTTTTTATTTTAAAATTTTTATTTTATCTTGTCTTATTTCAAAAATCAAATTTCAAAATTCAAATTTAAAATTCAAAATTTCAAAATTTAATTTTCAAATTCAAAATTTAAATAACCTTTTAATTTAAATTTGTTTTTATTTTTGTTTTTAATTTTTATTTGATACTATGAACTCTCACCCCTTTGGCTATGAGTTTGGTTACAATTATGTTGCAGGAAGAAGAAATTACAATGAGAACAGGCATCAAGGTTGGAACAATCAAAGATGGGAAGAGCCACAAGGATTTGATCAACCCTCATGGCAACAACCACCTCCATATGCCTATAAACCCTCTCCTCAACATGACTTTAGACCGCCATACTCACAAGCCACCTACAACCATTCACCTCCATATGACCCTAACCCGTATCCACCATACCAACCACCTTATGAGCCAAATGAACCATACACAGAACCACCACCTTTCCAACACAACTACTCTCATGATCCACCTTCCTATTATGAACCCTCTCTCCCAACCAATGAATCCTCATATCCACCCCAACCTCCAATGGATGATAGACTTCGTGTTATTCTTCAAAGGCAAGAAAGGATGAATAAGAGTGTGCAAAATTTCACGGCCACCTTCGGTGAGTTAGTAAATATAATAGCTTCCCAATATCTGAGCACTCAAAGAACTCCCATGGCTACATGTGGAGAATCAAAAGAAGAGCAAAGCATGAAGGAGACACTAAAAACTTCGGTGGATAATGAGGAACATGGCTTTGTATTGGAACAAGTGGAGGAAGCCATAATAGTTGTAGAGGAAGAAGTGGTTGAAGACTTAGGAGATGCTGAACCTCCATGGGAAAGTCAGGTTATAAAACCTCCTTCCAAGGCGATTGAAATTGATGCTGAGGAGGGTGTACAATCTCCAATGAATATCATGGTTAAGAACTTGGAAGAGGTTGATCAAGAGATGGAGATTCAAGAAGAAGAAGCACAACCTCCCATACCCTTGGTAAGTAATGAAAAAGAGATTGAATTGGAAGAAAGCTACCAAGAGAAAGAGGTTGAAATTAAAGAAGTTTGCAAAGAGGTGGAAGTTGTCAAAGAGCACAAGGGAGTGGAGTTTGAAATCACCTTGCCAAAGTTATTGGAGACCCCTCCCCCTAAGTTGCCATCATCCTTCACAACATTCAAGTGGGTAAAATTCATATCCCTTAGCTTTCTAATTCCACTTTAATATGGGCTACTGGAGACGGATGGTCAACTTAGAGATCTTTGTGGCATTGAGAGTAAGAGGAAGATGGTCAGTGGTAAGAATTGTCCTGCAAGGTTCATTATGGTTGGAAGCTTTAAGTTTAAACGCAAAGGTTGGTATAAAGCTCAACTGAATGGGTCTAGGAAGCTGTTTGGATGTCTCAGTGAGAATTCTGACTGTTCACCACCCACGTGGAAAAAATGATGATCAACAAGAAGATGGGTGCAAAGGCAAGGTCTGGGACCCCGGAATTCAATCTAGAAATCAGCACTCTTGGGGCCTTGTAACTTGCTTTAACTTACTTGAAGGCTTTCTGCGCCTAGTTTGGGATCCCGGAGGCTATTGGAATTACAAACATTGGTGGAGATTCCTGGATGAGTTAAAACACAAGCCACCATAACAGGAAGCTCATCAAATGTCCAACTTAAGGACCTTAACTAAAAGTGCTAGGTGGGAGACAACCCACCATGGTATGATCGTTTCTTTTTCAATTTTATTTCATGTTGTTTATTTTTATTTTATTTAAATTTTCATTGAACCGGGAAGTTTTCATAGCATTCACATTAAGCATTGCATTCTGCATATTGCATTAAAAAAAAAAAAAAGCACGCACGCGACGCGGCAGCGTCGATGACGCGTCCGCGTCACCAGTGCAATGGGAAGAAAAGAAAACGAACACAAAGTCATGCGAGAGCGTGGCTGGTGGCGTGCCAATGGCACAAATCGTTCCACGCGACCGCATCACTGATGCGACCGCGTCATATGGGAATAATGGCCTCCCACGCGACCGCGTGCCCCACGCGGCCGCGTCACCTAAAATCGGCGTAAAAAGGGTGCATGGCCGAAAGTTGTGCTGGAATGGGGCTAGACTCGTGCTGGAAGCCCAAACCCTCCCACGCAAACGCGTTCGCGTCGTTTTCAAAAGATGGCCAGTCACGCGATCGCGTCAACCACGTGACCGCGTCACCCAGATTTTTGGCAAAAAGAGTTTCGAACAGAGAGTTGCACGACCGCGAGGCTGCACTCGCACCAATCGCACAAAACAGGCCACGCGATCGCGTGACCCACGCGTCCGTGTCGCCTGACCTTATCGCGAACCACGCGACAGCGTCACTCACGCGTCCGCGTCACAAGCGGCGCATAGAATATCCAGATCAGCTAATTTTCTTATCTTTTCTTCTCTAATCCTTATTTTTCTTATCTTTTCTTATTTCTTTCTTTTTCCTTTCTTATTTTCTTTCACTTCCATTCTATTTTATTTTATTTATTTGCATACTTTTATTCATTGCATATTTTTATTTTTCTAAATTTATTATTTTACCATTGGTGTTCAAATGTTCTTATTCAACTGTTATATCTTTTCTGGTATTATTTTGGTGCTTCATGACTTGTTTTATTCTGATTGGATGATATTATTTAAATCAATGCTAATTTTTATATTACTGATATTCCTTTTGCATTGACATGAACTTACATTGTCTTTCATTACCCACTCTCTTCCCCATTGTTGCAAATTTTATACCACTGGTATGCCATGGCTTCTATTGTTTTCTCACGTATATGTTGAAGCTTCCATGTAAATGAGACCATTATCGTTTGGCATTAACCCACCAATACTTCATTTATTTTCTTATCTTTATTACTGGGTTACTTTTCCTTCCCTTTTTCTTTCAGGATGGCCACCCGGAAGGGAACCGGAAGACGTTTGCATGGGAAGACAGACAAGTCCATCTGCAAAATCTTGAAGAAAAGCATCAGCTGGAGCAACCCATCCACCTGCACATCTCAGCATGCACCGAGGACGGTGCAATCTTTAAGTGTGGGGAGGTCGATACCGATCTCCATGGGTTAGTCTCTCTTCTATCTCAACACCATTGTTTTATTTTTTTTTCATTATTGCTTTGCATATTTAATTGCATGTTTATTTGATTTTATGCATTTAGCCACTGCTTGGTTAAAATAATAAGTTTCTTTTTAAGACCCTATTTTTGAAAATTTTCACTAATTTAAATCAATTATTAATATTTCTTGTGATGAAACTTGTTTGAAGTTGTATTTGGAACATGGTTTTTGAGCCAAAGAACACACAACCTGTGAGATTTTGAGCTTATTTATATGGTTACATTATTTAACCATAAATATTTTATTCCTGTGTGTTTCCTTCTCTATGATTGTAATCTATATTTTGTCCCAATCTATATGTCCATTATTTAGTGTATTTACTTGCTTGCATATGATTGAGGCCATTGTTTGATTTTAGCTCACTTATCCCAAATAAGCCTACCCTTTAAATCACCCTTGTCAGCCACTTTGAGCCTTTTTAATCCCCATTTGTTCTGTATTTTACCACATCACTAGCCTTAAAACAGAAAAATAATTAAATATCCCAATTGAATCTTTGGTTAGCTTAAGATAGGGATTGTGTAACAATTAAGTGTGGGAAAACTGTGGGAACATGGGTTAATAAGGGAATGTATCATGTTTCTAATTTATTTGAATATTGGGAATTTGGGAACCTACTTATGAAAAACCAAAATAGAAAAATAATGGAGAATCCATGTGCATTGATAAGTTATGCTTGCTTTTATGATTCAAAAAAAAAGAGAAAATATATATATATATATATATATATATATATATATATATATCTTTATATATATAATATAAATAAATAAGGGGACAAAATTACCCCAATATTAAGTTTAATAAAAGATCAATGCACATGTGATAAAAATTAAAGAAAATTTGGTACATGAGTATGGGAATTATACAAAAGTGAGAATTATGGGTAGCTAGGAATGAATTTAAAGGTATATAGAGTATATGTATATTAGGTAAGAGCTTATGTTAATTAAAGATTCATATTATAGCTCACTTAGGCATACATATATCCTTACCTTTACCTCAGCCCCATTACAACCTTGAAAAGACCTCATGATGTTTGCATTGGTACATTAAATATTTATTGATTGGTTAGATGAAGAACAAAGTTTAGAAAGCATGATTAGAGAAGAGTAGAGTGAATTACCTTATACACTCGAGAGACTAGAGTGATATACACTACCAGTGAGGGTTCAAGGCTTGATTCTATATTCCCTACTTTCATGAGCTGTCTTCTTACAAGTTTACTTGCTTTTTATTGTACGATTTGAATTAGTGAAAATTGGATTGTATTTGTCTTGGAGAACTTGTTTGCTTTTAACCAAGTAGGTAGAAACATTCTGCATGTAGTTGCATTCATAGAGATAGGTTGCATTTCATGCATTCTACCATTCCTCTTCACTCCTTTATAGCTTCTCTTGAGCTTAGCATGAGGACATGCTAATGTTTAAGGGTGGGGAGGTTGATAAACCACTATTTTATGGTTTATCTTGTGCTTAATTGAGTGGATTTTATCAACTCTTTACTCACTTATTCATACTATTTGCATGGTTTTACATTTGCCTTCCTAATTATGTGCTTTCATTGAAAACATGCTTCTTTGGCCTTAAGTTCCCTATGTTTAAATCCTCTCTTATTACCATTAGATGCCTTGATATGTGTGTTAAGTGATTTCAGAGATTACAGGGCAGGAATGGCTCATAGGATGGAAAGGAAGCATGCAAAAGTGGAAGGAATACAAGAAGTTAGAGAAATTGCTAAGCTGTCCAGCCTAACCTCTTCGCATTCAAACGGCTATAACTTTAGCTACAGAGGTCCAAACGACGCGGTTCTAGTTACGTTGGAAAGCTAACTCCGGGGCTTCGATTTGATATATAATATGCCATAGTTGCCCTGATGCTATGTGACGCGACCGCGTGCTCCATGCGGCTGCGTCGCTGTGACGGAAATTCAGCATGTTTGAATTCGCAACCAGCGAATTCTGGGTTGTTTCTGACCCAGTTCTCGACCCAGAAAATATAGATTAGAGGCTATAAGGTGGAGGAATGCATCCATTCATCATCAAGCTCTCATAATTCACAATTTTAGGAGTAGATGTAGTTTTTAGAGAGAGAGGTTCTCTCCTCTCTCTTAGGATTAGGATTTAGGATTTCTTAGTTTTAGGAGTGACTCTCAATCCCAGGTTCAATGTTCTTTTTATTATTTTCCCAATTTTATTTATGAATTCTTCTATGTTACAGATTACTCTTTGAATTAATATTAATTGAGGTATTTCAGTTATTATTGCTTTCTTTTATTTACATGATTATTGCTTCCCATCTGAAAGCATTTTTATTCCAATAGATTTACTTTTTTCCCTTTTGGTTTTGGTTAAGAAATCAGTAACTCAGGAGTTATCCAATTCAACAGCATAATTGATAATTGTTATCTTGCCAATTGAGTTGAACTTCAATAATCCCAATCTTTTCTTAGGAAATAAATAGGATTCGAAGATCAAACCAATTTGTCCCTTGACTTTCCTTTGCTTTAGTAAAGGTCAACTAAGTGGAATTAAGATTCAACTTTCATTATTATTGATAAGGATAACTAAGTCTGGACTTCCAATTTCTTATACCTTGCTAAGAGATTTTATTATTATTATTTTATTTTACTTGTCATATAACATATTCCCTCCTTACTTCCAAAACCCCCAATTTTTAATCTTCCTAACCAATAATAAGAACATACTTCCCTGCAATTCCATGAGAAGACGACCCGAGGTTTGAATACCCGGTTATCAATTTCAAAGGGGTTTGTTACTTGTGACAACCAAAACGTTTGTATGAAAGGACTTTTGAAGGTTTAGAAACTATACTTGCAACGAGGATTTATCCGCAAATTTCTAGACCACGCAAAAGTTCCTCTCGTCAAAATGGTGCCGTTGCCAGGAAATTGCAAATGTGTGCCTTATTATTGGTTATTATAAATATTTTATTTTTGCTTGTTTATTTGTTTTTATTTTTGTTTTTATTTTTGCTTTTTCTTAAGTTAAGAGGTTATTGGTTTTTATTTTAAAATTTTTATTTAATCTTGTCTTATTTCAAAAATCAAATTTTAAAATTCAAATTTAAAATTCAAAATTTCAAAATTTAATTTTCAAATTCAAAATTTAAATAACCTTTTAATTTAAATTTGTTTTTATTTTTGTTTTTAATTTTTATTTGATACTATGAACTCTCACCCCTTTGGCTATGAGTTTGGTTACAATTATGTTGCAGGAAGAAGAAATTACAATGAGAACAGGCATCAAGGTTGGAACAATCAAAGATGGGAGGAGCCATAAGGATTTGATCAACCCTCATGGCAACAAACACCTCCATATGCCTATAAACCCTCTCCTCAACATGACTTTGGACCGCCATACTCACAAACCACCTACAACCATTCACCTCCATATGACCCTAACCCGTATCCACCATACCAACCACCTTATGAGCCAAATGTACCATACACAGAACCACCACCTTTCCAACACAACTACTCTCATGAACCACCTTCCTATTATGAACCCTCTCTCCCAACCAATGAATCCTCATATCCACCCCAACCTCCAATGGATGACAGACTTCGTGTTATTCTTCAAAGGCAAGAAAAGATGAATAAGAGTGTGCAAAATTTCGCGGCCACCTTCGGCGAGTTAGTAAATATAATAGCTTCCCAATATCTGAGCACTCAAAGAACTCCCATGGCTACATGTGGAGAATCAAAAGAAGAGCAAAGCATGAAGGAGACACTAGAAACTTCGGTGGACAATTAGGAACATGGCTTTGTATTGGAACAAATAGAGGAAGCCATAATAGTTGTAGAGGAAGAAGTGGTTGAAGATTTAGGAGATGCTGAACCTCCATGGGAAAGTCAGGTTATAAAACCTCCTTCCAAGGCGATTGAAATTGATGCTGAGGAGGGTGTACAACCTCCAATGCATATCATGGTTAAGAACTTGGAAGAGGTTGATCAAGAGATAGAGATTCAAGAAGAAGAAGCACAACCTCCCATACCCTTGGTAAGTAATGAAAAAGAGATTGAATTGGAAGAAAGCTACCAAGAGGAAGAGGTTGAAATTAAAGAAGTTTGCAAAGAGGTGGAAGTTGTCAAAGAGCACAAGGGAGTGGAGTTTGAAATCACCTTGCCAAAGTTATTGGAGACCCCTCCCCCTAAGTTGCCATCATCCTTCACAACATTCAAGTGGGTAAAATTCATATCCCTTAACTTTCTAATTCCACTTGAATATGGGCTACTGGAGATGGATGGTCAACTTAGAGATCTTTGTGGCATTGAGAGTAAGAGGAAGATGGTCAGTGGTAAGAATTGTCCTGCAAGGTTCATTATGGTTGGAAGCTTTAAGTTTAAACGCAAAGGTTGATATAAAGCTCAACTGAATGGATGTCTCAATGAGAATTCTGACTGTTCACCACCCACGTGAAAAAATGATGAACAACAAGAAGATGGGTGCAAAGGCAAGGTCTGCGACCCTAGAATTCAATCTAGAAATCAGCACTCTTGGGGCCTTGTAACTTGCTTTAACTTACTTGAAGGCTTTCTGCGCCTAGTATGGGATCCCGGAGGCTATTGGAATTACAAACACTGGTGGAGATTCCTGGATGAGTTCAAACACAAGCCACCATAACAGGAAGCTCATCAAATGTCCAACTTAAGGACCTTAACTAAAAGTGCTAGGTGGGAGACAACCCACCATGGTATGATCGTTTCTTTTTCAATTTTATTTCATGTTGTTTATTTTTATTCTATTTAAATTTTCATTGAACCGGGAAGTTTTCATAGCATTCACATTAAGCATTGCATTCTTCATATTGCATTAAAAAAAAAAAGCACGCACGCGACGCGGCAGCGTCGATGACGCGTCCACGCCACCAGTGCAATGGGAAGAAAAGAAAACGAACAGAAAGTCATGCGAGAGCGTGGCTGGAGGTGTGCCAATGGGATAAATCGTTCCACGCGACCGCATCGCTGATGCAACCGCGTCATATGGGAATAATGGCCTCCCAAGCGACCGCGTGCCCCACGCGGCCGCGTCACCTAAAATCGGCGTAAAAAGGGTGCATGGCCAAAAGTTGTGCTGGAATGGGGCTAGACTCGTGCTGGAAGCCCAAACCCTCCCACGCAAACGCGTGCCCCACGCGTTCGCGTCGTTTTCAAAAGATGGCCAGTCACGCGATCGCGTCAACCACGTGACCGCGTCACCCAGATTTTTGGCAAAAAGAGTTTCGAACAGAGAGTTGCACGACCGCGAGGCTGCACTCGCACCAATCGCACAAAACAGGCCACGCGATCGCGTGACCCACGCGTCCGCGTCACCTGACTTTATCGCGAACCACGCGACCGCGTCACTCACGCGTCCGCGTCACAAGCGGCGCATAGAATATCCAGATCAGCCAATTTTCTTATCTTTTCTTCTCTAATCCTTATTTTTCTTATCTTTTCTTATTTCTTTCTTTTTCCTTTCTTATTTTCTTTCACTTCCATTCTATTTTATTTTATTTATTTGCATACTTTCATTCATTGCATATTTTTATTTTTCTAAATTTATTATTTCACCATTGGTGTTCAAATGTTCTTATTCAACTGTTATATCTTTTCTGGTATTATTTTGGTGCTTCATGACTTGTTTTATTCTGATTAGATGATATTATTTAAATCAATGCTAATTTTTATATTACTGATATTCCTTTTGCATTGACATGAACTTACATTGTCTTTCATTACCCACTCTCTTCCCATTGTTGCAAATTTTATACCACTGGTATGCCATGGCTTCTATTGTTTTCTCACATACATGTTGAAGCTTCCATGTAAATGAGACCATTATCATTTGTTATTAACCCACCCATACTTCATTTATTTTCTTATCTTTATTACTGGGTTACGTTTTCTTCCCTTTTTCTTTCAGGATGGCCACCCGGAAGGGAACCGGAAGACGTTTGCATGGGGAGACAGACAAGTCCATCTGCAAAATCTTGAAGAAAAGCATCAGTTGGAGCAACCCGTCCAGCTGCACATCTCAGCATGCACCGAGGACGGTGCAATCTTTAAGTGTGGGGAGGTCGATACCGATCTCCATGGGTTAGTCTCTATTCTATCTCAACACCATTGTTTTATTTTCTTTTCATTATTGCATTTGCATATTTAATTGCATGTTTATTTGATTTTATGCATTTAGCCACTGCTTGGTGAAAATAATAAGTTTCTTTTTAAGACCCTATTTTTGAAAATTTTCACTAATTTAAATCAATTATTAAAATTTCTTATGATAAAACTTGTTTGAAGTTGTATTTGGAACATGGTTTTTGAGCCAAAGATCACACAACCTGTGAGATTTTGAGCTTATTTATATGGTTACATTATTTAACCATAAATATTTTATTCCTGTGTGTTTCCTTCTCTATGATTGTAATCTATATTTTGTCCCAATCTATATGTCCATTATTTAGTGTATTTACATGCTTGCATATCATTAAGGCCATTGTTTGATTTTAGCTCACTTATCCCAAATAAGCCTATCCTTTAAATCACCCTTGCAGCCACTTTGAGCCTTTTTAATCCCCATTTGTTCTGTATTTTACCACATCACTAGCCTTAAAGCAGAAAAATAATTAAATATCCCAATTGAATCTTTGGTTAGCTTAAGATAGGGATTGTGTAACAATTAAGTGTGGAAAAACTGTGGGAACATGGGTTAATAAGGGAATGTATCATGTCTCTAATTTATTTGAATATTGGGAATTTGGGAACCTACTCATGAAAAACCAAAATAGAAAAATAATGGAGAATCCATGTGCATTGATAAGTTATGCTTGCTTTTATGATTCAAAAAAAAAAGAGAAAAAAAAAAATATATATATATATATATATATAATATAAATAAATAAGGGGACAAAATTACTCCAATATTAAGTTTAATAAAAGATCAATGCACATGTGATAAAAATTAAAGAAAATTTGGTACATGAGTATGGGAATTATACAAAAGTGAGAATTATGGGTAGCTAGGCATGAATTTAAAAGTATATAGAGTATATGGATATTAGGTAAGAGCTTATGTTAATTAAAGATTCATATTATAGCTCACTTGGCCATACATATATCCTTAGCTTTACCTCAGCCCCATTACAACCTTGAAAAGACCTCATGATGTTTGCATTGGTACATTAAATATTTGTTGATTGGTTAGATGAAGAACAAAGCTTAGAAAGCATGATTAGAGAAGAGTAGAGTGAATTACCCTATACACTCGAGAGACTAGAGTGATATACACTACCAGTGAGGGTTCAAGGCTTGATTCTATATTCCCTTCTTTCATGAGCTGTCTTCTTACAAGTTTACTTGCTTTTTATTGTACGATTTGAATTAGTGAAAATTGTTTTGTATTTGTCTTGGAGAACTTGTTTGCTTTTAACCAAGTAGGTAGAAACATTCTGCATGTTGTTGCATTCATACAGATAGGTTGCATTTCATGCATTCTACCATTCTTCTTCACTCCTTTATAGCTTCTCTTGAGCTTAGCATGAGGACATGCTAATGTTTAAGTGTGGAGAGGTTGATAAACCACTATTTTATGGTTTATCTTATGCTTAATTGAGTGGATTTTATCAACTCTTTACCCACTTATTCATACTATTTGCATGGTTTTACATTTGCCTTCCTAATTATGTGTTTTGATTGAAAACATGCTTCTTTGGCCTTAAGTTCCCTATGTTTAAATCCTCTCTTATTACCATTAGATGCCTTGATATGTGTGTTAAGTGATTTCAGAGATTACAGGGCAGGAATGGCTCAGAGGATGGAAAGGAAGCATGCAAAAGTGGAAGGAATACAAGAAGTTGGAGAAATTGTTAAGCTGTCCAGCCTGACCTCTTCGCATTCAAATGGCTATAACTTTAGCTACAGAGGTCCAAACGACGTGGTTCTAGTTACGTTGGAAAGCTAACTCCGGGGCTTCAATTTGATATATAATATGCCATAGTTTTCCTGATGCTATATGACGCGACCGCGTGCTCCATGCGGCTGCGTCGCTGTGACGGAAATTCAGCATGTTTGAATTCGCAACCAGCAAATTCTGGGTTGTTTCTGACCCAGTTCTCGCCCCAGAAAATACAGATTAGAGGCTATAAAATGGAGGAATGTATCCATTCATCATCAAGCTCTCATAATTCATAATTTTAGGAGTAGATGTAGTTTTTAGAGAGAGAGGTTCTCTCCTCTCTCTTAGGATTAGGATTTAGGATTTCTCTTAGTTTTAGGAGTGACTCTCAATCCCAGGTTCAATGTTATTTTTATTATTTTCCCAATTTTATTTATGAATTCTTCTATGTTATAGATTACTCTTTGAATTAATGTTAATTGAGGTATTTCAGTTATTATTGCTTTCTTTTATTTACATGATTATTGCTTTCCATCTGAAGGCATTTTTATTCCAGTAGATTTACTTTTTTCCCTTTTGGTTTTGGTTAAGAAATCAGTAACTTAGGAGTTATCCAATTCAACGGCATAATTGATAATTGTTATCTTGCCAATTGAGTTGAACTTCAATAATCCCAATCTTTTCTTAGGAATAAATAAGGATAACTAAGTCTGGACTTCCAATTTCTTATACCTTGCCAAGAGATTTTATTATTATTATTTTATTTTACTTGTCGTATAACTTATTCCCTCCTTACTTCCAAAACCCCCAATTTACAATCTTCATAACCAATAATAAGAACATACTTCCCTGCATTTCCTTGAGAAGACGACCCGAGATTTGAATACTCGGTTATCAATTTCAAAGGTGTTTGTTACTTGTGACAACCAAAACATTTTTATGAAAGGACTTTTGAAGGTTTAGAAACTATACTTGCAACGAGGATTTATCCGCAAATTTCTAGACCACGCAAAAGTTCCTCTCGTCAGTAACCTCAGATCAGTTACTTGTAGGGATGATGGAGCGTTGAATAAACTCCAACATCCTCTAGCTACAGGCTTGAGGTCAAGCCTACTCAGTTGGTAGGGCCTACCGTGTGCATCTAGCCTCTATTGGGCTCTCTCTACATAGATGTCAGTGAGCACTTGCTCCAACCTCTGATTGGAGTTAACCCTGTTGTTGTAAGAGTGTGGGTCTCCTAGCATTTGTGGTAGTTTGAGCACCACTCTTACACTTTCCTGGCTAAAATCCAGGAGTCACTCTCTCAACATGGTGCGCCAGTTCTTGGCGTAAAATTCTTGCACCATTAGTATTCCAACCTCTGGGATAGGATTTGGTTAGTATTTCCCAATCTCTTCTCTAGATTTCTTGTTGGATTTCTGGGTACTCATCCTTTTTGAGCCTAAAAGGGACTTTGGAGATCACAATTTTCTTCGCTACCACATCATAGAAGTGGTCTCGATGAGCCTTGGTGAGGAATCTCTTCTTTCACAAGGTTCAGAAGAGGAAGTGGGAGCCTTTTTCTTTCCCTTTCTTGAGACTTCACTGACCTTGGGTGCCATACTTAGGAGTGGTAGAAGTCAAAAAGTAAAGCTTTTGCAACACCAAACATAAGAAATTTGTTCGTCTTTGAGCAAATGAGACAAAAGGAAAAGAAAGGAGTAGAAGGAGAGGAGTTATAGAGGGGGAAGGGAGAAAAGAAGCCTTTGGCCAAGCGGGGGTGAGGAAGGGGATGAGTGTGTAAAGTGTATAAGGGAAGAGGAAGAGAGTGTTTAGGGGTGAGGGTGATGAAAGGAATGAAAGGGTATTTATAGGGGTGGGAGGGTTAGGATTTGGTTATGAGGGAGGGAAGAATGAGTGGGAATGGTTTGAATTTGAAGTGGGTGGGGTTGGTACGAATTGAATGATGGGAGAGATGAAGGGTTTTGGGAAGAGAAAAAGGTGATGTTGATGTGATTGATGAGATATATGAGGAAGAGTGTGTGTGGGGAAGAGGAAAAGTAAGAGAAAGAAGAAGGTGGGGTAGGTGGAGATTCTGTGGGACCCACTATCCTGAGAAGGTTGCAGAACTCAAGCTGCCTGCCCTCTATCTGGCGTTCAACGCCAAGAATGGGCGTTAAATGCCCATAGGGGGTGAATGGTTGGGGCTGGCTGCGCCTTGTAGGGCGTTGAACGCCCATGGTTCTTGATGAGTGAATTTTTGATGGTATAGAATTTCACAATTGAATTCTCGTTGCAAGTATAGTTTCTAAACCAAGTAATAATCGTTTCACACAAAAGATTATTTGTCACTAAAACAAACCCCTAAAATTATAAACCGAAGTATTTAAACCTCGGGTCGTTCTCCCTAGGAATTACAATAAAGTGTTCTTGTTATTGATTATGAGTTATGTTTGGGGTTTTGGATAAGGGACATGAAAAGTAAATTGCAAAGGAAATCAAATGACAAAAAGGTCTTGGCAAGGGTTGGTGGTCAAGGATCTCTATCCCTATCACTAACCACAACATGAGAATTGGCAAGGATCAATTCCATTAAATCATCCTCTAACTTAGTAGTAAAGGAAAGTCAAACGAGCTATATCAATCCAAGTCCATAAGTCCTAACTGTCCACTAATTCAATTAGTGAGAACCAGAGTTAATGGCTCCCAATCATCAATCACTTGGACATTAGTAACTCAAGAGTTCCTAAATTACCTTCCCAAGCCAAGAGCATAAAATTCTACTCTAACATCCTTCCAAGCATTTTATCAAACACTTGGAAGGCGTAAAAGGAAAACATAGTAAAATTGCAAGAGAAGTAAATCTACACTACTCAATTGCAAGGAATTAAACAACAACAAAGCAATTTAACAATAAAAGAAACATGAATCATAAATTGCATTAAAGGAAAATGGAAGAACAAAAGTGCATCAACATAAAAGTAAAGAATTACATGAATTAAATGCTAAACTAGAGAGAGGAGATGTAGAAGAAGAAGAAATTGCAAAAGGAAATTAAATCAAAGCATGAAATTAACCTAGATCTAAGAAATCCTAATCTAGATCTAACCTAATCCTAATTCTAGAGAGAAGTTAGAGCTTCTCTCTCTAAAACTAACTAATCCTCCAAAAACTAAACTAAAACTAAGTGTCTACGTGTCTCATCCCTCTTCAATCCTTAGGTTAAATGGCATCAGAAATGAGTTGGATTGGGCCCAAAATGCTTCAGAAATCGCTAGCCACGAGTTGCACTTTAGTGAGTCACGTGCAACATCGGCGTGTATGCGTACAGTATGCGTACGCATCCCTAAACGCGATGCAACTATAGCAAAATTTATATCATTTTGAAGCCCCTGATGTTTTCTTTCCAACACAACTAGAACCGCGTCATTTGAATCTCTGTAGCTCATGTTATGATCGATTAAGTGCAAAGAGGTCGGCTTGAAAGCTTTGCGATTCCTTCATTTCTTTATGAGTTCTCCATTTCTACATGCTTTTTATTGATTCCCTCAATCCAATTCTTGCCTCCTAAGTCTGAAATCACTTAACAAACATATCAAGGCATTTAATGGAATCAAGGTGAATTAAATTTAGCTATTTTGAGACCCAAAAAGCATGTTTTCACTCTTAAGTACAATTAAAGGAGAATAACAAAAACCATGCTATTTCATTGGATAAATGTGGGAGAAGGCGATAAAATCCTCTAAATTCAACACAAAATCAACCCTCCAAAAGGGGTTTCTCAACCTCCCCACACTTAAACCATAGCATGTCCTCATGCTAAACCAAGAATGAAACAAGGGTTATGACATTTATTCAATGCAACCTATCTATATGCATCCTATCTAAATGAATGCAATTAAATGCAAAATGATTCTACCTACTTGGTTAAAAATAAATCAATCTTCCAAGAGCATGTATAAACGAGTAGGGCTAAGGTCATATGACAATTCATGAATCCTACCAATTCAAGTATAAAAATGAAGTTCAAGTAGACTTGCAGGAAGAATGCTCATGAAAGCCGGGAATCAAGGAATTGAGCATCGAACCCTTACCGGAAGTGTTTGCACTCTAGTCACTCAAGTGTATAGGGCCGATTCTCTCAATTCTCCCCTAATCATGCTTTCCAAGATTTGTTTTTCATCTAACAATCAACATTTATTTCATGCATGCACATAACTATCATGAGTACTTTTCATAGGTTGTAATGGGGCTAGGGTCAAGGTAGGATATGCATATTTGGTCAAGTGGACTTGAGATTTGAATCTTTGATAAGCTTAAACTTCCCACCTAACCTATGACAACCTATACAATTCAAACTAACCTAACTACCCATTCTTCACTTTTTCACGTACTCATGTATTCTTTTTTTTTTCTTGACCACAACACATATGCATTGATTATTATTGAGCTTCACTTGGGGCATTTTGTCCCCTTTTTATTACTTTTCTTTTCTTTTTCTTTTCTTTCTATTTTTTTTTTTCTTTTTCTTTTGATATCTACATATATTTTTTTCTTTCTTTTTATTTTCTCATTCATTTTTTTTTCTTCTTGCAATAAAGTATATACAAAAGTATCAATACATATGGTTTTCATTTAATTAACACATGAGTATGTACCCAATTCCCAATATTTCCAACAACAATACAACACATAACTTTTTTCAACCAATGTCCTAAGTTTTCCCACACTTGAAAGATACTCACTCACTAGCCTAAGCTAATCAAAGATCCAAATAAGGACATTTATTGTTTTTCACTTTAAGGCTTGTAATGTGATAAATTGAAGAACAAAGTGGGTTAATCGTAGGCTCAAAGTTGGCTAACAACAGTAGATAGAAGGTAAGGTTATTTGGGTAAGTGAGCTAATGAAGTAATGGCCTCAATCATATAAATGCATGAATACACAAAATAATGGACATAAAGAATCAAATAAATCAAAGATCACAATCATAGAAAGAGAATAATGCACACAAGAAGGAAATATAAGTGATTATATGATGTAACCACACAATTAGGCTCAAAACTCACAAGCTTGTGTTCGTAGCTCAAAACTTTGTTTCAAAATAAATTCTTTCAAGCAAGTTCAACAATTTTTTTTTCAAATTGGTATGGTGCCCTAAAATAGTTTCTTGGAAAAGAAATCATCACCATAACCAAGTAGTCCTAAGAAGAAAGAAGTGGTAAAAATATGTACAAATTCTAACTAACATGCAACCTATCATGAAATGCAATGACTATCTAACAAAGAAAACTAAGAATTGGTGTTGGACAAGAAAATTGTTACCCACGGAGATCGGTCAGACGACCTCCCCACACTTGAAGATTGCACCGTCCTCGGTGCATGCAAAGAAGAGCAAGGTGGACAGGTTGCTACAACTGATGAGCTCCTTCAAAAGGTTGTGCGGGTGACTTGTTTGTTGCCCCATTCAAAATCTTTTCCTTTTTTCTTTCTTCCTTCTTGGTGGCCAGCCTAAAAGGAGAGAAAAAGAAAGAAAAAATTAAGCCTATAACAAAGATATCAAAGCAAATAGAACATAGGCGGGGGCTAATGCCAAGTAAAAGTGTGGTCCTCAACTACATGGTAGCTACAACATGTAGATGCGAAAGCAATATAGGCCAATTGATACTTGATGCAAGAGTGAAATCAAAGAATGAGGAGCATGTTGAGCATCAAGTTCAAACAAAAATTGACACGAACAAGATTAGTGATAAGCATGAAAGCATTTGGTCCCATCCTAACTCAATGATAAGGAAGTACAAAAACCAAGAATAATGAATTAGGAAGGACTAAAGCACTAATCTTGTGTGTGGAACAATTATAACAATTAATGCTAAACAAGTCACGAAGTACCAAAATAATGCAAGAAATTCTCAACAATTGAGTATAAGAATTCAACACCATTATTAAAATGAGAAACCTAGAAAATAAAATGAAAACAGGCTATAAAAACAAAATTGAAATGCAAAGAACAAAAGCATGCAAATGCAATAAAGAAAAGAAAATGGAAGAGGAGAAAAAACTCTTTTTTTTCCTTTTGTGATGCGGACGCATCATGGTCGCCCACGCGTCGATGCGCAGATTGGCAAAAGGACACGTACACGCCAGGTGCGCGCATGCGTGGGTTAAGTTAGGCGCAGGGCACAGCGTCAGCCCAAGGTTGGCCCAACTCTCTGGAAAATGTACCAAGAGGGCAGGTGGCGCTATCGACACGCGTGCACACAGCGTGCGTATGCGTGCATTGCGCAATTAGAATCATGGACGCGTACGCGCCAGGTGCGCGCACGCGTGGGTTAGTTTGTGCTTTACGCCCAATGTTCGCACAGTGCAGGTTTAACTCTCAGGTTTTTGGCTGGGGATGGAATTTTTGCATCCACGCGTACGAGCCATGTACGCGTGCGCGTGGATGGTCTAAAATGCTTAGGTCACGCGTACGCACCAATTGCGTGCACGCGTGGGTTAGTTCTCTGTTTTTCAAAATTTTTCCATGTTTTTGCACCAAACCAAGCCTTCCAAACCTTCGAATAGCTACCAAAACACCCTAAAACCTTATTTAACATATTATACTACCAAATGTACTCAACTAACTAAACTAAACATGAAATCAAATTATGTTTTATCAATATTTACAAAAGAAAAAAATAAAAAGATTTTACCATGGTGGGGTGTCTACCACCTTGCACTTTTGTTTATTGTCCTTAAGTTGGACTTATGGGGAGCTCCTCTCAAGGTGGCTTGTGCTTGTACTCATCTTGGAACTCCCACCAATGCTTGCATTTCCAATAAGCGTCATTCTTCAAATTCAATTCTCCCAAGCTTTGATGGAGTTCTTCATAGACTCTGGGCTCCCAAACTTGATCCCCCTTGTACGATCTGGGATCCCACACTTTATTTTCACACCCGTCTTGAAGTTGATCATTATTAATCCATCCAGGTGGCAAGTAAGGTGAATCCTCAATAAAGTGACCAACAATCCTCCTAGACCCATCTAGTTGAGCACTACTCCAACCTTTGTATTTCATGTTTGATGTATTGACCACAATGAGCCTTGATTTGCAACGCCAACCACAAAACCTTTTTTGCTTACGCTTCATCCCACAAAGTTCCCTAAGTTGGCCATCCGTTTCAAACAAACCATATTCAAGTGGGATAATAAAGCTAATAGAAAGGAATTTCACTAACTCGAATGAAGGGGTAGATGGCAAACTAGGCAAAGAGGGTTCTAAAGATTTTGACAAAGCGTAACCAACGCCCATCCTTCTATTTCTAGGGACTTCCACCTCTTCACAAGACTCCTCAAATGTAATCCTTTGTTCATTAAGTTTATCTAAGCCTTTTCCCTTACTAGAATTATAATTGGGAGGATGAGAGAAATTTACCTCCATATTGCCTTCAAATTCACCGGGAGAAGGTTCTTCAAGCTCAAAGGATTCTTCACCACTATGAATTGATGCTTGATCTTCATCACCAAGGAAACTCAATTCTTGCTCTATCCCATCCAATTCTTCATATGGAATATGCCTTGGAGGTTGTGCACATTCCTCCTCAATATCAACTTCAATCTTGTTGAAGGGGTTTTCATCAATTCTAGATTCCCAAGGTAGTTTCGCATCTCCTAAGTCTTCAACCACTCCTTCCTTTTTTTCAACAATTGTAGCTTCCTCCAATTGTTCCAATACAAAGCAACTTCCCTCATTCTCCACCAATCTCTCCTTCATGTTATACTCTACATTTGATTCTCCACATGTAGCCATGGGAGTTCCTTGAGTATTCAAGCATTGGGATGCTAACCAGTTTATCACCTCATCCAAGGCGGCCGTGAATTGTTGCACATCCTTTTTCATCTCCTCTTGTCCTTAAACAAGAACATTAAGGATGTCATCCATTGGAGGTTAGGGTGGATGGAAGGGTTCAGCAATTTGGGGGAAGGGTTCATAGTAGGAAGGTGGTTCTTCTTGGTAGAGTTGTAGTGGTTCAATATTTTCCATTCTTTCCACTTGTTGCACAACATACTCCATGGTTGCTTGAAATTGATCCAATGCTTCCTTGAGACGATCCCTTGACTCTTGTTTCGCTTGGATATCATGAGTAGAATCATATGGCTCTTGGATCGATGGACATAAGTATTCTTCCATAGGGGGGTTGTGGTTGAAAGTAAAACTCATCTTGTGGTTGAAAATTTTTATACATTGGAGGTGGTTCATCTTGGTCATAGTATGGAGGAGGTAGCTCTTGAAAATGTTGATGTTGGAATAGTGATGGCTCTATATGTGGTTCATATGGCTCATATGGTTGTTGTAATGGTGGATATGGATTAGGGTCATATGAAGGTGGTTGGTGAAAAGTGGCTTGTGAGTATGGTTGATGGTTATGTTGAGGATATGGCTCATAGGCATATGGTGGTGGTTCTTGAAAGTCACAAGGAGATTCACCATAGCCATTGGATTGGTATGCATCATAGAATGGCTCTTGTTCATAGTGTATTGGTGGAGGTTGTTGCCATGAAGATTAATCATGTGCATATGGCTCCTCCCACCTTTGATTGTCCCATCCTTGATACACATCCTCATTGTAGCCCTCATTTTCTAAAACATAGTGAGAACCAAACTCATAGCCAAAGTGAGAATTCATAATAGAAAGAGAAAATAGAAACAAAAGCTAACAAGAAATAATGAAACAAAGTCCTAAAACTAGCAAAAACTTAACAAGCAATCCAAAAATAAAGCTATTCACAAAATTCACACATATACAATAACCAATAACATAACACCATTGCAACTCCCCAGTAACGGCGCCATTTTGATGAGTGGATTTTTGATGGAATAGAATTTCAGAATTGAATTCTCGTTGCAACTATAGTTTTTAAACCAAGCAATAATCCTTTCATACAAAAGATTGTTTGTCACGAAAAGTATTTAAATCTCGGGTCGTTGTCCCTAGGAATTGCAATAAAGTGTTCTTGTTATTGGTTATGAGTTATGTTTAGGGATTTGGATAAAGGACATGAAAAGTAAAGTGCAAAGGAAATCAAATGACAAAAAGGTCTTGGCAAGGGTTAGTGGTCAAGGATTTCTATCCCTATCACTAACCACAACATGAGAATTGGCAAGGATCAATCCCATTAAATCATCCTCTAACTTAGTAGTAAAGGAAAGTCAAATGAGCTATATCAATCCAAGTCCATAAGTCCTAACTCTCCACTAATTCAATTAGTGAGAATTAGAGTTAATGGCTCCCAATCATCAATCACTTGGACATTAGTAACTCAAGACTTCCTAAATTACCTTCCCAAGCCAAGAGCATAAAATTCTACTCTAACATCCTTCCAAGTATTTTATCAATCACTTGGAAGGCATAAAAGGAAAACATAGTAAAATTGCAAGAGAAGTAAATCTACACTACTCAATTGCAAGGAATTAAACAACAACAAAGCAATTCAACAATAAAAGAAACATGAATCATAAATTGCATTAAAGGAAAATGGAAGAACAAAAGTGCATCAACATAAAAGTAGAGAATTACATGAATTAAATGCTAAACTAGAGAGAGGAGATGTAGAAGAAGAAGAAATTGCAAAAGGAAAGTAAATCAAAGCATGAAATTAACGTAGATCTAAGAAATCCTAATCTAGATCTAACCTAATCCTAATTCTAGAGAGAAGTGAGAGCTTCTCTCTCTAAAACTAACCAATCCACCCAAAACCAAACTAAAACTTACTAAGTGTCTAAGTGTCTCATCCCTCTTCAATCCTTGGGTTAAATAGCATCATAAATGAGTTGGATTGGGCCCAAAATACTTTAGAAATCACTGGCCACGAGTTGCACTTTAGTGAGTCACGTGCAACATCGGTGTGTACACGTATAGTTCGCATATGAATCCCTAAATGCGATGCAACAATGGCAAATTTTATATTATTTTAAATCTCCAGATGTTAGCTTTCTAACGCAACTGGAACCGCGTCATTTGGATCTCTGTAGCTCAAGTTATGATCGATTAAGTGCAAAGAGGTCGACTTGACAGCTTTGCGATTCCTTCATTTCTTCATGAGTTCTCCATTTCTACATGCTTTTTCTTCATTCCCTCAATCCAATCCTTGCCTCCTAAATTTTAAATCACTTAACAAACATATCAAGGCATCTAATAGAATCAAGGTGAATTAAATTTAGCTATTTTGAGACCCAAAAAGCATGTTTTCACTCTTAAGCACAATTAAAGGAGAATAACAAAAACCATGCTATTTCATTGGATAAATGTGGGAGAAGGAGATAAAATCCTCTAAATTCAACACAAGATAAACCCTCTAAATGGGGTTTATCAGTACTCCCTGGCTGGTGTTCAATGCCAACTTTCCTCTTCCTTGTTGGACGCCCAGGATGCTCCCTTCCTGGTGTTCAACGCCAGCTCCTTACTCCCTATGGGGCATTGAATGCCCAACACTGCTCCCTGGCTGGCGTTCAACACCAGCTTCTGGTCCCTATGGGGGCGTACACCCAGAGTGGATCAGAGACGGGAGCTTTTTAGCTCCTTTTTGGGTGTTGGACGCCCATCTTACTCCTTATCTCGTTCATCATCACCAGTAAGGGACTCTCCCCAAGGTGTTCTATTTTCAGTTCTGAATATCTTTGTTACTGTTCTAAGTGCTACACATGATCACAAACATCAAAAAGCAAAGAAAAACTACAGGGAATAAATTAAGACAAACTCAAATGAGAATAAACAAAAAAGAAAAGAAACTGTAGTACTCTAATCATGGTTGATGCACTGAAATCTGTATCACCACAAATTTTTCTCGGCAAGTATACCGAATGTCGTCAAGTAAAAACTCATAGTAGAGTGAGGTCGAATCCCACAGCGATTGATTGGTTTATCAACTTTAATTAGAAGAGTGTTCTAGTTGAACTGAACAGATTTGAATTGGGAATTGCATAAAATTAAATGGCAGAAAACGTAAATAGCAAGGAATGTAAATAACTAAAAATAAATTGCAGAATCTAAGGAGCAGAAATTAAATTGTAGAAACTTAAATGGGTATGGGGATGATTGAGCATAAATGTAAACAGCAGAAATTAAAGAATCGGAAAGATCAGAGATGGGGAAGTTCATTGGGCTTAGGAGATGTTGCATTCTCCGGATCAAGTTCATTCTCATCTCTTCCACAATCAATGCATTCATTGATCTCTTGGCAATCGTAAGTGATTAAATCCCAATTCCTTGGCAATCCAATCTCTCTAAGCTTGAACAATTGCCCAATTCCTTGATCTAATTGCTCATGGGAAGAGATGAAGTACGATCATTGATTATACCACATGTTTTTCTAGATCAAAACATTAGTAGGATTATATGTCACCGTATCCATCCAACCCCCAATTCAGTTTAACATGAGAAAGTATTTCTAGCATGATTTTCTCATTCCTCTTCCAAGGTTCAAAGGAAATCCAAGAATGAGAAATTTCTCTTCCGAGACAATTGCTCAATTGGATGAAGATCGAAAGCTTTCATGTAAATCAAGAGAAAAGAAAGAAGTAGAAGAATGAAAACTATTATTGATCCATTGAATTACAACAGTGCTCCCTAACCCAATGAAAACGGTTTTAGTTGTTTATAGCTATGGGAATGGAAATTGAAAATGATAAATCCATTTCAAAATAAACTGAATTACAGAGAAAGTACAAATACAGAGTGTTTTCAATTCTGGATCCCCCCAGGTGTTAATCCTTATACCCCTATATATACTACTTCTCTGATCTTCAGTTAGCTCTGCAAGTCTCTGGAGTGGGCCCTTAAGCATAGTTAAAGCAGTTACAATCTTAGTAGGCTTAGCTCAGCTTGCAGGAAGAGTTTGAGTTAGGTACTTTCAAGTTGGTCAGGCCGTTAGTATGGTTAACGTCAAGTGTAAATCCTGGTTCGAAGACAGTAGTGACACTAACTTGGTCACTAACGTTCCCGAACCCTTTTGAAGTTACGTTAACCCCACTGTTAGTGGCAGTAACGTGGCCGCTAACCTAGCCTTTCCTAACCATGATCATGTTAATGGTGTTAACTACACCGTTAATGTCAAATTCATCTCTTCCTCCACGTTAATGGCCCACATTAGTGGTCTTAACGTGGCCATTAACGTGGGCATACCTTGGCTCGAAGACGTTAGTGGTGTTAACTACACCACTAACGTTGCAAACTTCCTCCTCTTCCACGTTAGTGGCACTAACGTGGCCACTAATGTTGGCTTCTTGGACATTCCCAACATTAGTGCCGTTAACTATGCCACTAACGTTGCAGAGCCCCCTTTCTTCTACGTTAGTGCCTACGTTAGTGGCACTAACATGGCCACTAATATGTGCTTATGATGGCACTCTTAACGTTAGTGGTGTTAACTATACCACTAACGTTGGGGCTTCTTATTTCTTCTACGTTAGTGCCCACGTTTGTGGCACTAACGGGGCCACTAAGGTGCGCTTCAATGACCTTCGAAGACATTAGTGGTGTTAACTATACCACTAACATTGCAAGCTTTCCCCTTCTCCACGTTTATGGCCATGTTAGTGGCACTAACATGGTTCTTCAATGCTTCTTGTACCTGAAATCAATCAAATATAGTTCATCAAAGTCTTGCTCTTGATCATGAGATGATGCATCATGCATTATATCAGTCAACTCTTGCATTATTCTCATGGAATTGTTTAGAATTCACAATGTTTGCTTGAATCAAGGTATGGATGCATATTCAACCAATTACTTGCTTATTTCCCAAGAAAATGCGTGAAACTAACCTAAAACATACAAAAAATGGCTAGTAAAATTAGCCAAGATGCCCTGGCATCACAACACCAAACTTAAATCTTGCTTTTCCCCAAGCAAGTACTAGATTATAAGAAGAATGAATGAAAGTACAAGAGATACAAGTCCTTATTCATAGAATTCAAATCCTTGGTTCATGGGGTTTCATGCATAGCAACTTAGGTTCATGTTCTTGATGGTTATTTTTAGGCTATAACCTGCTCTTGAATACTCACTCTATTGCCTTCTATGAGACCTTTATTCATTGATCCTTGTCTTGGCTTTGTTTTTGCTTTTATTTTTTCTTTTTCTTTAGAACTTATTGCTTTCTTAGACTAAGTGCTCTTTGTTGAGACAACTCTTTAGGGTAGGCTTTCAGCCAACACTCCCGAACCAGTTGGTATAAGGTGCTAGGTGTTGAAACACCCCTAAGGACTTAATCACCCAAGTCTCTTCTCAGCACATACACACCACAGGCACATGATTTGTTATTCATTCCTGAGACCTTGGTGTCCAGCACCTCTTCGGGTTGCTAAATATTTTGTAACAAGGTTGCTCTTGATAGTGGACTTTTAGTTGACAATCTCGGGTTAGTTAACCCAAGTTGTCAAGTGATAAAGCACTCCTAAGAACTTACTTATCCAAGCAGATCCTTGTACAAAAACACCATAGACACATGCCTCAAGGTTCAAACTATCGGTGCCTAGCCTTATTTCTTGCTCTTTTATTTTTTTTCTTTCCTTTCTAGGATCTTATTAATCATCTAAGTCTCATAGAATGATCTTTAAGCTTGTAATTCAACAGATATTCTAGCCTTAAACCTTATTGATAAACCAACTTAGCTAACAAACACCACTAAAAAAACTAGAAATTTATTCTTCAACATTGGATTTCACTCTTGTTTTTCACACATTATAATTTCTTTTATTGAACTTAAGAACAGAGCATACAATCCAAGCAAGGATGCAGTGTCCTAGGCAACAAGGCTAGCAAGCATAAAGATGAACTAAAAAACTAAATGCAATGATTCAGAGATTGAAGGAACATCGATTAACAACAATGTAAATGCACTTTTAATTGACATCTTTAATTCAAAGGAAAACAGTCAAGTAATAATGCAACCTCTTGTTTCTTCTTGTCATCACCTTCTTTAACTCTTGTATCTTTCTTTTTCCATCCTGGATGATGATGTTCTTCCTTCTAAAGGCTTGACTGCTTTTCCTGTAAAAATAGTGAAAGTTGCTCGCTTCCCAAGCACTTGAGTGGTTAGCATTCATGTGTGTTTGTGAGCTTCTGAACTTAGTTTGGTGTGTGAACACCAAACTTAGTTCTTTGCTTACTTCCTTGTGCAATGATTTGCATGCAGAGTGTTATCATGTGCCTTTAATCTTCTTAAAAATAGATATTAACTAGAATTGAGGGTCAAAATACCTCTGTGATTGCTTAAAATTAGTGATGTCTTATGATAATTGAAGGATTGTAGTGTGTTCATTTAAACTTCATGGTGGAACACCAAACATAATATCACACTTTCATCCTTGAATTATTGACTTATGGAATCATCACTCTTGGTGTGAAACACCAAACTTAAGTTCTTGCAATACACAGAAGGTTATTTGATCCTTTATTAAGCAAAGAAAAAAATTACAAAGAAGGTTTACCTCTGGTTGGGTTGCCTCCTAACAAGCGCTCGTTTAACGTCATTAGCTTGACGGTTATTTCATTAGTTGAGCTTGTACTTCATCTTGGGACCTTATCCCATGTTGCCCAGATAGTGTTTGAGCCTTTGTCCATTCACAGTAAAGGTTTGCTGATAGCTTTCTTCCATGATTTCTATGTGTCCATAAGGTGAGAGCTTGGTGACAACAAAGGGTCCTGACCACCTTGACTTTAGCTTCCCAGGAAAAAGCCTTAGCTTGGAGTTGTAGAGGAGCACTCTCTGTCCTTTTTCAAAGCTCCTTTGTGCCAACTTAAGGTCATGTTTTTTCTTTGCACTTTCCTTATAAATCTTGGCATTTTAATAGGCTTGGGATCTGAATTCTTCCAATTCTTGTAGTTGCAGGATCCTTCTTTTTCCAATAGCATTATTGTCAAGGTTCAGTAGCTTGAGGGCCCAGAATGCTCTGTGTTCAAGCTCAACTGTTAGATGACAAGCCTTCCCATACACTAGTTGATATGGAGACATTCCAATTGGTGTCTTGAAGGCTGTCCTATATGCCCAAAGAGCATCATCCAACTTCTTTGACCAGTCTTTTCTTGAAACTCCCACAGTTTTTTGAGAATTCTTTTGAGCTCTCTGTTGGATATCTCTGTTTGCCCACTTGTTTGGGGGTGATAAGGTGTGGCAACTTTATGCTTAACTCCATATCTCAAGAGGAGAGTCTCTAATGGTCTGTTACAAAAATGGCTTCCTCCATCACTGATAAGAGCTTTGGGAACTCCAAACCTGCTGAAGATATTCTTCCTGAGAAAGTTCATTACTACTTTGTTATGATTTGTTGGAGTTGCAATGGCTTCCACCCACTTGGATACATAGTCTACTGCCACCAAAATGTATTTGTTTGAGTATGAGGTTGGGAATGGTCTCATGAAATCAATCCCCCAGACATCAAACAACTCAAGCTCTAGGATGAAGTGTTGTGGAATCTCATTTCTTCTTGGCAAGTTTCCAGCTCTCTGGCATTCTTTACAATTCTTCACTAGTTCTTTTGCATCTTTGAAGAGAGTGGGACAAAAGAACCCACACTGCAGTACTTTGGCTGCAGTTCTTTCTCCTCCAAAGTGCCTTCCCTAACCAGAACCATGACAACTCCATAAAACTTCTCGTCCTTTTTCCTCTGAGATGCATCTTCTAAGTATTCCATCTAAACATTTTTTGAAGAGGTATTGTTCATCCCAAATAAAATACTTGGCATCATTGATGAGCTTTCTTTTCTGATGTTTGTTGATCTCCAAAGGCACTTCCTCAGTGGCTATAAAATTGGCAATGTCTGCGAACCAGGGTGCCTTGTGTATCAACATTAGCTGCTCATCTGGAAAATATTCATTCATACTTAGGTTGTGTGTGCTGCCCTCTTCACAAGGAATTCTTGACAAGTGATCTGCTACTTTGTTCTCTACACCTTTCTTATCTTTAATTTCAATGTTGAACTCCTGCAGCAACAAGATCCACCTTATCAATCTTGGTTTTGATTCTTGCTTGGCAAGTAGGTATTTTAGTGTTGCATGATCAGTAAAAATAATCACTTTAGAGCCAATGAGATATGATATAAATTTATCAAATGCAAACACTATTGCCAAAAATTCCTTTTTAGTGGTGGCATAATTCCTTTGGGTTTCATTAAGGACCTTACTGGCATAGTATATAACATGCACTAGATTGTCTTTTCTCTGTCCTAACACTACCCCAATAGCAAAATCTGATGCATCACACATCAGCTCGAACAGTAGATCCCAATTGGGTGGGGCAATGATAAGTGCCGAGGAAAATTTTCTTTTCAGATCTTCAAAAGCCAGCATGCATTCTTGATCAAACACAAAAGGTGCATCAGAGACAAGTAAGTTACTCAAAGGTTTGGCAATTTTTGAAAAATCTCTAATAAACCTTTTGTAGAATCCAGCATGTCCTAAAAAGCTCCTAATTGCTTTGCCATTGCTGGGTGGAGGTAATTTCTCAATTATTTCCACCTTAGCTCTGTCTACCTTTATGCCTTTATTAGAGATTTTGTGGCAAAGGACTAATCCCTTCTGTTACCATAAAATGGCATTTCTCCTAGTTTAAAACTAGGTTAGTCTCTTGGCATCTCTTTAGCACCAAGGCAAGGTGATATAAATAATTAGGAAAGGAATCCCATAATACTAAAAAATCATCCATAAAGACTTCAATGAATTTTTCAATCATGTCTGAAAAGATAGAAAACATGCATCTTTGGAAAGTGGCAGGTGCATTGCACAATCCAAAGGGCATGCGTCTATAAGCAAAGACCCCATATGGACAAGTAAAAGATGTTTTCTCCTGGTCTCTTAGGTCAACTACTATCTGGTTGTAGCCTGAGTAGCCATCCAAGAAGCAATAGTATACATGCCCTGCAAGCCTTTCTAGCATTTGGTCCATTAAGGGGACTGGGAAGTGGTCTTTCCTTGTGGCCTCATTGAGTTTTCTGAAATCAATACACATTCTCCATCTCGTGACAGTTCTTGTAGGGATGAGTTCATTCCTTCATTGGGCACCACAGTGATGCCTCTTTTCTTAGGAACCACTTGGACAGGGCTCACCCATGGGCTATCCGAAATTGGGTAGATCACCCCTGCCTGTCATAGCTTCATGACCTCTTTTTGTACCACTTCTTTCATGACTGGATTCAAACTTCTTTGAGGTTGAATGGAGGGCTTGGCATCATCTTCCAATAG
The DNA here is from genome assembly GCF_003086295.3 of Arachis hypogaea. Lineage (NCBI taxonomy): Eukaryota > Viridiplantae > Streptophyta > Magnoliopsida > Fabales > Fabaceae > Arachis > Arachis hypogaea. The sequence goes on along the minus strand of NC_092055.1, from coordinate 61,808,347 downwards.
GATTTTATGCATGCACATGGAGGGACTTATCCCTTTTAAGTCAGCAAGTGTCTATCCAATAACATCTTGGTGCTTTTGCAACACCGTGATTAACTCTTTCTCTTGTTCTTGACTTAGAGCAGAGTTGATGATCACTGGATAGCTCTCACCCCTTCCCAAGTATGCATACTTGAGAGTGGGGGGCAATGCTTTTAGTTCAAGCTTGGGTGCTTCATTTTTTTCCTCTAACATGCTTGAAATGAGTGCCTCAGTTGATTGAATTGCTGCAGCCTCACTGTTTGATGGGAGGTCTTCTTCTGACACCTCTTCAAGTTGTCCTTTTTCAATGATCTCTTGTACTAAGATCTCCACTGTATTTAACCTCATGCATTCTCCTAGTGATTCCTGCGGGTAACTCATGGCTTTGAACACATTAAATACCATTGTCTCATCATGTAGCCTAAGGGTAAGTTCACCTTTTTGGACATCGATGATGGCTCCGACTGTTGCTAGAAACGGCCTACCCAAAATGATTGGAGCTTTAGCTTCTTCCTCCATATCCAACACCACAAAGTCTGCTGGGAAGATGAAGTCTCCCACCTTCACTAACAAGTCTTCTACTACTCGATGGGGGAATTTGAATGATTAGTCAGCTAATTGAAGTACCATTCTTGTTGGTTTGGCTTCCTCAATCTTCATTCTCTTCATCATTACTAAGGACATTGGTGTGGCAAAATCGTGATCGTTCATTTCTTGGTAACGGCGTCAAAAACTTTATACGCACGTTCATAATCTTAATTCTTTGTCACAACTTCGCACAACTAACCAGCAAGTGCACTGGGTCGTCCAAGTAATAAACCTTACGTGAGTAAGGGTCGATCCCACAGAGATTGTCGGCTTGAAGCAAGCTATGGTCACCTTGTAAATCTTAGTCAGGTGGATTCAAATGGTTATAGAGTTTTAATAATTAAAAGATAAATAAAATATAAAATAGGATAGAAATACTTATGTAATTCATTGGTGAGAATTTCAGATAAGCGTATGGAGATACTTTTGTTCCTTCTGAACCTCTGCTTTCCTACTCTCTTCATCCAATCATTCCTACTCCTTTCCATCGCAAGCTTTATGTAGGGCATCACCGTTGTCAATGGCTACTTCCCGTCCTCTCAGTGAAAATGGTCCAAGATGCGCTGTCACCGCACGGCTAATCATCTGTCGGTTCTCGATAATACTGGAATAGGATTCAGTAATCCTTTTGCGTCTGTCACTACGCTCAGCACTCGCGAGTTTGAAGCTCGTCACAGCCATCCCTTCCCAGATCCTACTCGGAATACCACAGACAAGGTTTATACTTTCCGAATCTCAAGAATGGCCGCCAATAATTCTAGCCTATACCACGAAGACTCTGATCGTAGATCAGGAGGCTAAGAGATACACATTCAAGCTTGTTTACATGTAGAACGGAAGTGTTTGTCAGGCACGCATTCATAAGTGAGAATGATGATGAGCGTCACATAATCATCACATTCATCATGTTCTTGTGTGCGAATGAATATCTTAGAGAAGAAATAGGCGTGAATTGAATAGAAAAAACAATAGTACTTTGCATTAATTCATGAGGAATAGCAGAGCTCCACACCTTAATCTATGGTGTGTAGAAACTCTACCGTTGAAAATACATAAGTGATAATGGTCCAGGCATGGCCGAATGGCCAGCCCCCATAAAGGTCTAAGATAGCATAAGACAAATCCAATATCGGATCCCTAACATGATAGTAAAAAGTTCTATTTATACTAAACTAGTTGCTAGGGTTACAGAAACGAGTAAATGATGCAGAAATCCACTTCCGGGCCCACTTGGTGTGTGCTTGGGCTGAGCATTGAAGCTTTCACGTGTAGAGGTCTTTCTTGGAGTTAAACACCAATTTGTAACCTGTTTCTGGCATTTAACTCTGCTTTGCAACCTATTTCTGGCGTTTAACTCCAGAATAGGGCAGAAAGCTGGCGTTGAACGCCAGTTTGTGTCGTCTAAACTCGGGCAAAGTATGGACTATTATATATTGCTGGAAAGCCCTCGATGTCTACTTTCCAATGCAATTGAGAGCGCACATTTGGACCCCTGTAGCTCCAGAAAATACACTTCGAGTGCAGGGAGGTCAGAATCCAACAGCATCTGCAATCCTTCTTCAACCTCTGAATCTGATTTTTGCTCAAGTCCCTCAATTTCAGCTAGAAAATACCTGAAATCACAGAAAAACACACAAACTCATAGTAAATTCTAGAAATGTAATTTTTATTTAAAAACTAATAAAAATATACTAAAAACTAACTAAATCGTACTAAAAACTATGTAAAAACAATGCCAAAAAGCGTATAAATTATGTGCTCATCACAACAACAAACTTAAATTGTTGCTTGTCCCCAAGCAACTGAAAATCAAATTAGATAAAAAGAACAGAATATACTATAAATTCCAAAATATCAATGAAACTTAGCTCCAATCAGATGAGCGGGACTAGTAGCTTTTTGCCTCTTGAATAGTTTTGGCATCTCACTTTATCCATTGAAGTTCGGAATGATTGGCATCTATAGGAACTCAGAATTCAAATAGTGTTATTGATTCTCCTAGTTCAGTATGTTGATTCTTGAACACAGCTACTTTATGAGTCTTGGCCGTGGCCCTAAGCACTTTGTTTTCCAGTATTACCACCGGATACATAAATGCCACAGACATATAATTGGGTGAACCTTTTCAGATTGTGACTCAGCTTTGCTAAAGTCCCCAATTAGAGGTGTCCAGGGTTCTTAAGCACACTCTTCTTTTTGCTTTGGACCTCGACTTTAACCGCTCAGTCTCAAGTTTTCACTTGACACCTTCACGCCACAAGCACATGGTTAGGGACAGCTTGGTTTAGCCGCTTAGGCCAGAATTTTATTCCTTTAGGCCCTCCTATCCATTAATGCTCAAAGCCTTGGATCCTTTTTACCATTGCCTTTTGGTTTTAAGGGCTATTGGCTTTTTGCTCTTGCCTTTTGGTTTAAAGAGCTTTTGGCTTTTTCTGCTTGCTTTTTCTTTTTCTATCTCTCTTTTTTTTTCTTTTTTTTTGCCATTTTTCTTTTCTTTTTTTTTTCGCAAGCTTTTGTATTCACTGCTTTTTCTTGCTTCAAGAATCATTTTTATGATTTTTTAGATTATCAGATAACATGTCTCCTTTTTCATCATTCTTTCAAGAGCCAACATATTTAACATTCCTAAACAACAAATTCAAAAGACATATGCACTGTTCAAGCATTCATTCAGAGAATAGAAAGTATTGTCACCACATCAAAATAATTAAACTAATTTCAAGGATGAATTCGAAACTCATGTACTTCTTGTTCTTTTGTAATTAAAGCATTTTTCTTTTAAGAAAGGTGATGGATTCATAGGACATTCATAGCTTTAAGACATAGACACTTAAACATTAATGATCATATAGTAAAGACACAAACATAAATAAAACATAAGGCTCAAAAACCGAAAAACAGGAAAATAAGAACAAGGAGATTAAGGAACGGGTCCACCTTAGTGAGGGTGGCGTCTTCCTCTTCTTGAAGAACCAATGGTGCTCTTGAGCTCCTCTATGTCTCTTCCTTGTCTTTGTTGCTCCTCCCTCATAGCTCTTTGATCTTCTCTAATCTCATGGAGAATGATTGAGTGCTCTTGGTGTTCCGCCCTTAGTTGTCCCATGTTGGAACTTAATTCTCCTAGGGAGGTGTTAATTTGCTCCCAATAGTTTTGTGGAGGAAAGTGCATCCCCTGAGGCATCTCAGTGATTTCATGGTGAGGAATTTCCTCATGCTCTTGTTGAGGCCCATGATCTCTTGTTTGCTCCATCCTTTTCTTAGTGATGGGCTTGTCCTCTTCAATGAGGATGTCTCCCTCTATGTCAATTCCAGCCGAATTGCAGAGGTGACAAATGAGGTGAGGAAAGGCTAACCTTGCCAAAGTGGAAGACTTGTCAGCCACCTTATAGAGTTCTTGAGGTATAATCTCATGAACTTCCACTTTCTCCCCAATCATGATACTATGGATCATGATGGCCCGGTCTATAGTAACTTCACACCGGTTGCTAGTAGGAATGATTGAGCATTGAATAAACTCCAACCATCCTCTAGCTACAGGCTTAAGGTCCAGTCGTCTCAATTGAACTAGCCTGCCTCTTGAGTCAACTTTCTATTGAGCTCCTTCCATACATATGTCCATGAGGACTTGGTCCAACCTTTGATCAAAGTTGACCCTTCTAGTATAGGGGCGTGCGTTTTCTTGCATCAATGGCAAGTTGAACGCCAAACCTTACATTTTCCTAACTGAAATCTAAGTAATTCCCCCAAACCATTGTAAGCCAATTCTTTGGATTTGGGTTCACACTTTGATCATGGTTCCTAATGATCCATGCGTTTGTATAGAACTCTTGAACCGTTAAGATCCTGACTTGTTGAATAGGATTAGAGAGAACTTCCCATCCTCTTCTTCTAATCTCTTGTTGGATCTCCAGATACTTGCTCTTTTTGAGCTTGAAAGGAACCTCAGGGATCACTTTCTTCTTGGCCACAACTTCATAGAAGTGGTCTTGAGGTGATGGGGAAGAGTGATTGAGGTGATTGGTGAAGGGTATTTGTGGAAGAGTTATGAAAAGGTGTGAAGAGGAGAGAAGAAAAGGTGGGGATCCTGTGGGGTCCACAGATCCAGTGGGGTCAAGGACTTAACATCCCTGCTCCAATTAGGCATGTAAAATGCCCTTAGTATACATGTCTGGCGTTAAACGCCAGCTTGCTGCTTGTTTCTGGCGTTTAACGCCACTTCCATGCTCTGTTCTGGCGTTAAACGCCAGTCTGGTGCTTGTTTCTGGCGTTTAACGCCAGCTTGATGCTTCTTTCTGGCGTTAAACGCCAGTTTGATGCTTCTTACTGGCGTTTAAACGCCAGTAAGTTCTTGCTCCAGGGTGAGCTATTTTTAAAGCTGTATTTGATTTTTTAGCAGTTTTTGTGACTCCACATGATCATCAACCTAAAAAAAAACATAAAATAACAATAAAAAATAAATAGATATAATTAAATAACATTGGGTTGCCTCCCAATAAGTGCTTCTTTAATGTCAATAGCTTGACAATGAGCTCTCATGGAGCCTCACAGATGTTCAGAGCATTGTTGGGACCTCCCAACACCAAACTTAGAGTTTGATGTGGGGGTTCAACACCAAACTTAGAGTTTGGTTGTGGCCTCCCAACACCAAACTTATAGTTTGACTGTGGGGGCTTTGGTTGACTCTGCAGTGAGAGAAGCTTTTCATGCTTACTCTCCATGGTTACAGAAGGAGATCCTTGAGTTTTAAACACAAGGTTGTCCTCATTCAGTTGAAGGACCAACTCTCCTCTATCCACATCAATCACAGCTTTTGCTGTGGCTAGGAAGGGTCTTCCAAAGATGATGGATTCATCCTCATCCTTCCCAGTGTCTAGGATTATGAAATCAGCAGGAATGTAAAGGCCTTCAACCTCTACTAGCACGTCCTCTACTAGTCTATAAGCCTATTTTCTTGAGTTGTCCGCCATCTCTAATGAGATTCTGGCAGCTTGCACCTCAAAGATCCCAAGTTTCTCCATTACAGAGAGTGGCATTAAGTTTATTCCTGACCCCAGGTCACACAGAGCCTTCTAAAGGTCATTGTGCCTATGTTACAGGGAATTAGGAATTTACCAGGATCCTGTTTCTTTTGAGGTAGAGTTTGCTGAACCAAGGCATTTAGTTCCTTGATGAGCAATAGAGGTTCATCCTCCCAAGTTTCATTACCAAATAATTTGGCATTCAGTTTTATGATTGCTCTTAAATATTGAGCAACTTGCTCTTCAGCAATGTTTTCATCTTCTTCAGAAGATGAATATTCATCAGAGCTCATGAATGGTAAAAGGAGGTTCAATGGAATCTCTATGGTCTCTAGATGAGCCTCAGATTCCTTTGGTTCCTCAAAAGGAAACTCCTTATTGGTCACTGAACGTCCCAGGAGGCCTTCCTCACTAGGATTCACGTCCTCTTCCTCCTCTTTGGGTTCGGCCACCCCAAGTAAGGTAATGGCCTTGCACTCTCTTTTTGGATTCTCTTCTGTATTGCTTGGGAGAGTACTAGGAGGGGTTTCATTGACTCTTTTACTCAGCTGGCTCACTTGTGCCTCCAAATTTCTAATGGAGGACCTTGTTTCATTCATGAAACTTAAAGTGGCCTTAGATAGATCAGAGACTATATTTGCTAAGCTAGATGGAGTCTGCTCAGAATTCTCTGTCTGTTGCTGAGTGGATAATGGAAAAGGCTTTCTATTGCTAAACTTGTTTCTTCCACCATTATTAAAGCCTTGTTGAGGCTTTTGTTGATCCTTCCATGAGAAATTTGGATGATTTCTCCATGAGGGATTATAGGTATTTCCAAAGAGTTCCCCCATGTAATTCACCTCTGCTATTGCAGGGTTCTCAGGATCATAAGCTTCTTCTTCAGAAGATGCCTCTTGAGTACTGTTGGATGGAGCTTGTAATCCATTCAGACTCTGAGAAATCATATTGACTTGCTGAGTCAATATTTTATTCTGAGCCAATATGGCACTCAGAGTATCAATTTCAAGAACTCCCTTCCTCTGAGGCGTCCCATTACTAACAGGATTCCTTTCAGAAGTGTATATGAACTGGTTGTTTGCAACCATGTCAATGAGTTCCTGAGCTTTTGCAGGCGTTTTCTTTAGGTGAATGGATCCACCTGTAGAATGGTCCAATGACATCTTTGATAATTCAGACAGACCATCATAGAATATATCCAGGATGGTCCATTCTGAAAGCATGTCAGAGGGACATTTTTGGTCAGTTGCTTATATCTCTCCCAAGCTTTATAGAGGGATTCACCTTCTTTCTGTTTGAAGGTTTGAACATCCATTCTAAGCTTGCTAAGCTTTTGAGGAGGAAAGAACTTGGCTAAGAAAGCCGTGACCAGCTTATCCCAAGAGTTCAGGCTATCTTTAGGTTGAGAGTCCAACCATATTCTAGCTCTGTCTCTTACAGCAAACGGGAAAAGCATAAGCCTGTAGACCTCGAAGTCAACCCCATTGGTCTTAACAATATCACAGATCTGCAAGAATTCAGTTAAGAACTGAAATGGATCTTCTGAGGGAAGTCCATGAAACTTGCAGTTCTGTTGCATCAGAGAAACTAATTGAGGCTTTAGCTCAAAATTGTTTGCTCCAATGGCAGGGATTGAGATGCTTCTTCCATGTAAATTGGAATTTGGTGCAGTAAAGTCACCAAGCATCTTCCTTGCATTGTTATTATTTTCGGCCATGTCTCCTTCTTTTTCAAAAATTTCTGTCAGATTTTCTCCAGAGGTTGTGCTTTAGCTTCCCTTAGCTTCCTCTTCAGAGTCCTTTCAGGTTCAGGATCAGCTTCAACAAGAATGTTCTTATCCTTGTTCCTGCTCATATGAAAAAGAAAAGAACACAAAAGAAAATATGGAATCCTCTATGTCACAGTATAGAGATTCCTTTATGTGAATAGAAGAAGAAAAGAAATTCGAACACAGAAAGAGGGAGAGGGTTCGAATTTTTAAGAAAGAGAAGGGTTAGTAGATAAATAAATAATTAGAAGGAGGTGAAAGAGAAGAATTTTCGAAAATAATTGAAAAGAAGAGAAAAATATTTTTGTTTTTATTTTGAATTTTGGTTAGAATTCGAAAATTAAGAAAGAAAAATAAAATTAAATCAAATTAAAATTTAAAACAATTAGTTAATTAAAGAGAAATTTTGAAAAAGAGGAAGGTGATTTTCGAAAATTAGAGAGAGAAAATTAGTTAGGTAGTTTTGAAAAAAGATAAAAATCAAACAAAAGAAAGGGTTAGTTTGAAAAAGATTTGAAAATCAATTTTAAAAAGATAAGAGGTTAGAAAAGATTTTGAAATTGATTTTGAAAAAGATGTGATTGACATTTATTTTGAAAAAAGATTTGAAAAAGAAATTTAAAAAGATTTGATTTTGAAAATTAAAGCCGATTACTTGACTAACAAGAAACAAAAAGATATGATTTTAAAATTTTAATGATTGAACCTTTCTTACTAGGCAAGTAACAAACTTAAAATTTTTGAATCAATCACATTAATTGTTAGTAAAGATTTTGAAATTATGAAACAAAATAAGAAAAAGTTTTTTGAAAATCAATTTGAAATTTTCGAAAATTATGAAAGAAAAATGAAAAAATTTGATTTTTGAAAAAGATTTGAAAAAGATAAGGTTTTTAAATTGAAAATTTGACTTGACTCATAAGAAACAACTAAATTTTTAAAGATTTTGACTAAATCAAATCAAATTTTCAAAAATTATGAGTGAAATAAGGAAAAGATATTTTTTTTATTTTTGAATTTTAATGATGAGAGAGAAAAACATCAAAAAAAAAAAAACTCAATGCATGAAAATTTTGGATCAAAATAAATGATGCATGCAAGAACACTATGAATGTCAAGATGAACACCAAGAACACTTTGAAGATCAAGATGAACATCAAGACTTATTTTTGAAAATTTTTAAGAAAATAAAAACATGCAAGACACCAAACATAGAAATTTTCAAACTTTAGACACTAACAAATTGAAGATGCATATGAAAAACAAGAAAAGACACCAAACAAGAAAGATTTAAATATCAAACAAAGGAATTCATCAAGAACAACTTGAAGATCATGAAGAACATATGATGAATTTTCGAAAATTAAAGAAAATTATAAAAGCATGCAATTGACACCAAACTTAAGAGTTGACACTATACTCAAATAAGAAACACAAAATTATTTTTGGTTTTATGATTTTATTAAAATTTTTTTTATTTTTCGAAAATTATTTGGAAAAAGAAAATTAAGGATTTCAAAATTTTTTAATGAGAATTCCAGGAATCATTCAATGTTAGTCTAAAGCTCCGGTCCAGGAATTAGACATGGCTCACTAGCTAGCCAAGCTTTCAGTGAAAGCTCCGGTCCAAAACACTAGACATGGCCACTGCCTAGCCAAGCTTTAGCAGATACAAATCAGGCATACAACAACTGAATTGATGAGAGTCCACGGACTCTTGTGATGATAAGTTGAAATCTCGGTCCAAAAGATTAGAGATGGCTTCACAGCCAGCCAGATTTCAACAGATCATCATGAAACTCTAGAATTCATTCTTAAAAATTCTGAAGCCATAAAATAATTTATTTAATTATTTATTTATTTTTGAAAATTTTTCGAAAATAAAAAGATTTAAAAATAAAAACTTAAAATTAAAATAAAATTACCTAATCTGAGCAACAAGATGAACCGTCAGTTGTCCAAACTTGAACAATCCTCGGCAACGGTGCCAAAAACTTGGTGTGGCAAAATCGTGATCATTCATTCCTTGGTAACGGCGTCGAAAACTTTATACGCACGTTCATAATCTTAATTCTTTGTCACAACTTCTCACAACTAACCAACAAGTGCACTGGGTCGTCCAAGTAATAAACCTTACGTGAGTAAGGGTCGATCCCACGGAGATTGTCGGCTTGAAGCAAGCTATGGTCACCTTGTAAGTCTCAGTCAGGCGGATTCAAATGGTTATAGAGTTTTAATAATTAAAAGATAAATAAAATATAAAATAGGATAGAAATACTTATGTAATTCATTGGTGAGAATTTCAGATAAGCGTATGGAGATGCTTTTATTCCTTCTGAACCTCTGCTTTCCTACTGTCTTCATCCAATCATTCCTACTCCTTTCCATGGCAAGCTTTATGTAAGGCATCACTGTTGTCAATGGCTACTTTCCGTCCTCTCAGTGAAAATGGTCCAAGATGCGCTGTCACCGCACGGCTAATCATCTGTCGGTTCTCGATCCTGCTGGAACAGGATTCAGTAATCCTTTTGCGTCTGTCACTATGCCCAGCATTCGCGAGTTTGAAGCTCGTCACAGCCATCCCTTCCCATATCCTACTCAGAATACCACAGACAAGGTTTATACTTTTCGGATCTCAAGAATGGCCGCCAATAATTCTAGCCTATACCACGAAGACTCTGATCGTAGATCAGGAGGCTTAAAGATACACATTCAAGCTTGTTTACATGTAGAACAGAAGTGTTTGTCAGGCACGCGTTCATAAGTGAGAATGATGATGAGCATCAGATAATCATCACATTCATCATGTTCTTGTGTGCGAATGAATATCTTAGAGAAGAAATAGGTGTGAATTGAATAGAAAAACAATAGTACTTTGCATTAATTCATGAGGAACAGCAGAGATCCACACCTTAATCTATGGTGTGTAGAAACTCTACCGTTGAAAATACAAAAGTGATAATGGTCCAGGCATGGCAGAATGGCCAGCCCCCATAAAGGTCTAAGATAGCATAAGACTAATCAAAGCTCGGATCCCTAACATGATAGTAAAAAGTTCTATTTATACTAAACTAGTTGCTAGGGTTACAGAAATGGGTAAATGATGCAGAAATCTACTTTCGGGACCACTTGGTGTGTGCTTGGGCTGAGCATTGAAGCTTTCATGTGTAGAGGTCTTTCTTGGAGTTAAACGCCAGTTTGTAACCTGTTTCTGGCGTTTAACTCTGCTTTGCAACCTGTTTCTGGCATTTAACTCTAGAATAGGGCAGAAGACTGGCGTTAAACGCCTGTTTGTGTCATCTAAACTCGGGCAAAGTATAAAATCTTATATATTTCTGGAAAGCCCTGGATGTCTACTTTTGAACGCAGTTGAGAGCGCACCATTTGGACTCTTGTAGCTCCAGAAAATCCACTTCGAGTGCAGGGAGGTCAGAATCCAACAGCATCTGCAGTCCTTCTTCAACCTCTGAATCTAATTTTTGCTCAAGTCCCTCAATTTCAGCCAGAAAATACCTGAAATCATAGAAAAACACACAAACTCATAGTAAATTCTAGAAATGTGATTTTTATTTAAAAACTAATAAAAATATACTAAAAACTAACTAAATCATACTAAAAACTATGTAAAAACAATGCCAAAAAGCGTATAAATTATCCGCTCATGAGACATCAAATTTATTCTGGCTCCCAAATCACATATGGCTTTTTTCACTGTGATTTCTCCTATGAGGTAGCTTGGGTTGAATGATGGTACTACATTCCTCGGTTAATACCACGGTTTCATCATTTCTCCAGCTTCTCTTCTTGGTCATTAACTCCTTCAAAAACTTAGCATAGAGTGGCGTTTGCTCTAGTGCTTCAGCAAAGGGGATATTGATCTGCAGTCTCTTGAAAACCTCCAAGAATCTGGAGAATTGATTGTCCTTTTCATTCTTCTTTAATCGTTGAGGATAAGGAGCTTTTGGAACATATGGCCTCAAGACTTCTTTCTCTTGAGGTGGGTTGGGGGAGGTGTTTGTGCTTCCTCTTTATCTTTTGAGCTTTCATCCACTTTTTTCTCTTGCGTTTCCCTTGAGGTTTCCTTCAGTTCCTTCCCACTATTGAGTGTGATGGCCTTGCATTCCTCCATTGGGTTTGCCCTGGTGGCATTACATGGATTGTGGTTAGGGACTTGCTTGGATAGATATCCAATCTGTATTTCAAGTTTTTTGATGGTAGCATCCTGGTTTTGCATATTGGATCTCACCTCCTTCTTGAAAACTTGCATGTCTTTAGACTCTTTGCAAAGTTCTCCAAGCAAGGTCTCAATCTGGGTTAATCTATCCTCAGATGGTGGTGGTAGGATGTTATTGGGAGGCTGAGAATGGCTATTTTGGGCTTGATATAGAGGCTGGAAAGAGTAGTTGTGTGGGGTTTGGTATGGTCTTTGGTTACTTTGTTGGTAGGTGGAACTATGGTAATGGTTGGAGTTTTGGGGCCTATGATCTTGAATTTGGTTTTGCTGGTTTCCCCATCCAAAGTTTGTGTGGTTCTTCTAACAAGGATTGTAGGTTTTGGAGTGTGGATCATAGGCTTGTCTTGATGGGTTTCCAACATAATTGGCTTGCTCCCAATCACCTTCTTCCTCTGCATTCACTTCTTATTGAGCTTGTGGTTGAGTATGGACTGCTGTAACTTGGTTCCTTTCCATCTGCTTGGTGAGGTCAGCCAATTGCTTGGTGATCAACTTGTTTTGAGCTAGCAATGCATCCATATGACTCAGCTCCATTACCCCTCTGTTTGAGTTTCTATCAGAGGCATAGAAGTACTCATTGTTGGCTACACTTTCTATCATGTTAATGGCCTCATCAATTGTCTTCTTCTTGTTGAGAGAGCCTCCTGAAGAGTGATCTAAAGCCTTCTTTGATTCTTGTGACAATCCTTCATAGAAAACGTGCAACTGTACCCATTTATTGAACATGTCCGGGGTGTATTTTCTTGTCAACTCCTTGTATCTCCCCCATGCTTCATAGAGAGTTTCACCATCTTGTTGTCTGAATGTTTGTACCTTAGCCCTCAACCTGGTAACTCTTTGGGGAAGGTAGAATCTTGCCAGGAATTTATTCACCACCTCTTCCCACGTTGTCAGGCTTCCTTTAGGAAAGGATTCTAGCCACTTTGCTGCTCTATCCCTGAGAGAAAAGGGAAACAAAAGCAGTTTGTAAGTGTCAGGATGGACACTATTGGACTTCACTATATCACATATTCTCACAAATGTGGTTAGATGTTGGTTGGGATCTTCCTGGGCACTTCCTCCCAACATGATTGGCTGTATCCTCTCTAACATGATTATGCACCTCTTCCTCATGATGGTTCTCCATATCGTCCTCCATATTTATATCCAGCTCCTCCTCTTCTTCCTCTACACCAATAACCCTCACTACAACAAATATGGCCTTTAGCAACGCCAAATTTTACAACGTCTTAAAACCGTTCTCTTAGATAGGTTTAGACAACAGCTTTTTAAAGTGTTACTATTGAATTTAATTTTTCATCAATTTATAACAACAAATTAAAACCGTTCTCTTTGACTATTTTAAAGAACGGTTTTATAACCGTTACCATGATTTGTTTTTAAGCAATGGTTTTTTTATTGTTGTTTAAATAATTGTACAAAAAAATGCATAAAAACTGTTGTCGAAATGCTACACTTTAAAACCGTTCTATTAGATGGTCTTAGACAATAATTTTTATAGTGTTGCTGTTGAAGTTCAATTTTTCATTACGTTATAGCAACAAAATAAAACCGTTCTCTTTGACTATTTTAAAGAACAATTTTATAACCATTACAACAATAGTTTATCAAACAATAATTTTCTAATATTATTTAAATAATTATACAAATTAAAAGACACATATAAAAATAATTATAAATAATCATACAAATTGAAATAATTTTTTTTCTATAAATACTAAATTTATAAAATACTAAAAAACTATTGTTATAAATATATAACAAATATTATTTTTAGAAAAATTAAAATTAAAATAAATTTATAATAAATATTATATATTTTTAAAAATCTAAATATGAATAAATTGTGATTTTATCTTATTAAATTTAAACTTTATAATTTTAAAAATTATTCTATTAGAAAATAATTAAAGAGATTCGGAGATAAATTCATTTTGAATAAATTAATATTCTTAAGTAATTTTATTATAATGGAATATTTTATATAATTTTAGTAATTTAAAAATAAGAAAGAATTGTACAATTTAATTTAAGTGAATTTTATTATGAAAAAGTGATGACTTATTATTAATTTGAACTCCTTATTTATAAACTAATCTATTAAGAGTAATTAAATTAGTTTATTAATAATTTGGAGTTAATTTAATTAATATTCTTGTGTAATTTTTATAATTGGTTATTTCATATAATTTGAAATTAAAATTCTGGTAACGAAAACTGATAAAAATTTATATCATTTAATTTGAATAATTAATATTTTTAGGTTAAAAATTGTATTTTATAAAATATGATTAATACATTTATTTATAATTTAAATTATAAATAATTATTTTAGCTCATTAATAAATTAATAAATAAAATTTTATACATTTTAAAAATAATTTTTATAATATTAAATTTAAATTCTATATTATTATATCAAAATATTTTATTACTAATATATATTTTACCCTAATTCTAGAATTATCAAATAAAACCCCAATTTAATAAAATTGCTAACTTTGTTATCTTAAATCCCTAGACAGTAGACACACATACAGAAAAGGAAATAGAAGAAAAAGGGGAAAAGAAAGAAAGGGAAAAGAGAGAAGAAGGGGAATCGGGGAAGAAGGGAAGAAAAGGGAGAAGAGCGCGCCGTCACTGCACCTTGCCCACCTACCGCCGCCGTTCCGTGGAGCCGCCGCCATCGTCGCGCGAACCGGAGGGTGTGGAGACGGAGAAGAGTGCGCGCGAGAGAGGAGAAGTAGCCACCGTCGTCGAGGACTCCATCACCGCCGCTGAAGATCCTGACCGTCAAGCTCGTCGTCGCCGTTACACCTCCCATCACTGCCGCCACTGAAGAGCTCGAAGAGAGAGAAACATGAGGGAGGAGGAGGTTGCCTCTGTTGCTGCCAAGCCTTCGCTGGCGGGGTTGGGTTCGCCGTCGCTGTTGAGCTGTGCGCCGCCGTTGGTGTCTTGATCGCCACTCTATTTCTGCTGCAACTCGCCACTGTCCTGGTGAGCTTTACCCTATTTCTGATTTCTCTTTGCTCGCTTAAGTTATCCCATTGTTGCTGTGAGGGTTATTGTTAAAGTGTTTATGTTAACTGAAGCTGTTGCTACGAGTTACTTTGCTGTCGCCTAATATTGATTTTAATGTTGATTTGGTATAATGCTATTTTGATATTGATTTGGTAACTGGTAATTTGGAAATGCTGTTGTGATTTTATTTTGATTTTAATATTGATTTAGTATGTAACTGGTTCTCTGGCAATGCTGTTTTGATTTTGTTTTGATTTTAGTATTAATTTATTATAATACTGTTATGATTTTGATTTGGTAACTAGATCTCCGAAAGAACTTATAAGTGGTATCAAATTAACCATGAAAACTTTGTATCCATCAGACATAGATATACGTATAGATCTCTGAATTAAAGCTTACTTGTGTATATAAGGTAAGATTGGGCTTTCTCAACCCAAGTGCTGCATATAGGATTGTCCTAACTTTAATACTTTCTAGCGTTTGTGTAGTTTTGATTAAATTATCAAAGTTTGGTATTTGCTTTACTCTTATTGCTTTCTTGTATTCTTGATTATTTTGTAAAGATTCTTGAAATGGACACCTATAGATACCACAGGCACTCTATGTCTGATCCTGGCAGCACATACCGTACATGTGACGAGATTTCCAATGTGAGACAGGTTTGTCACACTACTGAGCAAAGCATATAATGTGCTGTTATTTTAATATCATGGAGTTCTTTCTCAAATTTTTCTCTTGGTTAATATGATTATAGAAGCGTGATCCAATTGAGAGAGTGAGGAAGCTATTATTGGCTCATGGCATTGCTTCTGAGAAGGAGCTGAAGGTAATCAAAAGAAACTAGACTTCTTACTTTGTTCTTCCGATGTGAAGTACGATAATTTTAAGGCTTGGTTATGTATAATACTATGACTTCCATATTGATGACATCTTTGCCAAATTTACCATGCCTTTTTTATTTTTTATTTCTTTGAAGATAGTTCATGGATTAAACTTTTCTTTATTATGATGTAAGGTATCAAACTTGACTTAAAGAATTATGGGCTACGTTATATTTTTTGTGGCTTCCAATTCGTGTTTACCATACTTTGGAGTTTGTAAATGGATTCGAGTCCTCTCATATGGTATAAGATCTTAATTATAGTAAGTACTGTTAAATTGAGTTATATTCTGCCTATAACTATTTCTGCTATGTGTAGAAGGTGCCTATTTTGTGAATTACTAGTAGTATTCATTGTTTTCTTTCAAGTTTCCAATTCAATTGGAGTTTAAGAAGATTTGTAGTTGGAACATGCAAGTATATATTTTGATGTTTTAGGGGTCAGATAAAACATTTTATTTTAAGTACTATGCTGAACATATTCAATTGATCTTCTTCTTTTAGGACATTGAGAAACAAGTCAGAAAAGATGTCGATGATGCCATCGCTAAAGCAAAGGTAAAGAACGAAAAATATATGTTTCAATCAGCCATACCTTGTGATCGCTGTACATTATTAACAATCTTACTTTTCATGTTCATTTTCTGTAATCTGTAATACCCAATGCCAGACCCATCTGAACTATTTACCAGTGTATATGTTAAGGGTTTAGGGGTTGAGGTATTAATTTATTCCAAATTCATTACTAGTTTCATCGAGTATAAGAAAATGACAAATTGAGATTTCGCCTTTTACTTTTAAAGTTGTTAGATACAAATTGTTAGTTTCATGATTGGTTGAGATGTTATCTTTTGAACATTAGCAGTTGACTTCTAGAAATCCTTTAGAAGTAATAAGCTATTGATTGGAAAAATCACTTATCGTTAGTCTAAAACATATTTGATTTATTATTTTTTGTTTTGTTTACAGGAAAACCATGCTGGAGGGGAAATCAAACTTAAGGTCAAATTTTTAAGAGAAAATTTTAGAGAGGATGAACTTGTGGACATGATGATAAATATATTTGCTACTTAGCTATTTCAACTCTTTTTTGTTATTGTATTTTTTGTAAAATTAGATGATATAATTCGAGGTTGTCATGACTTAGGCTATAGTATTATGGTACTTTGAAAAATGATGATGATATAAATACAAATAGTTATGACCTAGATTAGTATTATGTTATTTTGCAATAATGATCTAATGTGATTGTAGATTTTACAACAATTTTTATAAATCAAATTAGATGGGAAATGTTCAATTAGTTTTTTTTTATTGTAATTTGATTCAAATAGTTTAGGTTATTTATTGATAATGAATTAAAACAAAAGTTGGAACTAATTTCATTCATGAGAAAATAATTGTAAATAAAGAATTATATATTACAAAAAACCGTTGTCAAAAATCACAAAAGGCAATGGTGTTAAAATTGTTGTCTTAGACGACTATAAAATGGCAATGGTATTAAAACCATGGCCAAAAAATGACACCAACGGTAACACTTTAAAACCGTTGGCTTTGTGAATTATAAAACTACAACAGTTTAAAACCGTTGCCTATTCAGTTACGGTATTAAACCGTTGGATCATTAATAAGAATGGTTCTAAACCGTTGCTTTTCGAGTAACGGTTCAAAACCATTGTTTAAAATTTCCGGTCAAAACCGTTGTCTATGCTAGTAACTGTGGCAACGGTTTTTTTGTTACCGTTGCCTTAGGTAAAAAACCGTTGCCTATGAGCATTGTTAACGGCCGCATATACCACAGGTCAAAAACTGTTGCCAAAGCGTTGCTTAAAGTTTTAGGAACGGTTTTTTTATCTACGGCAACGGTTTTTGACTGTTGCAAAAAACCCTTGTTTGTTGTAGTGCCTCTTTCCTCTTGCTTTCCTCCTTAGTCTAAGGAAGGTCCTCTCAGGTTCAGATTTAAAAGAGGTTGAAGCTTTTCTTCTTCTACCTGTCATACAATCAACAAAACACACTAGAAAGAGAAAAGTGACGGAATCCCTCTTGATAAGAATTGTGGTTAGGATGAGTGATGCAATTGATCAAACAGTTAGTGAGTTAGTATGCTGAAATGTAAATAAGCAATGGAAAAACTAATCAAAGTGTTGAAACTGAAAGTAACTAAGCTGAAATGAGCAAATCAACAAAGAAAAGAAAATGTTCAATCTATTTATCCTCCAATTTATTCATTGTCAATGCAAAATTAATCCCCAGCAACGGTGCCATAAACTTGATGCATGAAAATCTGTATCACTACAAATTTTCTTCCGTAAGTATACCGAATGTCGTCAAGTAAAAACTCACAGTAGAGTGAGGTCGAATCCCACAGGGATTGATTGGTTTATCAACTATAATTAGAGGAGTGTTCTAGTTTAACTGAACTGATTTGAATTAGGAATTGCAAAAAATTAAATGGCGGGAAACGTAAATAGCAAGTAATGTAAATAACTGAAAATAAATTGCAGAATGTAAGGAGTAGAAATTAAATTGCAGAAACTTAAATGGGTATGGGGATGATTGAGCATAAGTGTAAACTGCAAAAATTAAAGAATGGGAAAGTTCAGAGATAGGGAAGTTCATTGGCCTTAAGAGATGTTGCATTCTCTGGATCAAGTTCATTCTCATTTCTTCCTCAATCAATGCATTCATTGATCTCTTGGCAATCTTAGGTGATTGAATCCCAATTTCTTGGCAATCCAATCTCTCTAAGCTTGAACAATTGCCCAATTCCTTGATCTAATTTCTCATGGGAAGAGATGAAGTACGATCATTGATTATACCACATATTTTTCTAGATCAAAGCATTGGTAGGATTATATGTCACCGTATCCATCCAACCCCCAATTCAGTTTAACATGAGAAAGTATTTCTAGCATGATTTCCTCATTCCTCTTCCAAGGTTCAAAGAAAATCCAAGAATGAGAAATTTCTCTTCCGAGACAATTACTCAATTGGATGAAGATCGAAAGCTTTCATGTAAATCAAGAGAAAAGAAAGAAGAAGAAGAATGAAAACTATTATTGATCCATTGAATTAAAATAGAGCTCCCTAACCCAGTGAAAAGGGGTTTAGTTGTTCATAGCTTCGGGAATGGAAATTAAAAATGATAAATCCATTTCAAAATAAACTAAATTACAAAAAAAATATAAATACAGAGTGTTTTGAATCCTGGATCCCCCCCAGGTGCTAATCCTTCTACCTCTATATATACTACTTCTCTGATCTTCAGTTAGCTCTACAAGTCTTTTGATGTGGGCGCTTAAGCATAGTTGAAGTAGTTACAATCTTAGTGGGCTTAGCTCAGCTTGCAGGAAGAGTTTGAGTCAGGTACTTTCATGTTAGTTAGGCTGTCAGTGTAGTTAACGTCAAGTGTAAATCCTGGTTCGAAGATGTTAGTGACACTAACTTGGTCACCAACGTTCCCAAACCCTTTTGAAATCACGTTAACTCCACTGTTACTGGCACTAACGTGGCCACTAACGTAGCCTTTCCTAACCTTGATCACGTTAATGGTGTTAACTACACCATTAATGTCAAATTCATATCTTCCTCCACGTTAATGGCCCACGTTAGTGGTGTTAACATGGGCATACCTTGGCTCGAAGAAGTTAGTGGTGTTAACTACACCACTAACGTGGCCACTAATGTGGGCTTCTTGGTTATTCCCAATGTTAGTGGCGTTAACTATGCCACTAACGTTGTAGAGCCCCCTTCTTTTATGTTAGTTCCCACGTTAATGGCACTAACGTGGGCTTATGATGGCACTCCTAATGTTAGTGGTGTTAACTATACCACTAACGTTGGGGCTTCTTCTTTTTTCTACACTAGTGCCCATGTTAGTGGCACTAACGGGGCCACTAACATGGGCTTGAATGACCTTCGAAGACATTAGTGCTGTTAACTATACCACTAACGTTGCAAGTTTTCCCCTTCTCCGCATTTATGGCCATGTTAGTGGCTCTATTGTGGCCACTAACGTGGCTCTTCACTGTTTCTTGTACCTGAAATCAATCAAATATAGTGCATCAAAGTCTTGTTCTTGATCATGAGATGATGCATCATGCATTATATCATTCAACTCTTGTTTAGAATTCACACAATGTTTGCTTGAATCAAGGTATGGATGCATATTCAACCAATTACTTGCGTATTTCTCAAGAAAATGCATGAAAACTAACCTAAAACATACAAAAAATGGCAAGTAAAACTAGCCAAGATGCCCTGGCATCAATGGTTGTGTTGCCTCCCAACAAGTGCTTCTTTATCGTCATTAGCTTGATGGACAGCTCCATTACGGAGATAGATAGGGGCTCAAAATTTCACCCCATATAGTAAATTTTCTTCTTGTGCTCTTATAAATGAGTTCCACATGCTCTAGATACAGGATCTTACTTACTATATGTGGAACGACTGGACTCTTACTAAAGACAACTCTCATACCAAGTGAGATGTCTTCAGTGGGGATCTTATTTTCCCTCGAGCCTTTAGGTACCTTGTTCTTTGTACCTTCCTTCTTAGTGCTTGATGATGGTTGCCCAACACCAAACTTAGAATTGGTGTCTGGGGGCTTTGTAAAGTGCTCCACTGAGAGTGAAGGCTGAAACATAATGTGTTGTACAATGGTACCAGCTTTGTCAGAGGGGGACCGAGGGTTGGGTATCTTGAACAAGATACAGTCCTCATGTAGTCTTAAGACTAGCTCACCTCTTTCCACATCAATTATGGCCTTAGCAGTAGCTAGGAAAGGCCTTCCATGGATGATGGACTCATCTCTGTCCTCATGTAGTCTTAAGACTAGCTCACCTCTTTTCACATCAATTATGGCCTTAGCAGTAGCTAGGAAAGGCCTTCCATGGATGATGGACTCATCTCTGTCCTCCCCTGTATCTAGAATCACAAAGTGAGTAGGGATGTGAAGGTTTTTACCCTTTACTAGGACATCTTTTACCATACCAAATGCCCTTTTTAGGGTCTTGTCTGCCATTTCCAATATGATTGTGGCACGCTGCACCTCTAGAATTCCTAGCCTCCTCATTACAAATAGAGGCATGAGATTGATGCTTAAGCCAAGGCCCCATAGTGCCTTCTCAAAGGTGATGGTCCCTATAGTATAGGGAATGAGGAAGCTTCCGAGATCTGGTAGCTTCCGAGGAAGCTTCTGCTGAACCAGGACACTGCACTCCTTGGCCAGTACAACAGGTTCATCTTCCTCCTCCAACGCCTCTGTATGAGAGGAGTTGGCTTTTAGCTTCCTGAGGATTGCTAGGTACCGAGCGATTTGCTCTTCCTTAGGCTCTTCATCCTCTTCTGAAGAAGAGTATTCTTCAGGTTCTTCAGGTTCTTATCAGTCTCCTCATGAGCTCTAATTTCCTTGAGCTCCTCAATAGCAGGCTCCTCTTTAAGTTTGGTCACAACCTCTATAGTGAGGGCCTTGCACTCTTCCTTTGGATTTACCTCTGTGTTGCTTGGAAGAGTGTTGGAAGGGATCTCTGGGATCCTCTTACTCAGCTGACCAACATGTATCTCCAAGTTCTGGAAGGAAGACTTAGTATCAGCCATGAAGAAATGTGTGGTCTTAGAAAGGTTGGAGACTATAGTAGCCAAGTCAGAGAGGCTCTGCTTGGGTGTCTCCATCATCTGATGAGATGATTCGAATGGTTTATTATTGAACCGGTTCTAGTTCATTGCATCTGATTATTATTGAAGCCTTGTTGAGGCTTCTGCTAGTCTCTCCACCCAAAGTTGGGGTGGTTCCTCCATCCCTAATTGAAGGTATTTGAATAGGAATTGTTATTGGAGTTTCAGGAGGAGTTTCCCATATAGTTCACTTCCTCCATGGTAGCCAAAGCATTATCACTTGTGTCCACCTCATAGGCCGTCTCTGGGCAGTAGGCCTCTGAGCTCTGCGTCCCACTCAAGTGCTAAGTGATCATGTTGATCTGCTCGGACATGAGCTTGTTTTGAGTTAAGATGGCATCGAAGGTGCTTACCTCTAGGATGCCTCTCTTCTAAGCAGCCCCATTATTCACAGGGTTCCTTTTAGAAGTGTACATGTACTTGTTGTTAGCAACCATGTCAATAAGCTCTTGCGCCTCTTCAGGCGTCTTCTTCAAGTGGAGGGATCCACCTGCAGAGTGCTCTAATGCCATCTTGAACATCTCAGATAAACTATCATAGAAAATGTCTAACATGGTCCAATATGAGATGATGTCAGGAGGGCATCTCCTAATCAGTTGCTTGTATCTTTCCCAAGCTTCATAGAGGGATTCACCCTCATTTTGTCTGAAGATCTGTACTTCCACCCTAAGCTTGCTCAGCTTTTGAGGTGGAAAGAACTTGGTGAAGAATCTATTGACCACCTTCTCCCAACTATCTAGGCTTTCCTTAGGCTGAGAATCCAGCCATAGCCTTGCTCTGTCTCTTATTGCAAAGAGGAAGAGCATGAACTTGTAGACTTCTAAATTCACTTCATTAGTCTTGACAGTGTCACATGTCTGTAGAAAGTCAGATAGGAACTTGTTTGGATCTTCCTGTGGAAGTCCATGAAATTGGCAGAAGGGAAGAGGATTTTCGAAAATAGAAGAAAGAAAGAGGTTAAAAGATTTTTAAAAAGAGGAAAGAAAATTAAGAATTAAAGAGATTCCAATCTTTTAAAATTAAAATAAAACAAACAACTAATTAAAAAGATTTGAAATTAAAATAAAAGAAATTTTCTTTTTGAAAATTGAAAAAGAAAGAGTTAATAAAAGATTTGAAAGATTAATGTTTGAAAAGAAAAAGTCAAACAAGATAAGATAAGATTTAAAAATTTTAAAGAGAAAAGATTTGATTTTAAAAAGTTTTGAAATTAGAAAGAGAAAGTCAAGGAAAGATTTTGAAAATTGAATTTAAAAAAAGTCAAAAGAGAGAGAAGATAAGATAAGATTTTAAAATTTTAAAGATTTTAAAAATTAAAATTCAAAAGAAAGAGAAACTAACAAATTACTCAACTTTTAAAAATTGAATTTAAAAGAAAGATATGATGGAAAAATTTTAAAAATCAAAGAAAGAAAAGATAAGATAAAGATTTAAAAAAAAGATAAGCAAGAAAAACAAGACTACCAACCAAGACACCAAACTTAAAATTTTGAAATTAAGTAAAAGAGATTTCGAAAAATTAAAAAGGAAAAGCACTAAAAGATACAAATTTTAAAATTTTGAAAATCAAAGACACTAAATTTTCGAAAATTAGAAAGGATAAACACTAAAGGACACCAAACATAAAGAATTTAAAGATCAAAGAAATAAATTTTTGAAAAACTTGAAGGAAAAACACCAAAAGACACAAAACTTAAAAATTTTAAAATCAAACAAGAAAAATAGCAAGAACGATTCAAACACCAAGAAAGAAAGTAAGAACAATTTTTCAAACAGACTCAAGAAAAGAACAAAAACCAAAGTGACACTAAACTTAAAAATTGACACAAAACTCAAACAAAACGAGAACACTGATGACTAAAAAACGAAAATATATTTTTTTCCAAAAAAGAAATTAAGAAACACAAGAAGAAAAATAGAAAAAGGTAACTGATCTAAGGAGAAACACAACTGTTAGTTTGTCAATCACAAACAACCCCAGCAACGGCGCCAAAAACTTGGTGCGCGAAATTTACACTCGCACAACTGAACTGGTAAGTGCTCCGGGTCGTCCAAGTAATACCTCAGGTGAGTAAGGATCGAAACCCACGAGGATTGCTAGATTGAGCAAGCTGTGGATATCCTGCAAATCTTAGTCAGGCGACTAGAAAGAAGATTTGATTGTTGTAGGTGCATAAACAAACAATAACAAAAGGGATAAATACATAGGATAAAGACAGTAATTAGCAGTAGTTAAGGCTTCGAAGGTGCTTCTTCTTCTGAATTAACACGTCATACTCTCTACTTCAATGACGAATGATTCCGTCAATGGCAAGGCTGTAAATGATAAAGCCATGGGTCGTGGTCATTAGTCTCCTCCGGTCCAGACCAAACATCCAAACGGACTAGATTAATCTGGGAGAGGGTGAAGCGCACACACGTCAATCTCTTTGTTGATCCTACTCAAAATGCCACAGACAAGGTCGGATCTTTCGGATCAGAGACTGCTGCTCTTATGGTTATAGCCCTTAAAGCCACAAGAACCTCAATTGCCCCTGACTAACGAGGTTATATGTCATATTGATAAACCCCAATTTTGTGGTTTATCTTGTGCTTAATTTAGGGGATTTTATCAACTTATCTCACATTTATTCAATGAAATAGCATGGTTTTGCAATTCTCCCTAAATTTGTTCTTAAGAGTGAAAATATGCTTTTATGCCTTTAAATTGCTAATTTTAATTCACTTTAATTCCATTCGATGCCTTGATATATTTGTTGAGTGATTTCAGATTCATAAGGCAAAGATTGGATGGAAGAAGTGAAGAGAAAAGCATGCAAAGTGGAGAATTCATGAAGAAATGAGCATTTGGAAAATTCAAGCCCACCCGCACGCATCATCCATGTGTACGCATGGGAAGAACATTCATGGCTATGTGCACGTGTCACCCACGCGTACACGTGAGGAGGAAATTTGCCAGCGACGCGCACACGTCGTCCACGTGCATGCGTGACGCTAATCACGTGACCTCGTTAAAGTGAATTTGCTGGGGGTGATTTCTGAGCTTTCCAGGCCCAAATCCAACTCATTTCTGAGGCTATTTCATGCAAAATTCAAGATGGGTCAAAGGGAGAGCAATTAGTTAGGTTAGGAAGCATGCCCTAGGTTAGTGCTAGAGAGAGAAGCTCCCTATTCTCTCTAGAAATTAGGGTCCTTAGTTTATTTTCATCTTAGATTTAGGTTTAATTACTTGTTTTGATTTAGTCTCCTTTACTATTCCTTGTTGATTTGCTTTAATTTCCTTAATTCCTCTTTTTAATTTATCTTTTGTGCCTCTTTTTTGTTTATGAATGCTCATGTTAATTTTCATTTCTTTTTAATGCAATTCATGTTTTATGTTTCTTTGATGATTAATTGAGTTGCTATTGTTAATTTCTTGCATTGGGTAGTTGTAGATTTTATTATTCTTGCAATTTTATGATGATTTCCTTTTATGCCTTCCAAGTGTTTGACAAAATACTTGACTTAGGTTTAGAGTAGCTTTTTGAGCATTCTTGGCTTGGAAAGAGAAATTAGGCAATCTTGAGTCATTAATACCCAACTTATGCTGGTGATCTAGAGTTGTTAGTTAATATTATTTTCATTGACTCTAATCTCTTGCTAATTCAATTAGTGAGTTGATTAGGACTTTTAGATTGAGATTAACTAGTCTTATTTGACTTTCTCTCAAGTAAAGATAACATTATACCTTCTTCCTATGTTGGGGATGACTAAATAGGATTTGTAACAACCCAACTTCCAGTACGTCATGATCGTACCAAAAGTAAGGAGTTACTAACCTATTTCTTTTATTAACTATTTAATACTGAGCCTTTAGTTCGATATTGCATTTCTATTTTATAGAAAATTCTAGAAAAATTTGTTTTTGATCATCAAAATCATATAGCAAACATCTCAAAGTAATAGTAATCACATAATTATTAATAATAATATCTGTCATACAAAATATTTCAAATAAAACTCAGATACAAATCCTATCTCTCTATATAAAATAAAAACTAAAGCTACAAAGGCGAGGGAATTCTATGAAAACAACTTAACTTATAAATATATTATAACAATCGTCCGCAGCTTCAAATTTAGTCTTCGAACCTGTGTCACTGAAAGGGTGGAAGATTTTGGGGTGAGAACAAACCACACGTTCTCAGTAGGAAATGGGAATGCCGTAAAAGTAATGAAATAAAATACAAATAATTAACATATTCAAGGAAACTATATTTCATCAAACCTTTTGGATATACTCTTAGCATTACTTTAACTAATTGATCACCTTTTTCGAAGACTCTAAACTCAAAACAGATCTCAATGACAAGATTAATTATATCAATCATTTTTCAGCCACTTAATAAATTCTCAATCACAACGTCAATTATTAATCTCTTTAAAACATTCAAAACTAAAAGTACAAGCAAGAGATTTAATTCAACATACAAACAAATCACAACAAGACAAGCAGCATAAATTACAAAGAAATAAAACAAGCAAACACAATCAAATGCAGATGCGCAAATAAGGATGATGCATGTCTAGCCGTAGTGCAGGTAATGAGCTCATTTGTTGGTTTCTACCTGCTTCTAACGTAACCCGAAGCAGATGAAACAGGTATGGTTTTCCAGTCAGCATAGGTACAGTTCTCACTAACTGACGTATGCGTCATATCCTCTATAAGCAAACTCTGCCTTGCAGGTGGCGGCATTCCAGCCGTGTATGAAATCATATTCTCTATAAGCAATCCTTGCCTTACAGGTGCGGCATTCTAGCTGTGTATGAATTAATATCCTGTGCAAGTGATCCCAGGTTATCAGTTGCAGGTATAGCTCTCAATAGCTGTGTATCACTGGAAAACATTCTATGGTCGTACCACCATCTATCTGACTGCCTTCACTCAGCAGATCATCACATAATCATTCTCTTTATCGTCATAAGTTATCATTCTCGTTATTCATCTCCAATTACATATTCTTATACAATATCTCTCTCTTTCTTTATTCAATCATACTGTACAAACTTTACGACTTCCACTTTTGCAACCTCTTAACTCGAACCAATTTTAAAACTATTTTCTAGTTTAATTTTCTTTCAAAAGACTCAAAAAAATCATTTATCTTAAATTCGCTAAATACTTTTCAAAGCATCACCCTCTTACTAAAAGTAACCAAATAAAACTCTTTTTCAAGTTTACTAGCTTCCCAAAGACTCAAAAACCATCTCTCTTTACCATCTAATTTCAAATATTATATATTTATTAAACTTCTTAAAAGTAATCCTTTATTTCAAACTCCAAGCATAACTCTCTTCATATTGAATAAATCTCAAAACATAACTTCTTTTATAAATAATTCAAACTTGAACATAAACCTTGGTAATTCAAATTCAAAATAGTATAATTCTTTTCTTACCTAAATAAAACTCCAATAATATAATTTTCCAAGTTCAAATCTTCTAAAATTACTATTCAAATAAAACCTCAGATTTTTATAAAATTTCGACAGCACTTCCCCTAAAATTCGAACTTAGCCACCCTTACGGGTTCCCTCTTTCTCAACAAACCACCAGCCCTTTTATTAGCAGTTTTCACAACAACAGAATCTCAGTAATCATTTCATCATAAACCAGTTTAACAATCGACATCCTAACATTAATTAAAATCAGAGTTTTCATAAACCGTTCTTTAAAGGTAGATCAGTCCAGCCTCAAGAATTCATAACTAATATTCCAAACACCATCCTTTCATATTTCTAGTTATTTTTAAAGTTATTTAGTTATTAGCAAAGTTACCATTTTATTCTAAAGATCACGCTTCAAGAAAATAGTTCAGTAGTTAACCTTCAATCCTTTAACCATCCTCAAAATCAACTCTAGTTAAACTTAAATCAACAACAATAATAACCAACTTGACATAATCAACTAAAATCGGAATTTCCAGCAATTCTAAAATAATTAGAAAACCCATAACAATCATAACCTCAAATCAAAGTAAATCTCATCAGTTAATTACTCACGACAATGAAGCCATTCAATATCACAGCCATAACCTAAACTCAATTCACATCTGCATCCAACCTCAATCATAACTCAGAATAATCACCACAGCTAACTTTCCTTAAATACATTTTATTCAATAAGTAACTCATCATATTTTAATTTAATAAGTAACATTAAATGAATCACCACTTGCAGCCACACTTCAACCAGTTCCAACCCGTCACAAATCCACTTCACAACCATTCCAATATATTAAAATTCCAATTCAATATCAAATAATTCAAAATAACTCACTCAAGATCAGAATCTCAGTCAACTCATCACAAAAATCAGTAAATCAAAATACAATTCACAACCAGATTTCAACCAATTCAACAATATCACATAAGATCAGAATTTCCAACAAATCCATCAAAATTAGAAAACCAATACCAGTCACAACATTAACCAAAATTAATCTTGTCAAATTAATTACTCACAATAACAAAACCCAATGACATTCACAATAATCACAACTGTTAACGATTCTCAAACACATTTCAAGTAATTCACATCAGTTAATCAATTCTTAACCATCATTAACTATTTGCAGTTACTCATTAAACTTCATTTCCATTCATGAATTAAAAATGGTTAATTTCAAATAAAATCCCTTACCTCAATGTCGCTGAAAGAAACTGAAGATTGATGGTTTAGAAGTTATAGTAAACTCTCGTTGCAAGTATAGTTACTAAACCAAGCAATCAACCTTTCTTACAAACGTTTTTGTTGTCACAAGTAACAAACCCCTAAATAAATTGATAACCAAAGTATTTAAACCTCATGTCGTCTTCTCAAGGAACTACAGGGAAGTATGTTTTTATTATTGGTTATGAAAATTGTAAATTGGGGTTTTTAAGATGAGGAACAAGTAATTTAAATTGCAATTGAAATAAGTGAAAGACTGTAAAGTAAATAAATAACTGTAAAATAAACTTTTGGCAAGGTATGAAAAATTAGAAGTCCTATCCTAGTTATCCTTATTAATGATGATGAAGATTGAATCTTAATTCCACTCAGTCAGTCTTTACTTAAAGTAAAGAAAAGTCAAGTGACTAATTAGTTTGATCTTCGAATCCTAGTTAATCCCTAAGGAAAGATTGGGATTATTGAAGTTCAATTCAATTAGCAAAGATAACAATTATCAATCATGTTTGAGTTTGATAACTCCTGAGTTACTGATTTCTTAACCAAGACCAAAAAGAGAAAAAGTAAATCTACCGGAATAAAAATGCCTTCAGATTTGAAGTAACAGTAATATAAATAAAAGAAACAATTGTAAACTGAAATACCTCAAATAACATTAATTCAAAAGAGTAATCTGTAACATAGAAGAATTCATAAATTAAATTGAAAAGATAAATAAAAAGGAATGTTGAACCTGATAGAAAGAGATAATCATGAAAGCGAATAAAATCCTAAATCTAAATCCTAAAAAAAGAGGAGAGAACCTCTCTCTCAAAACTACATCTAAATCATGAATACTAACTAATTGGAGAGTCTCCTTTGAATGGATGCATTCTCCCACTTCATAACCTCTAATCCGTGCCTTCTGGATTTGGATTTGGGCCAAAAAGGGCTTCAGAAATTGATGGGAGCATTTTCTGTAATTTCTGGTGCGTGGCCTCTGTCACGCGGCCGCGTGGGTCACGTGGTCGTGTCATTTAGAGTTTTCCTTGCCATGCGGTCGCTTCATTCATGCGTCCGCGTCATATGCGTTTCTCTTATGGTGCGCGGTCGCGTCAATCACTACGTCGTCCATGCGATCGCATCGCTGTCAGTTTCTTCAAAAACTCTGTTTTGTGCTTTCTTTCCATTTTTGTATGTTTCCTTTTCATCCTTTAAGTTATTCCTGCCTTAGAAGATCTGAAACTACTCAACACACGAATCACGGCATCGAATGGTACTAAAGGAAAATTAAAATAATTACTTTTAAAGCATAGAAAACATGTTTTTCACATACATCACATAATAAGGAAGGGAAAGTAAAACCATGCAATTAACATGAATAAGTGAGTGAAGGATTAAATAAATTACTTAAATTAGGCACAAAATATATCATAAAATATGGGTTTATCAACCTCCCCACACTTAAACAATAGCATGTCCTCATGCTAAATCCAAGATAAAGAGTAAGGTAAGGTTGAAGTGGTGGAATCTCATGCAATGCAATTTATCCTAAATGCAACTACCTAAATACATCATGCAATTCTAATTATTTTTATTCACTTGTATATAAAGCTTACATGTAGTTGAATTAATTCACGTTTCTCAAGGAATCATATATATAGCCAGACCTTAGATAATGATAAAGCACTTTTACAATTGAGATAGGAAAGAAAAATATTTTATAAACTTGCAAGACAATTAATAATTCAAGCAGAGATATATGTTAATGAGCTATTGAACCCTCACTGGATTTTGTGTTTACTCTCTAGTCACTCAGTGTTTATTGGGTCAATCACTCTATTCTTCTTTTTATCCTTACTTTCTATAACTTAGTTCTTCATCTAACCAATCAACAATTATAGAATATAGGCATACAAAAGTCATGAGGTCTTTAATTAAGGTTGTAATGGGGCCAAGGTAAAGGTAAGTGTATATGTATAAGGCTAAGTGAGCTAATTAAGCGAATTCTTGATTAGTCTAAGATCTCACCTAACATACATACTTTGTAAAGTAAAGCTTCTTTACCTATTTTACCCATATTTTTCCACTTTTGATGTTACATGCTCATATTTCAATTTTTTTTTATTTTTATCCCATGTGCATTGCTTTATTTTTGCATTTGGAGAATTCTTTTGTATTCCCCTTTATTCAAAAAAAAATAAATATTATTTTTTTTAATGCACATGGTAAATTCAATTATTTTGATTTCACATGAGCATGCTTCCCAAAAATTTTTATTTTAAATTATTTTATTCTTTTCAACTTTCTACACTTTATTTTTATCATCCATGTTCCCAATAGGTTTTCCACACTTAAACAATTACACAATTTCTATCTTAAGCTAACCAAGGATTCAACTTGGGATTTTTATTTTGTTTTTCTGCTTAAGGCTAGTAATGTGGTTTGTAGAATAAGAGGGGATTTAAAGGCTCAAGGGGGTTAACAAGGGTGATGTAAAAGGTAGGCTAATTTGGGATAAGTGAGCTAAAATCAAACAATGGCCTCAATCACTCTCTTGGTATGTATTTCTATTCTATAATTGGACATATAGATCAAAACAAAGTAAAGAACACCAGAATAAATAAGAAGGGCGGAACACATAGAAATAAAAATTATGGTTTGAATGTAACCATATAATTAAGCTCAAAACTCACAGGCTGTGTATTCTCTAACTCAAAAATCATATATCAGTTATATTTGTCATGTAAGTAAAAATTAAGAGTTCCCATTATTCTCAATGTAATTCTTAAGGTGGCTCTAAAGTTTTAGTGTTTCTCCTTGATGAAATGTTGTTAACTAACTAACATGTAATGCCATATATACAAGGTGTGTGGATTGTTTCTATTATGTTCAAGTCTCTAGTTTACTTCCTTTTTATTTTTTTTCAATTTAAACTAAGCTATCTTATGCTAAAAAGGGTAAACTATATTAATTAATCCACAATTTCTATAACTAATAAGTTAGAATTGCAACTAAACTAACTAGCTAAAATATGAACTAAGGTGCAAAATGCAAAAATAGAGTAAAAATACATGAAAATAGCAATGTATAAGTACTGAGAAAATAAAAATAAAAATAAAAGAGAAAAATACAGAAAAAGTAGCAAAATAAAGTAAAAAGAGTCTGTAGTGGTTCACCAAAAATATACGCCAGAGATAGTGACCTCCCCACACTTAAAATGAAGCATCGTCCCTGATGCTCACTCAAGCAGGGTGTGAAGGGGTGTCATCACTGGAAGGATGGGTAGCTGGGGTCTCTGTGGTGGTGGTCTTAGGATCTGCCTGCTGCAGAGGAGGTGCTGACCGAATAGGAACCTCAGGGTCTGCAGCCTAAATCTGATGCGGGGCCTCCTGATGTGATGCAGCCTGCTCCGTGCCTGCCTGCACAGCCTCGCTCTGTGGATGGGTCTCTGCCTCGTGATCATCCGCCTCCTCCTCAGATGGCTCTGATGGTGTGTCAGGCTCGGAGGGGATATCGCCAGATCGTATCATTAGCTTTAGGTGCTCATAACGTCGCTTGCTGCGACGCTCAGCTCTCTCATATCGGCGCCAGTTGCGACACTCCATCTGGTCTAGCTGTCGAAACAGGCGGTGCACTAGGTGATAAACCGGCTCTGAGGCAGGTGGAGGTGCAGTGGTGGTAGCAGGGGTAGCTGGGGTAGCTGTAGAGGAGGAGGGGCCGGCAGATGGTGTGGTTGTCTCAGCAGTAGCAGTGAGGAATAGAGGTCTCTAGCCCAAAGCCAGAAAGTTCCTACTGTGAGGGATAATCTTCTTACATTCTGCAGCAGGTGGCTTCTCATCAGCATCCTCCCAAGGCATGTTAGCTCGACGGCCTAGCTGTGTAATCAGATATGGAAAGGGGAGAGTGCCTCGGACATGGACCCTGGCCATGTAGTACCGAATGAAGCGTGGCAGGTACAGGTCCTTACCCTCCAGCACACACCATAGGAGGGTGATCATAGCGGCAAGTATCTCAGTCTCATGGGTGCTCGGCATAACAAAGTTGCTAAGTATCTGATGCCATAGCCGAGCCTCATCGTTCAAGTATGCCCGCTTGATTCCCTTAGGCATGGTGGTGTTCTGACCCATGACCCATGGAACAGTCGGGTCAAGGGCTATCCTTGCCTTGACTGCATCCCAATCAAACTTCATGAAGCGCATATCCTCCTCAGCTTTTTGATAACCATCCAGCTGATCGGATTTAGGCAAAAGCTTCAGAACATCCTCTATGGCCTCTTCAGTGACCAGTATCTGCTTCCCTATTAGGTTTACTGCATCTAGGGAAGTTTTTGAAGTAATTGCAGTAAAATTCCCTTACCCAAGATGCATTAACCTCACTCAGGTTTCTCTCTAGGAAGAACCAACCTCTTTGTTTGATCTGATCAGAGGTGTATTGCTGGAGTTCTTCTGGGATCTTCAGAGTCCTCTCCAGGTACAGGTTTCTGGAGTTTGCAAACACCAGATACTTCAGCTTGCAGTATCGATTTGCAAACTCAATGGGATCAGTAGTAGGGAGAAGTTGGTCAGCCTTCTCCTGCGGGGTAAATTATTTCTCCCGCCAGGAGTCATCGTGCATGATGTCCAGTATGGACAAAGAGGATTCTCCTCTTTTCCATTTGCCAGTTGTTTCCTTTCCTTTTCCCTTTCTCTAGGTGTCAGACATCCTGAAAAATAGAAAACCAGGATATAATAAAAATAGGAAAAACAAGTATGCAAATCACGAAATAAGCATATAGTGGCAAAGGAGCAGTGGAGTAATGAAAATGAGTTAAGTAAATGTTCATTTAGGATCGTATAGGAGTTAAAAGTCCGAGAATAAAAATTCACAATCCAAAATGTAAAAGGATTCGTGTTAAGTAGGAAAAACCTCCGTCATGCCTTGGTTAGAATTGTAGAGAGAATAGTGAAAAACCAGAAGAGATGTTTTGAAAGGTAAGTGGGTTAGGAATGAAAAAGATGTTAGGAAGTTAAAATTAGTGAATTAGTAAAAAGTGGGTTAGAGTAAGTGGCATGATGAGCATTTCCTAAATAACGAGAATTCACAAATTAAAGCAATAGATAACTCAAATTCAAACAAGGAAGTCAAGGATAAATCAAATGAAAATAGCAAAAAGTGGAATTGAATCATCCAAGATGCAATTTATGAACCAAGAAATTAAAAAGAATAAGAAAGCTTGCCCTGTCATTCATGAATTGGTTTGGTAAAAGCTGAGTAAAGCAGAGTGCAAGTTTGCCAAAACTAAAATAGGAATGAAAATCAAAACAATTTACAGAAATTTGGGTAGCATCCCGGCTAAAATTGGGTGTTTCTGGAAAATAAATAGCAATCAGAATAGCTCATATGAATTAAAATATAGCTGCAATTACATAAAGGGAATATGAACATGGAAAAGCAGTGTAAATGGCAGCATGAAACAAGAAATTACAGCATATGAACAATACCAACATCACAGTAATGGAAGAATTGCAAAATTAATAAAGCAAGAAACATGAACAGTGCAATTAAACAGGCCTAAATTCACTAACCACATCCTAGGCTACCTAACAACCTAGAATCCACTACAACATGCATATCTAACTAGCCTAGCTATGAACATAAACAAAAAAATAGAAAATTAACGATGAATGGAAAGAAGGGTGGCATTCAGCGGAACCTGGAAGGCGTAGGAAAGAAAGTGGGGCAGAGAGGTGGCTGGGGGATGGTGGTGGTGGCGGCTGATGCGGCGGTTAAGGGTGGCGCGGCGGCGGTGGTGGCTGTTCGGGCAGGGAGTTTCGGGTCGGGTAATGGGAGAAGGGTTGAAGGGGGATGTAAGGGAGGGGGGTGTGGGTGGTGGGTGGTGGCGCGGCGGTTGAGGGCGGCGCGGCGGTTGAGGGCGGCGCGGTGGGGGCTGTGCAGAGGCAGGGGAGGGTTTTGGGGTTGGGGTAATGTGCATAGGGGAAGGAAGGGAAGGGGGGCGTTGGGGCAGTTGGTGGTGGCGCGGCGGTTGAGGGCGGCGCGGTGGAGGCTGTGCGGAGGCAGGGGCAGTGGCGGTGGAGGGAAGAAGGGGAAAGAAGAAGAAGAAAGGGGGGAAAGGAAGGGGGGTGGCGTGGCGGCGGCTTCTGGGTGGTCGTCGAGGGTTGCGGCGGGCGGTGGTTGTGGCTGGGAGTTGGTAGTGGTGGAAGTTGCAGAGAGGAGAGGAAGGAAAAGGGTTGGGGGGGCACGATGGGTAGGGTTCACGTCACAGGGGGTTAATAATTTTGAATCCACACGATTGTGTGGAGTACGCGGTCGCGTGGATGGGGTGGATTAGGGGTTGACGCAATCACGTGAGTGATGCGATCGCATGGAATGGAAGAAGGGTAAATGATGCGGTCGCATGAGGCATGCGATCGCGTCGCTGGAAATCATGCGAAACGCACAGTTTCAGCGCAACTCTCTGTCTCCTTTGGGGTGCTGTGCAATCCACGCGACGCGATCGCGTCGCCCATACTGTCGCGTGGGATTGGTGTTGTGCAAGTGACACGATCGCGTCA
This sequence comes from Arachis hypogaea, assembly GCF_003086295.3. NCBI lineage: Eukaryota > Viridiplantae > Streptophyta > Magnoliopsida > Fabales > Fabaceae > Arachis > Arachis hypogaea. The sequence continues at coordinate 61,773,897 of NC_092055.1, read as the reverse complement.
GGGACGCGACCGCGTGGGTCGTTTTGTGCGAAATGCACAACGGCCGCATGATTCCAGCCTAACTTTCTGGACGTTGGATGTTTACGCCGATCTCCAGATCACGCGGCCGCGTGACTGACGCGGATGCGTGGGAAGTGTTTTTCGCAACTGACGCAATCACATGAATGATGCGGTCACGTCGCGCATCCCCTTTTTTTTTATGCAGGTACGCAACTATGCAGTATGCAATGCGAATGAATAATATTCAGGTTCAATTGAAAAGGAAATAAAAATAAAAATAAATAACACGAAATAAAACTGAAAAAGAAATGACCATACCATGGTGAGTTGTCTCCCACCTAGCACTTTTAGTTAAAGTCCTTAAGTTGGACATTGGATGAGCTTCCTGTTATGGCGGCTTGCGCTTAAATTCATCCAGAAATCTCCACCAATGTTTGGAATGCCAACAAGCTCCGGGGTCCCAAACTAGGCATGTAAAGCTTCTGAGTATCTTCAAGCAGATTGTCAGGCTCCCGGGGTGACGAATGTCAGAATGGATTCCAGGATCCCAAACCTTGCTTTTAAATCCACCTTTGTCTTGATCTATATTTTTCCATCCGGGCGGTGTAGAAAGTAGATTTTCACTAAGGTGACCAAACGTTTTCCGAGATCCATTCGATTGACCATGATGCCAATCCGTGCACTTTGAGTTGAAGCGTGGAACCTTATTGAACCTTGTGCATCAGCTCTGAGCATGAGCCATTTCCCTCTTACTCTTAAAGTCGCAGAGAGCTCTAAGCTGGCCATCTGTTTCAAGCAAACCATATTCAAGTGGTAAAGTAAAGCTAAAGGTTAAGGATTGTACCCACTCGAAGCTTGTATTGGGTGGTAATGGCCTTGGGATAGGTGTTTCCAGTGGTTCTTTGAGTTCTACTCCCTTGTGCTCTTCTGTGAATTTCTTCACTTCCTTGCAGACTTCTTCAATTGTATCCATGTCCTGACCAAAGCCTTCTATGTCTTCCTCGTCACTGAAGTCATAAACGGGAGGTTGAGAGAAATCTACCTCCGCATCATCTTCGTATTCACTCGGGGAAGATTCTTCGATCTCAGAGAATTCACTTGCTCATGCAAGTTCATCACTGGGAGAACTTGACTTGAGATTATCATCATCAAGGAAACTTGCTTCTTGGAGTATTCCGTCTAGTTCCTCATAAAAGACTTGCCTTGGGGGATGTGTACTATCCTCCTTAGCATCAATTGCAACGTCCTTGACAGAATTCTCCACAACTCTGGATTCCCATGGAGGCTCAGCGTCTCCTAGGTCTTCAACCAACTCTTCTTCTTGTAGAATGACAGCTTCCTCTACTTGTTCCAGTACGAAGTCATGCCCTGTTCTGTCCACTGGAGTTTCTAGTATCTCCTTCATGCTATGCTCATCATTAGATTGTCCACACGGAGTTATGGGAGGTCCTTGAATGTTCGAACGTCTAGAAGATAATTGACTTATTGCTTGCTCCAGTTGATAAAGGGTTGTTTGAAGTTGATCTACTGTTTCCTTGAGGCGTACCTCTGATTCTTGGGGTGCTGGATTTGGACGTGGTACATTGGGGAGTGGTGGTGTTTGGGAGTAATTGGATTGGAATCGGGGTAAATGAGGGTTATATGGTGGTGAATGGTGAAAAGGAGCTTGTGAGTGTGGTGGTTCGAAGTTGTGTTGAGAGGATGGTCTATAGGCATGGGGTGGGACTTGTTGGTAGTTACAAGGTTTTCCACCATGTCTATTGGCTTGGTATGCATTGTTTGGAGGGTGTTGTTGCCTAAAGGGTTGATCAGATCCTCTTGGCTCCATCCATCTTTGATTGCTCTGACCTTGATGCATGTTCCTGTTATAACTTTCACTCCTTTCAACAATATTAGAACCAAACTCAAAGCGAGAGGGGTGAGAATTCATAGTAGCTAATGGAAATAAAAGGGGAAAATAAAGACAAATAAACAAGTAAAAGAAAAGTATTTACAATAACCAATAATAAAGCACACAATTGCAGTTCCCCGGCAACAGCGCCATTTTGAAAGAAACTAAAGATTGATGGTTTAGAAGTTATAGTAAACTCTCGTTGCAAGTATAGTTACTAAACCAAGCAATCAACCTTTCTTACAAACGTTTTGGTTGTCACAAGTAACAAACCCCTAAATAAATTCATAACCGAAGTATTTAAACCTCGGGTCGTCTTCTCAAGGAACTGCAGAGAAGTATGTTTTTATTATTGGTTATGAAGATTGAAAATTGGGGTTTTTAAGATGAGGAACAAGTAATTTAAATTGCAATTGAAATAGGTCAAAGACTGTATAGTAAATAAATAACTGTAAAATAAACTTTTGGCAAGGTATGAGAAATTAGAAGTCCTATCCTAGTTATCCTTATCAATGATGATGAAGATTGAATCTTAATTCCACTCAGTCAGTCTTTACTTAAAGTAAAGAAAATTCAAGTGACTAATTAGTTTGATATTCAAATCCTAGTTAATCCCTAAGGAAAGATTGGGATTATTGAAGTTCAATTCAATTAGCAAAGATAACAATTATCAATCATGTTTGAGTTTGATAACTCCTGAGTTACTGATTTCTTAACCAAGACCAAAAAGGGAAAAAGTAAATCTACCGGAATAAAAATGCCTTCAGATTGGAAGCAACAGTAATATAAATAAAAGAAACAATTGTAAACTGAAATACCTCAAATAACATTAATTCAAAAGAGTAATCTGTAACATAGAAGAATTCATAAATTAAATTGAAAAGATAAATAAAAAGGAATGTTGAACCTGATGGAAAGAGATAATCCTGAAAGCGAATAAAATCCTAAATCTAAATCCTAAAAGAAAGAGGAGAGAACCTCTCCCTCAAAACTACATCTAAATCATGAATAATAACTAATTGGAGAGTCTCCTTTGAATGGATGCATTCCCCCACTTCATAACCTCTGATCTGTGCCTTCTGGACTTGGATTTGGGCCAAAAAGGGCTTCAGAAATTACTGGGAGTGTTTTCTGTAATTTCTGGTGCGTGGCCTCTGTCACGCAGCTGCATGGGTCACGCGGTCGCGTTATTTGGAGTTTTCCTTGCCACGCAGTCGCTTCAATCATGCGTCTGCGTCATATGCCTTTCGCTTATGGCGCGCGGTCGCGTCAATCATGCGGTCGCGTCACTGCCATTTCGCGCTGGCATGCGGCCGCGTCGTCCATGCAATCGCGTCGCTGCCAGTTTCTTCAAAAACTCTATTTTGTGCTTTCCTTCCATTTTTGTATGTTTTCTTTTCATCCTTTAAGTCATTCCTGCCTTAGAAGATCTGAAACTACTCAACACACGAATCACGGCATCGAATGGTAATAAAGGGAAATTAAAATAATTACTTTTAAAGCATAGGAAACATGTTTTTCACATATATCACATAATAAGGAAGGGAAAGTAAAACCATGCAATTAACATGAATAAGTGAGTGAAGGATTAAATAAATCACTTAAATTAGGCACAAAATATATCATAAAATATGGGTTTATCAGTCGCATTAACAACGCAATCAAACCAAACAGCAGCCTTGGTGACGTTTTTCCTATGAGTTCCCTTCCTTTAGCAACAACACAGTAGCTCGGAACTTACGTAGCAGAACCAGAATCATCAAGAGCATCTCTAGAAATTAGTTCCTAGCGACTCCAATGGCAGTATCTACGGTGGCAGAGACTCCTGTAACTACGAAAATCACAAGCAGAAGCAGAATAGAGGACAACAATGAGTAGAGGCAAGGACGAATTACATTAGAATCAAAACAGCAACTTTGGCGTTTCAACTAGTACCAGCGGCAGACCTTACTCACGGCGGTGGCGACGAAGGGCACAAACGATGGCACTGGAACGACGTTGACAGAACCCTCGCGGTGGTGGCAGATCAGCAACCCAACAACAGCGGCTTTTCTCGTGCGTCTTCTTCCTCCATCACTCAGTGATGGCGACGCGACTCCATGAAACGCTAGCGACGACAGAGCACGAACAGCGATGGCGACGGGAGGCACATGGACGTCTTCTTCCTCCTGCTCTTGGCTTGGGCTCGTCTCCCTCCTCTATTTCCTTTCGCGATGGTCTGACTTAAACGGCGATGGAGGCGCGACGAAGGCACAGCGGCGCTACTCGAAGCTCCATGGACGGCAGCGACAAAGCCCTTAGCAGCAGCGATCCTGGCTCAGCAACTACACTCTCTGTTGATCTCTTTCTCCCTCAGACGTGGCAACGACAGCGATGGCTGCACCCAACCCGTCGGCGCCGTCCTCTTCTCCTTCTTCCTCTCTTGTCCGTGTGTGAGTTTAAGTGGGGCTGAGGGTGTTACACTGAAGAGGGTGAAAGAGGGGTGTGGGTGCGGCTGAGGCAAAAGGGTTTAGGGTTAGGGTTTCTTAATTTAGGAATTAGGGTTTCTGATTCAATTTGGGAATTTAGGTTTAGAAATTAGGGATTTTATAAAAGAATATGGATAGATATGAATAGATATTTTGATAAAATTGAAGGGTAGAGTAATTTTAAAATCAAATATACTCTATTAAAAATATTTAGGAACATTATTTATCATCATATTGCTAAATTCAATCAATTATTTCTAATTTAAAATATAAAATGAACATATTAATCACATTTTATAAAGTATAATTTAAACTCAATATTAATTATTCAAATTAAATGATATAACTTTTAATTATTTTTCTATCTTCAAAACTTTAATTTCAATTTATAAGATAACTAATTATAATAAAGATTGTACATAAATATTAATTGACTTAAACTTAAGGTATTTATAAATATCAATCTAATCATTTTTAATAAAATCCTTTCTAGGAGTTCAAATTAATAACATAATTCATTCAAAATATAATTTATTTAAATTAAATTATACAATTCTTTCTTATTTTTCAAATACCAAAATTATAATTTCAATTATACCAAATATCTAATAAAGATTATATAAAAATTCTAATTAATTTAAATCCCAATTATCAAGAAATTCTATTTAATTACCTTTAGCAAAATAATTTTCATAAAATAAAATTATCAACAAATAAAATAAATCACAAATAACTAATCATTTGATTTTCAAAAACTAGGGTTGTTACAGGATTAGCTCCTGTTAATCATTGTATGATAATTAATGACTAGGATAGAAAGCCTATATTCTCAATCCTTGCCATGAATGTCCTTTTTTTTTATTACTTTCTTTATTTAGTTGCGTACTTTATTTTTTTGCCCCCTTATTTGCAAACCACCCCTTGGAGACCGTAACCAATAATGTGCATACCTCACTGCAATTCCTTTGAGAGACGACCCGAGATTTTATACTCTCGGTATTTTTATTGGTTTGCACTCGTGACAAACAAATTAAACTTTGATTGGGTATTACTTGTCAGTTTGGAACTATACTTGCAACGAGGTTATTTCTCTTTTTCCGAAAAGAAATTCTTAACCGACGGTTCTACTCTTTCAAGTTTTTGGCACCGTTGCCAGGGAATTGTAATGTGTGCTTGTTATTGGTTATTTTTCATATGTGAATATTGTGAATTATTTTCTCTTTGTTTGTTGTTAGTTTTGGTTTAGGAGTTTATTTTCTTGTTCTCTTATTAGCTTTTGGATTTGTTTTCCCTTTTCTACTATGAATTCTCATCCCTGTTGCTATGAGTTTGGGTCAAATTATGTTGTAGGAGATGAGAACTAGAATGACAACATCCATCAAGGATGGAATAATCAAAGATGGGAGGAGCCTCAATGAATTGGTCACCCTTCGTCGCAACAACCTCCGCCGGTTTCTTATAGGTATAATCCAACTCCTAATGCATATCAATCTAATCGATGTGGTGACCCTCATTGTGGTTGTCAACCATAATCACCATATGCCTATGAACCACCATACTTACAAGCCCCCTACCACCAAACACCTCCATATGATCCTAATCCTTATCCACCATACCAACCACCTTATGATCCATGTGAACCACACACAAAACCACAACAATTCCAACACAGTTACTCCCAAGAACCACCTCAATATACACCATCTCCATACCCTTACCAAGATGAACCACCTTCCAATTATGAACCCTTTTTCTCAAACAATGAACCCTCTCTTCCACCACCGCCTCCTATAGTTGAAGCTCTCCAAACCTTCTTGCAAGAACAACAAAGAGATATTTGATAAACCCCAATTTTGTGGTTTATCTTGTGCTTAATTTGGGGGATTTTATCACCTTTTCCCACATTTATTCAATGAAATAGCAGAGTTTTGCAATTCTCCCTTGAATTATGCTTAAATGTGAAAATATGCTTTTTAGGCCCTAAAATTGGTGATTTTAATTCACTTTAATTCCATTCGATGCCTTGATATGTTTGTTAGGTGATTTCAGGTTCATAAGACAAGTATTGGACGGAAGAAGTGAGGAGAAAAGCATGCAAAGTGGGAGAACTAATGAAGAAATGAAGGAACCGTAAAGCTGTCAAGCCCGACCTCTTGGCACTCAATCGACCATAACTTGAGCTACAGAAGTCCAAATGAGGCGGTTCCAATTGCGTTGGAAAGCTAACATCTGAGGCTTCAAAATGATATAAAATTTGCCATATGTTGCTTGATGACAAGTCATCCTAGCCTATTTTAACTAGTCTTTTTCTTTTGTTTTCATTAGAATTATGCACTTTCTTGAGCCACAAGCAAGCTAATTGAGTAGATTTTCATGTTTCCCTTGATTGAATCAACCATATATGAATTCATGCCATTTCATGAGGTTTTATGCTATATTTGTTGCATATTATGAAAGAATGAATATATCATGATTTTGAGCATAGCTTTGATGTGTTTGGTTGATTAATGATAGGTGAAGAAAGCTTGGAGAAAGGTTGAAGCAAGAAGGAATGGCTAGGAGTGAAGAGAGGACAATGGAATAAGTGAAATTGAACCAGGAAGCAAAAAGCTGGACCTAAAGTTAGCATCAAACTTTTGCACAAACTTTTGGTTGAAAAGTTAGCCCCAACGTTAGCCCCCTAACTTGGAGGCTAACGTTGGAACTTGAAAATTCTCCCCTGGGCTTCAAAAGTTTGCGCCAACGTTAGCACCCTAACTTTGAGGCTAACGTTGGCACATGAATTTCTCCCCTGGGCACCAAAAGTTTGCGCCAACGTTAGCCCCCTAACTTTGAGGCTAACGTTGGCACATGAATTTCTCCCCTGGGCACCAAAAGTTTGCGCCAACGTTAGACCCCTAACTTGGAGGCTAACGTTGGCACATGAAAATTCAAGGGAGAGGAGCAAAAGTTTGCGCCAACGTTAGCCCCCTAACTTGGTGGCTAACGTTGGCGCCACAAGCACATTAGGCAAGGCCAACGTTAGGGTCAAAGTTAGACCCCTAACGTTGGCACCAACGTTGATATCAGCAAATTGTGCTAGCTGATATGAAAAGTTGGAGCCAAAGTTAGACCTCTAACTTTGGCTCAAACTTTTGGTCCAACTTTTGCTAACCTCAAAACCGGTTCAATTGGTTCACTTTGGTTCTTCTCCAAACTTCAAGAGCAATCAACCAAGGCCTCTTTCAACCCAATTTCACCAAGAGCAAAGGCCCAACTCAAGGCTTGAAGATCATTTGAAGAAAGTGTATAAATAGGATAGAATTCAAGTTCTTCGGGGAGCTTTTTTTTTGGAATTTTCATAACAGTTTTCGGAGAGCTTTGGATATTGAGTGATCTTTAATTTCTTTGTCTTGGGGAAGGAGAATTCACTTCTCTTCCTCTCAGTTTTATTGCTTTCAATTTCAATTACACTTGTCTTGGATCTTGGGTTGAAGAATTGAAGGAATTCTGTTTCAATCTCATCCTTGGATCTCTCTGTTTATTTACTGCAATTGAATTTCCGTTTCTGTTACTTGCTTCTCATCTACTTTCCTTGCAATTTACAATTCCCTTGCAATTGTTCTTGTTGGATCTAGGAAGGCATTGAGATCTAGACTTGGTTTTCTAGTCTCTGGGCCCTGAGATCTGAATTCCTAATTTACATTTTGTTTCTTGCTTTTAATGTTCATTTACTTTACTGCTTCAAGATCCGATTCAACCCAAACCTTCTTTTACTCTTTTGTTTGATGCAAGTTACTTTTCTTTGTTTAATTTCTGCAAATCCAACTCCTAATCCCCTTTACATTTCGAGCCATTTACATTTCTTGCACTTTAAGATTCCGCAATTTACATTTCTTGCATTCTAAGTTTCTGCCATTTAATTTCTTGTTCTTTAAGATTCAGCGATTTAATTTCCTGCTCTCTTTAATTTCATGCAATTTAAATTCTGCAAATCATAAAAAACTCAACCAAATCTTGATTCGCTTGACTAAATTAACCACTAAGCTAAAATTGCTCAATCCTTCAATCCCTGTGGGATCGACCTCACTCCCGTGAGTTTTTATTACTTGATACGACCCGGTACACTTGCCGGTTAGATTTGTGTGTTTTGGGAGAAATTTATTTTTCACCAAAATACTCATCAAGTTTTTGGTGCCGTTGCCGGGGATTGATTAGATTGACAATGATTAAGTGAGGTGGTGATCTAGATCAAGCACTTTTTCTTTAATTTTTGACTAACCCACTAACTGTTTGAAGTTTTGCCTGAGCTAATAGAAACCTCATTCTAGCAATAGAGTGAAATTTCCTTGGCTCATCCTGCTGAATATGATTTTCATAGCTTGAAAAACAAACGAGAGGAATGATTTTCGTTCATTACTCTCTCAAGTTTGCCAACTGTTTGATACTTTGTGTCAACTGATCCTTTAATCATATCCTGGTCTGAATATGCTCTATCTTCACTTGAATTGGTTGTGACTGTGCAGATCATGGAAGGGAACTCAACAAATTCTAGCAATCATGAGAGTAATAACCCCACCTTGGATGATAATGTAACCCATAGTTCGAAGCAACTATCCATAGCCATGAATGATGTTGCCCAATGGTTTGAAGCTTTTCCACAAGGAAGCATTATCGGATGGGAAGAACTGATGAATGGACTCCTAGTCAAATTTAACCCATCACAAAGAGTTGTTAAGCAAGAGGCAGAAGTGCATCCATTAGAAAAAGAAATTGAAGGTGCTCGTGCAGTAATAAGCCAAAACAAGCAGATGCATCAGCAGACTCTACAACAATTAGATATGATGGCTAAAAAAATCACTGAGTTGAGACATGCTGTAGTACATACATACAACCTGACTCAAAGCTCATATGGGTGTAATCAAGCTGAACAAAGCTTTGGGGCCATTAACCATGAGCATCAAAGCTATGAGCAACTACAAGCTCCAAGCAATCACTCTAGCATGCTCCAGAACAGGCCTCAGAATGATGTGTACAATCCACCTTGGAGAACTCATTCTAATGGGAGGGGGGTTGAGAACCAAAACCAAAGACCAAGGGACTTCAACTGCAACAATCCCAACTTCAAAAATCAACTTAAAACACACCCCCACAACAACAATCACACACACTTCCAACCCCGTCCTACCTCACCATTCGTTCAAAATGACCTTTATCAACCACCACAATTAACACAGCCACAACCACTTCCAACCTTTCAAAGAATCTATATTCTAGAAATGCTGATGGAGAGGTCCATAAAAATTCAAGAAATGATGGTAATAGAGCGGGAAGAAATAAAGAAACATCAAGAGATGATAAGCAAGAACCAGGAGGCTTCACTCAGAAGACTTGAAAGGCAGATAGAACAACTGGTTCAAAACCTTGCTGAATTGGGTGAGAAGAAGGGGAATCTGAACCCAAAGAGCCATGAAAAGGATGCTGTGTTGAAAGAGAAGGAAGTCATGGAGGAAAGTAAGAAGGCTATGGAAAGAGAAACAGAGGGAAGGAAGCCCAGAGCAAGAGGAGGAAACCTAAGGCAACAGAAGCCTCAACTTCCATGAGCACAGAGTGAAGGATGTCAAGCTAGTGACAATAAAAGAGCGCTTGTTGGGAGGCAACCCAACCGGAGGTAACTATCTTTTCATATCTATTTCAATAAAAAGGTTAAGTAGTTTTATCTATAATGCAAGAAGCTAAGTTTGGTGTTGCACACCAAAACAATCTAAGGGAGAATGAAGGATTCTAAGTTTGGTGTTCCACCAAAATCTCATCATAAAAACACACTCTCACCTTCTGCATAATGCTGGCTTCAAGCATGTTGGATAAACTAGTTAACTATTCTGCTGTTTCCTAGTTTTCAGTTTTATTGCTTTTGAAAAAGAAGAAAAAGAGTTTCACACATGGTTAATCTAATGCATTGGCAAGGTACTAAGTTTGGTGTTCCCACACCAAAGTAAGTACAAAGGCCCACAAATAAATCATGCAAGCTAACCATTTTTCAAGTGCTTGGGGAACAAGCAACTTTCAATATCATTGCAGAGGTCCATACAAGCTGTTGGAAGGATTAAGCATCATCAACCAAAGAAACAAAAGATGAACCTAAAGGCCAGCAATGATGATGATGAGAAGAAGGAAAGCAAGTAAACTTCAACAGGTTGTATTGTTAAGTCATTGTTTTGCATCAAATATTGCTGTAATTGAAAGTTGGATTGTATCCTTATCTGCCCTGCTTGTCTGCATAGTATAGTCTTTCTCTATAATTCAATAAGCAAGATGTTTGATCATTCACAACATTCTCATCTTCAAAACTTGTTTGCACTCAATTTCCAAGAAATGCATCACATGAAAGTTCTTTGAAAAGAAGGATTGAGGAATTAAACAATTTTGAGGCAAGCAAAAGATTAGGAGAAGTGGTGGTTCTAGTTGTATGATAATGTATTGAGGTTGCATGCTTGTGAAAACTTGCATGGGAGCTCATAGGCGGGACATGAAGTTCAAAGAAGTATTGTGGAGATTCTCAAAAACTTATTGATCCAAGAAGCAGCAAACAAAAAAAAAAGGAAATAAAGAAAATACAAAAGCAAAAAAGAACATGGCCCAAGGCTCTGAGCATCAATTACTAGGCAGGAAAAGAAAGAAAGAAACAAAAACTCAAAGAGTTGTTATCCTAGTAAATGCTTGTGGTTGAAGTGTGTCAAGGAAAGAGGCTTGAGCAAGTAAATCCTTAGGGGTGCTTTAACACCTAATACCTTAAAACCAACTGGTTTAGGAGTATTGATTGAAAGCTTATCTAAAGAGCCGCTTTGAGACATGATACTTAGAGTCGAGGCCAAAGCACAGAAATTATAAGCTGCTTCAAGGTGATTACATATAAAGAGATCTCCATGATACCATTTGGATGAAAATCCTAAGACCTACGACTCCCAATATGTAAGGACTAGTGAGCACTGAAGCCCTTGCATGAGCATATGATTTAGAGTTCACCCCACTGTTACTTGATCACTTCACTCACTGTATTTTACAAGTGTTCCTCAATCCATCTTAATTAAAAGAATCTCTGAGCATAATTCATTTCTTGCTTGGGGACAAGCAAGCTTTAAGTTTGGTGTTGTGATGACAAGTCATCCTAGCCAATTTTAACTAGTCTTTTTCTTTTGTTTTCATTAGAATTATGCACTTTCTTGAGCCACAAGCAAGCTAATTGAGTAGATTTTCATGTTTCCCTTGATTGAATCAACCATATATGAATTCATGCCATTTCATGAGGTTTTATGCTATATTTGTTGCATATTATGAAAGAATGAATATATCATGATTTTGAGCATAGCTTTGATGTGTTTGGTTGATTAATGATAGGTGAAGAAAGCTTGGAGAAAGGTTGAAGCAAGAAGGAATGGCTAGGAGTGAAGAGAGGACAATGGAATAAGTGAAATTGAACCAGGAAGCAAAAAGCTGGACCTAAAGTTAGCATCAAACTTTTGCACAAACTTTTGGTTGAAAAGTTAGCCCCAACGTTAGCCCCCTAACTTGGAGGCTAACGTTGGAACTTGAAAATTCTCCCCTGGGCTTCAAAAGTTTGCGCCAACGTTAGCCCCCTAACTTTGAGGCTAACGTTGGCACATGAATTTCTCCCCTGGGCACCAAAAGTTTGCGCCAACGTTAGACCCCTAACTTGGAGGCTAACGTTGGCACATGAAAATTCAAGGGAGAGGAGCAAAAGTTTGTGCCAACGTTAGCCCCCTAACTTGGTGGCTAACGTTGGCGCCACAAGCACATTAGGCAAGGCCAACGTTAGGGTCAAAGTTAGACCCCTAACGTTGGCACCAACGTTGATATCAGCAAATTGTGCTAGCTGATATGAAAAGTTGGAGCCAAAGTTAGACCCCTAACTTTGGCTCAAACTTTTGGTCCAACTTTTGCTAACCTCAAAACCGGTTCAATTGGTTCACTTTGGTTCTTCTCCAAACTTCAAGAGCAATCAACCAAGGCCTCTTTCAACCCAATTCCACCAAGAGCAAAGGCCCAACTCAAGGCTTGAAGATCATTTGAAGAAAGTGTATAAATAGGATAGAATTCAAGTTCTTCGGGGAGCTTTTTTTTTGGAATTTTCATAATAGTTTTCGGAGAGCTTTGGATATTGAGTGATCTTTAATTTCTTTGTCTTAGGGAAGGAGAATTCACTTCTCTTCCTCTCAGTTTTATTGCTTTCAATTTCAATTACACTTGTCTTGGATCTTGGGTTGAAGAATTGAAGGAATTCTGTTTCAATCTCATCCTTGGATCTCTCTGTTTATTTACTGCAATTGAATTTTCGTTTCTGTTACTTGCTTCTCATCTACTTTCCTTGCAATTTACAATTCCCTTGCAATTGTTCTTGTTGGATCTAGGAAGGCATTGAGATCTAGACTTGGTTTTCTAGTCTCTGGGCCCTGAGATCTGAATTCCTAATTTACATTTTGTTTCTTGCTTTTAATGTTCATTTACTTTACTGCTTCAAGATCCGATTCAACCCAAACCTTCTTTTACTCTTTTGTTTGATGCAAGTTACTTTTCTTTGTTTAATTTCTGCAAATCCAACTCCTAATCCCCTTTACATTTCGAGCCATTTACATTTCTTGCACTTTAAGATTCCGCAATTTACATTTCTTGCATTCTAAGTTTCTGCCATTTAATTTCTTGTTCTTTAAGATTCGGCGATTTAATTTCCTGCTCTCTTTAATTTCATGCAATTTAAATTCTGCAAATCATAAAACACTCAACCAAATCTTGATTCGCTTGACTAAATTAACCACTAAGCTAAAATTGCTCAATCCTTCAATCCCTGTGGGATCGACCTCACTCCCGTGAGTTTTTATTACTTGATACGACCCGGTACACTTGCCGGTTAGATTTGTGTGTTTTGGGAGAAATTTATTTTTCACCAAAATACTCATCATTGCTTCGCGTTAAGGGGCGCTCATGTGCCATGTACGTGTGCGCGCCGATTGAGCACGTGGTCCACTAAAGTGAAATCGCCCCCAGCGATTTCTGAAGCACTTTGGGCCCAACCCAACTCATTTCTAATGCTATTTCATGCAGAATTCAAGCTTGGGCAAAGGGGGGAGTAATTGTTTGTAACTTAGAATCATGTAGGTTAGTTTCTAGAGAAAGAAGCTCCCTCTTCTCTCTAGAATTTGGTTAGGATTAGGTTAAATTGCCATAGATCCATGTTTAATTCCTTGATCTCATCTTGTTTCTTCTATAATTTCTCTTTTCTACATCTTGATTTTCTTAATTGTCATGTTAATTTCTCATTTTGCACTCTTTTGTGATAATGAACTCATGTTGGATTTAGTTTACATTTAATGCAATTTGATGTTGATGTTTATTTCATTGATGAATTAAGTTGTTGATTTACTTTCTTTGCAATTGGTAGTTGTTAGATTTTATTATTCTTGCATTTTTACCATGCCTTCCATTTGTACCCACCAAGTGTTTGACAAAATGCTTGGTTGGGCTTTATAGTAGATTTTGAGCATTCTTGGCTTGGAAAGAGTAATTAGGCAATCTTGAGTCATGAGAACCCAACTCATGTTGGTGATCTAGAGTTGTTAGCTAATATTGTTTCCATTGACGCTAATCTTTTGCTAATTTAATTAGTAAGTTGATTAGGACTTTTGGATTGAGATTAGCTAGTCTTGTTAGACTTTCTCTCATGGAAGATAACCTATATCTTCTTCCAATGTTGGAGATGACGTAATGAGATAAATTCTTGTTTATAATTGTGACATGATTAATTAGTCTTGTTTGACATTCTCCCTATGTGAAGATGACATGATACCTTCTTCCGTTTGTTGGAGTTGACTAAATAAGGCAAATTAATCATTGTATGATTAGGATAGAAAGCCTATGATCTCAATTCTTACCATGAATGTCTCTCTTTATTATTTGCTTCCTCTTATTTACTTGTCCTCTTTAATTACTTGCTTAATTTACTTTTTTTGTCATTTATTTTAGTGCCTTTCTTATCAACCCAAAACCCCCTTTTACCCCTTCATAGCCAATAATCATTCACTTCATTGCAATTCCTCGTGAGACGACCCGGAGTCTAAATACTTCGGTTAATTCTTATTTGGGGTTTGTTATTCGTGACAAAACCATATTTTAATTTGACGTGAGTTGTTTGTTGGTTTGGAGCTATGCTTATAACGAAGTAATTCCTTTCTTTGGGAAGAAAATCTAGACTGACAATAATTTTTCCTATCAATATTCGCTCTTATATCCAAAGGCAAGAAGTGAAGCAAAGGGAGCTAAAGAAGCTAGAAGTCGTGGTTGCAACCATGGAAGAAGCCATTAATGACATGGCCTCCCACCTAAGCTCATGCATCCCAAGTACTCCTATTGACGAATGTGGAGGATCAACCAAGGAGCATAGTGAGGGAGTGGACTTAAAGCTTCAAGGTGAAGAAGAGGAGTTGAAACAAGAAGTGCAACAAGGGGAGGAAGTTGAGACATTTGAGCTGGAAGGAGTGGTTGAAGATTTAGGAGATGTTGAAAGTCCATGGGAATATAGAATTATAGAGCCCTCAAAGGTTGAAGAGGTTGATCAAGAGATGGATTCAATCATTGATGAGTTTTTATCCACAATTGAATCCTCCTCCATTGGACATGAAATTGAGGTCATAGAAAAACGTGCACAACCTCCTATACCCTTAGTAAGCAATGAAGAAGAGATTGTACTGGAAGAAAGCTACCAAGAGGAAGAGGTTGAAATTGAAGAAGCTAGCAAGGAGGTGGAAGTTGTCAAGGAAGAACACAAGGGAGTAGAGCTTGCAAGGACATTGGAGACACCTCTCCCTAAGCCATCACCATCCATCTTTTCCTTCAAGTGTGTAAATCTCTTATCTCTAAACTTTATTATCCCACTTGAATATGGTTTGCTTGAGATGGATGGTCAACTTAGAGCTCTTTATGGCTTAAAGAGCCAAAAGGAGATGGTTATTGGTTGGAAACATCACTCGAGATTCACGATGGTTGCATGTTTAAAGTTTGATGGCAAGGTTTGGTGTAGAGCTTGATTGCTTGGGTTTAGGAAGTTATTTGGAGGCTTCATTGAGAACTCGGCTCGCCTACCACCCGGATGGAATCATGATGATCAACTTGAAGACGGGTGTGAAAAACAAAGTATGGGATTCCGGATCACACAAAGAGAATCAATTTTGTTAGCTCATGGTTTGTGAAGAACTCCATCAAAGCTTGGAGATATTAATTTCGAATGATGGAGTTTATTGGAAGTCCAAGCATTGGTGGATGTTCAAGGATGGATTCAAGCACAAGCCACCTTGATGAGAGCTCCCCATAAGTCCAACCTAAGGACAATAAAAAAAAGTGCTAGGTGGGAGACACCCCACTATGGTAACATCCTTTCATTTTTCTTTTTTGTAAATATTGGTAAAATTAGTTTAATTTGATGTTTATTTTGGTTTGTTGAATTTAATTAGTAGTCTAGTCTGTTAAATAAGGTATTATGGTATTTTGGTAGCTCTTTGGAGGTTTGGAATGCTTGGTTTGGTGCAAGAAATTGGAAAATTTTGAAAAATAGAGCACCCAGCCACGCGTACGTGTCACCCACGCGTACACGTGACCCCCAAGTTTTCAACCCCTCACACGTACGCTTCGCCCACGCATACGCGTGACCACCAAAATTTTCATGCCCAATACAAAAACCAGAGAGTTGCGTGTGTATTGTGCTAAAATTGTGCCTCTAGCACAATTTTGACCCACACGTACGCGTCATCTATTTCTTTACACTATCACGCGTGCTCATCAATAATGCATACGCGTCGGACCTCATTGCCGCCATTCAAGCGTACGCGTGACTCACTGTCCTGTTTCACCCACCTTCTTTTCTTCTCATCTTTCCATTTCTTTCCTTCTTCTCTCTTCTTTTCTTTTCTTTCCCTTCTTCAACCAACATCCAACACTACCAATCAACATCTATCACCATTTCTTTTAGTTAGTTAGTTAGTTAGTTTGATTTATGTTTATTTTTCTGTTTTTTATTATAAGTGTTGGATTATTAATCTTGTTTACTGTTTATTGCTGCTGATTACTGATAGGATGTTAGTTTAACATCGTTGTTGTTAATTTTCATTGTTGGATTTCTTTATTGAGGTTACAAGTTGTTACTTAGTTTTGAACTTTACATGCTCAACGTTTTTGAATACCAAGTGTATGACATTGCTCTCAAGTATCCTAAATCTTTTGAATTGCATGTTTTGGCCACCATGCATTTATCATCCATTGTTAGGTAACTGTGTATTATCAATTCATTTTTTGTTAGGTGATTCTTGTTTATGATTGACCCTTATTTACATCACCTATTTCATGCATTGAGATTTTAGAATTACGGAATTGGATCGAAAGCTTACCTAGTGACATATTTTTTATTCTTCTAAGCTTTGTGGACCAAACTTGCTATGTGATTAATTTTCACTTCTATTTTCTTTGTGCTAAGTTCCATAGCACCCATGTCTTCAACTTCTATGTCACTTAGGTGTTGCAACAACTTCAATATGTGTCATTGTTTGATGTGTGAGCTCTATATTTCATTTGGTTCACTAAGTTTACTTACACATCAATCAATGTCCATTCATTATCCAATTCACAATTGGTTGATTATTTGCTTGAGTGCTTTCATGCTTCTTTATCACTTGTTTGCTTATCTTAACTTACAAGTTACTTTGGAGTATTTCAAGCACACTAGAATGAGTGAAGTGCATACTTTCTTTGTGTAATTGTGACATAACTTTTAATATCAGTGCGTGTGTTCTAAAATGTATGCAACTTAGAACTCACACACCATTTTCATTAATGTCACACTAATTCACTCACTTCATTCTAGTGATTCACCTCATTCCAACAATTTACACTACCTTGCTTTTGCATTTTCTCATCTTACTGTGATAATTTCTATTTTTCATGGGTGAGTCATCATAAGCTAAAATGGAAGCGGGAGGAAGAACACGCAGCAGCCGATTAATCCACCAGCTGAAGGTGGCAATCCAGAAAGTCCCCCTACCCCCTTGCTCATCTCTGAATGCACCGAGGACGGTGCAAACTTTAAGTGCGGGGAGGTCGTCCGACTGAATCGGTGCTTTTGGGTGACAAATTTCTAATCCCAACACTTTTGCATTTCTTTTTTAGGTCTTTTTGGAATTTTTGTTGCATTTCCTTAGTTTGCATATACATATATAATAAGCTTAGTCAAAATAATAAAATTTTCCAAGGATTTTATCTATAGGGCACCTGATTGAAATATTTTTTTTAGAACTTGCTTGAATTATATATTGTGAAACATGTTTTTGAGCCAAGAACACATGAGCATGTGAGTTTTGAGCCTAATTATGTGGTTACATCATATAACCACTTATTTTCATTCTTGTGTGTATTATTCTCTTTCTATGATTGTAATCTTTGATTTGTTTGATTCTTTATGTCCATTATTTTGTGTATGAATGCACTTATATGATTGAGGCCATCGTTTCAAATATCTCACTTACCTAAATAGCCTACCCTTTACCTTCCATTGTTAGCCAATTTTGAGCCTATGCTAAACCCCTTTTATTCTTAATTTTAGCACATTATAAGCCTTAAAGAGAAAAACAATAAATGTTGTTTGGATCTTTTATTAGCTTAGGCTAGTGAGAGTGCTTATTATTTAAGTTTGGAAAGTTTGGGAACATTGGGTGAGATAAAAGTGTATTTTGTAGTTTTATTGAAAATTTTGGTAATTGGGTACATACTCATGTATTAATTATGTTTCAACCATATGCATTGGTACCTTTGTATATAATTCATCTAAGAAAAATAAAAGAAAAAAATATTGAAAAATAAAAAAAGAAAAAGGAATAAAAAGTGGACAAAATGCCCCAAGGTGAAGTTCAATAAAAATCAATGCATATGGGTTGTGATCAAAAGGAGAATGCATGAGTGTGTGAAAAAGTAAAGAATGGGTAGTTAGGTTTGCTTTTTGAATTGTATAGGTTGTAGGTTAGGTGGGAAGTTTAAGTTAATCAAAAATTCAAATTCTAGTCCACTTGACTATATACAATCCTACCTTGACCCCAGCCTCATTACAACCCATGGATAAGTGCTCGTGATATTTGTATGCATGCATAAAATAATTGTTGATTGTTAGATGAAAAGGAAATCTTGGAAAGCATGATTAGGGGAGAATTGAGTGAATCAACCCTATACACTTGAGCGACTAGAGCGGATACACATCCAGTGAGGGTTCGATTGCTCAATTACATATTTTCACCTATGATCATCAGTTTTCTTGCAAGTTTGTAAACTCTTTTTAATAACTCAATTCAATTGTGGATTTGACTTGGTTGTTAATACCTTTAGCCCTCATGTTCATATATGCATTCTTGGAAGTTGATTTATTTTGACCAAGTAATTGCATGTATTTAGATAGAATGCATATAGATAGATTGGATGTAGATAGGTTGCATTTAGATAGTTTGCATTGAATAAATGTGATACTCTTTGTCTCTTTCTTGAGTTTAGCATGAGGACATGTTTGGTTTAAGTGTGGAGAGGTTTGATAAACCCCAATTTTGTGGTTTATCTTGTGCTTAATTTAGGGGATTTTATCAACTTATCTCATATTTATTCAATAAAATAGCATGATTTCGTAATTCTCCTTAAATTTGTGCTTAAGAGTTAAAACAGGATTTTTAGGCCTTTAAATTGCTAATTTTAATTCACTTTAATTCCATTCGATGCCTTGATATGTTTGTTGAGTGATTTCAGATCCATAAGGCAAGGATTGGATGGAAGAAGTGAAGAGAAAAGCTTGCAAAGTGGAGAATTCATGAAGAAATAAGCATTTGGAGAATTCAAGCCCACGCGCACGCGTCACCCACGTGTACACGTGAGGAGGAAATTTGCCAGCGACGTGCACGCATCGTCCACGTGCACGCGTGACGCTGATCACATGACCTCAATTAAAGTGAATTCGTTGGGGGCGATTTCTGGGCTTCCCAGGCCTAAATCTAACTCATTTCTGAGGCTATTTCATGCAGAATTCAAGATGAGTCAAAGGGGGAGCAATTAGTTAGGTTAGGAAGCATGCCTTAGGTTAGTTCTAGAGAGAGAAGCTCCCTCTTCTCTCTTGAAATTAGGGTTCTTAGTTTATTTTCATCTTAAATTTGGTTTATTTACTTGTTTTGATTTAGTCTCCTTTATTTTTCCTTGTTGATTTGCTTTAGATTCCTTAGTTCCTCTTGTTAATTTCTCTTTTGTACCTCTTTTTAGTTTATGAATACTCATGTTAATTTTTATTTCCTTTTAATGCAATTCATGTTTTATGTCTCTTTGATGATTAATTGAGTTGCTATTGTTAATTTCTTGTATTGGGTAGTTATAGATTTTACTATTCTGGTAATTTTATGATGATTTTCTTTTATGCCTTCCAAGTGTTTGACAAAATGCTTGGCTTAGGTTTAGAGAAGCTTTTTGAGCATTATTGGCTTGGAAAGAGAAATTAGGCAATCTTGAGTCATTAATACCCAACTTATGTTGGTGATCTAGAGTTGTTAATTAATATTGTTTCCATTAACTCTAATCTCTTGCTAATTCAATTAGTGAGTTGATTAGGACTTTTGGATTGAGATTAACTAGTCTTATTTTACTTTCTCTCAAGTGAAGATAACATTATACCTTCTTCATATGTTGGAGATGACTAAATAGGATTAGCTCTTGTTAATCATTGTATGATAATTAATGACTTGGATAGAAAGCTTATATTCTCAATCCTTGCCATGAATGTCTTTTTTTTTATTACTTGCTTTATTTTAGTTGCGTACTTTATTTTTTTGCCCCCTTATTTGGAAACCACCCCTTGGAGACCATAACCAATAATGTGCATACCTCACTGCAATTTCTTTGAGAGATAATCTGAGATCTAATACTCTTGATATTTTTAATGGTTTGCACTCGTGACAAACAAATTAAACTTTGATTGAGTATTACTTGTCGGTTTGGTACTTGCAACGAGGTTATTTCTCTTTTCCGAGAAGAAATTCTTAACTGACGGTTCTACTCTTTCACACATACCCCGATTAATCCAGATAATTCTGTTGGAACCTGTGATGCATCCTCAAGTCATAGCTCAATACTATCCAGGTCAGGACTCATAAGAAACTCATGTAGAATTGAGATTCAAAAGGATGGAGAACGACAATGCATCATAGAATAGAATCACACATTTATTAGAATAGAAAAATAATTGTATTAATTCATAGGAATCAGCAGAACTCCTAACCTTAACCTAGGAGGTTTAGTTGCTCGTACTGTAGAGAATAATATGAAATGTTAGAAAATGGTAAAATATAAAAGATCCAAGAAGCCCTTAAACAAGGATGATCTTCTCTTATTTATACTAATCTAATAAAAAATTAAAAAAATGAAGAAAACTAAGTTGACTGATGCAAAAATCCACTTCTGGGCCCACTTGGTAAGTGTTTGGGCCGAGCTTGGCTTCTAACTTGAAATAGTGGGCTTTGGACGCCCACTAGGGAGTGTACATGCTACTTCCTTGCTCCCCTTGGGGTGTTGAAAGCTGGATTGAGTCCCTTTGGGGCGTTGAACGTTGTCTTGAGTCCCTTTGGGGTGTTGAACGCCAGAATGAGGGTAGTTTTGGGTGTTTAATGCCCAATTTGGGCAGTTCAATCTGAAGAAAAGTATAGACCATTATATATTGCTGGAAAGCTCTAGAGATTAGCTGTCCAACGCCATTGGGAATGAATCATTTGCACCTCTGTAGCTCCAAAAATGCTTGTTTGAATGCACGGAAGTGAGATTCTGACAGCATCTACTATGCTTTTCTTGCCTCTGAATCAGACTTTTGCCAAAACTTTCCAAATTCACCCAAAATTCTCCTAAAATCATGAGAATAACATAAAAGCTCAAAGTACCATCCAAAATGTAAATTTTGCATAAAAACCTACAAAAACATAATTAAACTCAACAAAACATACTGAAAACACTAAGAAAATGACATCAAAAAGCGTATAAAATATCCGCTCATCAGCTGCTAAGTTCAGAATTTATGTTTTGTACACCAATCTTTGATCGTGCATTACTTTCTCATTTAAAACATTTTCCCTCCATTATTTGAATGGTGTAAACTTCTTGGACCAAATTTTCTTTCAAGACAAATTTGATAAAATTCGGAGGTCCGGAGACCAAGTTATACTCCACCAAGGTTGGCAAAAATCAAGATTTTTCTAAAATCTTCCAAATCTTAACTTTCAAAGCAATAAATGTCAAACCTTTTAAAATCAAAACCAAAGCTTAACAACACATCAATGAACCCTTTAATTCATATTTCAATCTTCCCTGTTCATCCCACAACTTCCTCATAGACACCAACTTACCATTATGTTACCATTTCAATCAATAATCCAAATTCTCAAACTTTATGCCAACATCATAAACAACATCAACATTTCTATTGCAAATATTCACATACAATATCACATATCATAACATCAAAGTCTCAACTACAATTTCAACATTTCCAACCCTCGTACATGTCCACCAAATCCAAACATCAACAATATAAATAGTTCAATCCTACCCTACCGTCAGCTATCCTAAGTTTTCACGACACATTACATTTTAGTTATGGGAAATCGAAACCATACCTTGGCCGATTCCTCCCTAAGCCCAGAACACCTCAATTATCCACCGTTCCTCAAGCTCCAAAGCTCCAACTCCTCACCAGTTGAACTTCCAGCTCCTAGGATTCAATTCTAAGCTTCCAATATCCACCAATTTAACTCTAATTTAACATAATTTTAATCTAGTACATAAAATTCCATTCATAGCTACAAATCAATACCTAAAATTCACAAAAATTAAAGTATTCACAAGAGATATGAGTTTCTCACCTTACCCACGGGTGACATGGGCAAAACCTAATGATTATCTACCGCTAAAGTACTCCTAAACCATCAAAATCACAAAATCTCTCAAATTCCAAAACTCAAATTATGAATCCGAAAAGGGGAGATCTGGGCACGAAATCAAAATTATCTTACCAAATTATTAGATGGGTTTTGTAGAGAATTCCGAGATGAATGCGTGGCCGCCGACGGCTCGTCAATCGGAGCTCCAGATTGAAAGTTATAAACAAAAGAAATTTGAGGTGAAAAGGGGATTAGGTTTTAGTCTCCATGCTTCTTCTTCTTCATGGAATTTGTGAATGAAGGGAGAAAGGAGGCTGAACATTCAGCTTATATGTGGGTTAAGTGAGTGGCTTAGGCCCACTTTGGCTCGATTTGCTTGATTTAGCCCATTGGCCTAATTTTATGTCAAAATCTTTAAAATTAGTGTCAAAATTCAAGTTTTAATTAATTCTACCTCATTAAACTATAAAATTAAATTTTCTAATTTTTTTTGAATTAATAATTAATTTATTGGCTAATTATTCACTAATTACTTGGGGTTTACATCCTACCCTCCTAACAAAAAATTCCGCCCTCGAAAATTCGCTCTCAATTCTTCATATACGCTCCCTTAGATTCAACCGACCTCTTACTATTCATTTTGCCATTCTCCAACATCAATTATCACTCTATTCCCAGTTCAAGCCTAGGCTAAACTCGTCTGTTTCATTTTTAGTTTTGTCTAACTCTTTCTCAATGACCACAAATTTCCTTATCCTTTAGGGGTGCCATTTAAATCAAATAAAATCTCAAATCCTTCTTGCCATTGATGACAAGTCATCTTATACTAGCTTTTCAAGCAATTTTTACTTGTTTCATTATGTTTTATGCACTTTCTTGCATTATAAGTAAGTGATCTGGAGTGGAATTGCATGGTTTTGTTGAATCAATCAACCATCCTTTACTTGACACTAAATCATGAGGTTTAAGCTAAAATTAATTGATTTTTGAATGAATTTTAAACCTTGTGAATTTGGTGATACTTTGATTGGTTGTTTTGATTACTTGTAGGTGAAGAAAAGAAAGAAACAAGGAAAGCGTGGCCTAAGGAAGGAAAAAGCATGGCGCATCAAGAAAGCAAGGGAGTAGCGCTCTCTTATTGAGCACAGCGCTCTCTTATTGAGCGCTAATCCAATCCAAGAAAGCAAAAGGCAAGGAATGCTGCGCTCTCTCACTCAATTGAGCGCCACAAGGATCCAAGGAAACCAGGCAAAAAGCATAGCGCTCGGTTAACTTAGTTAACCTTTTCGAGCTCCTCCTCAAAGAAAAACAAAGTGCAAAACCATGGAGTGGAGGTCCCAAGTTTTGAACCGTGTACATGGAGGAACCAAGAGGAGCGCTACCCTTCAAGGAATTGTTCCAAAATGGGCCCAACAAGACTCGATCACGGGAGCTCCACCAAAAACAAAGGGATGTTGTGCTCATTTACTTAACTGAGCGCTACCTTTTTGTTTTGCCAAGGAAATGAGCACCAATTTGGCAAGGCCAAGGCTCGAAGGGAAGCCTCATTCCTTCACAAGGGAACGCTGCGCTCTTTCTTTCAACCGAGTACTATGAAGGCACCCACGGGCAAGCTTGGCACGCACCAAAATTGGAAGGCCAAGGAAACAAGGGGGAGTGCTGCGCTCAATTAGTTAACCGAGCACTCTACTGGGAGCAGCACCCATGGTCCAAATTCAATTAAAATTCCATTTAAATTCAATTCTTCACAAAATTGGAAGGCCCACTCCAAATTCTAAAATTCAAAAATAGGAAGGACCTTTTTTAGAGAAGGACCTTTCTTGACCTTTTTGACACTTTTACTTTTCATTTTTCATTTTAGAGCTCATTTTAGATTTTAGCTTTGGGGTTTGGAAATTGGGATAGATAATTGAATTCTCTTCCTCTTTGTTCTCACTTCTACATTCTTCACTCTTTGTTTTAAATCTTGGATTGAGAATTGAAGGAATTCTATTTCATTCTTAATCTGAGATCTCTTTTTTTTTTACCTTCTGTATAATTTCAAGGAATTGTGATTTGGATCTATATTTTCTTTACTGCTTTTATCTCTATTTCTTCTGCAATTATTCTCTGTTGGATCAAGGAAGGAAATGAGATCTAGACTTGTTTTCTAGTCTCATTCAGCTCTTGAGATCTTCAACTTCTCTTTTAGATTTTACAATTGAGCTGAATTCACTTTTTGTATTGCTTCTTCAAGTAATTTTTCTTTTTTGTTTGAGATCTGCTGCATTTCAATTCATCTTTTACTTCTCTTGATTGCTATTTACATTCTCTTGTTTAATTTCTGAGATCCCAGCTCCCAAAGCCCTTTACTATTCAAGCAATTTATATTTCTTCCACTCTAAGCTTCAGCTATTTACATTTCTTGCAATCTAAGCTTCTGTCATTTACATTACTTGCACTTTAAGATTCAACTCCTTTACTTCTTTTCCCCTTTAATTTACTATCGATTCTCCCTCTCCCTTTAAATTTCATGAAATTTAGCTCCTGTCGAATATAAATCACTCAAATCAAAACTTGTTTGCTTGGCTAAATCAACCACCAAACTAAAATTTCTCAATCCTTCAATCCCTGTGGGATCGACCTCACTCATGTGAGTTATTATTACTTGATGCGACCCGGTGCACTTGCAGGTGAATTTTGTGTTGGATTGTTTTTCACACGTCGAGTTTTTGGCACCATTGCTGGGGATTGATTTAGATTGACAATGATTAAGTAAGGTGGTGATCTAGATTAAACACTTTTTCTTTGTCTTTGTTTTGTTTTTAACAAGCACACTAACTGTTTGAGACTTTGTCTCTACTACTCCTTACTGCATCAAGCTACAGAGTGTTCTATTTGTGTTTCTGAATTTGTGCCAGGAGGAAGAAGCAATGACTTCACACCCTTTGATCATGAAATACTTCGAAGGTTGAAAAGAGAAGTAAAGAATGGAAGGGAATCCCTTTGAGTCACTAGAAGGGGTGGCCAACAATAACCCACCCCAAAAAATTAGTAAGCTGGAAGCAGTAGTGCAACCATTTACATAAAAAAAATGAGTGATGGAACTTGAAGTAGTAAATGCAATCATAACCCAAAATAAGTAGATGCACTTACAACTTCAACAACAAATGGAGCTGATGGCCAGGAAAATCAATGAGCTGCAAATTGCTGTAGTGAATACACAAAGCGAATCTCAAACCTCACACGGATGGAATCAATCTAAAAAAGGTTTTGGAGCATTCAACTATGATCAACGAAGTCCTGAGCAAGTGCAAACTCCAAATAACACCTCAAGTTTGTTCCAACACAATTCTCATGGCGATGTGTACAACCCACCCTAGAGGACTCATTCCAACTTGAGGTGGGGTGAGCATCAAAATCAAGGACCAAGGGACCTCAACTATAACAGCCCCAGCATCACAAACAAGGACAAACAGACCCCTACTAACAACAACCATTACACACTACCACAACACACATACTTCCAACCCCATCATACTTCACAATTTTCCTAAAATAACTTCCATTAACCATCTCATTTGACGCAACCACAACCAAATCCAGACTTCCAAAGAATCTCTAGTCTAGAGATAATGATGGAGAAATTCGTGAAAAATCAAAAGATGGCAAGACAAGATCAGGAAGAAGCAAGGAAAGACCAAGCCATAACAAGTAAAAACCAAGAAGCTTCAATCAGAAATCTTGAGAGGCAAATGGAACAAATGCCTGAACACATTGCAGAAATGGGTGAGAAGAGGGCAAATACCTTCTCTAGAGCTACTGAAGATAACCCAAAAGACAACGAAAAAGCTGTAAAGTGGGAGAAGTGGAAGGAAATCATGGAGGAAAATGAGAAGACTATGGAAAAAGAAGCCATTAACTAGGAAAAACATCACAAAGAAGTTTCACAAGAAGAGATAGAGGGAAGGAAGCTCACAGTGATAAGAGAAAATCTAAGGCAACATGATTTTCAGCTTCCATGATCAAAGAATGAGGTATGTCAAGCTAGTGACAATAAAGAAGCGCTTGTTGGGAGGCAACCCAACCTGAGGTAGTTTTCTTTTCATAGCTATTTCAATAAAAAGGTTGAGTGGTTTTACCTATATTGCAAGGAGCTAAGTTTGGTGTTTCACACCAAAACAATTTGAGGAAGAGTGAAGGATGCTAAGTTTGGTGTCCCACCAAAAATCTCACTTGAAAACACATTCTCACCTCCTACATAAAGGGTTGCTAGCTCCAAGCAATCAGATAAACCATTGAACCATTGTCTGTCTTTTAGTTTTTAGTTTGGTAACCTTTAGCAGGGACAAAAGACTTCACATATGGTTGACTTAATGCATAAGAAACATTGGCAAGGGACTAAGTTTGGTGTTCACACACCAAAGTAAGATCAAAAGCCCACAAATAATTCATGCATGCTAACCATTTTTCAAGTGCTTGGGGAACAAGCAACTCTCAATATCATTGCAGAGGTTTATCCAAGTTTTTGGAAGGATTAAGCATCATCAACCAAAGAGATAAAGAGGAATGTGAAGACCAACAATGATGATGATGAGGAGTAAAGCAAGTAAACTCCAAAAGGTTGTATTGTTAAGTGATTATTTTGCATCAGACACTGCTATGACTGGAAGTGATATTGTACCCCTGTCTGTCTGCCTAGTATAGTCTCTCTGTAATTCAATAATTGAGATGCTTGATAGTTCACAACACTATACTCTCCAAGACTTGCTTGTACTCAATATCTCAAAAAAAAGGCATCACAGGACAGTTCTTTGAAAAGAAGGATTAAGGAATTAAAATTTTTTGAGGCAAGCAAAAGATTAGGATAAGTGGTGGTTCTAGTTGTATGATTATGCATTGAGGTTGTATGCTTATGAAAACTTGCATGGGAGCTCATAGGCAGGACATAGAGTTCAAAGAAGTAGTGTAGAGATTCTCAAACATTTATTGATCCAAGAAGTAGCAAACAAAAGAAAATAAATAAAATACAAAAACAAAAGAACATGGCCCAAGGCTCTGAGCATCAATTACTATGAAGGAAAGAAGAAAGAAACAAAAACTCAAAGATTTATTATCCTAGTAAATGCTTGTGGTCGAATTGTGTCAAAGAGAGAGGCTTGAGCAAGTAAATCCTTAGGGGTGCTTTAACACCTAATACCTTAAAACCAACTGGTTTAGGAGTATAGATTGAAAGCTTATCTAAAGAGCCGCTTTGAGACATGACACTTAGAGTCAAGGCCAAAATACAAAAACTTTCAGCTGCTTCAAGGTGATTACCTATAGAGAGATCTCCATGATGTGGGGACTAGTAAGCATTGAAGCCCTTGCATGAGCATATAATTTAAAGTTCACCCCACTGTCACTTAATCACTTCACTCATAGGATATTACAAGTTATACATTCCAACTGAAAGAACCTTTGAGCATAACTCTCTTTTCTTGCTTGGGAACAAGCAAGGTTTAAGTTTGGTGTTGTGATGTCAAGTCATCTTATACTAGCTTTTCAAGCAAATTTTACTTGTTTCATTAGGTTTTATGCACTTTCTTGCAGTATAAGTAAGTGATTTGAAGTGGAATTGCATGGTTTTGTTGAATCAATCAACCATCCTTTATTTGACACTAAATCATGAGGTTTAAGCTAAAATAAATTGATTTTTGAATGAATTTTAAATCTTGTGAATTTGGTGATACTTTGATTGGTTGTTTTGATTACTTGTAGGTGAAGAAAAGAAAGAAACAAGGAAAGCGTGGCCTAAGGAAGGAAAAAGCGTGGCGTATCAAGAAAGCAAGGGAGTAGCACTCTCTTATTGATCACAGCGCTCTCTTATTGAGAGCTAATCCAATCCAAGAAAACAAAAGGCAAGGAATGCTGCGCTCTCTCACTCAACCGAGGGCCACAAGGATCCAAGGAAACCAGGCAAAAAGCATAGCGCTCGGTTAACTTAGTTAACCATTTCGGGCTCCTCCTCAAAGAAAAACAAAGTGCAAAACCAAGGAGTAGAGGCCCTAAGTTTCGAACCGTGTACATGGAGGAACCAAGAGCAGCGCTACCCTTCAAGGAATTGTTCCAAAATGGGCCCAACAAGACTCGATCACGGGAGCTCCACCAAAAACAAAGGGATGCTGCGCTCATTTACTTAACTGAGCACTACCTTTTTGTTTTGCCAAGGAAAAGAGCACCAATTTGGAAAGGCCAAGGCTCGAAGGGAAGCCTCATTCCTTCACAAGGGAACGCTACGCTCTCTCTTTCAACCGAGTGCTATGAAGGCACCCACAGGCAAGCTTGGCACGCACAAAAATTGGAAGGCCAAGGAAACAAGGGGGAGTGCTGCGCTCAATTAGTTAACCGAGCACTCTACTAGGAATAGCACCCATGGTTCAAATTCAATTAAAATTCCATTTACATTCAATTCTTCACAAAATTGGAAGGCCCACTCCAAATTCTGAAATTCAAAAATAGGAAGTGTATAAATAGAAGTTAGTTTGATTTAGAGAAGGACCTTTTTTTGACATTTTTGACACTTTTACTTTTCATTTTTCATTTTGGAGCTCATTTTAGATTTTAGCTTTGGGGTTTGGGAATTGGGATAGAGAATTGAATTCTCTTCTTCTTTTGTTCTCACTTCTACACTCTTCACTCTTTGTTTTAAATCTTGGATTGAGAATTGAAGGAATTCTGTTTTATTCTTGATCTGAGATCTCTCTTTGTTTACTTTTTTCATAATTTCAAGGAATTGTGATTTGGATCTAAGTTTTCTTTACTGCTTTCATCTCTATTTCTTCTGCAATTATTCTCTATTGGATCAAGGAAGGAATTGAGATCTAGAATTGTTTTCTAGTCTCATTCAGCCCCTGAGATCTTCAACTTCTCTTTTAGATTTTACAATTGAGTTGAATTCACTTTTTGTATTGCTTCTTCAAGTAATTTTTCTTTTTTGTTTGAGATCTGCTGCATTTCAATTCATCTTTTACTTCTCTTGATTGCTATTTACATTCTCTTGTTTAATTTCTGAGATCCCAGCTCCCAAAGCCCTTTACTATTCAAGCAATTTACATTTCTTGCACTCTAAGCTTCGGCTATTTACATTTCTTGCAATCTAAGTTTCTGTCATTTACATTACTTGCACTTTATGATTTAGCTCCTTTACTTCTTCTCCCCTTTAATTTACTGTCAATTCTCCCTCTCCCTTTAAATTTCATGCAATTAAGCTTCTGTCAAATACAAATCACTCAAATCAAAACTTGTTTGCTTGACTAAATCAACTACCTAACTAAAATTGCTCAATCCTTTAATCCCTGTGGGATTGACCTCACTCATGTGAGTTATTATTACTTGATGCGACCCGGTACACTTGCCGGTGATTTTTGTGTTGGATTGTTTTCCACACATCAGCCATCTCGAACACTAAATAATTTCTCAATATCTTCATCTGAGTCAACTCGTTATAACCGAAGCCACACATTCACACTTTCCATTCTTAGATCCTATGTCAATTTTTTGAAACAATCTCCAATTCCACGACTTCTTTCTCATGTCTCTACAACTCTAGGGCCACCAAGATCGTTGCGCTTCTGCATTGCCACTCTGATTATAAACCACTAAGAAATTAATCCTTCACTCGCTTCTACCAAACATCTTCTTGTGTCCTTTTACCTCTCTAACTAACGCCATTGACTTTTATTCTAGTTGCACAAGGCTTGATCCCTTGGTCTTCTTCACTACCAAGTCCATTACCATCTCCATCACGTCCCTAGGTTATTCTCTTCAGCAGTAGCTTTCATAGCAGCAGCCGAGAAAATAAACCGTATCACCTTACTCGCGTCCACGAGATGCCCTTTGGGTCTTGTCCTCACTGAACAATTGATATTAAGGTGATCAGTCTTAATATTTCAAGTCTAGTGCTTCGAATCTCCAAAGGTGATGCTCATGAATTTTTATACTATATATGTCAAGCAGACATCCTAAAGAGCATATGCACACAGCCAGAGTATATGCTTAAAAGCATAGTCAGTCCATTCCTCAGGCTCTACGGGAACGAATTGCTCTGATACCATAATGTAACCACCTACCACATAGAATCTTATGCTTAAGTCATAAGACAGAGGTGGTGAGGTATTACGACCTCTAAAAGTAAAATTATATATAATATAGTTTGAAAAAGTTTATTACTAGGAGCCTTTGAAGAAAAGTCAAAACAAAAGCAGTAAAATGAAAAGCGCAACACTCACGAAGTGACAACGTATATGAAGCAAGGTAAGAGTAAGCTAACATGGATATCTACCAAAGAATACCAAAATACAGATAACAAAGCTCAAGACTCGGCTCACAAAGATAAACCGGCCAGAGCACATAAGTATATATATATAAGAGAACCCAAAAGAACCCGAAATGTAGTTTTATAGAACATGTTTCTCCAAAATAACCTCTAAGAGGAAGTTAATACATCATATACATAAGCAGTGGAGATAATAAATATCTACATATATACCTATACCCAAAATAAAGCCTCAAAAGATATAGAGATCTTCGCTATTAGAAGCCTCCAGCATGCCTTAGCAAGGTACCTCATGTCCTGCATATGAAAACCACAAAATATGTATGGGGTGAGAACTAGAGGTTCTCAGCATAGTAACAGTACCCACATATCTAACATATAATGTCCCGGAAAAGCCAAAGGTGATCCTAGAACTATGAGACTTAGATTCAAGTGTTAAAGTTTATAAATTTAAAACCATAAATAGGGTAGATTATCTAAGGATTCTTGATTCTATCTTAATTTTAACTTAATCCCTAAAATTATCACCTTTCTTCCAATCATTCAACACTAGTAAAACCACATAGACAAACAAAACAAACAAAGCAAACACAATTAGTATACAGGTACAGCAAGAAAATCATATAGCGAGTAAGCATGGTAATTCACAAAGGCAATCCCAAATAATGCAAACTCAAACAAGTCAAACAGATGCATATGATGCATGCATTTCCTATTGGCCGTTGATATCAATTGTCGATTACATAGCCAGCCCGACATGTCCTGGTAGCAAACCATGGATAGAACACCAAACACGGAGCAAGTGGTACAATGTCGCAACCGTTGCATCTTACCCGCGTACCTGGAGCAGGGGACAACTTCGTCCTGCCTCTTTCCCATGCGGTGTTACAGTTCTCGACCCAGAGCAAGCAGCGGCAGAACACAGCCCTTGCATTTTACCCGAAGCCTCAAACTTTCCCAGAGCAAGTGGATAACACCACTGCATTTTACCTGGCTTATTGACTCTTACCCAGAGCAAGTGGAAACACCATTACATCTTACCCGGAGTCACATTCAGAAACACATTTCATTCTCATTCATCTATTCATTCTTAATTCATACTCAGAGCAAGTGGATTACACCACTGTGTCTTACCTGGTCACGTATATCTCAAACATAATCATTATCAGCCATAAATGATAATTTAACATAGCCCTCATGCTCATTACATAAATAGTACTTCTACCACCTTCATCATTCACTTTTATCTCTTTCTTCACCAATAAAATATCTTCCCCAACAGTCCCAACCATACTTCACTACCCAAAAATCTATCTACTGGGTTTAAATAAGAGTTATAAGGCTTTGAAAGCTAGAGGAATGGTTTAGAAACACAAAAATTCATATTTCAAAAAAATAGGGATTGCGCGTACGCACACCCCTGCCGTGCGTACGCGCACGACTAAAAATGGGTGGTCACGTACATGACTCCCTTGCTCGTGTACGCGAGTGTTCCAACCCGAATGGACTACTCGCGTCGCATGTGTTCCTTACGTATGCATGCTTAGCAAAAATCTAAAAAAGCTACTAAGTCCGGAATTTCTGTTTTGCACGCCAATATTTTATTGCACATAACTTTCTCATATTAAAATTATTTTGCTCCATTTTTTGAACGGTGTAAACCTATCTGACCAAATATTCTTTCAAGACAAGTTTGATAAAATTCGGAGGTCCGAAGGCCAAGTTATGCTCTACCAAAGTTGGCCAAAAATCATGTTTTTTCTCAAAACTTCCAAAACTCAACTTTCAAAGCAATAAATGTCAAACCTTTTAAAATCAAAACCAAAGCTTACCAACACAGCAATGAACCCTTCCAATTCATATTCAATCTTCCTTATTCATCGCACAACTTTATCATACATACCAACTTACCATTATATTACCATTTCAATCAATAATCCAAATTCTCAAACAACTTTATGCCAACATCATAAACAACATCAACATTTCCATTGCAAATATTCACATACAATATCATATATCATAACATCAAAGTCTCAACCACAATTTCAATAATTCCAACCCTCGTACATGTCCACCAAATCCAATCGTCAATAATATAAATAGTTCAATAATGCCCTACGGTTAGCTAA
Organism: Arachis hypogaea; assembly: GCF_003086295.3. Lineage (NCBI taxonomy): Eukaryota > Viridiplantae > Streptophyta > Magnoliopsida > Fabales > Fabaceae > Arachis > Arachis hypogaea. Next base: position 61,741,129 of record NC_092055.1, on the reverse strand, counting down.
CCTAAGTTTTCACAACACATTACATTTTAGTTACGAGAAACCAAAACCATACCTTGGCCGATTCCTCCCTAAGCCCGGAACACCTCAATTATCCACCGTTTCTCAAGCTCCAAAGCTCCAAGTCCTCACTAATTGAACTTCCAGTTCACAGGATTCAATTCTAGTTCAATATCCACTAATTTAACTCCAATTTAACATAATTTTAATCTAATACATACAATTCCATTCATGACCACAAATCAATACTTAAACTTCACAAAAATCAAAGTATTCACAGGAGATATGAGTTTTTTACTTTACCTATAGGTGACATTGGCAAAACCCAAATCACAAAACTGAAAAGGGGAGATCTAGGCACGAAATTAGAATTTTCTTACCGAATTGTTTGATTAGTTTTGTAGAGGATTTCGAGACGAACGCGTGACTACTTGATGTTAAGGATTCATACCGGTTCGGAATTTAACAAAATAATCTCGTTGTGAGCATAGCCCAAACCGATAATCGATCCTCAAATCAAAATTTAGATTTTGGTTGTCACAAGTCCAACCTAATAATGATAACCGAGAGTATTAGTCCCATGTCGTTCTTCCTAGGAATCACAATCGAGTGCACAATTATCTGTTATGAGTTTCAAAAGGGGGTTGGGTTGATAAAGCAAGAAATTAAAAAGGCAAGAAAAGTAAAACAAGCAACTAAAGAAAGTAAGTAATAAAGAGAGACATTCATGGCAAGGATTGAGAATATAGGCTTTCCATCCTAGTCATTAATGATCATAAAATACTTAACAAGAGCTAATCCTATTAAGTCATCTCCAACTTGAAAGAAGGTACAATGTTATCTTCAACATAAGGAAAAAGTCAAATAAGACTAGTTAATCTCAATCCAAAAGTCCTAATCAACTTACTAATTGAATTAGTAAGAGATTAGAGTCAACGGAAACAATATTAACCAACAACTCTAAATCACCAATATAAGTTGGGTATTAATGACTCAAGATTACCCAATTTCTCTTTCCAAGCCAAGAATGCTCAAAAACTACTCTAACACCCAACCAAGCATTTTGTCAAACACTTGGTAGGTATAAAAGGAAAGGATCATAAAATTGCAAGATTAATAAATCTACAACTACCCAAAGAAAGAAAATAACAATAAAAGCTCAATTAAACATCAATGACATGAAAACATAAAATTGTATTAAAGAAACCCAAATTAACAAGAGTGCTCATAAACATAAAAGTAACCAAAATGAGAAATTAACAAGAAGAATAGGGAAATCAAGACAATAGAACAAGAAATTGTAAAGAAAACAAGATGAAAGCAAGAATTACACCCTAGATCTAAGAGGAAAATTAACCTAAGAACCCTAATTCTAGAGAGAAGATGGAGCTTCTCTCTTTAGAAAACTACCCTACATGATCCTAAGCTAATCAAATTACTCCCCCTTTGTCTAATCTTGAATTCTGTATGAAATAGCTTCAGAAATGAGTTGGACTTGGGCCTGGAAAGCTCAGAAATCACCCCCAGCTAATTCACTTTAATGAGATTACGTGATCAGCATCACGCCTGCGGGTCGCTGGCAGATTTCCTCCTCACGCGTATGCGTGGGTGACGCGTGCACATGGCCATGAATGTCCTCTTCACGCGTATGCGTGGATGACGCGAGCGCGCGGCCATGAATTCTCCAAATGCTCATTTCTTCATGAATTCTCCACTTTGTATGCTTTTCTTTTCACTTCTTCCATCCAATCCTTGCCTTATGAACCTAAAATCACTCAACACACATATCAAGGTATCGAATAGAATTAAAGTGAATTAGATTTAGCTATTTTAAGGGCTAAAATGCATGCTTTTACTCTTAAGCACAAATTAGGGAGCATTACAAAAACCATGCTATTTCATTGAATAAATGTGAGATAAGTTGATAAAATCCCCTAAATTAAGCACAAGATAAACCATAAAATTGGGGTTTATCAAACCTCCCCACACTTAAACTAAGCATTTTCTCATGCTAAACTCAAGAATGAGACAAAGGGTATCAACATTTATTCAATGCAAACAAACTATCTAAATACAACTTATCTACATGAATGCAACTACTTAGTCAAAATAAATCAATTTCCAAGAATACACATATGAACACAAGGGCTAAAGCAATTATAATCAAACCCACAATCGAATTGAGTTATTGAAACGAATTTACAAACTTGCAAGAAAAGAGATGATCATAGGTGAAAACATGTAATTGAGCAATCGAACCCTCATCGGATGTGTATCCGCTCTAGTCACTCAAGTGTATAGGGTTGATTCACTCAATTCTCTTCTAATCATACTTTCCAAGATTTGTTTTTCATCTTTCAATCAACAATTATTCAATGCATGGATACAAATATCATGAGGGCTTATCTATAGGTTGTAATGTGGTTAGGGTCAAGGTAAGATTATATTTGGTTAAGTGAGCTAGAATTTGAATCTTTGATTAACTTAAACTTCCCACCTAACCTATGACAACCTATACAATTCAAAGCAAACCTAACTAACCATTCTTCACTTTTTCACACACTCATGCATTCTCTTTTTGATCACAACCCAAATGCATTGCTTATTATTGAACTTTTCTTTGGGGCATTTTGTCCTCTTTTTATTGCTTTTCTTTTTCTATTTTTTTATTTTTATTTTTATTTTTATTTTTCTCATTCATTTTTTTTCTAAAATATCTATAAGAATGTCAATGCATTTGGTTTAACATCTAATGCATGAATATATACCCAATTCCCAATATTTTCACTAAACTCTCAAAATACACTTTTATCCTAACTAATATTCCCAAATTTCCCAAACTCGAATGATAAACACTCTCACTAGCCTAACCTAATCAAAGATCTAAACAAGGGATATTTATTATTTTTTGCTTTAAGGCTTGTAGTGTGCTAAAATTAAGAATAAGAGGGGTTTAGCATAGGCTCAAAATTGGCTAACAATGGAAGATAAAAGGTTGGCTATTCGGATAAGTGAGCTCAATAAAATTATGGCCTCAATCATATAAGTGCATTCATATACAAAATAATAGACATAAAGAATCAAACAAATCAAAGATTATAATCATAGAAAGAGGATAATACACACAAGAATGGAAATAGTGGTTATATGATGTAACCATGCAATTAGGCTCAAAGCTCATATGCTTATATGTTCTTAGCTCAAAACATGTTCCACAATATATAATTCAAGCAAGTAATAAAAAAAAAATTACTCAAATCAATTGGGGTGCGCTATAAATAAATTTCTTAAAAATTTTATTATTTTGACTAAGCTTATTATATATACCCTAAATGATACGGTGTGATTGTGAAAAGTTAAAATCCTTAATTTAATTCCTAATTTCAACAAAATCAATATCTCATATGCAACAGAATAAACTAATCTCAATTATGTGCCTTTTTTTTCAATCACAACTAATAAACTAAAATAACTATATATATATACTATCAAACTAAAAGTGAAAATCAAACTAAAAATCTAAGATATATACAAACAAAAATGCAAAATGCAACAAGCTAAAAAGTATCCAAAACAACTAATATATACAAGAATAAAAAAGTGCAATAAAGTAAAAATACAAGTACTGAAAATAAAGCAAAATAAAAGAAAAAGTGTCTGAAATGGGATTGGTTCACCAAAATAATTATGCCGATGACGGCGGCCTCCCCACACTTAAATGTCAGCATCGTCCTCGATGCTTCCTCAATCAAGTCGGGTAAGAGGGGTCAACGTCTACATCTCTACCGTCACCGGTGGGTGGATGTGGCTCTGGCTCTGTCGGCTGTGGCTGTGTAGGGATCTCATGCTGAGTCTCCTGCTGGGCCTCCTCCTTCTTGGCATGCTCCTCCTCCTCAGACTGGTCAGATGGAGTGTCGGGCTCAGAGGGAATATCTGCTCAGCCAGAAGTCACAACCAACCTCAAGTGTACATAACGTTGCTTGTTGCAATGCTCAGATTGCTCATAACATCACAACAATCGCCGCTCCATCCGATCCAAGCACTCAAAGAGGCGCTGCACAAGACGGTAGACCGGCTGTGATGCAGATGATGGTGCTGTTGGTATAGAGATTGCTGAAGGTCCTGCCAAAGGTGCTGCTGAGAATGTGGCTTGGTCTCGACGCCGAGCTGCCAATCGGTCACCAACCCAGCTTCCCAAAGGAATAACCTTCTCCTTGCCATGAACAGCTGGTGGTGTCTCGTCCATTGGCTCCCAAGGTACCTCAGCCTGGTGAGTGAGCTGCGTGACCAAACATGGTAATGGGAGGTTACCCCTAATGTGGGCCCGGTACATGAATCATTTGATGAGTCGGGGGAGGTACAGCTCCTTCCCCTCTAGGACGCACCAGATCAACACTAGCATATCCTCCGGGACCTCTGTGAAGTGAGTGCTAGGCATGGCATATATGGACAGAATCTGCTGCCTCACCTTAGCCTCATTCGTTAGGTAGTCAAACTTCATGCCCTTGGGATTCACTTTAGAAGAACCCATCTTCCAAGGTGCACCTGACTGGGCAACTACACTACGCAGTGTATCCCAATCAAAGCTCATGTAGTGCATCTCCTCCTCAGCCTTGTGGAAGCCATCCTTATCACTGATCTTAGGCTGAAAGTGGAGAATGTCCTTAATATCTGCCTCCGTGACCATAATCTGTCTGTCTCAGAGGTGAACTGCGTCAAGGGTCGCTCTGTAGAAATTGTAGTAGAACTCCTGGACCCAAGACTCGTTCACCCTCACTAGTTCTCTGTCCAAAAAGGCCCAGCCCCTCTCCTCAACCCGACGCTTAGTGTACTACCTCAGATCGGAGGGGACAGCTCGTTTCTTCTCCAGAATGAGCTTCTGAAGCTCATAGTGTAGAAACTGAAGCTCATAGTATAAATTAGCAAACTTAATTGAGTTGGTAGAAGGCGTAGCTTGGTCAACCTTCTCCTTCTCATTAAGATGCTTCTTTGTACTAGAGGTCGCCAACTTAATAGATGGTTGAGACCTCTTTCTCTTGCTGGAGGTGGCCTTGGCTTTTCCTTTGCCTCTGTCAAACATCCTGAAAAATAGAAATTACAGGATACAGAATATTAAGCAAAGCAGAGGTATAAAAAGAAAGTATTATATAATCAAACAGACAGAAGACAGGAAATAGAAGAGTCAAAAGTAAAACATGAAGTGAGTGGATAAAATGTAATTTCCTAGAGTGGAGGGAAAACCGAATTCAAAATAAATAAGAAATCACATTCCAAGAAATTAAACACACTAAGATTTGTTATGCTTGTCCATTAAGAAACAAAATTTGTTATGCCTTAAAAGAATTTAAAAGAGTTAATTGAAAAAGGGAAGATTAAAAAGAAAAGTTAGAAGGCTAGTTAAATCAAGAGTTAGAAAAGAAAGTTAAAAGTTAGTAGCATAACAGTTCTTGATCTTAACCAAGGTAATTTCAATAATTTTGAGAGACAAGTGCACTGACAATCATGATATGCAATGCAAGTCATTGATGATGAAATATGAAATGCAAAAAAGCACAAAAGAGAAATACAAGTCAACATTAATGTGTTTGATCACTTAAGTGCAAAAATTGGTGTAGAAAAGTTAAAAATGCACTCATGTAACCCAAGGTGAATTGGAACAATGAAAACGGCTACATAAGTGAATTCCACCAATAATTACAACTTAAAAGAACCTTAGTCAAAAGAAAGAAGATTAGGCCACTCGAAAAATTTGGAAAACAACTTTAATGGTGGAAGAGAAATATGAAGTGAAAAGGACCAATGAAGAAAGGACAATTTTGGGCCTAACTTGAAAAATTAGAAACACAGGAGCGGTTCAAAGTTACTTGGTCAATCAAGGTCCTATTTGACACAGAATTTCGTGAAATAGTTCCTTGATGTCATCAATTATGTAATACAACATACGGGAATCAAAAGAAGGGGCGGAATTGCTAGCCGATCAATTCATGAATTGAACTTGATGATGGCAAGGTAGAACCAAATTGAAAATGCACCAACTTCAATTCACAAATTGGGAATTAATAGCACAAAAAAATTTCAGAAAAATTTGGCAGCATTCCGACAGTAAATTGAGCGTTCCCGAAATTCAAACAAGCAGCAAATTCAATCCATATGAACTTAGGATATATTTAAACAAGAGTGAAACAAACTAAACTCATATGTAAAAATGCTAAACCATGGTTAGCAGCCGCGGTTTATATAGAGTTAAAATAAGACATGAATGTAATGAGTTTCAAATTGTTGTATTTACGTAAATATAAATCCCAATTATTTTATTTCGGTAAATTGCTCTCAGGATAAAGAATTTGTAAGATATAGTCAATTATGTTACATTTACCTAACTATTGATGGATTTTTTTATAAATAAATATAAAAATTACGAATTTAGACGTGTTTTAGAAAAAAAATTATTTTTTATTATTATTTATTTCATGATCATTAAAAATGAGATAATTATAAACTATCTCATTTGCATTGTCAAAAAGATAAATAAATTTTTTTTACATGTATCTCATTTACATAAAAAATAAGGTTATAACTATTTTTTAAAACATGTTTCATTGAGCATATAAACGAGATTTTTCATAACGAGTGATGCTATATGTACAAGTATATTTGTAAACAAGTCCAACCAAGTTGATATAAAGTCCAAAAAAAAAGTGCGTGCATACATCACTACTTTTTCTTTTTCGTACTTTCTGTAGCAGATAAAATTTTGTCAGAAAGTACAAAAACTTATTAATATAGTACACAAATTTTTGCTGCGAATATATTTTGTTAGTTGGGTGAGTTAATATTCTGGATATAGTACACTAAAATTTTTGTACTGTACTGATGACTGGAAATTTGCACAACACAAATTCCTTCCACAAGTGTACCGAATCACCAAGTAATAACTCACTATTGAGTGAGGTCGATCCCACAGGGATTGATGGATTAAGCAACTTTAGTTATGTGATCTATCTAGTCAAGCAAATAGTTGATGGTTTTGTGTATTTGAGGGAACAAAATTTTGATTCATGAAGAAAGTAAATATGCGAAAAGTAAATTGTTGAAGAATGAAGAGCTGAAAGTAAATTGTGAAATGTAAATGGCCAAAACTTAGATGACAAGAAACCAAAGAATTGAAACTTAAATGGCAAGAAAGTAAAAGCAAGAATGTAAATGGCTAGGAAAAGTAAATTGCATGAATTATAAATGGGTTCTGGGCACTGGAAATCAAAGAAACCAAGAAATTCAAAGCAATTAAGTGGAAGAAAGATAATGGGTATGATTCATTGGGGATTGGAGTTATCATAATCCATCATAAATCAATGGGTCTCAACTTTATTCTCAATCATATGAAGTAGATCTATGGCAGATTGTAGTAATTGAATCCCAATTCCTTGGCGATTCAATTTCTCTTAACACAATCAATTGCCAGTTTCTTGATCTAATTGTTCATAAGAAGAGGTTAAGTTCAATTCTCTAATCCATAAGCCACACAAGTTCTCAGGATCTCAATTCAAACCAGGAATTTATTGATCAAGAGAGTTGTGAAGGAAAGAGCTTCAAACGAATTCCATGATCCCTTTTCCAAGGCTCACATGAGGATTCAAGTAGTTCTAAACCACCTTCCAGTAGAGAATAGATCTATTAAGCACAGAATTTTTCCCTTAGCTACAACAAGCAGATTGAGAAGAAGAAGAATTTCATTAATTCATTTGAATTACAATAGAGATCCTCCCCCTAATGATTGGGGTTTAGTTAATCATCGCTCTAAGAACAATTGCAGGAAATTGAAAGTGCGTCAAAATAAACTAAGCCTTAATACAAGCAAAATGTAAAGTTGTAGAATGTAAAAATGTGTAAAACTAAAATTCCTAAGCTAAGATATCTGGAATTTGTAATCTTCTCCCCTTCAAGTTCAAAACTAATCCTATATATACTACTCTTCTCATCTTCAAATGAGTATTCCAGTACTTGGATGTGGGCTTGTGGCCTTAGTTGATGCAAGTTAGGAGTAACCCTTTCTGAAGTTAACGATGGTGTTAGCTCACTAACGCTCTGATACTTGCATGAGTGCCCCTGGAACTTGATGGGAAAATTTGTGGAAAAACGAATTTTCAAAAACACCCAAAACTCACCGGCAAGTATACCGGGTCGCATCAAGTAGTAAAACTCACGTGAGTGAGGTCGATCCCACAGGGATTGATGGATCAAGCAACTTTAGTGGATGATTAGTTTAGTCAAGCTAACATTTAAGTGAGATTTGGGTGAAACTTAAAGCAACAAAATGTAAATGACAAGGAATTATAAAGTGCAGAAAGTAAATTGCATTGAAACTTAAAGAGCAAGAAATGTAAATTGGAGTGAGTGCTGGAAATTAATGAAAGCAATAGATCAAGCAACTGGAAATCTAAATTGCAGGAAATTGTAAAAGGAACTGGGTGCTGGGAGCAATGTAACAGAGAGTAAAAATGCTTGAAAGATCAAAAACAGAAAATGACTGATGCTAAATTTCAGCAATTAAAAGGATGTTGAAGATCTCAGGGGTGGAGGAGACTAGAAAACAAGTCTAGATCTCAAGTCCTTCCTTGATCCAACAGCAGACAGATTGAAGAAGAAATGAAGATGAAAGCAGTAAGAGAACTTTGATTCAAATTGCAATTCACTGAAATTATGCAGCAAGGCAAACAAAGGGAAATCTCAGAGGGAGAATGAAACAGAACACCTTCAATTCTCCACCCAAGATTCAAAAATAAAGAAACAAAAACTAAAGAAAGAGAGCTCTCTAATGCTAATCCTCCTTAGTGGAGCCAACCTCTCAATGCTCTCTATCAGAGCCCACCTCCTTTCTAAAATGAGAATGATGTCTTATATAGGCTTTTTACAAAATGAAAATGAAAATGAAAGTGAAATTAAAGACAAATTACAATTAAATGAAATTCCTATTTTATCTATCTCTTGTGCCTTTGAGTGATGATAATGGGCTTTGCTTGCTTTTGATTTGGGTTGAAGATGGCCTCTGTTGATTGCTCTTAATGTTGGAAAGAAACCCACTTGTGAACCGGTCCATGAACCATTAAAGCTTGAGTCAAAGTTTGAGGCAAACTTTGACTCAAGATTTTCATATCAGCTTGCCTCCTTTTGCTGTAATCCACGTTTGAGCCAAAGTTTGAGGTCAAACTTTGAGCCAAACGTGGATCTCTCTTGTTGCATATCAAGCCTTGGGGTGCTACTTTGTCCTCTTGTCAACGTTGCCAATTTTATACCCACTATAGACTATTATATATGGTTTGAAAGTTCTGAATGTCAGCTTTCTAACCCAATTGGAATCACCTCAATTGGACATCTACAACTCAAGTTATGCTCCATTGAAGAGGACATGGTCGCTGGCTTTGGTGTGCAACGTTTGAGGTAAAGTTTGCCTCAAACGTGGTCAAAAACGCCAGTTCTGGAGGCTCAAACGCATTGTCCACCCCATACTATTATATATTGTTGGAAAGCCCTGAATGTCTACTTTCCAATGCCGTTAGAAGTGCATCATTTGGTGCTCTACAGCTCGAGTTATACTCCGTCAAAGGTGTAGAGGTCAGTTGGCCTCACTGCAGGTTGCCACCATGTTCGTTTATGCACATTGCGGGGCAGTTTTCTCCACCATGCAGTGCCATATATGCTTGGAAAGCTCTCGATTCCTACTTTCCATTGCTTTTTGAATCACCTCATTTGGAGCTATGTAGCTCAAGTTATTCTTGTTGGAAGTATACCCCTTGTATGCATGTGTGGCGCCAACGTTTGCCACAAAGCTTGAGGCAAATGTTGGCGCAAGCTTTTTCTCCCCTGGGTATGTTGGTGTGGTGCCAACGTTTGCCAAAAAGCTTGAGGCAAACGTTGGCACAAGCTTTTGCTCCATCCAGGGTGTTTTCAACTCTTCCAAAAGTTTGAGCTAAAGTTTGAGGCAAGCTTTTGCTCAAGCTTTTTGTTCTCTCTTGCTCCTTGCCATTTCTTCTTTCTTCAACCTTCTTCAAAGCTCTTTTCACCTATCATCAATCAACCAAGCACATCAAAGCTATGCTCAAAATCATGAGATTGTTATTCTTTCATAATATATAACAATTATAGCACAAAATCTCATGAAAATGCATTAATTTATCCATGGTTGATCGAATCAAAGGAAACATGAAAATCCACCCAAATGGCTTACTTATTGCATAAGAATGAATGAAAACCAAGTAAAAAAACTAGTGAAAAAGTATAGGAAAACATGACATGGTGACATGTCATCAGAACTGCCATTAGTATTGGCGTTAACAACATTGCTATCACCACAATTCTCTTCTAAGATGGCGTTAACACTAGCTTTAGTGTGCTAACGCTGCCACTAATGCCAGCGTCTGTTGTGCATACGCACACTGCTTCACGCGTGCGCTTCCTTGTAAATTTTGTCTCTTGTGCGTACACATACTGCTTCGTGTGTGCGCACACTGGACAATTTTCCTCTTGTGTGTACGCACACTAGCCAAATCTTCCAGCCCCAACTTCGTGCAATAATTGAAGACGTTAGTGTGCTAACGTTGGTGGCTGGTGCAGAATTTATAACCCACAAACTAACCGACAAGTGCACTGGGTCGTACCAAGTAATACCTCAGGTAAGTGAGGGTCGATCCCACGAGGATTGATGGATTAAACAACAATGGTTAAGTGATTTACTTAGTTAGACTAATAGAAAAGAGTGTTGAGAGGTCAATTGCATCAAACAGTAAATTCAGAAGATCAAAAAGCAAGCATTAAATTGATGTAAATAATAAAAGGAGAAACAGTTAAAGTGATTCCCTTATTCCATTCTTTAAATTTTTGATTGGGAGAATTGTTTGTTGGTTTAGGACTATAATTGAAACGAAGAAATTCTCTCTATAAGAGAAATTCTAAACCATCAAATGATTCTTTCATCAAAATGGCGCCGTTGTCGGGGAATTGCAATGGTGCTATGTTATTGGCTATTGTATATATTGTGAATAGCTTGATTCTTGGTTTGTTTGTTAGTTTTTGCTAGTGTAGGATTTTGCTCTCTTTGCTTCTTATTAGTATTTCTTTTTATTTTCTCTTGACATTATGAATTCTCATCCTTTTGGCTATGAGTGTGGTTCTAACTATGTTGTAGGAGATGGAAATTACAATGGTAACATGCATCAAAGAAGGAACAACCAAAGATGGTAGGAGCCTCAAGCAATTGATCAACCTCCATGGCAACAACCTCCACCAATGTACTATGAGCAAGAACCACTCCAAGATGCATACCAATCTAATGTGTGTGATGACCCTCATTGTGGTTGTCAACCACAATCATCATATGCATATGAACCCCCTCCTCAATAAGCCTCATACCACCATTCACCTCCATATGACCCCAACCCATATCCACCATACCAACCACCAAATCAACCATACCTAGAGCCACCACCATTCCAATGCCAATACTCCCATGGACCACAAAGTCCACACACACTACGTCAAGAATTTCACCAATATGAACCACCTTTCAATTACAACAACCTTCCCTCAAATAATGAACCCTCTCTTTCACCACCACCTCCCGATGAAGCCCTCGTGCTAGAACTGAGAGATCCTGAATCTCGTATCTTAAGGCAACACGAGGAGGATAAAAAGAAGTTTGAGGAGTTAAGAGCAAAGACGGCTATCATGGTAGAAGCCGTTAGCAACATAGTCTCATCCTGCCTAAGCTTGCGTGATCAAGGCACTCCTAGTGTTGAACATGGAGAGGCAACCAAGGAGCTTAGTGAGGGAGTGAACTTGAAGCTCCAAGGTGAAGAAGAGGAGTTAACGCAAGAAGTGCAACAAGAGGAGGAGGACGATATTATTGAACAAGAGGAAGTAGTGGTTGGAACCTTAGGATATGTTGAGTACATAGAGGAGTCACAAATTGAAGAGCCTTCTTCCATGGAATTTGAAGTTGATGTTGAGGAGGAGAGTGCACGACCTCCAAGGCACAATGTGATTGAAGAATTGGAAGAAGTGTCCCAAGCAATAGGCCCTCCTATTTATGATGATTCCGTATCAACATATGATCCTTTTGAGTTTGAGGAATCCTTCCCCACTATGCTTGGGATTGACGATGAGGTGGACTTCACTAAACCTCTTATTTATGATTTGAGTGATGGGGAAGAGATAGAAGAATTGGGTGAAGAAGAATGTGAACTTGAGGAAGCTTGGCAAGAGGTAGAGCTTGAAGAACCTTGCCAAGTAGTGGACGCCTCTAGAAGACGATGGACGGGAGTGAAGCGTGCTTTATCAAGACCGTTGGGAACTCCAATACCTAGGTTGTCATCTAATCCTTCATTTGAGTGGGTAAAACTTCTAACTCTTAGCTTTATTATCCCACTTGAATATGGTATCCTTGAAACGGATAGCCAACTTAGGGCACTTTGTGGAATCAAGCGTAAGAGGAGAATGTTTAGTGGTTGGCGTTGTAAGTATAGGCTCATTATGGTTGGAAGCTCGAAATTGAAGAGCATGGATTGGTGTAGTGCTCAATTGAATGGGTCTAGGAGGATTGTTTGGTGCCGTCATGAGAATTCGGCTTTCTTACCACCCAGACAGGATCAAAGTGATTAAATTGAAGACGGGTGTGAGAACAAAGTATGGGATCCCGGTTTACAAGGTGTGGATCAACTTTGGGAGCCCATGGTTTGTGAAAAACTCCATCAAAGCTTGGAGTTATTAACTTTGAATGATGAAGCACAATGGAAGTCCAAGCATTGGTGGATGTTCAAGGATGGATTCAAGCATAAGCCACCCCACGATGGTAAAATCCTTACCTTTTCTCTTTTGTAAATATTGGTAAAATTAGCTGAATTTCATGTTTTTATTGGTTTGTTGAGTTTAACTGGGAGTCTAGTAGGTTAAATAAGGTTTTATGATATTTTGGTAGCTGTTTGGAGGTTTGGAATGCTTGGTTTGGTGCAAAAACATGGAAAATTTTGAAAAATAGAGCACCATCCACGCGCATGCGTGCTTCAAGCGTACGCGTGACCCAAGTATTTTCAGCCACCCACGCGCATGCGTCATGCACACGTACGCGTGGATTCCATGTTTTCACCTCCTAGCCATTTTCCCGAGAGTTGCGCGAAACACGCGCGTACACTGTGCGAAACGCACAAGCCAAGTCACGCATATGCGCAGCTCACACGTACGCGTTGCTCTCGAAATAAACCATCGACGCGCACGTGTGCCTCACGCGTACGCGTCGCTCCCATGTCACCATTTCTGCGCGCACGTGCATGGACGCGCACGCATGGGCTACCCTGCGTCAACTATCTTCTTTATCATCTTCTTTCCATTTCTCTCCTTCCTCTCTCTTCTCCTCTTTTCTTTCCACCCTTCAAACATCATCCACTACTACCAAACACCATATAACACCATTTCTTTTAGTTAGCTAGTTAGTTTAATTTTTGTCTAATTTTTGTTTTCCATTATAAATGTTGGATTACTAATCTTGTTTATTGTTTACTGCTGCTTATTACTAATAGGATGTTAGTTTAACATCATTGTTATTAATTGTCATTGTTAGATTTCTTTGTTGAGGTTGTATTTGATTACTTGGTTTGGAACTTTTCACATTTAATGTTTTTGAATACCAAGTACATGTTACATTACCTTCATGCATTTTAACTCTTTGAATTGCATGTTTTGGCCACCATGCATTCATCGTCTATTGTTAGGCAATTGTACATTGTCAATGCATTTTTTTTAGGTGGTGCTTGTTTATGATTTACCCTTACTCACATCACCTATTTCATACATTGAGATTTTGGAATTGTGAAATCGGATCAAAAGCTTACCTAGTTACATATTTTTGTGCTTTTCAAGCTTTGTGAACCATGCTTGCTATGTGATTGATCTTAACTCTTATATCTTTTTTCCTAAGTTCCATAGCACCCATGTGTTTCACTTGTATGTCACCTAGGTGTTGCAAAAAAATTACAATATGTGTCCTTGTTTGATGTGTGAGCTCTATATTTAATTTGGTTCATTAAGTTTACTTGCACATCAATCAATGTCCATTCACTATCCAATTTCATGATTGCTTGACTTTTGGCTTGAACGCTTTCATGCTTCTTTATTGCTTGTTGGGTTGTTTTAACCTACAAGTTTAAAAGCATCTCAAGCACACTAGAATGAGTGAAGCGTATAGTTTCTTTTGTGTACTTGTGATATAACTTTTTATGCTAATGTGTGTATTCTAAACCGCACGCAACTTAGAACCCACACACTATTCTCTAATGTCACACCAATTCACTCACTCAATTCTAGTGATTTACCTCATTCCAACAATTCACGCTTCTTTGCTTTTGTATGTTCTTATCTTGCGGTATTATTTTCTATTTTTCATGACTGATGCACCATAAGCAAAAATGGAAGCGGGAGGAAGAACACGCAGCAACCGGTGGATCCGCCAGCTGAAGGCGGCAACTCGGGAAGTCGCCATACCCCCTTTCTCACCTTTGAGTGTACCGAGGACGGTGCAAACTTTTAAGTGTGGGGAGGTTGTCCGACCATTCGGCATCTTTGGGTGACAAGTTTCTAATCCCAGCACTTTTGCATTTCACTCTTAGGTCTTATAGGATTTTTAGTTGCATTTTCTTATTTTGCATATGTATATAATAAGCTTAGTCAAATAATGAGATTCTCCAAGGATTTTTATCTATAGGCACCCCAATTGTTTGAAAAAAAATTTTTTTTAGAACTTGCTTGAACTACACATTGTGGATGATGTTTTGAGCTAAGAACACAAGTATGTGAGACTTGAGCCTAATTGTGTGGTTACATCATATAACCACTTATTTTCATTCTTGTGTGAATTATTCTCTTGCTATGATTGTAATCTTTGATTTGTTTGATTCTTTATGTCCATTATCTTGTGTATACATGCACTTATATGATTGAGGCCATTGTTTCAAATAGCTCACTTACCCAAATAGCCTACCTTTTATCTTCCATTGCTAGCCAATTTTGAGCCTATGCTTAACCCATTTGTTCTTAATTTTAGCACATTACAAGCCTAAGTGAAAAACAATAAATGCCCTTAATTTGGATCTTTGATTAGCTTAGGCTAGTGAGAGTGTTTATCATTTGATTTTGGGAGAGTTAAGAACATTGGGTAGAGATAAAAGTATATTTTGTATTTGTGTTGAAAATCTTGGGAATTTGGTACATACTCATGTATTAATTAAATGATAAACCATATGCATTGATGCTTATGTATATATTTTAGTTTGAAACAAAATGTGAAAAATAAAAAAAGAAATATATATATATATATATATATATATATATATATAGAAAAAAAGGAAAAAGAAAAGCAATAAGAAGGGGACAAAATGCCCCAAAGTGAAGTTCAATAATAATCAATGCATATGTGTGGTGATCAAAAAGAGAATGCATGTGTGTGAAAAAGTGAAGAATGGGTAGTAAGGTTTGTTTAGAATTGTATAGGTTGTTATATAGGTTGGGTGGAAAGCTTATGTTAATCAAAGATTCAAATTTCAAGCCCACTTGACCATATGAATCCTACTTTGACCCTAGCCCTATTACAACCTATGGGAAAGTCCTCATGATATTTATATGCATACATGAAATGATTGTTGATTGTTAGATGAAAAAAAAAACCTTGGAAATCATGATTAGGGGAGAATTGAGTGAATCAACCCTATACACTTTAGTGACTAGAGCGGATACACATCCGGTGAGGGTTCGATTGCTCAATTACATTTTTCCACTCATGATCATCTTTTCTTACAAGTTTGTCAAATTTTTCAATGATTCAATTCAATTGTGGGTTGATTTGATTGCTAATGCTTTAGCCCTTGTACTTGTATATGTATTCTTGGGAATTGATTTATTTTGACCAAGGAATTGCATTCATTTAGATAGATTGCATGTAGGTAGTTGCATTGAATAAATGTTGATACCCTTTGCTTCTTTCTTGATTTTAGCTTGAGGACATGCTTAGTTTAAGTGTGGGGAGGTTTGATAAACCCCAAATTTGTGATTTATCTTGTGCTTATTTTAGGGGATTTTATCACCTTTTCCCACATTTATTCAATGAAATAGCATGGTTTTGTAATTCTCCATTAATTTGCACTTAAGTGTAAAAACATGCTTTTTAGGCCCTTAAATTGGTGCTTTTAGTTCACTTTAATTCCATTCGATGCCTTGATGTGTTTGTTGAGTGATTTCAGGTTCATAAGGCAAGTATTGGATGGAAGAAATGAAGAGAAAAGCATACAAAGTGGAGAATGCATGAGGAAACAAGTATTTGGAGTACATCAATTCACGCGCACGCGCAGCAGACGCGCACGCGTGGAAGTGAAGTTGCTTGGCGACACGTACGCGTACATGACGTGTACACGTGGATAGGAATTTTGCCAAGGGACGCGCATGCGTGACCCATGCGTACACGTCGATACTCACACCTGACTCACTTAAAGGCAAAACGTTGGGGGTGATTTCTGAGCTGCCCAGGCCCAAATCCAACTTGTTTCTGAGGGTATTTGATGCAGAATTGAAGGTAGAGCAAAGGGGGAGCACTTAGTTAGTTATGATGAGCCTTTAGTTAGTTTTCTAGAGAGAGAAGCTCCCTCTTCTCTCTAGAATAAGGTTAGGATTAGGTTAATTTCACTTAGATCTAGGTCCAATTTCATGTTTTCATATTGTTTCCTTCACAATTTCTTGTTTCTACTACTCTATTCTTCTTAGTTCTCTTGTTAATTTTATTTTTATGCCTCTTTTATTTTCATGAATACTCATGTTGGATTTGGTTTACATGTAATGCAATTTGATGTTTGATGTTTCCCTTATTGATGATTTGAGTTGTGAATTTACTTTTCTTGTAATTGGTAGTTGGTAGATTTATTATTCTTGCACTTTTATTATGCTTTTCTTTTATGCCTTCCAAGTGTTTGACAAAATGCTCGAAAGGATGCCAGAGTAGATTTTGAGCATTCTTGACTTGGAAAGAGTAATTAGGTGATCTTGAGTCATGAATACCCAATTCATGTTGGTGATCCAGAGTTGTTAGCTAGTATTGTTTCCATTAACTCTAATCTCTTGCTAATTCACTTAGTGAGTTGATTAGGACATTTGGATTGAGATTAGCTAGTCTTGTTATACTTTCTTCGAGTGTGAGGATAACATGATACCTTCTTCCATCGTCGGAGATGACGTAATAAGATAAATTCTTGTTTATTATTGTGACGTGATTGACTAGTCTTGTTTGACATTCTCCCTATGTGAAGATAACATGATACCTTCTTCCATTTGTTGGAGTTAACCAAATAAGATGAATTAATCATTGCATGACTAGGGTAGAAAGCCTATATTCTCAATCTTTGCCATGAATGTCTCTCTTTATTAATTGCTTTCTTTAAATTGCTTGCTTGATTTACTCTTCTTGTCATTTAAATTCTTTCCTATTCAATTTCTTGCACTTTTATACATCAAACCCCTTGTTCCTTCATAGCCAATAATCATTCACTTCATTGCAATTCCTTGTGAGACGAACCAGAGTCTAAATACTTCGGTTAATTTTCATTGGGATTTGTTACTTGTGACAACCAAAATTTTTGCATGTGAGGATTCTTTGTTGGTTTAGAACTATACTTGCAACGAGAATTTATTTGAGGAAATTCTAGACCGTACAAGAAACCGATCATCAATTTTTTTTACTAACTATTTCAATCATGCAAGATTCAATTCATGGCAAACTATAGGTGACTAAACCCTAATTCCTTAGACCTTTTTAGTCTCCTCTAACCTTCATCAACCGCCAATTTCTTGGTCACTTAATTCCAATTAGAGGGTGAAGTTTAATTCTAGTTTATATGCCACAGAAACCCTAATTACCCAAATATAAGAGGATTATATGTCACGTATCCGTTTTTGTCCAGATAATTAGAAGTTTAAGAAAAATTATTTTCAAGCTGTTGTTCAAGTAAAGAGCTTTCTCAAGCTATACAAGAACTCAATTAGAACAAGAGTCATACTTCCGTTCCACCCAGCTTCATGAGATAAAATACGAAAATAATTCTTGAAATAGAAATTAGTACATGAATTAAAATAGAAAAAATAATACTATCAATCTGATAAGACACATATTTTATGGTTTATCTTGTGTTTAACTGAGTGGTTTCATCAAGTCTTTACCCACTTATTCATATGATTTGCATGATTTTATAATACCTCCCTAGTATTGTTTTATGATTGAAAACTTGCTTCCTAGAGATCTTTAATTAGTATATTTTAAGTCTCCTTTATACCATTCGATGCCGTGATCCGTGTGTTAAGTATTTCAGGATTTATAGTGCAGGAATGGCTTAGGGAATGGAGAGGAAGCTTGCAAACATGGCAGGAACACAAGAAACTAAGGAGATGACCAGCGAGCATTGACACGTATGCATGGAGTGCGCATAATGGAGAAATTTATAGCGACGCGTGCGCGTGCCTGACGCGTACGCATGGATTGGAGTCTACACAAAAGACGCACATGCGTGGACGACGCGTACGCGTGACAAGGAAATTTGCCAAATGACGTGCATACGTGACTGACGCATACACATGACAAGCGCGATCTGAAGAATTAACAGAAAATGCTGGGGGCAATTTCGGGCCACGTTTTGACCCAGTTTTTGGCCCAGAAACACAGAATAAAGCGAAGGAACATGCAGTGACTCAAAACACATTCACATATTCTCATTAGGATAGTTTTAGGTTTTTAGATCTGAATCTAGAGAGAGAATCACTCTTCCTCTAGTTTTTCTTTACATTCATAGTTTATTAGTTTTATGCTTTTGCTTTTGGATATTAAAGAGTCATCACCTCCGTTGAAGATACCATTCTAGTATGTTTCCCTACTTGCTCTTTTATTTTTTTCATATTCTTAATTCTTGTTTAGAGTGGTAATTGGATTATTTTCATGGATTGTTAATGCAAAGGATTACTTTTACTTTTAATTCATTTAAATTTCTATTTTATTTAAATTATTATGTCTCTTTTCTATTCCAAACTCCAAATAACGAAGATGGTATCCATGTCAATAGAGTAGATTCCCTACTTGACATGGGGGTTGATTAAGAGGAGACACTTGAGTTGGAATGCTCAAGTGGTTAGTTAAATTGGAAGTTGTTGGCTGATTCTGTATTTACTAACGCTAGACCTTCCCAAGGGAGAGGACTAGGATTTGCGAATAAAAGTTAGCTCAATCACTTGACTTTCCTTTATTTAGTAAGGGTTAACTAAGTGAAAATAACAACCTCTTTATACTACACTTGAGAAAATTCCAACAAGGATAGAACTTCCAATTTATCATTCCCCCAGTCAAGGCCTTTTAATTAGAATATATATATTTCTCTTTTAATTTACAATTATTTATTTTCTGTCATTCAATTCTCAAAATTCTTGGAAAGCTCCTGATTAATAACTCAGCACCCTCTCTAGCAACTCGTTGGGAGACGACCTAGGACTCATACTCCCAGTATTTTTATTCTAAACATTTTGTGACAACCTTTCTAAATTGATGAGGCAGATTTTTGCTGGTTAAGAGCTATACTCACAACGCTGTTCTATTATAATATAATCTCTTAATTGGTCTAACTTCTGCCATGCATCAGTTTTTGGCGCTATTACCGGGGAGTTGTAATTGCGTGCTGAATTATTAATTAGTGTACATATTTTTATTTTAATTGCATATTTTATTTTATTTTATTACCATGAGCTATATGTTTCTTTCATTGAATAACGCGTTCACTGTCTGATCCGAGCTTAGCTGCATTTGATCCTGAAATTGAAAGAACTCTTTCACGTACTAGGCGAGCTCAGCACAGGTTAGCCTCAGAGGGTGGTGAAGTGATTGTTATCGATTCACCAGTCTCATCTGAGGGCGAATCTGAACCGCCATCTGAGAAAGAAACAAGCTCCTTTACTACTAATTCAATTGATTCACGTGCAGATAACATGGCAGCACCTAGGAGATTTACTCTCCAAGAAGCTGGAGCTCCAGAGATTTTACACTGCAGCCATATCAAGTGTATCATCCAACTCTGGCTGCAGATTTTGAGCTGAAGACTGCATTAATTAACTTGATGCCTAAGTTTCATGGCTTACCTACTCAGGAGCCTATCAAGCACCTAAGGAATTTCCAAACAGCCTGTTCTACTGTTAGGCGACATGGTGCAAATGAAACTTCTATTCTGTTAACCGCCTTCCCGTTTTATCCTGAGGGAAAGGTGAGGGAGTGGTACTACTCCTAACCTGAAGCAACTGTTACCAACTGGGATACACTCAGGAGAGAATTTTTGGAAAAATACTTTCCAGTTGAAGTCACAGATAGATTGAGGAAAGAGATCTCCTGCATTGTCCAAGGAGAATCAGAGACTCTTTATGAGTACTGGGAGCACTTTAAGAATCTTCTGGACGCGTGCCCCCATCACATGATTGACAGGTTAGTGTTGATCAGCTACTTCACTCAAGGCATGAAGCCTCGGGATAAAATTACACTAGATGGTGCTAGTAATGGTTCTCTAAAAAAGTACAAGACCGCAGATGAAGCATGGCAACTGATCAGTGACTTAGCTGAGTCTACTAGGAATCACAGGCATAAGAAAAGCCACTCCAAAGCTGTTGTAGAGGTTTTCTCTAGCAGTGAGACTACTGTTCTTACACAGAGTATATGTGAAATGACCAACCTACTAAAGCAAATAAAGTTGAACCAACAACAACAAGCTCAGCCTTTCCCACCACAACAAAGCCAACAGTTAGTTCCCCAAAGAGTCTGCAGAATCTGTGCTGATTATAGTCATTATATTGATGAATGCCCGCAGCTCCAACAAGAAGACAACACTGTGGCAGCTACTCATAACTTCTATGACCGCCCGAATCAAGGATACAATCAACAAGGCGGCAACTACAACCAAGGTGGGAACTACAACTAAGGATGGCAGGACAACTCCAACCAAGGTTGGAGAGATAATTCCAACCATGGCTGGAGGGACAACTATAACAGAGGAGGCAGAGATAACAATGGAAATCAGAGGTGAAATAACAACAACAGACAGTAGAATCAGAACCAACCTTACAGAGCCCCTCACCTAAGACAGTCACAAGGACCCCAGCATAACTAACAACAAGTCCCTCAGATCACTTATCTTACTTCCTCATCAAATGACGAGATGCTTCATTCTCTTGCACAAGGACAAAAGACATGCAGACTACACTGAACCCTACTATAAATTGTCTGAATGCCACTTTTCAAGCTCTCGCTGCACGGATAGATTCATTACCTACTTTCACTAACCAACCTTTAAGCTCCAGTGGAATTCCTTCCCAACCCTTACCTAACCCCAAGGGTGGCATCAATGCCATCACTTTGAGGTCCAGAACCACACTGCCAGAGAAGAATCAGGAGGAGCCAAGCCCATCAGAACATGCCCCAGTTGAGGATATGGTAGAAGAGGAAGAAGCTGAAGAGGAAGAGGAAGTACAAGACAAGGTTGAAGAAGAAGTAGCTCAGCAAGGGAATGGAGCACCAAAGGATGCAGAAGCTACAAGTGGCGCCATTCCTATCCCATTTCCATTTCTTGCTTCTTATTTGATTTTGTTTTCATTTTCTCTTGCTATCATGAATTCTCACTTTGGCTATGAGTTTGGTTCTAACTATGTTGTAGGAAATGAGAGCTTCAATGAGGATGTGTATCAAGGATGGGACAATCAAAGGTGGGAGGAGTCATATGCATATGATCAATCCTCATGGCAACAACCTCCACCAATGCACTATAAAGAAGAGCCATTCTATGATGCATATCAATCCAATGGCTATGGTGAATTTCCTTGTGACTTTCAAGAACCACCATCATATGCCTATGAGCCATATGCCCAACATAACCCTCAACCATACTCACAAGCCCCTTCTTACCAACCATCTTCATATGACCCTAATCCATATCCATCCTACCAACAATCATATGTGCCATATGAACCACACATAGAGCCACCACTACTCCAACATCAACATTTTCAAGAGCCGCCCCCTCCTTATTATTACCAAGATGAACTCTACTTTCCACCACAACCTTCTATGGAAGAATACTCATGTCCTTCAATCCAAGAGCCATATGATCCTACTCGTGATATCCAAGAGGAACAAGAGTCAATGGATCATCTCAAGGAAGCATTGGATCAATTTCAAACAACCATGGAGTGTGTTGTGCAACAAATGGAAAGAATGGGAAATATTGAACCACCACAACTCCACCTAAAAGAACTACCTTCTGACTATAATACCTTTCCCTCAAACAATGAACCCTTTCTTCCACCATCACCTCCAGATGAAGCCTTTATGCTAGAATTAAGGGATCTTGAATCTTATATCTTAAGGCAACACGAGGAGGATGAAAAGAAAGTTGAGGAGTTAAGAGAAAAAATGACTATCATGGTAGATGCCATTGGCAACATAGTCTCATCCCGCCTAAGCCTATGCGATCAAGGCACTTCCATTGTGGAATGTAGAGAAGCAACGAAGGAGTTTAGTGAGGGAGTGAACTTGAAGCTCCAAGGTGAAGAAGAGGAGTTAAAGCAAGAAATGCAACAAGAGGAGGAGGTAGAGATTATTGAAAAAGAGGGAGAAGTGGTTGAAGACTTAGGAGATGCGGAACCACCTTGGGAGTCTAGGATTGGAGAAAACCCCTACAAGATGATTGAATTTGATGCTAAGGAGGAATGTGCACAACCTCCAAGGCATATCCCTTATGAAGAATTGGATGGGATAGAGCAAGAATTGAGTCCCCTTGGTAATGAAGATCAAGCATCAAGTCTCAGTGGTGAAGAATCCTATGAGCATGAAGAACCTTCTCCCGTTGGGTTTGAAAGCGTTGTGGAGGTAAATTTTTCTCACCCTCCCAATTATGACTTGAGTAAGGGAAAAGGCTTAGATAATATTGTTGAACAAGGGATCAAATTTGAGAAAACTTGTGAAGAGATGGAGATCCTTAGAAAAAGAAAGATGTTTCATTTAGACCCTTAGGAGCTTCTTTGCCTAGGTTACCATCTACTCCTACATTTGAGTGGGTAAAATTCATTTCTATTACCTTTATTATCCCACTCGAATATGGCTTACTTGAAACGGATGGTCAACTTAGGATGCTTTTTGGCCACCATGCATTCATCATCCATTGTTAGGCAATTGTATATTATTAATGCAATTTTTTTAGATGCTTGTTCTAAGTGACCATCACCTATTTCATGCATTGAGATCATAGAATTGTGAAATTAGATCGAGAGCTTACCTAGTGACATATTTTTGAGCTTTGTAAGGTTTTCTGGGTCATGCTTGCTATGTGATCGATTTCCACTTCTATCTTCTTTTTCCTAAGTTCCATAGAATCCATGTGTTTCACCTCTATGTCACTTAGGTGTTGCAACAACTTCAATATGTATCATTGATTGTTGTGTGAGTTTCATATACCATTTTGTTCACTAAGTCTACCTACACATCAATCAATGTCCATGCATTATCCAATTTCAGAATTGCTTGATTTTTTGCTTGAATGCTTTTATGCTTCTTCACTACTCGTTAGGTTATTTTAGCCTACAAGTATTTTAAAGTATCTCAAGCACACTAGAATGAGTGAAGTGCATGTTTTCTTTTGTATAATTGTGACATGATTTTTAAATACTAGGGTGTGAGTTCTAAACCACATGCAAGTTAGGACCCACACACTTATTTTTCATTATTGTCACACTAATTCACTCACTCATCCGACCGCTCGGCATTTTTGGGTGACAAGTTTCTAATCTCAACACTTTTGTATTTTATTTTAGGATTTTTAGTTGCATTTTCTTATTTTGCATATGAATATATTAAGCTTAGTCAAAATCATGATATTTTCCAAGGATTTTATCTATAGGGCACCTAATTGATTGAAAAAAATTTTTTTAGAACTTGCTTGAATTATATACTTTGTAGATCATGTTTTGAGCTAAGAACACAAGCATGTGAGATTTGAGCCTAATTGTGTGGTTACATTATATATAACCACTTATTTTCATTCTTGTGTGCATTATTCTCTTCCTATGATTGAAATCTTTGATTTGTTTAATTCTATATATCCATTATTTTGTGTATACATGCATTTATATGATTGAGGCCATTGTTCAAATAACTCATTGATGTACGAAAAATTTTCTTTCACGTATAACCGGCAAGTATACCGGGTCGTATCAAGTAATAAAAACTCACATGAGTGAGGTCGATCCCACAGGGATTGAAGGATTGAGCAATTTTAGTTTAGTGGTTGATTTAGTCAAGCGAATCAAGTTTGGTTGAGTGATTTGTGCTTTGCAGAAGTCTAAATTGCTTGAAATATAAAGGGAGAGGGGTAGAGTGTAGTAAATTGAAGAGCAGGAAAGTAAAGAAGCAGATTCTTAAAGTGCAAGTAATATAAATTGCAGAAACTTAGATTGCAAGAAATGTAAATGGCTAAAACTTAAAGTGCAAGAAATGTAAATTGCTTGAATCATAAAAGGAATTGGGAATTGGGATTTGCAGAATCTGAACAAGAACAACTAAATTGCATTAAACATAAAAGAGGAAATCTAAGTGCAGTGAAGTGGATCTTAACAGAAAAGTAAAATGACTTGAAGAATTTAAAAGTAGGAAAGCAGTGCTTAATTTGCAGCAAAGTAAAAAGAAGTTGAAGATCTCAGGAGTGGAAGAGACTAGATAACAAGTCTAGATCTCAAATCCTTCCTTGATCCAATAAGAACAATTGCAAGGAAATAAGGAAAAGTAAATTGCAGAAAGATTAGAGGAAGAAAAAGATGCAGTGAAGTAAACAGAGATGAAATTCAATTATGCAGAAAGGTAAACAAGAGATCTCAAGGTGAGATTGAAACAGAAGTTCTTCAATTCTCCACCCAAGATCCAAAGCAAGAAAATAAAAGAGTGCTCAAGCAAGAACCAAGAAGAAGAGAGATCAATTCTCCTTCCAAGTTCTCTGAAATCTAAACTCAAAAACAAAAGCTCAAAATGAAAATGAAAGTTCAAAGAAAAATTCAAAATAAAATTTAGCTCTCCAATTACATCAAACTAACTCCTATTTATACACTTTCTATTCTTGGATATTAGAATTTGGATGGGCTTTTGATTTGGTGAAGATTTGAATTAAGTTGGATTTTTAATTTTCAATTTCAGCCCAAATGCATCTCCCAGGGGAATGCTCAGCTCACAAAGTGAGCTGAGCTTTGTGCTTTGCATGGCGTGTCTTGCTGGTTGGGAAGCATCAGGGGAGAGCTCAGCTCACTTTGTGAGCTGAGCGCTAGTGTCTTGGTGCCAATTTTGTGCGCGCCTTGTGCTCCCAGGACCGTGTCAAATGTTGCGCTTCATGCACCAAGGGCCTTGCCAATGTTGTTGCATGCCTCACTCCGTGACCGTGTCTTGCTGTGCTGCATGTGCCCATGGATAGCGCTCAGCTCACAAAGGTAGCTGAGCTTTGGAGCATCCAAGGAAAGGTCCTTGGTTCGAAACTTGGAGGAAGCATGCGCTGGAGCTTTTCCTTGGTTTTCTTGTGATGTCTTGCTTCCTTGCTTCCTCATGGTGGTGAGTTCGAACCTTGAGGAGTGCATTTGGCCATTTGTTTGCTTATTTTCCTTTGTGAGTAGCGCCTCCCCCATCCCCCTTGGTCATGAGTTCAAGCCTTGGATCATGCATTTGCAAAACATTTTCCTTGAATTTTTCCTCTAGCGCTCTCGATAATGCTCACTTTGTGAGCTGAGCTTGGTTCCTCATTTCCTTATTTCTTGGCCTTGTGTTGTGCTCAGCTCACAAAGTGAGCTGAGCTTTGTGCCTTGGTCCCTTGGAAGTGAGTGTAGCGCTCTCTTAGTGCTTGGTGCTCTTGGAATGAGTTCCATGGTTTGTTGCACCACACTTCCTCCTTTCTTGGCCACACTTTCTATTCCTTGAACCACTCTTATTAGGCCACGCTTTTCTTCTTTTCTTCTTTTCTTCACCTACAATTAATCAAAACAACCAATCAAAGTATCACTAAATTCACAAGGTTTATAAATCATTAAAAATCAATTAAATTTAGCTTAAACCTCATGATTTAGCATCAATTTCATGGTGGTTGTTTGATTCAAAGAAGTCATGCGTTTTCATTCCAAATTACTTACTTAGAATGCAAGAAAGTGCATAAAATCAAATGAAAAATAAAGAAAAAGGCTAGTAAAACTAGGCTACGATGACTTGTCATCACAACACCAAACTTAAAACTTGCTTGTCCCCAAGCAAGCATAAAACATAAGAGAAGACAGCATGAAACAGAATAGTATACATGTCCTTATTAAGCATATAGTTGAACTAAGTTTATGGGGTTTTTGCAGATCAAAAGTAGCTCATTTATTACTTGCTGCTAAAATAAACAATGCTTCCTTAAAGGGTTCACCAAGGTTGCTGCTATAACTCTTCACTTTTTGCTCATTTCCCTTGTTAGTTTCTTTTTTTCTTCTTTCTTTTGCATCACAGTGCTTATTTCTTATTAGAGGCTTGGTGTCAAATGCTGCAGTGGCCTTTGGCTAAATTTCACTCAACATTTCTTCACCACAGACACATGGCTCAACTTTTTTTTTCTCCTAGGACCATTGATGCCCAGTATCTCTTTGGATTACTAAATGTTTTGTAGCTAGGTTGCTCTTTATTGTGGACTTTCAGTTGGCAATCCCAAATCAGTTGATCTAAGTTGCCAAGTTTTAAAACACTCCTTAGAACTTACTTGTCCAAGCAGATCCCAGTACACAAACACCACAGGCATATGTCCTAGGGTCCAAGCTATTGGTGTCTAGCCTTATTGTTTGTTTCTTTGCCACTTTCTTTGGCTTTTTCTTCTTTCTCTTTTCTTTGTTTTGATTTATTTTCAAGGGACTTTCAATAATTGAGAGATCACAGCAGCAAACTAGCTTAGGCTTTAAGTAACAAGTCATTTTGCAGCATTTATTTTATGAGCTAACAATTAAATCAAACACATATCTCCACTAACTTTCATCCTAACCTTTGCAACATTGGACAATCACTTTTCTAAATCAAACATCTTTCTTTTATTCAAACAGCAAGGGGGGACAAAACAAAGTTTTCAAGGCAGTAAGTGACAACAATTATTATGCAATTTCAAGCAAAAATTATGCAGATAGCTTTCTTTTTCAACATGTATTTCCACTTACAACTAAATAATCATTCCAGCCAGACATAAAGGGATCTCTGAATTAAATCATACATAACACCAAGGATCAAGTATAAATACAACCTGTTGGGTTGCAGCTTTTTCATCCTTCCTTCTGTTTGCTCCTTCTGAGTCATAATGCAAGTGTTCTTTAATTTGTTGGCTATTTTCCTGCATAATCCTCAAAAGTGGCTTGCTTTTCAAGCCCTTAAGGTACCCGGTTAATATGCAAAGCTTATTTGTGGGCTTTTGAACTTACTTTGGTGTGTGAACACCAAACTTAGTTCCTTGCCAATGTCTCTTATGCAGCAAATTAATTATCTGTGAAATCCTTTTTCCATGCTAAAGGTAATAAAACTAAAAACTATGAAACAGTAAATAGTTAACTAGTTTATCTAAATGCTTGAAGCTAGCATTATGCAGAAAGTGAGAAAGCATTTTATGATGGGATTTTGGTGGAACATCAAACTTAGAATCCTTCATTCTCTCTTAATTTGTTTTGGTGTGAGACACCAAACTTAGCTCCTTGCAATATAGATAAATTAATTAGTTTTTTTTTTAAAATAGTTATTAAAAGAAAACTACCTCAGGTTGGGTTGCCTCCCAACAAGCGCTCTTTTATTGTCACTAGCTTGACATCCTTTATGCTTGCTTAGTTCAGATACTGAACTTCTTCTTCCTTGTCCCATTGCCCTCCTAGGTAAGGCTTTGCTCTGTGTCCATTTGCTGTGAAATGATTCTGTGTAGCTTCATCTAGCAACTCAAGATTTCCATAAGGAAATACCTTTGTCACTAAATATGGACTAATCCATTTAGATTTAAGTTTGCCAGGGAAGATCTTAAGCCTTGAGTTATACAAGAGCACTTGCTGTCCTGGCTTGAACTCCTTCTTTGTGATCTTCTTATCATGCCATCTCTTAGCCCTTTCCTTGTATATCTTGGCACTCTCATAGGCTTCTAGCCTGAATTCATCCAACTCATTTAGTTGTAACAACCTTTTCTCTCCTGCAGCTTGGGAATCAAGGTTGAGGAGTTTAGTGGCCCAAAAAGCTCTGTGTTCAAGTTCCACAGGGAGGTGGCATGATTTGCTATACAATAGCTGAAAGGGTGACTTGCCAATGGGAGTTTTGAAAGCTGTCCTATATGCCCATAATGCATCTTCTAACTTCCTAGCCCAATCTTTTCTTGTACTTCCCACTGTTTTCTCTAAAATCTTCTTTAACTCCCTATTTGCTAATTCAGCTTGGCCATTAGTCTGAGGGTGGTATGGTGTGGCTATTTTATGGATTACTCCATATTTGTGGAGGAGTTTCTCCATCTGTTTGTTGCAAAAGTGACCACCACCATCACTAACAAGACCCTTGGGCACTCCATATCTTGTGAAAATGTGCTTCTTAAGGAATTGGAGAACAATCTGTGCATCACAGGTGGTTGTGGCTATGGCTTCCACCCACTTTGAGACATACTCTACTGCCACCAAGATATATCTAAAAGAGTAGGAAGGGGGGAAGGGTCCCATGAAATCAATGCCCCATAGGTCAAACAGCTCCACTTCCAAGATAAAATTTTGAGGCATCTCATTCCTTCTTGTCAATCCTCCAGCTCTTTGACATTCATTGCATTGGTGAACGAACTCTCTGGCATCCTTGAAGATAGTTGGCCAATAAAACCCACTTTGTAGTACCTTTGCAGCTGTTCTCTCTGGTCCAAAGTGTCCACCATATGCTGAGCCATGGCAATACCATAGTATGTCCTTCATTTCATTTTCAGGGACGCACCTCCTAATCATTCCATCAGAGCATCTCTTGAATAGGAAAGGTTCATCCCACAAGAACTTCCTTGCTTCATTGAGTAATTTCTTCATTTGTTGCTTGGAGAATTCTTGAGGTATCTTCCTTCCTACTTTGTAGTTTTCTATGTCAGCAAACCAAGGTGTTTGTTGAACTTGGAAGAGGTGTTCATCAGGGAAGTTCTCATTTACTTGCTGTGGTTCATCTTGCTTAGCTTCCTGTGGCACTCTTGATAGATGATCTGCTACTTGATTTTCACTCCCCTTTCTATCCCTCACTTCAATATCAAATTCTTGTAGCAGCAACACCCATCTAATAAGCCTTGGCTTCGAATCCTGTTTAGACATTAAATACTTGAGAGCAGAATGGTCAGTGTATACTATAACTTTTGAACCAATCAAGTATTGTCTAAACTTATCAAATGCATATACAATTGCTAAGAGTTCTTTTTCAGTGGTGGTATAATTTTTCTGTGTTTCATTCAACACCTTGCTAGCATAATATATGACATGATGTAATTTGTCCTTCTTTTGCCCCAGTATAGCACCAATAGCAAGGTTGCTTGCATCACACATAAGTTCAAAAGGTAAATTCCAATCAGGGGGTGTGATGATTGGTGCTGTAATGAGCTTTCTCTTGAGAGTATCAAAGGCATGTTTACAGTTGTCATCAAAAATGAAGGGGATATCATTCATTAGTAAATTGCTCAATGGTTTTGCTATTTTTGAAAAGTCTTTGATGAACCTTCTGTAGAAGCCAGCATGCCCAAGAAAACTCCTTACTGGTTTCACATTAACAGGTGTAGGGAGTTTTTCAATAACTTCTATTTTAGCTTTATCAACTTCTATACCTCTACATGATACTTTATGCCCAAGAACTATTCCTTCCGGAACCATGAAATGGCACTTTTCCTAATTCAACACCAAATTAGTTTCTTGGCATCTTTTCAAAACAAGAGTTAAGTTATGCAAGCAAGTGTTAAATGAATTGCCAAAAACAGAAAAATTATCCATGAAGACTTCTAAGAATTTTTCCACCATATCAGAAAAGATGGAAAGCATACACCTTTGAAAAGTGGCCAGGGCGTTGCACAGCCCAAAGGGCATCCTCCTATAGGCAAAAACTCCAAATGGGCATGTGAAGGAGGTCTTCTCTTGATCCTTGGGGTCCACTACTATTTGATTGTATCCAGAGTACCCATCCAGGAAGCAATAGTAAGCATGGCCTGCTAGTCTTTCCAACATTTGATCCATGAAGGGCAGAGGAAAATGATCTTTTCTTGTTGCATCATTCAATCTCCTGTAGTCTATGCACATTCTCCACCCAGTCACTGTCCTAGTGGGGATCAACTCATTCTTCTCATTGGTGATGACTGTCATTCCTCCCTTCTTTGGCACAACTTGAACCGGACTCACCCAAGAGCTATCTGAGATTGGAAAAATTATCCCAGCATTCCATAGCTTCATCACTTCTTTTTGAACCACCTCTTTCATGGTTGGGTTGAGTCTTCTTTGCAGTTGAACCATAGGTTTTGACTCTTCCTCCAATAAAATTTTATGCATACAAATAGTAGGGCTGATGCCTTTAATGTCCTCAATTGTCCACCCCAAGGCTGTTTTGTGAGCTTTCAATACTTCAATCAGCCTTGCTTCCTCATCCATGTTCAGGGAGGAATTTATGATCACTGATAATGCCTCTGCTTCCCCAAGAAACACGTATTTGAGGTGAAGAGGGAGAGGTTTCAACTCCTGTTTTGGTTTATCCTCTTTCTTGTCTTCAATAGATATTTCTACCACTTCCTCTCCTTGTTCTTCTTGATGCTCCAAATAGTTGTCTTCAAACATTTCTTCTACCAGCCCTTCTATCATATCCACATTCATGTAATTCTCTTGCTTAGCGGGGTGTTGCATTGATTTGAAGACATTGATTACCATTTGTTCATTATGCACCTTGAAGGTCATTTCTCCCTTCTCCACATCAATAGTGGTTCTTGCTGTGGCTAGAAATGGTCTCCCCAAGATGATTGAGTTATTTCCTTCCCCTTCTGTATCTAGGATTACGAAGTCTGCAGGGAAGATAAACTTTCCAACCTTCACTAGTAAATTTTCCACAATTCCATTGGGTGTCTTGATTGATCTGTCGGCCATTACTAGTGACATCCTGGTGGGTTTGATTTCTTCTATAGCAAGCTTTCTCATCAATGATAGAGGCATCAAGTTGATGCTGGCACCTAGATCACATAAGGCGTTTTCCAATGTTATCTTGCCTATGGTGCATGAGACTACAAAACTCCCTGGGTCTTTGAGCTTTGGTGGTATACCCATCTGGATCACAACGCTACATTCTTCAGTGAGCATGATAGTCTCCTTTTCTTGCCAACTTCTCTTCTTGTTGATTAGCTCCTTCATGAACTTGGCATATAGGGGCATTTGCTCCAGTGCCTTAGCTAGGGGAATATTTATCTCCAACTTCTTGAAAGTCTCAAGGAACTTATGAAAATGTTGATCCTTTGCTTCCTTGTTGAATCTCTGGGGATATGGTAGTGGAGGTGCCAAGTTCTTCTCTGCTTGCTTCTTTGGTTCCTTGGTTGGCTCTTCAATTACTTCCTTCCCCTTTCTTGAAGTTTTTGTTTGTTCCTCCTTTTCTTGAGCATGCTTTGAAGTTTGCTTGCTTGCCATTACATCCTCACTATCGGCTTCCTCTGCGTGTGTTGGCTTTTCCCCCTCTACTGGCCTTTTGCTGTTCTCCATTTGCTTCCTTGTAGTGTCATTGTTACTCATCAATGTTCTTCCGCTTCTTAACTGTATTGCCTTGCATTCTTCTTTAGGATTTAGAATTGTGTCACTTGGCAGGGAACTTGATGGTATCTCAACAGAAATCTGCTTGGATATTTGCCCAATCTGTCTCTCTAGGTTCTTCATGGAAGATTCATGGTTCTTGGTTGTCATTTCTTGGTGTTTCCATATTTTGTCTATCAAAGTTTCCAAGTTAGTGATTCTTTGAGAGTCCTGTGGAATTGGCTGGTTATGGGGTGTTGAGGGTTGATGGTAAGTGTTTTGGTTTGTGGGTTGGTTACTGGATGGATAATGGTTGGAGTTGGGGTGGTTGTTTTGGGGTTTTCTGTAGGGGTTTTGGGTGGTTTGCTGCTAGTTGTTGTTTTGGTTGTTTCTTGAAGTGTTTTGATTTGAATTTCTTTGCCATGGTTGTTGGTTTTGGTTATGGTTATCTCCCCACCTCAGGTTGGGGTGGTTCTTCCATGAAGGGTTGTAAGTGTTACCATAAACCTCATTTGTCCCAGAATTTTGATTTTGCATGTACTGGACTTGCTCCTGCTGTTGCTCCTCTTGAGTTTCTTCATTTGTTCCCCATGTGGTTGATGGTTGATTGGTGCTTACTGCTGCAACTTGGAGGCTATCAATCCTCTTGGCCATTTGCTCAAATTGTTGTTGAATCTGCTGCTGCATCAATTTGTTTTGAGCTAAGATTGAGTCCACTCCTTCCAATTCCATCACTCCCTTCCTCTGTGATAGTTGGCGTTGCCTTTGGTGGGAAAAGAAATACTGGTTGTTAGCTACCATATCAATGAGATTTTGGGCTTCTTCTGCCGTCTTCATGAGTTGCAAAGAACCTCTAGCTGAATGATCTAAGGCTTCTTGAGATTTCAGTGTTAAGCCTTCATAGAAATTCTACAATCTATCCCACTCATTGAACATTCCAGGAGGACATTTCCGGATCAGAGCCTTGTACCTTTCCCATGCCTCATATAATGGTTCAGCCTCCATTTGGGTGAATGTTTGTACTTCAGTCTTCAATCTGATAACCCTTTGAGGTGGGTAAAATTTTGCAAGGAATTTGCTCACTAGATCATCCCAATTGTCAATGCTGTCTCTTGGAAAAGATTTCAACCATTGGGTGGCTTTGTCTCTGAGAGAGAATGGAAATAGCAGTAGCTTGTAGCTGTCAGGATGCACTCCATTAGTTTTGACAGTGTCACAAATTATCAAGAAAGTGGACAGGTGTTGATTTGGATCTTCAAGTGGTCCTCCTCCATAAGAACAATTGTTTTGAACCAATGTGATGAGTTGTGGCTTTAGTTCAAAGTTATTTGCATTAACATTTGGGGTAAGAATGCTACTCCCACAATGTCTAGGATTTGCAAATGTATAGGAAGCCAAACTCTTCTCTGTGGTGGATTGTTATTGTTGTTAGTTACTCCTCCTTGTGGGTTAGTTGGAATTGTTGAGTGTTCTTCCATATCTTGGAACTCTTCTTCTTCCGAATCCTCTTCTCCAACAATGTTTTTCCCTCTTTCAGCTCTTCTTAATCTCCTGAGGGTTCTTTCGTCTTGTTCACAAAAGTTGGTATAGCTCTCCTTGTCCCTGACATGCAAACAAGACATAGAAATCAAACAAAACCAGAAGGACAGTAACACTTCAATCCATGATGAAATTGTAGTTAGCTTAAGCAAAAATTCAAACAGTTAGT
The DNA here is from genome assembly GCF_003086295.3 of Arachis hypogaea. Classification (NCBI taxonomy): domain Eukaryota; kingdom Viridiplantae; phylum Streptophyta; class Magnoliopsida; order Fabales; family Fabaceae; genus Arachis; species Arachis hypogaea. The sequence goes on along the minus strand of NC_092055.1, from coordinate 61,707,555 downwards.
GGGTTAATCAAAAGTTAAAGAAACAGACAATAAAAATGCTAGATCTAAATCTCCACTTCACTTAATCATTGTCAATCTAATCAATCCCTGGCAACGGCGCCAAAAACTTGATGCGCGAAAAATTTTCTTTCACGTATAACCGGCAAGTATACCGGGTCGTATCAAGTAATAAAAACTCACATGAGTGAGGTCGATCCCACAGGGATTGAAGGATTGAGCAATTTTAGTTTAGTGGTTGATTTAGTCAAGCGAATCAAGTTTGGTTGAGTGATTTGTGCTTTGCAGAAGTCTAAATTGCTTGAAATATAAAGGAAGAGGGGTAGAGTACAGTAAATTGAAGAGCAGGAAAGTAAATAAGCAGATTCTTAAAGTGCAAGTAATATAAATTGCAGAAACTTAGATTGCAAGAAATGTAAATGGCTAAAACTTAAAGTGCAAGAAATATAAATTGCTTGAATCATAAAAGGAATTGGGAATTGGGATTTGCAGAATCCGAACAAGAACAACTAAATTGCATTAAACATAAAAGAGGAAATCTAAGTGCAGTGAAGTGGATCTTAACAGAAAAGTAAAATGACTTGAAGAATTTAAAAGCAGAAAAACAGTGCTTAATTTGCAGCAAAGTAAAAAGAAGTTGAAGATCTCAGAGTGGAAGAGACTAGATAACAAGTCTAGATCTCAAATCCTTCCTTGATCCAATAAGAACAATTGCAAGTTAATAAGGAAAAGTAAATTGCAGAAAGATTAGAGGAAGAAGAAGATGCAGTGAAGTAAACAGAAATGAAATTCAATTATGCAGAAAAGTAAACAAGAGATCTCAAGCTGAGATTGAAACAGAAGTTCTTCAATTCTCCACCCAAGATCCAAAGCAAGAAAATAAAAGAGTGCTCAAGCAAGAACCAAGAAGAAGAGAGATCAATTCTCCTTCCAAGTTCTCTGAAATCTAAAGTCAAAAACAAAAGCTCAAAATGAAAATGAAAGTTCAAAGAAAAATTCAAAATAAAATTTAGCTCCCCAATTACATCAAACTAACTCCTATTTATACACTTTCTATTCTTGGATATTGGAATTTGGATGGGCTTTTGATTTAGTTAAGATTTGAATTAAGTTGGATTTTTAATTTTCAATTTCAGCCCAAATGCATCTCCTAGGGGAATGCTCAGCTCACAAAGTGAGCTCAGCTTTGTGCTTTGCATAGCGTGTCTTGCTGGTTGGGAAGCATCAGGGGAGAGCACAGCTCACTTTGTGAGCTGAACGCTAGTGTCTTGGTGCCAATTTTGTGCGCGCCTTGTGCTCCTAGGACCGTGTCAAATGTTGCGCTTCATGCACCAAGGGCCTTGCCAATGTTGTTGCGTGGCTCACTCCCTGACCGTGTCTTGCTGTGCTGCATGTGCCCATGGATAGCGCTCAGCTCACAAAGTGAGCTGAGCTTTGGGGCATCCAAGGAAAGGTCCTTGGTTCGAAACTTGGAGGAAGCATGCGCTGGAGCTTTTCCTTGGTTTTCTTGTGATGTCTTGCTTCCTTGCTTCCTCATGGTGGTGAGTTCGAACCTTGAGGAGTGCATTTGGCCATTTTTTTGCTTATTTTCCTTTGTGAGTAGCGCCTCCCCCATCCCCCTTGGTCATGAGTTCAAGCCTTGGATCATGCATTTGCAAAACATTTTCCTTGAATTTTTCCTCTAGCGCTCTCGATAATGCTCACTTTGTGAGCTGAGCTTGGTTCCTCATTTCCTTATTTCTTGGCCTTGTGTTGTGCTCAGCTCACAAAGTGAGCTGAGCTTTGTGCCTTGGTCCCTTGGAAGTGAGTGTAGCGCTCTCTTAGTGCTTGGTGCTCTTGGAATGAGTTCCATGGTTTGTTGCACCACACTTCCTCCTTTCTTGGCCACACTTTCTATTCCTTGAACCACGCTTCTTAGGCCACGCTTTTCTTCTTTTCTTCTTTTCTTCACCTACAATTAATCAAAACAACCAATCAAAGTATCACTAAATTCACAAGGTTTATAAATCATTAAAAATCAATTAAATTTAGCTTAAACCTCATGATTTAGCATCAATTTCATGGTGGTTGTTTGATTCAAAGAAGTCATGCGTTTTCATTCCAAATTACTTACTTAGAATGCAAGAAAGTGCATAAAACCAAATGAAAAATAAAGAAAAAGGCTAGTAAAACTAGGCTACGATGACTTGTCATCACTCACTTGACCACTTGACCATATGCATCCTACCTTGACCCTAATCCCATTACAACCTATGGGAAGTCCTCATGATATTTGTATGCATGCATGAAATAATTGTTGATTGTTAGATGAAAAAAAAATCTTGGAAAACATGATTAGGGGAGAATTGAGTGAATCAACCCCATACACTTGAGTGCCTAGAGCGGATACACATCCGGTGAGGGTTCGATTGCTAATTACATGTTTCTACCCATGATCAACTCTTTTCTTGCAAGTTTGTAAAATCTTTTTAATAATTCAATTCAATTGTGGGTTGAGTGATTGCTATTTCCTTAGCTCTGTATTCTTGGAAATTGATTTATTTTGACTAAATGGATGCATTCATGTAGATAGATTGCATATAGATAGGTTGCATGTAGTTAGTTTGCATTGAATAAATGTTGATGTCCCTTTGCTTCTTTCTTGATTTTAGCATGAGGACATGCTTAGTTTAAGTGTGGGGAGATTTGATAAAACCCAATTTTGTGGTTTATCTTGTGCTTAATTTGGGAGATTTTATCACCTTTTCCCACATTTATTCAATGAAATAGCATGGTTTTGCAATTCTCCCTTGATTTGTGCTTAAATGTGAAAACATGCATTTTAGGCCTTAAAATAGCTAAATTTAATTCACTTTAATCCCCTTCGATGCCTTAATATGTTTGTTGAGTGATTTCAGGTTCATAAGGCAAGTATTGGATGGAAGAAGTGAGGAGAAAAGCATGCAAAGTGGGAGAACTCATGAAGAAATGAAGGAACCGTAAAGCTGTCAAGTCCGACCTCTTCGCACTCAATCGACCATAACTTGAGCTACAGAGGTCCAAATGAGGTGGTTCTAGTTGCGTTGGAAAGTTAACATTCGGGGCTTCAAAATGATATAAAATTTTTCATATGTTGCTTTGCGTTCAGGGGCGCGCACGCACCATGTACGTGTGCGCGCCGATGCTGCCCGTGGCCCACTAAAGTGAAATTGCCCCCAGCGATTTCTAAAGCACTTTGGGCCCAACCCAACTCATTTCTAATGCTATTTCATGCAGAATTCAAGCTTGGGCAATGGAGGGCAATTATTTTGAAGTTTTTTCATCATGTAGCTTTGTTTCTAGAGAGAGAAGCTCTCTCTTCTCTCTAGAATTAGAGTTTTTAGGATTAATTGCATCATAGATCCATGTTTAATTCCTTGCTTTCATCTTGTTTCTTCTAAATTTTCATGCTCTAGTGATGTAATCTTCTTGTTCCCTCTTGTTAATTTTCCTTTTCATGCCTCTTTGTTTAGGATTGATGAACACTTGTTGGATTTAGATTTTCTATTAATGTAATTGATGTTTGATGTCTTTTATTGTGAATTTGAGTTGTTAATTTTGTCCCCTTAAAATTTGTAGTTGATAGATTTTACTATTTCTTGTCATTTATTATGCTTTCTTTTTATGCCTTCCAAGTGTTTGACAAAATGCTTGGTTGGATGTAGAGTAGAATTTTGTGCTCTTGGCATGGAAAAGTAACTTAAGAACTCTTGAGTCACTAATATCGAAGTGATTAACGATTAGGAGTCATTAATGATAGATCTCACTAATTTATTTGGTGTAGAACTAGGACTTATGGACTTGGATTGATATAGCTCACTTGACTTTCCTCTACTATTAGTTAGGGGTTAACTTAGTGGGATTGATCCTTGCCAATTCTCATGTTGTGGTTAGTGATTAGGATAGAGATCCTTGACCACCTAACCTTTCCAAGACCTTTTTGTAGTTTATTTCCCTTGCCAATTATATTTCTTGTCCATCATCTCAAAAACCCCAAAACATACTCCATAACCAATAACAAGGCACTTCATTGCAATTCCTAGGGAGAACGACCCGAGGTTTAAATACTTCGGTTTATACAATTTAGGGGTTTGTACTTGTGACAAACACAATTTTTATATGAAAGGACTATTGGTGGTTTAGAAGCTATATTGCAACGAGATTTCATTTAAGAATTCTAAACCACACAAAAAGTTCGCTCATTAGTAACTGTTCCCCTTTTTGATGTTATTCAGCAAGTACCTAAATATGCAAAGTTTTTGAAAGATTTATGCATACATAAAGATAAAATTAATGAATTAGAAACTATTCCTTTAGGTAGTTCTATATCTACTTTAATGGAAGGTATACCTGAAAAATGTAGTGATCCAGGTTTATGTATGATAAACTGTACCATTGGAGGTGTAATATTTTCTGATTGCATGTGTGATTTAGGAGCGTGTGTTAGTATAATGCTATTGTCTATATATGATACCTTGAGGCTCCCTCCCCTAAAAAGGTTGGTAGCTCATTTTCTGTTAGCAGATAAAAGCATTATTACAGTAGTTGGAATTGCTAAAGATGTATTAGTGAGCATTAAGGGGCTCACATTTCTCATTGACTTCTATATCCTGGAAATGCCCCCTAATGACTCCGGAAGACCATCATCAATCCTGCTTGGAAAACCATTTCTGAAAACTTCAAAGTTCAAGCTGGATGCATTCTCAGGAACTTACTCCTTTAAGATAGATGGCAGAACAGTGAGTTTCAGTTTAAATGAAGCTATGAAGCACCGTTCGGAAGATTATTCTATCTTCCAATGCGACATCATTGATGAAACTGTAGCTGAAGTTCACCAAGAAGAGGTAGAAGAGAAACACATGGAGCAAGGTCCAAGTGTGGGGACACCCTCTAAACATAATGAGGACACTTTGCCATTATCACTAGCCCCGGATGATCCAGAGCCTAGCCATGAGCAGAAATTGGAATTGAAGCCCCTTCCTCCACAACTCAAGTATGCTTACCTTGAGGATAATCAGAAGTTCCCAGTTATCATTGCAAGGGAACTCAATTCGCAACAAGAGGAGCAGCTACTTAGTGTGCTGAGGAAACATAAGAAAGCAATTGGGTGGAGCTTGGCAGATATAGTAGGCATCAGCCCTCAAGTTTGAGAGCACATAATATACTTAGAAGAGGAATCAAAGCCCGTCCGTCAACCCCAAAGAAGATTGAATCCCACCATCTTAGAAGTTGTCAAGAAAGAAGTGACCAGGCTACTTGAAGCAGATATCATTTACCCCATCTCAGACAGTGAATGGGTCAGTCCAGTACAAGTGGTGCCCAAGAATTCTGGAGTCACAACAGTAAAGAATGAGCATGGAGAGCTCCTGACAACTAGAATACAGAATTCATGGAGTGTTTGCATTGACTATAGGTGTTTCAACCAAGCTACTCGCAAGGATCACTACCCCTTGCCATTCATTGATCAGATGCTTGACCGCCTGTCAGGTAAATCCCAATACTGTTTTTTAGATGGTTATATGGGCTATTTTCAAATTCATATTGCTCCTGAAGATCAGGAGAAGACTACTTTTACATGTCCCTTTGGAACGTATGCATATAAGAGGATGCCTTTTGGCTTATGTAATGCACTGACTACTTTTCAAAGATGCATGATGAGTTTCTTTTCAGATCTTAATGAGAACTGTATGGAAGTATTTATGGATGATTTTAGCATATATGGTGATTCGTTTAACCTCTGCTTGGATAGTTTAGCTAGAGTATTAGACAGGTGTGTTAGTTCAAACCTTGTATTGAATTTTGAAAAATGTCACTTTATGGTAAAACAAGGTATTATACTAGGACATGTTATGTCTAATACTGGTATTTCTATAGATCCAGCAAAGGTAGATGTCATTTCTAGTTTACCTTACCCCTCCGTGAGGGAAGTCCGTTCGTTCCTTGGCCATGCAGGTTTCTACAGGAGATTCATTAAGGACTTCAGTAAGGTCGCATTACCTTTATCCAGACTGTTGCGGAAAGATATTGAGTTTGACTTTAGTGAGGATTGCATGCAAGCATTTGATAAGCTGAAGATCGCCCTGAATCAAGTTCAAATTGTGAGAGGACCATACTGGAGCCAGCCATTTGAGATTATGCGTGATGCCTCCAACCATGCAGTAGGAGCGGCGCTGGCTCAGCGCGAAGGTAAGGATCCTTTCGTAATTGCTTATGCATATAAGACCTTAGATGCTGCTCAGTCTAATTACACTACTACTAAAAAAGAGCTTCTCGCTATTGTGTTTGCTCTGAAAAAATTCCGAGCCTATTTACTTGGTACTAAGGTGGTAGTGTACTCAGACCATGCAGCTCTAAAGTATTTATTAGCTAAAAAAGAGTCTAAACCAAGGCTAATATGTTGGATACTGTTGCTACAAGAATTTGATTTAGAAATTAAGGATAGGAGTGGTAACCAGAATTTAGTGGCAGACCACTTGAGTCGCCTTGAGCATATTAAGGATGACCCCACTCCTATTAATGATACTTTCCCATTTGATAGCTTGCATGCAGTATCTGAGGTAGTTCCTTGGTATGCACCTGTAGCTAATTATCTAGTTAGCCACACTTTCCCTCCAAATTTTACTAAGCATCAGAGAGACAAGCTGAAAAGCGAGTCTAAATATTATATATGGGATGACCCATACTTGTGGAGGTGTGGTGCTGACCAGGTAATTAGAAGATGTATGCCTCAATCAGAATTCCAGTCTATTTTAGAGGCCTGCCACTCTTCTGAGAGTAGAGAACATTTTGGCCCTCAAAGAATAGCTAGAAAGATCTTAGACTGTGGATTCTGGTGGCCTACTCTTTTTAAAGATGCTGTTGAATTTTGTAAATCTTGTTCCCCATGCCAAAGGTTTGGTAATATATCCAAGAGGGATGAGATGCCTCAATGGATTATGCTTTTCTGTGAAATTTTTTATGTTTGGGGAATTGACTTCATGGGTCCATTTCCAAACTCTAATAGTTACCTTTATATACTGTTAGTTGCAGATTATGTTTCTAAATGGGTGGAAGCAATTCCTACCCATACTGATGATGCTAACACTGTTGTTTCCTTTGTTAGAAACCATATTATCTGTCGCTTTGGATCACCACGAGCAATCGTGAGTGATCAAGGCACTCACTTTTGTAACAGGAGACTAACAGGATTACTGAAGAAGCATGGAATTGTTCACAAAGTAGCAACAGCTTATCATCCCCAAACCAATAGACAAGTACAAGTATCTAATAGAGAAATTAAACGTATTCTGGAGAAGATAGTAAAGCCTCATAGGAAGGACTGGAGTGCCAGGCTACAAGATGCACTCTGGGCATATCGAACAGTGTACAAGACACCTATTGGGATGAGCCCCTTCCGCTTAGTGTACGGAAAGGGTTGCCACCTTCCAGTAGAGGTGGAACACAAGGCTTTCTGGGCTGTGAGGGAATGCAACATGAATTTTGAAGAAGCTGGTGCTAAAAGGAAGCTACAACTAGCAAAATTGGAGAATCTTTGCCTAGAAGCATATGACAACTCCAAGCGATACAAGGAGAAGATGAAGGCTGTCCATGACAAGCACATAAAATAGAGAGAATTCAGACCAGGGGAGTTAGTTCTTCTTTATAACTCCAGACTGAGGCTTATGCCAGACAAACTAAGATCAAGATGGGAAGGTCCCTACAGAGTAGAAAAGGTAGAGCCATACGGAGTTTTTCACCTGCGTCATCCTTCTAGCTCCAAATTTATCAAGGTCAATGGACATCGCCTAAAGCTTTATCATGGAGAGAAGATTAAGGATCACAAAGAACTAGAGGTCTTCCACTTGGAAGACCCACCAACAGAAGCAGAATGAGCTTGAAGAACGTGCAACTTAAGGACGTAAAAGCAAAGTGCTAGGTGGGAGACAACCCACCATGGTATGATCGTTCCGTTTTAGTCTTAGTTTTATTTTCTTTTATTCCACTTTATTTTTCTTAGTGACTCTTCTCATAATCTCTGCATATAGTCTGCATTTGCATTTGCATTATGCATAAAAAAAAAGATGCACGCGACGCGCAACTGTCGCTGACGCGTCCGCGTCATATGTGCATACGAAACATTGAAGAAAAGAAGCAGAGAGTCACGCGGGAGCGTGGCTGGAGGCGTGCCTTAGGCACAAACATTCCCATGCAAACGCGTCCGTGACGCGTCCGCGTCATTTGCAAAATTAGCCTCCTACGCGGGCGCGTTGCCCATGCGTACGCGTGACCCTGTGAATTCAACGTAAATAGGTGTATGGTAGAGAGTTATAATGGAGTGGGGCTGGAATGGTGCTAGAAGCACAAGCCCTATCACACGAACACGTGCCCCACGCGTCCACGTCATTTTTCAATTAAGAAGCCATTCACGCGTGCACGTCAATCACGCGCACGCGTCACCCTGAATTTTGGCAATAAGCATATGAAACAGAGAGTTGTGCGTACGCGAGGCTGCACTCGCGCCAATGGCACAAATCAGGTCACGCGTGCGCGTCACTCACGCATCCGCGTCACCTGAAAATAGCGTCAACCACGTGTCCGCGTCACATGCGACGCACAGTTTTACTATGGCAGCGCCATAAATCTTATCTTTTCTTCCCCAATCCTAATTTTTTCTTTTCCATTCTTATTTCTTTCTTCTTCATTCTTTCTTCTTTATTCTTTGTCACTTTCTACTTTGTCCCTCCTTCTGTTTCACATTCATTATCAAGGTTCTTTTCTTTTCTTCTTCCCCTTTTTACCTTTTTATTATTATTTTTATTTATGTTTTCTTCTTCATTTTCTTTTTACCTTCATTATCTATGTTTTCTTTTTCTTTCTTTTTCTTTTTGCATCCTTTTAATTGGTGTTAGAAATTTATTTGGGTAATTGTTTTTTCTATGTTTTTGCTTGTGAGTTTTTAAGGAATTATTTTACAATTATCAATAATTATTTTTGGATTGTTTGCATGTTCAAATTCAATACTTTCCATAACATATTTACCATGCATGCTAAGTGTTTGTGAAAAAGCCCGTATGGCATTGTGCATATTTAATTATTCTATTCTTCTACTCTAATGCCTGCTTTTTACAAAACCCCTTTTTATATATTATTGATTGAATATAATTGTCAATACAAACAGGTTGTTAGTTTGAAACACTTGATAATCAAATTGGGCATTTATTGCTTGATCTATGCTACTCATGCCTTTGCCAGCATGCCAATAAACATCTTGCATCTACTTGCCACAACATGCAGTTGCTATATTTCCATTTATGAATTTTTCACATGTAGTCGCGACTATGTGTTAATGACATCCTTCTTTACCGTGCATTGATTATCACTTGTACCATCCTCTTCTTTGCTCCCACCCTTAGCTTTAAAAGTTACTTTCTTTTTCCCTTTTTAGGATGGCCACCAAGAAAGGTAAAGACAAAGCTACTCCCAAGCCACCAGTAAGGAAAGGAACAAAAAGAACACTAACTACAGAGCCATCTTCAACAGCAGTAAAGCCCTCAACAAAGCGAATCAAGAGGATCATCAAGGTCGATGAAAAAGAAAAAGCCTTTCCAACAAAGGACACTGCGCGGTTCACTAACAGCTATTGTGAGCAGATGTTCCCTGTCCTGGCTGAGAGGAACTATAATAAAGAATACCTTCTCATCCTCCCGACCAATATTGTTGAATTCGTTGAGCCCCGAATTGAACGAAGACAATGGGAATTTCTATGGAGACAGCCACGGTAGGTTAACCTTTCATGGGTAGTTGAATTCTACTCTAATTTTCACATGCCAACCATGCAGTCTGTCTATGTCCGTCAGAAGTAAGTCCCCATAACTGAAGAGGCTATTCAGCGAGCTTTAGATCTTCCCCCTGCTCCAGAAAGATTGGACGCATTCCAAAAAGCCTCTTTCAAGCGCCAGACATACCAATTTGACTAGGATGCCATTCTCAGAGTTATAACACGACCTGGCAGCAAATGGATCTATGGATACCATAGATCCCAACCTAAGAGCATATTGGCTTCAACACTCACCTTGGAGGCTCGAGTATGGGCACAGATTATGTCCCATTACGTCTTTCCGAGCACTCACGAGTCCTCCTTCACTGCAGATGTGGTTGTTTTACTCTGGTGTATCCTTACAGACCAGCCTCTCAATTTACCAAGACACATCTGGAATGCTGTGAGACACGTATAGATTGTGGGCAACCTACCTTTTCCCCCCTTGGTTTCAGATTTAGTCTTAGCAGCCGGAGTCTCCTACAAGGCTGGGGACACCAAGGCCATGCTTCCACGGGATGATCAGTACGTTCCTAACAGGAAGTATATCAAACCTCCAGCAGCCACTATCAACCGGAGCACAAAACCAACGGAAGATATCCCTTCTCCTACTACACCAAAAGCACCTTCAACAAACCAACTGCTCCATCAGATACTTGAGAAATTGGACCGGCTTGACCGGTAAGGAAAGCGAAGAGAGCGCCGTAACAAGCGCAGATTTACATACCTCAAAGAGCTACTTGTTGGTAACCACCCACCTGAAGAAGACCCAGACACCCCGGACTCCACTTCATTTACCAGCACAGGGAGCCATGATGGTCCCGATTGTGGAGATGCTGCTACCAGCCCCCCTTTGTTCCTGACTAATGGCATCGAGGACGGTGCTAAGCTTTAAGTGTGGGGAGGTCGGTCAGTACTTGACTTTCGGAGGTAATTTCTCTTTCTTAACACCAATAAATTAGTAATTTTTCTTTTATTAGGATAGGATAAATAGTATAGTAACAGATATTTGCATGCATGTTATATTTGGTTGAAAAAAATAATATGTTTCTTTTCAAGACTTTATTTTGAAAAATTTTCACTAATTTAAATTAGGATTTTTTGTGTTAAACTTGTTTGAAGACTATAAATTGGAACACAAATGATAGCTAAAGAACACACAACCCGTGAGACTTGATCTTAATTACATGGTTATACTATTTAACCATAAAAATTTTATTCTTGTGTGTTCTCTTATCTATGATTGTAATCTATATTTTGTTCCATCCTATATGTCCAATGTTTAATGTGTTATATGCATGCATATGATTGAGGCCATTATTTGTTTAATAGCTCACTTATCCCGAATAGCCTACCCTTCCATTTACCTTTGTTAGCCACTTTGAGCCCTTTAATCCCATTTGTTCTATATTTTACTACATCACTAGCCTTAAGCGAAAAAATAAATTAAATACCCCAAATTGAATCTTTGGTTAGCTTAAGATAGAAATTGTGTGTCAATAAAGTGTGGGAAAGCTATGGGAACATGGGTTAACAAGGGAATGTGTTATGTTCTTACAATTGATAAAATATTGAGAATTTAGGTACATACTCATGTGAAACTGGAAAAATTAAAAAAAAATCCAGGTGCATTGATAAAGTTATTTTTACTTTTACTTTAGCAAAAATCCAAAATTATTCAAGTAATTAAGTAATTGAATAAATGAATAAGGGGACAAAATTACCCCAATATTAAGTTTAATGAAAAATCAATGCATGTGTGATACAAAGTTAAGAGAAAATTTGAGGCATGAATATGTAATACAAAAGTGGGAAAATTTTGGGTAGCTAGGCATGATTTAAGAAGAATAAAGAGTGTATGTATAGGTAAGAGCTTAGGTTAATCAAGGATTCAATTCATAGCTCACTTAGCCATATATATACCCTCACCTTTACCTTGGCCTCACTACAACCTTGAAAAGACCTCATGATGTTTGCATTGGTACATTAAATACTTGTTGATTGGTTAAGTGAAGAACAAGGTTTAGAAATCATGATTAGAGAAGAGTAGAGTGATTACCCTATATACTAGAGTGACTAGAGTGCATATACACCATCAGTGAGGGTTCAATACTTAATTCTATGTTTCCTGCTTTCATGAGCTGTCTTCTTACAAGTTTAATTGTCTCTTACTGTATGAATTTTAATTAGTGATATTTGATTTATATTTTTCTTGAAGAACTTATTTATTTTTAACCAAGTAGGCAAAATCATTTTAGCATATAGTTGCATTGCATTGCATAAGTCTTACTTTTCCCTACTCATTTATTTTATCTCCTTAAGCTAAGCATGAGGACATGCTAATATTTAAGTGTGGGGAGGTTGATAAGAAACATATTTTATGGTTTATCTTGTGTTTAATTGTGTGGTTTCATCAAGCCTTTACCCACTTATTCATATGATTTGCATGATTTTATAATCCCTCCCTAGTAGTATTTTATGATTGAAAACTTGCTTCCTAGAGATCTTTAATTAGTATATTTTAATTCTCCTTTATATCATTCGATGCCGTGATCCGTGTGTTAAGTGTTTCAGGCTTTATAGGGCAAGAATGGCTTAGCGAATGGAGAGGAAGTTTGCAAAAATGGAAGGAACACAAGAAACTAAGGAGATGACCAGTGAGCACCGACGCGCACGCATGGCTCATGCGAGCGCGCGGAATGGAGAAATTTACAGCGACGCGTGCACGTGCCTGACGCGTACGCGTGGATTGGAGTCTACACAAAAGACGCACACACGTGGACGACGCGTACGCGTGACAAGGAATTTTGCCAAATGACGCGCACGCGTGACTGACGCGTACGCGTGACAAGCGTGAAGAATGGAAGATTGATGGTTTAGAAGTTATAGTAAACTCTCGTTGCAAGTATAGTTACTAAACCAAGCAATCAACCTTTCTTGCAAAAGTTTTGGTTGTCACAAGTAACAAACCCCTTTTTAAATTGATAACCGAGTATTTAAACATCGGGTCGTCTTCTCAAGGAATTGCAGGGAGGTGTTCTTATTATTGGTTATGAAAAAGTGTGTTTTGGGGTTTTGGATTAAGGTAAAAAGTTAGTTGAATGACAAGAAAGATAAAATAATAATAATAAAAATAAACTCTTGACAAGGTATGAAGAACTGGAAGTCCTATCCTAGTTATCCTTATCAATTGTGATGAGAATTGGATTTTTTTTTCTCCCACTTTGTTAACCTCTAACTATGAAGGTAAGTTAAGTGGATGAATTAATTTCGATTCCTCGAGTCCTAGTCTTTCCTTGGGAAAGGCTAGAGTTATTGGAACTCGAATTAATTGTTGAAGAATTCCAATTTTCAATAAACAATGAGTTTGATAAATCAAGAGTCACCAATTAATCAACCAAAGCCAAAAGGGAAAATATCTAAATTAAATTAAAAGCATTTATAAATAAAACAAAGCAAAATTAAATCTGAAAATACCTCGAATTGCATTCACAAAAGAACTTAAATCTGACATAGACATTCATAAATTAAATTAGGAAAATAAATAAAAAGAACATTGAACCTGGGATTGAGAGTCACTCATAAAACTAAGAGAAGTTCTAAAAATCCTAATCCTAAGAGAGAGGAGAGAACCTCTCTCTCTAAAAACTACATCTACTCCTAAAATTGTGAATGTGAAAGCTTGATGATGAATGGATGCATTCCCCCACTTTATAGCCTCTAATATGTGTTTTCTGGGCCGCAAACTGGGTCAGAAACAGCCCAGAATTCGCTGGTTGCGAATTCAAACACGCTGATTTTCGTCACTGCGACGCGGCCACATGGAGCATGCGGTCGGGTCGCCTAGCGTCAGGGAAACTATGGCATATTATATATCAAATCGAAACCCCGGACGTTAGCTTTCCAACGCAACTGAAACTGCGTCGTTTGAACCTCTGTAGCTAAAGTTATAGCCGTTTGAGTGCGAAGAGGTCAGGCTGGACAGCTTAGCAATTTCTCCAACTTCTTGTATTCCTTCCACTTTTGCATGCTTCCTTTCCATCCTCTGAGCCATTCCTACCCTGTAATCTCTGAAATCACTTAACACACATATCAATGCATCTAATGGTAATAAGAGAGGATTAAATATATCAAAATTAAGACCAAAGAAGCATGTTTTCAATCAAAGCACATAATTAGGAAGGCGAATGTAAAACCATGCAAATAGTATGAATAAGTGGATAAAGAGCTGATAAAAACCACTCAAATGAGCACAAGATAAACCATGAAATAGTGGTTTATCAACCTCCCCACACTTAAACATTAGCATGTCCTCATGCTAAGCTCAAGAGAAACTATAAAGGTGAAGAGGAATGATAGAATGTATGAAATGCAACCTACCTATATGAATGCAACTACATGCAAAAAATGTTTCTACCTACTTGGTTAAAAGCAAATAAGTTCTCCAAGACAAACATAAATCAGATTTCACTAATTCAAATTATACAATAAGAGACAAGTAAACTTGTAAGAAGATAGCTCATGAAAGCAGGGAACATAGAATTAAGCACTGAACCCTTACTGGTAGTGTATATCACTCTAACTCTCAACTGTCTAGGGTCAATCACTCTACTCTTCTCTAGTCATGCTTTCTAAAACTTTGTTCTTCATCTAACCAATCAACAATATTTAATGCATCAATGCAAAACATCATGAGGTCTTTTTAGGGTTGTAATGGGGCTGAGGTAAAGGTAAGGATATATGTATGGCCAAGTAAGCTTTATAAAGTGAATCCTTGATTAGTCTAAGATCTCACCTAACATATACATACTTTATACAATTTTAAAATGCTTTATCTAGCTACCCAAGTTTTTCCCACTTTTGTATTACATGCTCATGTATCAAACTTATTTTTGAATTTTGTCCCATGTGCATTGATTCTTTTTATTTTGCATTTGGGGTAATATGTTTTCTTATTTTTCTTTTCTTCTTCTTCTTCTTTTTTTTTTGTATCCTCTTATTTAATTACTTAATATATTTTTCTTCAATGCACATGATAATTTAATTATTTTGATTTCACACGAGCATGCTTCCCAAATTTTCAAATAACTTATTCAATTTAATTCCCTACTTTTTCATATCATCCCATGTTCCCATAAAATTTTCCACACTTAAATTTTACACAATATCTATCTTAAGCTAACCAAGGATTCAACTTGGGATTCTTATTTTGTTTTTCTGCTTAAGGCTAGTAATGTGGTTATAAAACAGAAGGGATTTAAAAGCTCAAGGGGGCTAACAAGGGTGATGTAAAAGGTAGGCTAATTTTGGGATAAGTGAGCTAAAATCAAACAATGTCCTCAATCATATGCAAGCATGTAAATACACTAAATAATGGACATATAGG